>NC_042616.1:171905537-172638462 GCF_901001135.1 Rhinatrema bivittatum | reverse complement strand
TGGCAAGTAATCATTTTAAAAATTTGTATCCTACCTACTAGCGAGAGTGGCAGATTTTTCCAGCGGTCTAATGTATCAGTTGTAGTTTTCAATAGAGGTTTTATGTTATCTCTATAAAGATCCGTTATGTGTATAGGGAGTTTAATACCCAAATATTTTAACTGCGAGGAGACCCATCTAAGTGGGAAAACGCCAGGCCAGGTAACATGCACCCTGCCAGTGACATCAATCGCTTCAGACTTTTCCTGATTGATTTTTAAACCTGCGAAAGTGCCAAACCAGAGTTGTAAACGCAGGACTTCTTGAAGGGATGTCACGGGATCCAGTAAGAAGACCAAGACATCATCTGCGAAAGCCGCAACTGTAAACGTGGTGTCTGATTCACCAAACCCTGTTATGGATGGACTCTCCGCGATTTTCCTCAAAAGTGGATCTATCGACAGGATATATAACAAAGGGGACAAGGGACATCCTTGCCTCACCCCTACCAATCGGTATATCACCAGATATAACTTTATTAGCTACAATTCGTGAGATGGGCCTGGAATACAACAGAGATATAGTCTAAAAAGGCTCCCTCGAAACCCAGTCTGTGAAGTGCAAAGAACATGTAGTTCCAGGATACTCGATCAAACGCTTTTTCGGAGTCAAATCCGACCACAAGCGCAGGGATGCTCCGGGAACTACAAATTTGAAAGGCTGTGAGGAGTTTAAGCATATTGGAGTTGGCTTTACGGCCCTTGACAAATCCAACCTGACAAGGAGCTATCAACTGAGGCAAAATGACATTGAGACGTTCGGCTAGTACCTTAGCAAGGAGTTTTAAATCGCAGTTTAATAAAGATATGGGCCGATAGGAACCAGGGAGCAATGGATCTTTGCCAGGTTTGGGGAGGACTGTAATGTGAGCCATGTTAAAATCCTTGGGAAATTTATGATTTTGAAGACCATCTTGATAAAATCGCACTAAAGGTTCCACAATTTGGGGCCTAAGTAGTTTATAGAAATCATATGAAAACCCATCCGGGCCTGGGGACTTGCCCGGGTTAACGGCAGCAATAGCATGGTGGACTTCTAGGGCTTGCAGTGGCCGATTCAAATAGTGGAGTTGAGCCGATGTCAATTTTGTAAGTGATAGATCATGAAAGAAAGGAGAATCACTGGGGTTGTGATCAGTAACATCATCGGTGTACAAATGTTCATAAAAATCCCTGAAAACTTCACAGATATCAGATTTGGTGTTACTATATTCCCTTTACCATCTTTCATCTGCGGAATATATGTTTGGGGCCTAGCTGCTTTAACTAAATTAGCCATCAGTTTTCCGTTTTGTTCCCATATTGGAATAAACGTTGCTCCCCGACGTCTAACTGGTGTTGTGCCCTCGTGTGTAGCAGTGTGTTTAAGTGATTTAGGGTTTTGTAATATTCCTGCTGGGAGAAAGGGTGCCTAGCAGATAAAGTTTCCTTATGCCGTTGAAGGTCAATCCCCAATTGCAGAATGTCCCTATCAAGATTTTTCCGGAAGGTGCGGGTAAACGATATGATCTCCCCTCTTAAGACCGCTTTTGCCGTTTCCCAAAACAGTTGGGGTGAGTCTGCATGAGGTTGGTTATGTAATGCAAAATCATCCCATTTTCTCCTTGAGAAAGATGCGGAAATTATTATTATTGCGCAAGTGTAAAGGGAATCGCCAAATTCGGGCCTCTGGTTCCAGGGGGTCAGTGCAAAGTGTCACCGACATGGGCGAGTGATCTGATATGGCTTGCGCCTCTATGGCAGCTTGTTTTATAAAAGGAAAAGCATTTTGGGATACCAAGACATAGTCAATTCTTGATAGGGAATTATGTGCCCTGGATATATGGGTAAAATCCTTCTCGTTTGGATGGAGGGTCCTCCAGATGTCTAGTACCCCCAACTGATTACACAAATACGCTATTCCTTTTAATTTTTTCCCTGGTCCCCTAAGTATTGGCGGGTTCTTATCTATTGAGTGATCGTGGACACAGTTAAAATCTCCCATTAGGAGTAACACTCCCTGTGAACGTGTTAGTAAAGTGGTGCGTAAATTCTCAAAAAAAACGTGAGAATATTCATTCGGTGCATACACACTGCATATCGTGAGAAGTACATGATTCCAGGTACCAATGACTACAACAAAGCGCCCTGCAGCATCAACGATTTGATCTAAAATATGAAAGTTGACACTTTTGTTAATCAGGATGGCCACCCCCGCTTTCTTCCCTTGGGCAGGTGCCGCAACACACGTGCCCACCCATTCCCTCTTGAGCTTTGCGCTTTCTTGTGCAGAGAGGGTGTTTCTTGTATACATGCCACATCAGTATGGATGCGTTTAAGATGAGACAATATTTTTTTCCTTTTAATGGGTGTCCCCATACCGTTGACATTCCAAGATACTAGCTTACCCATGATCCAAAAAACAGAACATGCAACGAGCCGAAGCTCTTGAAGTTTGTCTATACAGTGAAGCTGGTGGGCCCCCAGCCTAGCCCCCCAACCTTTTCCAACAATACCCCCTCCCTCTCCTTTGTGATACCAGCGTCCCTTGATAGTACCCCCTATTAGGCTATAGCTACCATCCCTCAGTGATCGTTCCCTCCCCTCCCCACCCACCCCATAGCTAATGAAAAACCCCTTCCCCAAATTCCCGTTCCCAGAAGAATATGTTCCCGCCACCTAAGTGGCTTGGAGATCATGTGTAGTGTATGTGAACAGGTACCCCCCCCCAAATATCAAAGAAAAAATAAATTAATAGCAGCCCCCCCTCTTTACTGTGCTGGAAGTAATCAATAGAACACTGAAAAAACCATCAATAGCAAGTCACTGCCTTGGAGTTCGTATGGCGAAGTTCCCTGGGTCAGAGGGTTGCTCTCGGTCGGCCTCGGATGTTCTGCCTACAGTGGTGTCTCGCCATGAAAATCCTCCAATGAAGCCGTCAGTAAGCGCTCCATGGCAGTCCCCAATTATTCCACGGTGCACCCTCCACTGATCCATAGTTCTTCCACGCGGTGCGCCGTGCTTAATCTGCACTCCCTCAAAGGGACTCAGGATATAATGTGCTTCTGGATACCAGAACTCGAGGCAATGAAGTAATAATAATAATAGTAATCTTAAAAAACACAACAAAAAGGACACTGTCCCAAAAATTCAAATGTGAAGGCAAGATTATCACAAAGATTCCAAAACTGGAACCAATGGGAACTGCGGCTTCTATGTCATTCAATTAGGTGGATCCGAAACGCAATGATCCAAAGTTCACAGCTAGAGTAACTCAAGGCAACTTGAAAACAGTGAAATGTTGAAAAATTTAACCAACAGTCTCTCCCCCATCCGTCAGAATTTCTGAAGCAGACAGTTACCAAAGTGACAAAGACCACCGTCCATGGGTAGATATCGCAAAAGCGTAGCTCAGCCACAGCTCTGTAGGAATTGGCGCGCTTTGTCCGGGGTTTCAAAAAAGAGAACCTTCTCTTGATGCCAGATTTTTAGTTTGGCAGGGTAAAGTAGGGAGAATTTCATTTGCTTTTTAAATAGCTCTGTGCACACCGGGGAGAAACCTCTGCGGAGCTCAGAAACTCGGTTGGAATAGTCCTGAAATATTCTGATCCTCTCCCCTTTATAATTGATGTCTCGGCGTTTTCGATATGCGAGCCAGATATCTTGTTTATGCCGGAAGTTTAATAGCTTCGCTATAACTAACCTGGGCTTATTTTGCCGGTCCGTTCTTCCCCCTATACGGTGTGCTCTCTCCACGACCAGAGTGTCTGTAGTGCTGGGAGGCCGAGTTCCTCCGGCAGCCATTTTTCAAGTAGCGCGCACAACTCGTGGTCCGCCACCGTTTCCGGGAAGCCCAGAAATCTAAGGTTTCCCGCCGATCGCGATTTTCTAAGTCATCTAATTTATTTCTAATTCTTTGATGGTTTTCTCTTGTGTCAATATTTTGGTAAGATTAGCGTTCACATCTTCTTCCACGACCGCGATCCGGCCCTCAGCCATGTCCAAGCGGGGAGTAACCTCCTGCCAGTGCATTACAAACTTCTGTTAATCTCTCCTCAATGCCAGCTAGCTTTTCACTCAGTTTTTCCTCCAATGCAGCGCGGACTGCTTCTTTTATGTCCGCCAGAGAAATCACAGGTGGCTGAGGATCCGCAATCACTTCGGGTCCGGTCGCCATCTTAGGTTCAGCGCCGCGCGGGTTTTTCTTTGTCCTTTTTTGTACTCCTGGAGGCCATTCCGGGTCGGCGATTTTCTGCATGAAACGGACAATGGACATATGTCCTTGCCCTGATATCTGGATAAGTAGGTAGAAGGGGTCTGTATGCTCAGATGGTGGTGGGTGGTGGGGTCGGCACCCGGGAGCCTAGAGAAACCCGTCTGCTAGGCTCATCACATCACATGATCTCCTTTAATTCCTTTTATCATTTCTGTTGCCCTTCTCTGTACCTTTTCTATGTTCACTATAATTTTAAAAGCTTGGTACGCGCCAAAATTAGAGGATGCGTGAAGAAGTTGGGCTCGAGCGCCAGCCATATTTTAAAAAAGCGCCCAGATATGCACCTAAATGCCACAGTGTGTACTTCTGTTTCCAAAAAAGGGGGGCATGACGTGGGCATTTTGGGGCCTGGCTAAGAGATGTGCGCTTAAATACGTGCTCCGGTGCTTGCCAAGGTCCCCTGCTGTATCCCTTACTTCTGCTATGCAGGATGTGTAAGTTATAAAATAAAGGACTGAGCCATTTTTGAGGGATTTAAAGATTCTGGGATAACTGGGGGAGTGTAGGCTATCAAACCAGGGGGTTTGGAGGACCTAGCTCATAACTGGGTGAACTGGTAAACAGACTGGTAAACTGGAATGGCATGGGAATGTGCCCCTTTCAAATCCCCTGACTTTCATGGTAGAAGTGGAATTTGCGTGCCCATGCGTGCACCAAGTTAAAATTGGGTGTCTCTGTGCGAGCAGCCAGGCTATTTTATAACATGTGCACATACATACGCACAAATTATAAAATAGTTGCGTCCTTGAGGCACAGGCTGACACACACGCCTAAATATGTGCTCACGCACCAGTTTGAAAGTTACCATCTCTGTCTTTTATGAGATGGGGTGACCAGAACTCCATACAATACCCAAGATTGTTCTATTCCTTTTCAAATAATTCCTAATATTCTGTGTGCCTTTTGGACCGCTGAGCACTCTAAGCCAAAGATTTTAAGATATTGCCCACAAAGACGCCAAGGTCCTTTTCCTGGTTGTGACTCCTAGCGTGGAACCCGGCATCCTTTACCTGTAGCTGGGATTATTTTTCCCCACGTGCTCTACTTTGTACATGTCCACATTAAATTGCATCTGCCATTCAGAAGCCCAGTCTCCTAGTCTCACAAGGTTTTTCTGTAGTTCCTCATAGTCTGCTATTTGTCTTCTGCAAATTTTGAACATAAGAAATTGCCATACTGGGTCAGACCAAGGGTCCATCAAGCCCAGCATCCTGTTTCCAACAGTGGCCAAAACCAGGCCATAAGAACCCGGCAAGTACCCAAACACTAAGTCATCTCATTTGCTATTTCCTTTCAGATAATTTCTGAATATGACAAACAGCAAAGGTCCCAATACAGATCCATAGGGCATTCTACTAACGACCTTTCTCCATTTGGAAAAATGACCATTTAGTCCCACACTCTGTTTCCTGTCTTTTATCCAGTTTCCAATCCACAATAGGACACTGCCTCCAATCCCATGACCTCCCAGCTTGGGACAGTTTGGGGGATATTCAGCTTTGTCCACAGAGATTTATTCATGTGAATATTGGGCCAGATATTCGTACCTATGCGCGGGCATAGATTTGTGCACGCCGAGCCCTAGGGGAGCCCCGATGGCTTTCCCCATTCCCTCCGAGGCCGCTCCAAAATCAGAACGGCTTCGGAGGGAACTTTCCTTCCGCCCCCCCCCCCCCCCCACCGTCCCCTCCCTTCCCCTATCTAACCCGCCCCCCAGCCCTACCTAAATACCCCCCCTACCTTTATTTTTTTATTTACACCTGCCTCTGGGCAGGCATAGGTTGCGCACACCGGCCGAGTGCCAGCGCACAATCCCCGGGCCCAGCAGCAGTGGAGAGGCCTCTGGCCATGCCCATGCCCTGCCCCCGGACTGCGCCGCCCCACCCACATCCCGCCCATTTTTTCAAGCCCCTGGACTTACACGCATCCGGGGCTTGCGCGCGTTGCTGGGCCTATGCAGCGTAACCCTTTTAAAATCCACCCCATTATACATTCTTCTGTATTTTGCAGATAGAGCCCTGTAAAAAGATATTTAAATGAAATTAAACAGTGGGTGAAAGAAAGTTATGTGACATATCATATTCAACATTTAGTTTACTCTGTCACTATGCAAAGTACTATTAATTTTCAATAAAATGATAATTTCATTTTAAAGTATTGTAATATTTTCAATTTTTCAAGTAGCCAAGCTACAAATCCTAAAGTTTCTTATGAGAAAAATGGCACAAAATTTGTGACACATACTAATTTCTGATTTCACTGTATTGGTAATAATGGCTCAAATAGTATCACATGCTACCTAGACCGATTATATTTATTTATTTATTTTTGAAAAATGTATACTCCATTGATCTACATATCTCAACGAATTACAAAATGTTATACGTAATAATGTCATTAAAAAAATTTGATAACACACATAAAACCAACCAAAAGTAAAACCAAAACAATATTTCAGTCATAGAAATAATAAATAATCAGAGCAGTTTGTAGTTCCCAACTAGATATTGATGTACGTACACCTGCATGAGAGCAACTGCTTAGAGAATCAGCTCAATGACTCAGTGGGGGTGCTGTATGCTGCTCTTTTTTCCAGGCTGACTGGACCTAAGAGCTCAGCCTTACATTGAGGATCTGTGTCAGCTATATTCCAGAAGATGCCATGGTTATGGCCCCCAAACAAGGGCCATCGCTGCAATAGGAGAATAGTTCTGAATTAAGACTTATGAGACCATAATTATCTGATCTCCTACCTCCATCCCCCTCTCCCAACAACTTAACAGCCACCTTGTTTATTTAAGGAGCAAGGATACTCAGCATGTGAACTATAATAGGACTCCTTAGTGAAAGATAACTGTTTTATTTTTTAATTAATATCAAAAGCTCTGAAAACTAATCATTTTCAATCTTAAAAAGCATTATAAAGATAAAATTAATTTAATAACTTGTATTCCATATTTCAGGAGCCTCAGCTGTCAGAGGATAACACTACATAAGAATCTGTTTTTTTCTTATGTGCTGAACTCTGTGTTTACAATTATCCACCTCATTGCAGTGGTGCCTAATTCAGATCTGGTAAAAAGGAGTCCTGTAAGTATTGGGATTTTTCTACTTTAAATAAAAAAATATATATAAAATGTGGGACTTTCTAATAAAGATTCTAAGCTGTAAAATGTTCATTTTAGTAGTCCATTTAAGTCCGTATTTACAGAATGAGAAAAAAAGAGGTAGCAAATCAAAACCCCTTTATGCACAATTCATTCAAAAAGCATATCTCTAAAAAAAACTTGATAGTTATGTTTCTCTGCATATCCAGTGACTATGTTTTAAATTTTAGTTATTTATAATGAATAGGGGCCTAGTCGGAAAGTTGATGCTAAAAAAAAGGTATTAGCATGTTAGTTGGTAAAATTGTTCATGTATGTTAAAACCCACAATGTGTTATATAGTAAATTTTACTAACAGCATACTAGAAATTTGCTTCAATAGTGTGGTTTTGATATTGACATGGACATTGACAGAAAAATATGTCATGTCCACACTGCTGTGAAGTCTCCTGTGCGTACCGGCCCAAACTGAAAAGGCAGGTTAGCATGCAGGATCCCCTACCTCCACCTTGAACAAAAGCACGCGGCTAGTGAGCCACTGATCCCACCATCACCATCATCACCACTACCACTAGCAGAAGTGCACGGCCAGTGATTACCCCCCTCTTCCCACCCCCAAGCAGAAGCACGAGTCCAGTAACTGCCACCTCCCAGTCCTAATCACAACTGGGAGGCTGGGTATCCCTCCTGTCCCAGTCCCAAAGCAGAACTTTAAAACCCTTGAGGCTCCCATATTCCCCCATGCTGCTTCTTCTCCCCAGAAGATTACCTTCCTGCCTTCTCTCACCTGGAAGGTTTCCCCCTTCTCCTACCTCATCAGAGGTGGGGCTTGAAAAGTTTATGGCAAATTACCTCAAGAGGTCCGTTGGTGCCATTTTTAAAAGCATTGGTGGTGGGACAGGAGGACAGCTCTGTCCAGCCCTGGTCTCTTCAGGCCCTATCTCTGATGAAGGAGGTGAAGAGGGGGGGGAAACCTCCCAGGGAAGGGAATGGGCACAGGGGGGATGTGAAGCCTCAGGGTCCCTGTGGAGAAAAAGAGGATCACTGTCCGTCCACAACTGCTCAGGAGAAGCATGGGATGGATTCGTCTTTGGTGGCCTCTTGTATTTGCTGTTGGACTGGGGGGGGGGGGGGGGAGAAACTTATATGCAAACCAGCCCATTGTGAAAGGGTTAGTTATAATGGGGGATTGAGGACTGTTTGCATGTTAAAAATGTATCACCTGTTTTGAGGTAGATATTAAATTTGTAATCTTTACTGGAGCTCACCAAAATTAACAGGTGTTTCTCATGGGCTCAACCTTACTAATGCTTTAAGGAATCTTCTTAACATGCACATTAAGGCCTTACTCCATCACACTCTGATTTTAAAGTACAAAAGTAGGCTGTAAGGTGAATATTTAAGCCAATTACATAGGTCCCTTAAGCCTGGATTCACCATTCTATCAAGGATGGTGAATCCAGCAAAAATAGGGGGCAGGCCTGCAAAAGTCAGCACACCACTGCTGGCTTTTGCACCCAATAGCACCACTGTGAAAGGTGGACTCTCTACCTGGGTAACATCAAGCTAAGTTGAGAGAACATTGCACAAATCTCATCTTTGTGTGAGTTTCCTCACTCCGAAGGTCATCATATCTTCACAAGAGAGCACTGTTCTGTTCGTACATCTCACTTTGAATGTCAAAGTGTCCCCTAACCCCTACACTAATCCCTAAACTTCACCTCGAGTAATTAGGTGGGCCTCATACAGAGGTATAAATACTTACCTAGAATAATGTATTATGGCTAGGCTCTCTCTCTCTCTCTCTCTCCCCCCCCCCCCTCCCCATAGGCTGGCTTTCCAGCAGCTTAAAATGGTCCCCCCAGTGATACAATGGGCTAGATTTTAAAAGCCCTGCGCAGGGTACTCATGCGCCGGCGGCCTATTTTGCATAGGCCGCCGGCGCGCGCAAAGCCCCGGGACGCACGTAAGTCCCGGGGCTTCGTAAAAGGGGCGGGAAGGGCGTGTCCGGGGGATCAGGGGGCGGTCCAGGGGCAGGTCCGGGGGCGTGGCGATGGTTCAGGGGCAGGCCAGGAGTGCAGTCCCGAGACCCCCCCAGCACTGCGGCCTGTGTCGGGGGATGCGAGGCGGCACGCGCAAGTTACGCCTGCTTCAAGCAGGCGTAACTTGCCCAACAAAGGTAGGGGGGGGATTTAGGTAGGGCCGGGGGGTGGGTTAGGGAGGGGAAGGGAGGGGAAGGTGGGGGGACGCGGAAGAAAAGTTCCCTCCGAGGCCGTTCCGATTTCGGAGCGGCCTCGGAAGGAACGGAGGCAGGCTGCGCGGCTCGGCGCACGCAGGCTGCCGATTTTGCCCAGCCTTGCGCGCGCCGACCCCGGATTTTATAAGATACGTGCGGCTACGCGCGTATCTTATAAAATGCGGCGTACTTTTTAAAGATCTACCTCAGCTCTGGCACTTATCACAGTTTGTGCTAATACCTATGCAAACTGCTAAGATAATTCACTTTGTGATAAACTGCCTATTACCATGAAATACAACCCTTTTCCTATATCATGCAATATTTAGTGCATTTTGATAAATCCAGGCCCAAGTTATTTGAAACTGATTTATTACTTTCTAAAATGACGAAGAACAGTCTTCTTTGCTGTTCAAAACTGGTCAGCTTCAAAAACATTTGATTGGAATGTTCTCTGTAAAATGGCCAGAACCTATTATAGCATCGACTATCATACTGATGTTGACAGTGAAATAGCTGAGAAACAAAACACATTTTCAATTAGTGTTACCTGTGCTGTCATATATAAATTATTTATATATAGCTCAAAAATCCCTATTTTTTTTTAATATTGCTTCCGTATGACTTTTGAAAAAGTATGAATTCTTTCTTGACCAAACAGCAGACTTTTTAAAGTTTGCAACATAATATTGTGTATTTCCTCTCTAAACTTTTTTTTTTGCTTATAACAAAAGTATGCATTATGAAAATTACTATTATGCAAGTAAAATGTTCAAAATTGTTCTGGAAATCTGTAGGTAGCACCTTGTAAAGCAATGGGGTTTTCTATTGGATGATGTTGCTTTTGCTGGATTGGTGTACTCATGCACTCTGAAAAGGTCAGCTTTGAGCTAATGTGTTTAGGTTTAGAGTTTCTTATGGTCATTTGAGGATTGCTCACAAACATCTGGAACTTTATAGTAGTCTGCACTGTTTATATGTTATCATAGCTGCGAAGAGTAGTGGAAAAAAACCAACAGATAAATAAATATTTTAAGTGTATTCTCAAAGACAGGAAAAATGACTCAGTTACTGTTATTATAAACAAGTCATTAGCCTTTCAAATTATTCTCTTTATGTCTTCATCTTTTGTGATAAGCAAATGAAAATAAACACTTTTTTTCTAATTTGCATAGTGAATGACTAATACTGCAATAAAGTTGGACTAATGATATTTAAAAGTTTAGCCCTATTTCAGATTATCTCCTTTATTGCATGCCATAAATAAATTAAAATAGATTTAATCATTAACTCTTTAGTTCCTGGAGTTAGCATTTTCAAGCTTGCACAAAGCAATAACAGAAGGAAATAAAAATGTAATTAAACAAAAGCACTTTGGGGGTAATTTTTGTAACAGCTTGCATAGATTTTAAGGCAATTATCCGCATGCTTTACACCAGTTTTCAAAGGAAAAATACACACATGCCAAACTTGCCTGCACAAAATTACACTTGCTAATTTTTATGCTGAGTTTTTTCAAGGAATATTACGTGCATACTTTTACAAATGCAAAACCCTCCCCAACCCTCAACCCCTGCAAACACCTCAGGTCCCTGTGGAAAAACTTATGCACATATATGTCAAATGCCCCAGCTGTAGGGCAGGCAATTTTGTAAAAGGCCATTTCCATCCATGGGCAAAGTATTGTCATACCCATGAAATCCTGGTTTTATGTGTATAATTGGCCTTTGAAAATCAACTGGGAGCCTATGTGCACAAAAAGTAGGCGTAAAAGCCATTTTTAATGTGTATTTTGCACATGGCCCCTAAAGGCATTCCTGGAGGCAGAGTTGGGATAGGGAAAAGATTTCTTTGCCTGTTTTTGATTTTCTAAAGTAAATCTACAGGCACAAAGCTACACCTGCTGAGAAGTGTAACTTTGTGCCTGTACGTCCATGCGTGCACTCAATGAACCCATACATTTTCAAAGAGGATTTTTGCCAGGTCTGCTTTGAAAAACAGTATGTGGGGTAGTTATAAAATTATTCTTTTGTGTGGCAATGCATTAAAATGTTCTGAAATCAGATATTAAATCTTTTATTTCTGGGAAAAGAGCAGTATAGAGTTATGTTATGTAATATTAAATCACAGAAACCATTCAATAGTTGCAAGGATGCCGTATGGATTAGCTGCCAATGCAATGCTTTTCTGTTTCATTCTGTAAAACTGGGCCCGTTCAGCAGACAAGGTTGATAGGGTTTGCAGTGCCACGCTCCTCCTGCTACCCAGGAGAAAGAACTGGGGACAGAGAATGATGGGGAGGAGGGCTGGAAGGATAGGAAATAAAGAGGAAGGGGAGAAGAAAAGGAGGAAGAGATAGGAATGGAATTAGTGGAGTGGAAAGAGGGAAAGGGAGAAAGTGGACTCAGAATTGAAGGAAGAGAGGGAAAATGGGGCCAGGGAGAGATGACCAAGAATTAAGGGTGGGGGCATAGAAAAGGGGTAGGAGGGAAAGACGAGATCCGGTAAGTGGGTGAAGAATAGGTCCTTATTTGATTTTGTGTTTGTTACCTTGTTTATGCTGTTATATATTTTATATTGCAATGTTATGTTTCTTTTGTTATAACTATTCATATTGTTTCATGTTATATTGTATACTTTCTGGAATTCTTTAAAATAGGGGACATAAATTTTAGAAAATAAACAAATCAGCAGTGTATCTGTGATCAAAGACTTTTTCTTCCTTTAATTTTTAATGCTTGTTGATATATTAACAAGGGCAGAGAAACTTACTAATTGTGAATGAATAGTAAACATATGCAGTTACATAAAACAGTTCAGCTGAGCTCTTTTCCTGATGTGAAACCAGTTGGTTCTGCTTTTAGTTGTTCTGCATTCATTCACACCTTTAGCCAGCAACTTAATCAAATGTGTGGATATCCTATTCTTGGTATTTTCAACGAGTCTGGAAAATGTGAGCTCCCAAGCTATCTTATATTCACAACTATGAATTAAGCAGCCAAAATAAAATACAGTAGCTGTCAAGTAAAAGGTCTGATACGATAGACTGTAACAAATATGTATGTATTGTTTGCAAAAATCCATGAATAATTTATACCTAACTCTGGGTTATTTTTTCTCTTATTAAAGTAACTCTGATTTAGTTTTACACTGAATATGAAAAAAGGGAGACAATACTATAGTGGAAGACTGAGTACTGTAGAGAGTGCAATTTGTCTGCTTATGGCACTGTGAAAATAGTTTTATAACTCACTTTGTATTTGTTTATGTAACCCTTTGCTGGGGGTTTGCTGTTTCCCTTAGGGCCATAAAAGTATTTTTTATTCGGGGCTACTTTATCCATCCTATCCCTTCTCTCTGAAGAGCCCAGGGAGGGAGTTCTTAGCCCAGGTGATGGAGTGTTTCTCCATAAGTGTGTGCATCTCACTAGTACAGAATTTTCCTCAGGGACAGACAGGTTGGACACAGACTGGGTGCTCAAATAAAATTTACTGATTAGCTCCAAAATGTCTATCATACTCCAGCATAATTCCCATAACTGAAACTGTATATTTAACTATTTACATAGTCTCTCTGAGGATTAGCTTGTATCCTTCTCTCCAAGGCCCAAGGGGGAACTTGCCACTTTTTACTCATCAGTGTACAAGCTCCAAATTGTTTGGGGAATCCTATTGGAGAACCCCGAAGCACGAAAAGATCCTACCCAAGTCCAAAGTTGTGTCACTTGCCCACAGCCTGAGTTCCGGTCCCTTTGGAGTGGAGATCTGGTCGGGAGTCTCCAGATCTTGATGTTTCAAATTCTGTACTCTCTTTCCATGCTGTGTGACTTCTCAGGGGGAGAAGTCTAATGTTTCCAGTTCAGAACAAAATTCTCACTCTCCTGATTCTAAGTTGTGAGGAGGGGTAGAAAAAAAAACCCTCCACCTGAACCAAAAAGGGAAAAATCCAAATGCTTCTAGATCCAAAGCTCCCTCGCTGGGTAGTGCTGTCACTGCTTTGCTTCCTTTAGGAAGAAGAGGGGTGGCTCATAGGTCTCTGCCTCCTACCCTCAGGATTGGGGCTTGTCCCTCTCCCAAAGCACAGTGTTCCCAGAATGAAAAAATTAAGCCAAAATCTGATGAAAAGTCTCCAGAAATATTTCTCTTCTAAAAGTGAGGCAGACCCTCTCACAGGGAATGTACTAATGAGGAATCTCCTCTGAACGCAGGAAAAATACCAAGTTGGGTTAGTAGGCCCAAACTCAGTAGAATGAATGGAAAAATTGCTCCTAAGTCTTCCAGAGCCAAACCAAAATGATCTTGCTCACTGTACTTTATGCCATTCATAGTCAGCTCATTGGAGAGACTGAAAAGGAAAGGAAAATCCCACTAAGCTGCTATTAGTCCTGATGGTAAGGGACCTAGGGCAATCTAGTGACTAACCAAAGGGTTGGCCACATTTATATTGTGTTACTTTTTCCTCCCTAACAAACCACGTGTTTTTTAATTGCTTATTCTGAGATGATTTTCACATTTTCCACATGGGCAAGAGCAACAAAGATCACAGGAGATTTGCCAACCCAAGCAGCAAGACACCTTGTTCCCAGTTAAAAAGCCTTGCTAATTATCTTAACCTATAGATATCTGATTATAGTGTGCCTCATCATTTGCACTCCTTTCCGAGTCATACAAAACATGACTTTTGCAATTCTTAGCTCCTACAATGATCAATGTTAGGCATAATGAGGGTTTGAAAAATTATTTCAAGACTTACAATCTAGGGACAAAAAGCATTTCCCATGAACTCTCGCCATCGTCTCCCTCTCATAATTTGTTTTGAATGGGCAGGTGGCAGGAATATATGGTGAGTGAATTTCTTCCCTGGCAAATGTACACCATGACCTCACCCCCATACAGCTCTCTTTCTCCTCCTCCACTCTACCTCAACAAGATGCAGTCATCTCTTTCTCTACACCCCTCGTTCTCCTTTCACTGCCCTCCTTACACCTTCACTATCCCCATTCCCTCACTCTCCTCTTCTCTCCCATCCTTCACTCTTTCTCCTCTTCTCCCTTGCACCTCTCACACTTTCAACTCTTCTCCCCTCATGTTCCTCTTCTTGCTCCCCTCCTTGTCTCAATTCCTTAGTCTCTCTCTTTTTCTACTCCCTTCTTCCTACAGCCCTTTATGTATCTTCCCAGACCCCAATCAGGGTAAAAGATCCAGTCTCCTCCTCCAAGGCTTCAAACAGGGCCAAACATAAGAACATAAGAAATTGCCACATTAGGTCAGACTAAGGATCCATCAAGCCCAGCATCCTGTTTCCAACAGTGGCCAATCCAGGCTACAAGTGCCTGGCAAGTATCCAAACACTAAGAAGATCCCATGCTACTGATGCCAGTAATAGCAGTGGTTATTCCCTAAGTCAACTTGATTAATAGCAGTTAATGGACTTCTCCTCCAAGAACTTATCCAAACCTTTTTTAAACCCAGTTACAATAACTGTACTAACCACATCCTCTGGCAACAAATTCCAGAGTTTAATTGTGCGTTGAGTGAAAAAGAATTTTCTCTGATTTATTTTAAATGTGCTACTTGATAACTTCATGGAGTGCCCCTTAGTCCTTCTATTATCCAAAAGAGTAAATAACCAATTCATATTTACCCATTCTAGACCTCTCATGATTTTAAAGATCTCTATCATATCCCCCCTCAGCCATCTCTTCTCCAAGCTGAACAGCCCTAACCTTTTAGCCTTTCCTCATAGGGGAGCTCTTCCATCCCCTTTACCATTTGGTCACCCTTCTCTGTACCTTCTCCATCGCAACAATATCTTTTTTGAGATGTGGCAACCAGAATTGTACACGGTACTCAAGGTGCGGTCTCACCATGGAGCAATACAGATGCATTATCACCAACCTTTCTTAATAATTCCCAACATTCTGTTTGCTTTTTTGACTGCCACAGCACACTGAGCCGACGATTTCAATGTATTATCCACTATGACGCCTAGATCTTTTTTCTGGGTGGTAGCACCTAATATAGCCTTCTACTCCTGGGTCTCAGGAGCTGCTAAATTCACCTCCACTGCCTCACTTGCTGACAAATTCCACTTTGCACAGTCAGTGGGCACATGGATTTTTCTAACCATGGGGTCCCATTTATAACTGTGTGTTATAAATGGGACCCCTTAGTCCCCCATAATTTCATGGCCATGGGAAGGGCCGCAAATCCAGCCCTCCCCTCAGAATTGCTTTTTCTCCATGGATTTGCTAAGGTACTGTGGGAAACCAGGGACTAGATCACAAAAATGTAACCACTACCGCCGCAACATATCCACTCCAACCCGCACCACCACCACCACCACCTTACTCATGTGCACAGATACCAGGTTTCTTGATGCAGAGGTTTAACAGCAACAACGAGCCGTGGTGCCCTGGACTGCTTCCTCTCCCTGTGCAGCCTGGGGCTAGAGAGTCATGCTTTAAACAATGTCAAACTATGTCAGCTCCCATGGTTCAAAATGTGACGTTCTAGCCCAGGGCTATATAAGAAGAGGAAGCGCCCCGAGGCGCCTTGTTCCTGCTGCTATATTCTGCATGAAGGAAACTGGGATTAGGGTCCATGAATGAGGAGGGTGAGACGGGTTGTGTTGGTGCTATTAAGGTATCAGAGGGGACCTGGGGATGAAAGTTATGTAGATATTGCCTTTCCCTGAAAATCATCCTCAGGAGGTAGAGAGTGGAGAACGTCTTCCTGCACTCCAACAGCAATATTAAAATGCTATCTGAGATGTTACTGAGCTCTCCAGCACCTATGCCACTTCAGTCACCTCCTTCCTCTGACCACCAACACCCCACAAGCAGCTGAACAGTCCCTCAGCACTTCCTAGAAAACACTGGCACTGCTGAAACCAATGTGGGCCTACAGGATTCAGGAGTATGTGTTCATTAAGCCCTATCCATGTGAGCTCTGCTGTCAGACATGCAATATCTATGTCCATCTATGGTATTCAGAGGTGGGAAGGGACAGTGGGCTCATATGGGGTTCAGAAGTGGTGTGGAATGTGTGTCTATGTAAGAGGTGCAGGTGGTGGGGGGTTGTGGAAGGGGGAGACAGGAGGGGTCTCTGTGGAGAATATTTGTGAGAGGAAGGGAGGGGACAGTCAGGGGGTGTGGAATAAGGAAGGGGTTTAGAGGTGGTGTGGAGACTCTGAGTGAGGTTGAGTGATGGGTTTGGGACATATAAGAGTGAGCAAGAAAAGGAAACTTTTGGAGGAGATGGAGAGCAAGGTTTCATCCTTGCTCTCTCTTCTGATCCCCTCTTTCTCCTTCCCTGCCCATGATGCACTTTTCTTATCTCTCTGCCCTTCTGCCTATGATTAAAATGAATAGCTATACAAAAAATGGTGCCCTCCGCTCAGAAGATGCCAGAGAGACATCACTTAGGTGCCTCCTCCAAGTATAAGATGTCATTTGAAGAAGATGTAGAAGGAAGAGGAGGTTTGGAGGCCTGGTCCCCAGCCTCCAGGCATGGATCTAGGCCAAGGCCCCAGCAACAGAATCTGGCATCTGGGCCAGGTGCTGGTGAAGAGCCTGGGACAATATCATGACCCCAGCGATGGGACCCAGCCTCTGGGCCAGTCCCCAGTGTTGGGCCTGGTTGTATGCCTCAGCTTTGACCTCGACATCAGGACCCGGCCTCCACATTGGGCTCTGATGTTGGTCCTGATTCTAGGCCGAGGACTCAGCGATGGAACCTGATCTCCAGGCCAGGCCTGGCATTGATTCTGGACCTGGAACTAGGCCTCTTTCTTGGCATCAGGACCCAGCCTTTGGGCTGATCCCTAGTGTTGGGCTTGGGCTTAAGGTGAGGCCCTGGCCATAGTACTCAATCTCTGGTCCAGGCCCCATCATCGGGCCGTAGCCTGGGACTAGACCGAGGCTTTGGTATCAGGACCTGGCCTGCAGGCTGGGCCTAGGACGGAGCTTTGGACTAGGCCAAGACCCTAGTGATGAAACTCGGCTTCCAGGCTGGGCATCAGTGCTGGGTCTGGGCCTGGGCCTAGACTGAGGCCCTGGTGATGGGGTCCAGACTTTAGACCTGGTCCCAGCACTTAGCCTGGGCCTAGGCTGAGCCACGGCATCGGAATATGCCATCTGAGCCAGGGCATTGGCGATGCCCTTGCAACAGGTCCCAGCCCTGGGATAGGTCCCGGTATCAAGTCTGGGCTTGGGTCTAAGCTGTTGGACCAATCTTCTGGGCTTGACCCCTCATTGGACCTAGGCTTTGGGCCAGCCACATTGTCAGGACCTGCCATAGTCAAAGTAAGTAGGGGCCAGTGGAGTTTCCTGGACCCAGCAATTTTCTGGGAGTGAACGAGGATTTTTTCAAAATGAAACAATAAAATACCAACAAAATATCTTTAGTTTCCCATTTGAATGTTTAGTGCTAGAGCCATGGATTTAATTACTGTCCCCCTTCCAGCCATTAATTCAATTTTGATCATATTATGATCACTATTGCGAAGCTACCCCACCACCGTTACTTCTCTCACCAAATCCTGCACTCCAATGAGAATTAGATCTAAAATCACTCCCTCTCTGACTGGTTTCTGAACCAGTTTGCTCCATAAAACTGTCATTTATTCCAGCCAAGAACTTTAACTCTCTAGCATGTCCTGATGTTTCACTGACCCAGTCAATACTGGGGTTATTATAATCTCCTATTATTACTGCACTACCAATTTGGTTAGCTTTCCTAATTTTTCTTAGCATTTCACTGTCCGTCTCACCATTTTGGCCAGTTGGATGGTAGTATACTCCTATCACTATACTCTTCCCCAACACATAAGGGATTTCTACCCATAAGATTTGATTGTGCATTTAGTCTCATGCAGGATCTTTATGCTGTTGGACTCTAAGCCATCCCGGACATAAAGTGCCACCCTGCCACCAAGATGTTCCTCTCTGTCATTGCAATATAATTTGTACCCTGGTATAGCATTATGCTATTAGTTATCCTCTTTCCACCATGTCTCTGAAATGCCAATTAAGTCTATGTCATCATCCACTGCTATATACTCTAATTCTCCCATCTTACTTCTTAAACTTCTAGCATTAGCAAACAAACATTTCAAAGTGAGTTTTTTGTTTCCTTTAACATTCTGCTTTTCAGTTAACAGGGATAATTTAGAATCTTTTAGTTCAGGTGATTTTTTAATTATAGGCATTTGGACTACCTTTCTTATAATTGGAACCTCTCTGTGGAGATGTTCTAACTCTAATGCTTCATTAGTATCATTCGTAGATACCTCCTTCTCAACCATGCGCTGCTGAGCAAACGTCGGCTTTCCCTTTGATTTACTTTAAAAGCTGCTCTAGCTCCTTTTTAAAGATTAACATCAGCAGCCTGATTCCATCCTGGTTAAGGTGGAGACCATCCTTTCAGAAAAGAGTCCCCCTTCTCCAAAAGGTTCCCCAGTTCCTTACAAAACTGAATCCCTCTTCCTTGTACCATTATCTTATCCATACATTGAGACTCTAGAGCTCTGCCTGCCTCTAGGACCTGTGCGTGGAACAGGGAGCATTTTTGAGAATGTTACTTTGGAGGTTCTGAATTTCAGCTTTCTACCTAAGAGCCTAAATTTGGCTTCCAGTACCTCCCTTCCACATTTTCCTATCTCCTTGCTGCCTACATGTACCACGAGAGCTGGCTCCTCCCCAGCACTGTCTAAAATCCTATCTAGGTGTCACCTGAGGTCTGCCACCTTTGCACCAGGCGATCCTCATGCCCACCAGCCACCAATCGAATCACTAACAAACAGGCCGATTCAGTAAAATGTGCGGGAGAGCCAGTGTTCCAAGGTGAGCACCCGCTCTCCCGATGTGTGCCCAGGCCACTTTCCTGGGCGCGCGATTCTCTATGCAAATTAGGACCCGCACTAATAAGGAGGCGCTAGGGACACTAGCGCGTCCCTAGAGCCTCCTTATTGACAGAAGCGGCGGCTGTCAGTGGGTTTGACAGCCGATGCTTAATTTTACCGGCGTCGGTTGTCGAATCCGCTGACAGCCATGGGTTCGGAAAACGGACGCCGGCAAAATTGATCATCCATCTGCCAACCCGCAGGCCGTGGGCAGATTTTTTGTTTTTTAAGATTTTTAATTTTTTTTTTTATTTTTGGGGCCTCCGACTTAATATCACGATCATATTAAGTCAGAGGGTGTATAGAAAAGCAGTTTTTACTGCTTTTCTGTACACTTGCCCAGTGCTGGCCAAAATTAACTCCTGCCTTTAGCAGGAGTTAATTTCTGAGAGTAAAATGTGCGGCTTGGCAGCACATTTTACTTTCTGTATTGAGCATGACTAACTAATAGGCTCATCAACATGCATTTGCATTTTGAGGGTGCTATTAGTTTCGAGGGGGTTGGACATGCGTTTTCCATGCGCTATTACTCCTTACTATATAAGGGGAATAATAGCGCGTCAAAAACTGAATCATACTGTATGACGGCTGATCTAACCCTTCCCTTCTGGGCAGTAGCCCTAGGAGACACATCCACAGTGTGAGAGGACAATATACCCCCTGGAGAGCAGGTTATTGCTACAGGATCATTTCCTGATGCACTAGGTTGATGCTCTCTGATCTTAAGGCCTTCCTCCTCCAAGGCAGCACCAGGGCTGCCAGACTGGAAATGGGGCTTGGCTGGTATGTCACTGAAGGTCTCATCTATACAACTCTCTGTCTGCCTCAGCTCCTCCAGGTCTGCCACTCTAGCCTCCGGAGATCGGACTCATTCTCTTGAGAGACAGGAGCTCTTTGCATCAGATGCACATGTACAACTTCTCACCAGCGGGTAAAAAATCATACATGTGACACTTGATGCAAAAGACTGGGAGGCCCCCCTCTTGCTGCTGGACTGCTGCCTTCATCTTAAATTTTTCAATTCCTAGTTAAATTTTAGGTTGCTATGGGAGAAAGAATGCGTACAATTAGGGTCCTTTAAATGTATTAGTGTATTCACTATATATCTGGTAGTGACCTACAAGGGAATGATTAAACTCTTAATAAGGTGTGGGGAATTTCTGAATTTAAGTTAAAAGGCTGATTACAATTTTTTTTAAGTGTGAAAGTGTCACCTGCCTAAAAATTAAAGGATGAGCTAGGGCTGGGTGGGAGGGCTGGGAAATTCAAACACACAAACTTCAGTTTTTTGCCTGCCCTCTGAACAGCTATGTAATACAGTCACCAAGACACATTAAATAATATACCCCAACAGTTTACTTCTCCCCAGTACTTTAAGTTTTAAAAATTTCCCCAAGCAGTGCTTACTGATTCTTTTCAGCCACCAGCAAGTTGATCCTTTCCTCTCAGTGCTCCCACTGGATACTGGGTTTGAGGGATCCTTGGTCTGACCCACTATGGAATATCTTATGTTCTTATGTTCTATCATTTCATTTTGAAAATGTTATAAAACAAAATAGGAAATATTTGATTTCCTATTTTGTTTAAATGAATGCACATTGCCATAAGAAAAACCCCATTACATTCATTAATATGAAAATATCTTCAAAGTTATGCTAATTTTCAACATAATGGATGCAACATTTTGATAAATCTGCCACAGAATTTGATGACTCTTGCCACAGTAAACAGGGAGCTCTGTTTATAAACCTGCCTAATACAAGTCCATCCATTAGCGCATTAGACTGCTACAGAAATAACAAATTGTACCCTGCTGATTAATTAACTTACTTTTGTTTCTTTTCACATCAGTTTGAGGTTCCTTACATTCAGAATTTAGGCAATAAATTTCAGTCAGTTAAACTCATAATCCCAGTTAGTACACTTCCTTTTCCAGACTTATGACAGTCCTTCGTTTGAGATAAGGAGTGGCACAATAAAATACCGATTGTAATGTCCAATATTCTTCAGAAGCAATTACAGAGAAAATGCTGTAGCTTTAATCCACAGCACCCCACTACATTATTTATTACTATATTACTGATATTTATGTGGAAGATATATTTACATGTTAAAATTGTGCAATATGTAAAAATTTAGAAAATCAAGATATGAAATAAAATCACAGCACTTTTAAATGAAATTTGAAACTAATTTACAGAATAATTATTAAGAATTTTATTTGTAGTCATAAGCTAAATTTACTTTGCTATCAAGATCTGTGCATGTATCCTGACATTTTTCAAATCTGTCTGTATATCAGGCAAACAAGAGAATAAAATGACTTCTTTTTAATCATGTCTTAAAAGTGCAAGGACATAAACTGACTTTCCAATAATCCCTCAGAGAATCAGTGGCAGGGGAAACTTCTTGAACTCTAGTCAAGGCAAGGGCTTTATCCACTAACTAATTTGCCTTGGCTCTGAGATGTCACTCTGACATGATGCAAAGTTCTAGAAAGATTGTGTGTTCATGTACGTTCCATAAACACATTTGCTATAGTTGCAAGTTTATGTCATAAGATAGCAGCCGCTTTGACAGGCCGATGCAATAAGGTGCATCCAGCTGAGCGTGTGTTTCATGAATGTAATAATAGCTGCCTATACAGCATAGAGATTAACATGCCTAAAACACATGTTCTACTAAGCAAGTACCAGATAGCACCCATGCATGTAAATTCTATATAAAAGAAGGCATTAACTATTACTGTCCAATGCAGGAAAGTGCACCCAAAGGCTGGGCTCCCATCACACAACCTTTTGCATGGGAAATTTAACTCCAGCTCTGGAAGTGGAGTAAAGTTAACTCACAGTCAAGGGCTCAAAAAACTAGGGATGTGCAGCAGGGACGGATTCATCCCATTCGGTATTTGTATTCGTGGGGAGCCAAATCCATTGCATCCATTCTCGGGGGACCCCGGTCCATTGATTAGTTCCGTATGTATTAGTTTCCCAAAAAAAACCCCATCCCAACCCTTTAAATGTAATTAACTACAACCCCCTACCCTCCTGACACCCCCAAGACTTACCAAAAGTCCCTGGGGGTCCAGCGGGGGTCCTGGCGCGATCTCCTGCACTTGGGCCATCGGCTGCCGGTATTCAAAATGGCGCCGATAGCCTTTGCCCTCACTATGTCACAGGGGCTACCGGTGCCATTGGTCGGCCCGTCACATGGTAGGAGCAATGATTGGCCAGCACCATCTTGTGCTCCTCCCATGTGACAGGGGCCAACCAATGGCACCGGTAGCCTCTGTGACATAATACCTATGCGCGCATGTCCATGTGCGTGCACTACCCGGCGCGCACACATGGACGAGTGATTTTATAATGTGTGCGAGCCGGGTAGGTCACGCCATGGACATGCGCGCATAGGTATTAAAATCAACCCCTTAATATGGGGAGGAGTGTGGAGGAAAGGAGTGATAGGCATTCCTGGGGGCAACGTTGGGGAGGGATTTGGACTTGCATGCATACATTTGTATTTTAAAAAGTATGGGGCAGATTTTCAAACCAGGACGCGGGCGTACATGTGCGCGCGCTACCTGGTGCACACACATGTATGCCAGATTTTATAACTTTTTTTTTTTTTTAAATTTATGCAATTTCAGATATATTTACATCATATATCAAGAAGTAGTAAGAGATCAATTCAAATTGTACACACAAGAAAAAAAAAAAGTTAACCAAATGGTAATACACATTAATCTCAGGTCTCTTAACTAAGGAAATCTGGAGAGCAAGATGTACTTATAGGCAATAATGAAGCTCTAAATACTATGTATTACATCAATACCAGGAATAAACCGACATTGAGAAGCACTTCCCCTTATTTCTTATTTAGGGGACAGCACTACCGCTTTTACCATCTAAGAACCCCCTTAATTGATCAGGTTCATAAAAGATGTATTTACTTTCCTGATATCTTAGGAAACATTTACAAGGGTATCTCAGCACAATACTGGCTCCACGACTTTGCGCCTCTGTTCTCATGAGCAAAAACTTTCTTCTTCGCTCTTGCGTAGAGCGAACAATATCCGGATAAATCCACACAGATTGGCCGTAATATTGAACAGTTCTGTTCCTAAAGAAAAACTTTAGAACAAGATTTCTATCCTTTTCAAAAGCAAAAGTTGCCAGTAGTGTGCCTCTTGTTTTAATCTCAGTATGTAGAGATAACTCAATCAACTCAGGCGTGCGCGAGTTATAAAATCAGGGGTCGGCGCGCGCAAGGGGGTGCTCACTAGTGCACCTTGCGCGAGCCGACGCCCGTGGGCTTCCCCCGTTCCCTCCCCCTAACCTTTCCCTCCCCTAGCCCTACTCTAATTGCCCCCAAAATTCTTCTCAAACCTTTTGCACCTGTCAGGAGGCAGGCGCAGGTTGCGTGCGCCAGCATCCTGCCAGCACGCGATCCTCCAACACAGTGGTAAATGGCCGCTGTGTCGGAGGCCTCTGGCCCCGCCCCCCCTCCTCCCCCAGACCACCCCACACCGCCAGTGCCCCGCCCCTTTTTGCAAGCCCTGGGACTTACACGCGTCCCGGGGCTTTACGAGCGTCGCCGAGCCTTTTGAAAATAGGCCGGCACGCGTAACCTTTTGAAAATCCAGCCCTATGTGTATAAAATTTCAGGAAAAAACTGCAATTTTACCAGATGTAACCTCTGCGGGTAGATTTCGTGGGAAAACTTTCAAAATGGGCTTATGTGTGCATTGCGCAAGTCTGCTTTGAAAACAGGTGCTACTCATGCACAAGTTTGCTGGCTAATTTGTTACCAAACTACCCCCACATTTCTGTTCTCGCTGAGAGGAGTGAATCAGAGCAGGAATGTAGCAGAGAACAAAAAGACGGTCCTGTTCCCAGTGCAAATATAATTCAGTGAGTCGCTGTCTTTCTGTGCATTGCATCTCCAAGCACCGTGCCCAATTTTCCCAAACATTGCAACTCCTCTGGCTCCAAAGCATTATAGCACTTTAGTAAAGTGTGAACTATAATTCCCCTTAAAGCATTTTCGATTCCAACTCAATATCCCTTGCCAGAAATCCTTTGCCTTATCTCACCATACTAGAAAAGGGATCATGTTGTGAAGCTGAAAAATTGTAGGTTCATAGAAAATGTAAGGAAATACTTCTTTACAGAAGAGATGGTAGATGCATAGAACAGCTTCCCGGTGGAGTGGTGTTATTAAGAACGATATAAAAATTCCAGAAAACCAGGGATAGGAGTAGCGGATAGGGATGTGCAGAGCAAAATTTTATGTTCATATTTTTTATGTCCGAAAGGGGGTCCCACTTGCGGCCAATATGGACATAAAAAAAATCCAATGAGTTGGGTATATGTACATATGTGCAAAAAAAAAAATTAAACCCCCTCACCCTCCTTAATCCCCCCCCAGACTTACCACAACTCCCTGGTGATCGAGCGAGGAGTGAGGACGTCATTTCTGCAATCCTTGGCGAGAAGCATGTGACGTCGGTGGCACGTCGAGTGACGCGGCGTCACGTGATTCCCGGCTCGTTCGCGCCGGACGGCTCGTTCGGCCCAAAAAGAACTTTTGGCCAGCTTGGGGGGGCCTCCTGACCCCCCCAAGCTGGCCAAAAGTTCTTTTTGGGCCGAACGAGCCGTCCGGCGCGAACGAGCCGGGAATCACGTGGCGCCGCGTCACTCAGACGCGACGTCACGTGATTCCCGGCAAGTTCGCGCCGGACGGCTCGTTCGGCCCAAAAAGAACTTTTGGCCAGCTTGGGGGGGCCTCCTGACCCCCTCAAGCTGGCCAAAAGTTCTTTTTGGGCCGAACGAGCCGTCCGGCGCGAACTTGCCGGGAATCACGTGACGTCGGCGTCACGTGATTCCCGGCTTGTTCGCGCCGAACGAGCCGTCCGGCGCGAACTTGCCGGGAATCACGTGACGTCGGCGTCACGTGATTCCCGGCTTGTTCGCGCCGAACGAGCCGTCCGGCGCGAACTTGCCGGGAATCACGTGACGTCGCGTCTGAGTGACGCGGCGCCACGTGATTCCCGGCTCGTTCGCGCCGGACGGCTCGTTCGGCCCAAAAAGAACTTTTGGCCAGCTTGGGGGGGTCAGGAGGCCCCCCCAAGCTGGCCAAAAGTTCTTTTTGGGCCGAACGAGCCGTCCGGCGCGAACGAGCCGGGAATCACGTGACGCCGGCGTCACTCGATGTGCAGCCAACGTCACATGCTTCTCGCCAAGGATTGCAGAAATGGCGTCCTCACTCCTCGCTCGATCACCAGGGAGTTGTGGTAAGTCGGGGGGGGGGGGATTAAGGAGGGTGAGGGGGTTTATATTTTTATTTTGGCTCAACAATCGCGATTTCCCACATATCGAACATATCTATGTTCGATATGTGGGAAATCCGATCGTTTATGTCGAATCAATTTTTTAAGTAAAAAAAAAATATGAGTTGCGTTTTACTAATGCGGTCAATCTGAATGCACACCCCTAGTAGCGGATCCTTGACTAAGGAGAAGCGGGGAGGGTAAAGCTAGAGATCAATTTTGGTCTACGGAATTGTAACAGTATCCAAGTTTCATAGCTCTATTCCTTTAATAGGATATCCTCCCAGCTTCATATTTACTCTCACCCTTATATCTAAACTTTAATGCAATTTTTGATTCAGGTAAAACATAAGAAGATAAGAAATCCTATGCTGAGACAGACCAAGGTCCATCAAGCCCAACATCCTGTGTCTGACAGTGGCCAATCCAAGTCATAAATACCTGGCAGATCCCATAAATTAGATCTGTTCCTCTTACTTAACCTGAGGGACAGCAATAGCTTTCCTTAGTTTACCTGGCTAATAATGTGTTATGGACTTTTTCTCTAGGAACTTTTCCAAACCTCTTTTAAACCAAACTATGCTACCCTCCTTGACCATGTCCTCTGGCAACAGATTCCATTGCTTGATTGCGCACTGAATGAAAAAACTGCTTTGTATTTGTATTTATTAAAATGTATTAATTGCTTAACACAAAATTGGCCTAAGCGATTTACAATAAAGCAAGCATAAAATTATTGACAAAACATAAACAGCAAAAAAATATTTCTACTATTTGTTTTAAATCTGCTGATTGCTAATTTCAAGGAGTATCCCCTTGTTTTAGTATTTGTTTAAAGTGTAAATAACTATCGTTTATTAATCTCTTTCATCCCAGTCATGAGTGTTACACGTCCTGGCCGTGATAGGCCCACGCCCAGGTCTACTCACTGCAGGAATCCAGCTGCCAGCCCCGGTTCACCTTCACTCATGGCGGAGGGCAGCCACCTCCGTTCCCAAGCGCCTGCAGCCACCTCTGCCGCTTCTGACTCCTGCGCGATTCCTCCCTGCACGGGCCTCAGAGTGACGCCGCCGTCCTGCTTTCTCTGGACCCTGGCTTAGGCGCACACGCGCAACTCACGTACTCTTAAAGGGGCCGCGGCAGGAAAGTAGCCCGTGGCCCCTGATGATGACATCACTGGGCTTCTGTATAAAAGGCAGGGCACAGCCAATTGTTCCCTGCTTTGGCAACAGGTCTCCATGATTGCTTGTGTGCTCGTTGCTCATTCCTGGTTCCTGTTCCTGTCATCATTCCTGTCGTTGTTCCTGATTCCTATTTCTGCTTGTTCCTTCACCTGCTCCTTGTACCCTTGGACTGATTCTCTGGTATTGACCCCTGCTTCCCCTAGATTACGCTTGGACTGATTCTCTGGTACTGACTCTGCTTTGCCTGGACTACGCTTGGACTGATTCTCTGGTATTGACCTCTGCTTTGTCTGGAGTACACTTGATCTGATCTCCTGGCTCTGACCTCAGCTTGGCTTCTGGTACCTCACCTTCCTGCCACCTGCCTAACTCCAGCTTGCCTTGGACTCTCCTTCCATATCCTACGGACCTGGCCTCTCAGACTTCGGCCTATCTTTACCTGGACGCCCCCTGCTTCCCTCTGTTCCTATTGGCATCTGAGTCTCTGGAACCCTGCCTTGACCGGACCATCCTCGGACTTCCACTACCTCTGCTGGTTCCTGGCGTACCCTTGTCTACACCAACTGGGAGTCGTCACGCGGAGGCCCGCCTAAGTCCGGCCACCCCGACACCCAAGGGCTCAACCTGAGGGGAACGTGGGTTGGTATTGGTGAAGCTCCAGTCGACCCTAGTCTCCTAGCCTGCTCTGCCTCCCGACAGTGGGGACTCGAGGGCTTGCCCTGCGGGTAGCATCAACCCCATCTCGGGGCAAGGGACCACCATCAGCGCAACAATGAGTTTATAAAATTCTATCATGTCCCCTTTCAGCCGTCTCTTTTCCAAGCTGAACAGCCCTGACCTGCATAGCCTTTCATCATAAGAGAGATGTTTCAACCCCTTTATCATTTTTTCAACCTCCTCTGCACCGTTTCTAGTTCTGCTATATCTCTTTTGAGATGGCGCAACCAGAACTGCACACAAAACTCAAGGTGTGTTCTCAACATGGCTTCATAGAGAGGCAATATGATATCTTAGGTTTTACTCCCCATTCCTCTTTCCTATTATTCTATTTGCTTTTTTGACCACTGCCACACACTTAGCAGAGGATTTAAACATATTGTCCACAAGTACTCCGAGGTCCTTTTCCTGGGTGGTGACTCCGAATACTGAACCCAGCACTGTGGACCTGTATTTAGGATTATATTTTCCTCGTTTGCATCACGTTGCACTTTTCAGCATTAAATTTCATCCGCCATTCAGTTGCCTAGTCTCTGAGTCTCACAAGGTCTCTCTGCAGCACTGCACAATTCAATGCTATTTTAACAACTTTGAATAATTTTGGGTCATCTGCATATTTGATCACTTCCTTTGTTGTTCTCATTTACAGATCATTTATGAATATGTTAAATAGCACAGATCCCAATACCCATCCCTCTGGTACTTCACTACTGACTTTCTCCATTTGGAAAACTGACCATTTAGTCCTACCCTCTGATTCTTGTCTTTTAACCAGTTAGCAATCCACATTAGCACATTACCTCCTATCCCATGACTTTTAAATTTCCTAAGGAGTTTATCATGGGGGACTTTGTCAAATGCCTTCTGGAAATCTAAATACACTAGGAAGTAAAATTTAAGACCTACGCACAGGCACACATGTGCATGCATTTTCCAACTTACGCACATGGACGTAGCAATTTCATAATATACGCAGATATGTATGTGTATACGCGTGTGTTATAAAATTGGATATATGCATGCACACAATTTTATATTGTTGCAAGCATCTGCGCACATATGTTGACTCGAGCATGCAAGTGGGGAGGATTTTAGAAGCTACACACACCGACACAATTTCCAGTTTTCCCAGTTTGTTCTGGTTCAGCCGATTAAAGGAGAGGACTTCTTAAACCCCCTAGCTAACTTGCTTTCCTTTTACTTTCTTATCCCAGAGCCTTAAAACGCTGCTGACTAGCCAAATTTTTTTTTTTTACACGACTTGCATGCTGTCCATAGCAAATTAAATTTATGCAGTAAGGGACTTCGGCATGCCTTTGTACATGTGAACACTTACGTGCAGACTTCATGGTGCACTTATGGCCCGCCCAAGTCCTGCCCAGACCACACCCATGCCCCACCCCTTTTGGTGAAAAATATGCTTGCACCAGGAGATATGCACGTACCTGCCCAGGTTTTAAAATCTGTGCAGTGTGCACTGGGCCAAGTCACTCACGTATCTCCTGGCTTTGGCGCACATAGGGCTTTTAAAATCTACCAGTATATCAGCTGGCTCACCTTTATATATAGTTGTTTATTTATACAGTCCAAAAAATTGATTGGTAAGGCAAGACTTCCCTTTGCTAAAATAATGTTGACCCTTCCCCAGTAATCAATGTAATATCCACCACTAGAAGAAAATCACAACAATATATTAATAAGGTCACCTGCATTTTTGTACTCCAACAATGCAACTTTACATAAGAGAGATACTGCTCATATACTTCGACTTCCATAATATAAATCTGAAAATCAGTTAACCGTTATATCATCATCACCCCTTACACATGTATATTTTTTAAGTTTTAAGTAATTTTTCTTTATAACTAGTGTTGCCAAACATCATTAAAAACTTATAATTTGGGGTACTTTTTAACTATGTCACCCCCAGTGTTATCATTTATCAAGTATGGTCCATACTGAACAATGTGGAGCAACGATTCATGAAGCAGTGAATCTGAAATACGCTAGGGATGTGCAGCAGGGTCGGATTCGTCCCATTTGGTATTCGTATTCGTCGGGACCCAAATCCATTGCATCCGTTCTCGGGGAACCCCCAATCCATTCATTAGTTACATATGTATTCGTTTCCCAAAAAAACCCCCATCCCAACCCTTTAAATTTAATTTACTACAACCCCCCACCCTTCTGACCCTCACCAAGACTTGCCAAAAGTCCTTGGTGGTCCAGCGGGAGCCCTGGAGCGATCTCCTGCAATTGGGCCATCGGCTGCCGGTATTCAAAATGGCGCCGAAAGCCTTTGTCCTTACTATGTCACAGGGGCTATCGGTGCCATTTTGAATACCGGCAGCCGACAGCCTGAGTGCAGGAGATCGCTCAAGGACCCCCACTGGACCACCAGGGACTTTTGGCAAGTCTTGTGGGGGTCAGGAGGGTGGGGGTTTATTTGTTAGTGATACGTTGTATTCGTGGGGGTTCGCCATACGTTTCGTGAACCCCACGAATTCAACGAATATGGCATATATGTTGTGGATTGCCAATACATTGCAAATGAATGCACACCCCTAAATTACAAAAGCTGTGAATTTGATAAATGATAACCCCGGGGGTAACATAGTCAAAAAGAAGGACTCACCTGAAGAAGAAAGAATAATTTTGTAATGTGGTCTGAGTTGGGTTTCTTCCCTATTAAGCCATGTCAATCTCTATGACCAGTGATTTTGTGTAAGAATGGCTTCTACCATTTCTCTAATCACCACAGGAGCTCTTTTTAAAAATTGTCATCACATTGGCCAATTTCCAGTGTTCAGGTATTGCAGCTGTTTTAAATGTTAGGTTACAGATTGCTAGTAACATTTTAGCAATTTCGGGTAGATATTCAAATGCTACTTTGCCGGACCAATCGGACTTATCCGCCTAAGTGGCTGCCACTGAATATCTGGCTATACCACTTAGCTGGATAAGAGACATCTGGCTAAATAGGTAGTCATATAGTCAGTGGATAGGCAGTGGGTGTACCTGGGCAGTGCTTCCTAACTTTAATACTTATCACAAGAGATTTCTTACAGGCTGATACAGTAAGGAGCGGTAGGAATAGCTGCGTTAGTGCCGGGCGCACCCGCGGTTCCCGCATGCACAGTCCAGCTCACCTACTGCTCGATACTGTATGTAAATAGCTTGCAAATGCAAGCTGCGTCTAAGAAGCGTCCGTGAAGCGTTAGGCCCGTGCAACCCATTTTACTGTATAGAGCGCTATACAGTATCCTGGGTGCGCTGGCCTAACGCTTCACGGACACGCTGGTATCTGTCATTTCAAATGTCATTTCAAATGACATTTGAAATGACAGGTACCAGGAAGTGGACGGTTCTCTGATGCTCGGGATTGCCAGTCCTCTCTCCCCTCCTCCCGAAGCAAGCAACGAAAGCGGAAAAAAGCGAAAAAGCGAAAAAAAAAAAGGTAGCAAGAGAGAGAGGGGAGAGAGGACGGGCAATCCTACGCTCGGGATTGCCAGTCTTCTCTCCCCTCCTCCCGGAGCAAGGCGCGAAAAGCAGCCTTGCTTCGGGAGGAGGGGAGAGAGGACTGGCAGTTTAAAGCAATGAAGTGACTTACTTTTTTTGCAGCCCCCCTCCGGAGACGGACATCGGCGACGAGGGACCGTGGCTCCCCTGCCTCCAGATGCCCGCGAAGATGGACGCATCGCATGGGCGAAAGCGGCCCCTGTGCGTGCAATTGGCAGCTCAAGACGTGACGTCACATGCCGTGACGCCAAACGTCGTGACGTCACATCTTGAGCTGCCCAATTGCATGCACAGGGGCCGCATTCGCCCATGCGATGCGTCCATCTTCACGAGCAGCTGGAGGCAGGGGAGCCGCAGTCGTCTTCGCCGATGTCCGTCTCCAGAGGGGGTCTGCAAAAAAAGGTAAGTCGCTTCGTTGCTTTTCACTGCCAGTCCTCTCTCCCCTCCTCCCGAAAAACAAGGCTGCTTTTCGCGCCTTGCTTCGGGAGGAGGGGAGAGAGGACTGGCAATCCCGAGCGTAAGATTGCCCGTCCTATCTCCCCTCTCTCTCTTGCAACTTTTTTTTTTTCGCTTTTTCACTTTTTTTTTTTCGCTTTTTCGCTTTTTTTTCCGCTTTCATTGCTTCGGGAGGAGGGGAGAGGACTGGGGCTGCCCCAGAGACCAGCACCCATGGACGCGGCCAGGGCAGGTGAGCGGGGGCTGGGGGAAAGTTTTCCGCCTACCATTACTCCTGCCTCTAATGCAGGGGTAAGGGTAGGCGGTAAGTTAGCAGGTTAAACGCGCGGCAAAACGCCAGGGTAAAAAAGCGATAGTCAGGGTGCGCGTTACTGTATGGGAGGGAATAGCTAATTTGATCGTTTACATATAATATACATGCCACGGGCGGAAGGGGTTACCCGGTGATTTAAGGACACAGTAAGAGTAGGTTAAAGGGGATTGTGTATCGCAGGAAGGGCTAATGCGGCCAAAAAGAGGGTAGAAAGCGGGTTAGGAGCAGGGTAACAGCGGCCGCTGTTTACTGTATTGACCTGTTAGGAAATGTAAAAGTCATGGGATAGGGGGCAGTGTCTTGTTGTGGATTGCCAACTGGTTAAAAGATAGAAAACCGGGAGTAGGGCTTAAAGGTTAATTTTCCCGATGGAAAAATGTGAATAGTGGAGTGCCCCAGGGATCTGTTCTGGGTCCCTGCTTTTTAATACATTTTTAAATGACCTGGAAATGGGAACAAATTTGCCGTTGACACAAATTATTCAAAGTTGTTAAATTGCATGAGGATTGTGAGAAATTGTAAGAAGACATAGCAAAAGTGGGAGTCTGGGCATGCAAATGTCAAATGAAATTTAATATGGACAAATGCAAAGTGATGCACTTAGGGAAGAGTAACCCAAATTATAGCTACATAATGCAAGGTTCCACATTAGGAGTCGGCTCTCAGGAAAAGGATCTAGATGTCATCGCTGAAAATACATTGAAATCTTCTGCTCAGTGTGCAGCAGCAGCCAAAAAAGCAAATAGAATGCTAGGGATTTTTAGGAAAGGAATGGAGAATAAAACAGAGAATATCACAATGTATCACTCCATGGTGCGACTTTGTCTTGTGTATTGAGTGCAGTTTTGGGCATCACATCTCAAAAAAGATACAGCAGAATTAGAAAAGGTACAGGGAAGAGTGACTAAAATGGTAAAGGGGATGTAACAATTCCCCTATGAAGAAAGGCTAAAGAGGTTAGGACTCTTCAATTTGCAGAAGAGTCGGCTGAGGGGTGATATGATTGAGATTTATAAAATAATGAGTGGAATAGAACGAGTAAATGTTAATTAGTTGTTTACTCTTTAGAAAAGTACATAGACCAGGAGACATACAATGAAGTTATTAGATAATATATTTAAAACTAATAAAAAAAAGATTTTTTTTTTTACACAGCACATAATTAAGTTCTGGAATTCATTGCCAACGGATCTGGTGAAAGCTATTAGCAAGGCAACATTTAAAAAAAGTTTGGACAAGTTCCTGGAGAAAAAGTCCATTAACCATTATTAAGGTAGAATTGCAGAAATCCCCTGTTGGAAACATGAAAGACTTTTGGTCTGTCCCAGTATGGCAACTCTTATGTTATGTTCTTATGTTTATGTTATCGGGGTATGTTCAGTGGCATAAGTCTTATCTGGCTAACTTACATAGCCCAATAGATTTTAATATTTGTCCCTTCATGTTTTAGTTCTTTTATATTTCTGGGATGGATGCCATCCAATCCCTGTGATTTGCTACTCTTTAGGTTGTCAATCTGATCTATTAGAACCTGCATTGTCATAGATATTTGTTTTAGTTACTCAGCATCTCCACCACTAAAGAATATTCTCAGTAAAGACCAATGCAAAGAATTAATTCAGTTCTTATGCTATTTCTTTTGCCCCTATGTCATCTATCAGCTCCTTCACATGCTTTCTGCTTCAAATATACTTGAAAACCTTTTTTATTATTAGTTTTTGCCTCACTGGCAAGCTTTTTCTCAAATTCTCTCTTGGCCAGTCTTACTACAGTTTTATTGGGGTATGTGACAAATATTTAATTTTTTTTTTCACGGGGTTAAATATTTTGGTTCATTTAGGGGAGATTTTAAAACCTGCGCATGGGCGCAGATTTGTTCGCGCAACCCGTCGCAAACAAATCTATGCCCGATTTTATAACATGCGCGCGCTGCCGAGTGCATGTTATAAAATCCAGGGTCGGCGTGCGCAAGGGGGTGCACAATTGTGCAACTTGCGCGCACCGAGCCGCGCAGGCTGCCTCCATTCCCTCCGAGGCTGCTCTGAAATCGGAGCAGCCTCGGAGGGAACTTTTCTACCGCTCTCCCACCTTCCCCCCACCTTCCCCTCCCTTCCCCTATCTAACCCACCCCCCAGCCCTAACTAGATCCCCCCCTACCTTTATTTCAGAAGTTATGCTTGCCAGAGGCAGGGGTAACTTGCACGCGCTGGTGCGCCATCCCCCGGCACAGGCCACTGTGCCGGAGGACTCGGGACCACCCCCGGACCGCCACCATGCCCCCAGACCCACCCCTTTTTTGAAGCCCCAGGACATACGCAAATCCCAGGGCTTGCGCTTGTTGCACGCAGGGGCAGCTTGGGGCAGCTTTTCGGAGGTTACACGCATAACCCTTTGAAAATCTGCCCCTTAATGTTTTTTCATTGTGGTTTGTTTCCTCAATTCAAAAAAATGTGTAAATACTAACACCTCCCCCCCCCAACAAAAAAAATTCAAAATTGGCCTCTTGGAGACCTTCTTACCCCTTCCTGCCCCATAAGAAGTCCTTGTGCCCAAGCCAGGCCCTAGAACCCCCTCCCTCTCATAAAATAGGTCTGGTCCTGGCCCACTCAACTGGGCCTTATTGGGCCTAGTTGGGGGTCTGTGCCCCTCAGACTTCCCTTTCCCCTTAAAACAAACAGTGATGGCCTCCCATGCCCCACTTACCTATTTTTTGGTGGTCCAGAGGTTCAAAAGGGCAGAAGTGCTGCCCAGTTGCTTCTGCCATACCCAGTGCTCTTTCACAATGGCAGTGCCAGCACTCTTGACAAGCTCTAAAGTGACATTACTTCAGCAACTATCTTGGGTGCAGCTGGTTCCATGTTGTATGGTTGGCACCAAGTTTTATGGCTATTCAGCATGGTGTAGATTGTATAACATGGCACGGTTTGCACCTGATAGAGGTGCCAAAGTGACATCACTTTGATATCACTTAAGAGGGCCTGTGATACTATTATGAGAGAGCACCAGATAGGGCAAGAATGATAGGCATCACTCCTACCCTTTCAAATCACCAGACCACCAGGGAACAGGTAAGTGGGGACTGGAGATGCCCCAGATCCACCATTTATTTTAAAGGGGCAGGGGGATTGGAAGGGCCTGACCAGGTCCAAGCTGGGCCTAGTTGGGTAGGCCCAGACCTAGACCTTGTTTGCAGGACCCAAGGGGGTCAGAGGGGCCCAGGGGACCCAGCTGGGCTAGCCTGATCCCTGGGACTTTTGTTGGGATAGGAGAGGGTCAGAGGGCCTTCTGGAGGCCTTTTCATGATTTTATCCTCCACTCAAAAACAAAAATACCCCTCAATTTTGGGGTATTTTTTTTTATTCTTTATTTATCATTTTTACTTTACAAACACAAAATTAGGTTTACATATCACAGTTGGATAATGTATACGTCAAATAATATAACAAACATATAAGAAAAACATTACACCTAAATATCCAATCTATATACCAAAAAGAAACACAAGACAAAAAAAGTAGAAGGGGGACGGCAACAAAAATATATAAGGGAGAATTAGTAGGAAATTCAACGTTAAATGCAAGCATTAACATAGCATTATTCCACGGTGCTAAATAAAAAATTAACCTCCCTTTACTTAAGTTGCTGGGGATATGAGGAGGTTGGCCTACGGGCATCTATAAATTGATGAATTTGAACTGGTTGGAAAAATATGAAACACTCATCACCCCTCTTAACGATACATTTACAAAGATAATGTAAGGAAAATGAAAACCCTAAAAGAAATAATATTTCGCCTTAGGGAGAGAAACTCTCTTCTCCTAATTTATGTCACCTGAGCCAAATCTAGGTAAATCCTTACTACTTGACCATAATACATAACTGGAAATTTCCTAAAGAAATTATGCATAACATTCAAATCTTGAACAGAAATAAATTGTTGCACTGGAGGTGGACCCTTGGCCTGGTGCAGGCTTGGAACAGCCCTCTGGTCGGACCCAGAGAGCGCATGCCACCAGGAGGCAGAGCACACGAGGAGACAGAGGCTAGCTGGAGCTTCACCAATAACAGTCCGGGGTTTCTGCAGGTTGAGCCCTTGGGTACCCGGAACGCCTGGACTTAGGTGGGCCTCAGATGGTCTCCTGGAGAGGTAGCGTAAGGTGCGCAGCTTATGCAAAGAGGATGGACCAGACCTGAGCTGGATGCTCCGGAGGCCTCAGGGAGGTAGCAGTTCAGGAAGGCTCTCCATACGAGACCAGCAACGCCTGTGGGTCTAGTCGGATGAAAGCCGCGGTCAGAGTCCAAGCAGTCTGCTAGTCACAGAAGGCCAGAAGAGAGTATCCAAGTGAAGCACAAGGGTCAAAGCCAGAGTATCCATCCAGACGTGGTCAACCAAAGCAAGTGTCAGTATCAAGGTCAGTCCGAGCATAGTCAAGGCAAGCGAGGGTCAGTTCCAGGCAGTGGTCAACATGGTCAGGCAAGCAGAGGTCAGATCCAGGCAGCAGTCGAACATGGTCAGATGGCAGGTAAAGGTCAGGTCCAGGCAGCAATCAGTTGTAATCAGACAAGCAGAGGTCGGTACTGAGAATCAGTCCGAAGGATACTACCAGGGAACGTGGCGCAGGAACAAGACAGATGCTGGAAGACACGGAGGATCACGGGAACACAGGAACACGGATACACTGGTACACAGGAATGCTGGAACACGGAGACACTGGAACAAGCAGGTACACTGGAACAAGCAGGAAAGCACAGGAACACGAAAAGGCCTAGGTGTCGACCCGATTGCCAAGGCGAGGTCCTGGGGAAAGGGCTTCGCCTTATATAGGACTAGCGTGTGATGTCATAGGAATGTGTCTGAGCCAGATTTCCCATGCTTGGCCCTTTAAAGATGGATACGTCAGCCACGTGCACGCCAAGGGGCGGGGCCGAAGACATGGAAGACGAGGAACCCCTACTGGAGCTCCACTGAGAGGCCTGCGGCGTGGAAGAGGCCGAGGATGCCCGGGGAGAGTGTCGAGGATTGGGAGCTGGTGGCTGCAGCAAGACCGAAGCTGGCAGAAGGCAGTGTGAGGTGAGCAGGACCGATCACGGCACTAATGTGGTCGGGATGCGCAACAGTACCCCCCCTTCTAGGCCTCCCCCTTACCAGTCTGGGTTTTGCAGGATAATGAAGGTAGAAGTTCCAAAGGAGGTCCTTATTGAGGATGTGCTGAGAGGGCTCCCAGGAATTATCTTCTGGCCTGAAGCCCTCCCATGACAGGAGGTACTCCCTGTGGCCTCCATGGCGTCAGACATCCAGGACTTCTCTCACCTGAAGGTTATTCTCTGGTTCAGCTGAAAGTTGCATCAGTGGAGGAGATCTTCGGGAAGGCCAAGATAAGATTAGGGGTTTGAGTAGCGACACAAGTAACGTGTTATGAATCCCCATGGATGCTGGTAGTTTTAGCTGGTAAGTAACCGCTCCCACTCGTCGTAGGATAGGGAATAGACCTACGAATTTGGGAGCAACAGGCGCGAACAAGAGTACGCGGGATTTCAATAGCCACGCATATCCATTAAAATCCAGGGTTGGCGCGCGCAAGGCTGCCCAACATCGGCAGCCTGCGCGCGCTGAGCCGCGCAGCCTGCCTCCGTTCCGAAATCGGAGCGGCCTCAGAGGGAACTTTCCTTCCACCCCCCTGCACATTACCTTATCCACCCCCCCCCGGCCCTATCTACCCCCCCCCCCCCACACACACACACACCTTTGTCGGCAAAGTTACGCCTGCTGGAAGCAGGCGTAACTTTGCGCGTGCCGGGCCGGCTGCCGCGCTCTAGGAGTGGGCATCCGTTTTCCACGTATTTGTAATCCGCAACTTATATTTTGCAATCTGAAAAATACGTGGGGCGGCAAAACGCATCGCGACTCCCCACGTATTCAACAGATATCCGTTGTATTCGGCCTCATAAATAAACATTTAAACCCCCCACCCTCCTGACCCCCCCAAGACTTACCAAAACTCCCTGGTGGTCCAGCGGGGAGTCAGGAAGCCATCCCTGCAATCGTTTGCGGTTTCCTCACGGCGCCGATAGCCTGTGTCACAGGGGCTGCCGGTGCCATTGGTCAGCCCCTGTCACATGGTCACCGGCGCCATCTTGTGCTCCTACCACGTGACAGGTAGGTCATGTGGCAGGAGGTCGCTCCGGGACCCTCGTTGGACCCAACCGGAACTTTTTGCCAGTTTGGGGGGGCCTCCTGACCCCCACAAGACTTGCCAAAAGTCCAGCAGGGGTCCGGGAGCGACCTCCTTTCACGCCGTCCGTCCGATCCCAATACTCAAAATGGCGCCGATCGCCGCCATTTTGAGACTCAAAATCACCGTCCTGCCAATACTCAAAATGGCGCCGATCGCCGTCGTAGTGAGGGCAAAGGCGATCGGCGTCATAGTGAGGGCAAAGGCGATCGGCGCCATTTTGAGTATTGGCGGGACGGACGGCGTGAAAGGAGGTCGCTCCCGGACCCCCGCTGGACTTTTGGCAAGTCTTGTAGGGGTCAGGAGGCCCCTCCAAACTGGCAAAAAGTTCCGGTTGGGTCCAACGAGGGTCCCAGAGCGACCTCCTGCCACATGACCTGTCACGTGGTAGGAGCACAAGATGGCGCCGGTGACCATGTGACAGGGGCTGACCAATGGCACCGGCAGCCCCTGTGACACAGGCTATCGGCGCTGTGAGGAAACCACAAACGAGTGCAGGGATGGCTTCCTGACTCCCCGCTGGACCACCAGGGAGTTTTGGTAAGCCTTGGGGGGGAGGGGTCAGGAGGGTGGGGGGTTGTAGTTAATTTAGTAGTAACGTATTTACAGATCGGCAACTTATTGAATTCGCCATACATTCGCATGGAACGGAATTGACCCCCCACGAATACGTATCACGTACGCAACGAAAACTTTTTGCCTGCACATCTCTACCGCGCTCCATGTTCTTGTCCGGGACATGGTCTGGAGGCCGCGGCCATGCCCCCGAAACGCCCCTGGGCCGAAACCACGCCCGCGGTGCCGCCCCCGAAACCCCGCATCACTCGCGACACTCCCCCGAAACACCGCGTCACTACCGGCACGCCCCCGACATGCAAGCCCCGGGACTTGCGCGCGCCGCCGAGCCTATGCAAAATAGGCTCGGCGCGCGCAGGGGGGGTTTGGGGTAGGTTTTCGGGGGGTACGCGTGTATCTTACGCGCGTACCCCTTTGAAAATCTACCCCATTATATTTGTGTGTTTGTGTGTGTATACGTGCCTTTGAGAGCCTATATGCGACACATAGGCTCTCACAGGCACAAAACATGCAAAACACACAAGCTCTCACACAGACACACCCAGAATCTCTCACACAGACATACATACACACATAGGGGCCGATGCAATAAAGGCGCATAGAAAGCGGGGACTGAACAGTCAGCGCCTACTCTCATAATGTGCGCATGGCGCCCCAAAGGGGGACACCATGCAATATTTAAATTAGGGGGTCACGTTAGCAAGGATGCCCTAGGGTCGCTTGTAACCCTTAGCGCATCCTTGCTAACGCGAACCCAGATGGTTTTCGTGACTTCCATACGCCGGTCACGAAAACCGACGCCGATAAACCCAGCGTCGGTTTTCGTGACCGGCGTAAGGCAGTCAGGGCAACCGACGCCGATAAACCCAGCGTTGGTTTTAAACCAACGCCAGTCTTAGCCCCCATTGCACCTTCCGTCTTAAGTGGCTTTTCCCGCCAGGGTGGCCGCTGCCCATTTTCGGAGCACACGGCCGGGCTCTCGGGCACCATTTACAGCGTCCACTCCTAGGCACCGACCGGAAGCTAAAACTCCGTCACAGCAGGCAGCTCTGCCCCTCTCCCACAAGCCTCCTACTGTGAGGGCGAGACAGACAGGGTGGGAGCCTATCACAGGAGAGCCCTGCTGCAGGCCTGCCCCTCCCTGCTGCTGCGATTGGATGGCACGGGGAGAGGAGGTGGGGCACAGCACAGAAACTGTCAAGAGAAGATGGGGAGGGCAGGCACTGGAGCGAGGTAGGAGGAAGCGATCGGGCCCATCACAAAACTGATGCTGAATTTATCAGCGTCAGTTTTCCTTAGCAGCGGACAGCCACAAAAACGGACGCTGATAAACTCAGCGTCAGTTTTTGTGATGGGCCCGATCTCCTTTTTTTTTTTTAATTTTATTTCTTTTACTTTTTATTCTTTTTCCAATGCGCCATCTATTAATAGATGACTGTTAAATGTGCATCGGAGAGCTTGGGAGCTGAAGTAAGTTGAGCAACAAAGGTTACAAAATTTAGATTTAAGGGTTGGGGAGGAGAGGGGAAGGGGAAGGTGAAGGGAAGGGAGGTTAGGGTGGGGGGTAGGGAAGTTTCCTCTCAATCTGCTTCTTAATTGGAGCAGACTGGGAGGGAACTGGGGAAGGTCAAAATGCATCGCCGTGCAATGTTTTCAAAAATCCACCCCCTCCCCCCTTGTGCATGCGGATTACAAAATCGGCACATCCATGTGCACGCGCCGGGAAGCGCACACACTAAAATGTACCCCTTTGCCTCTTAAATACCTATAATGTCTATATCTTCATATAATGTCATATATTCTAACTCACCAATTTTACTTTTCAAACTTCTGGCATTTGCATTCAGACATTTTAAACTGTGCTTATTTTATTTAATTTGTACTTTAATTTCTTTTTGCTTTCACAGCCTGATTATTAGCAAATGATACAGGCAGTGGAGAGTCATTCACATCTGTATGCCCTTTGTCTTCAACTGTCTGGGCTACTTCAGCCTTAACAACAAGCTCTCTACTGGGATATTATAACTTCCTTATTTTGCAAGTATCCCTGAAAGATACCTCCATCTGAACCATACACTTCTGAGTGACTTTCAGCTTTTCCCCATGGTCTAGTTTAAAAGCTGCTCTATCTCCTCTTTATAAAAGTTAGTGCCAGCAGCCTGGTTCGTTTCTGGTTAAAGTGGGGCCCATCCCATCGGAAAAGTTCCCTCCTTCCTCAGAATGTTCTCCATTTCCTAAAAAATCTAAAGCCCTCTTCCCTGTACCATTGTCTCATCTATACATTGAGACTCTAGACCTCTGCCAGCCTCTGGGGTCCTGCATCCCTGGAGCTTCAGATTCCAATTTCTTACCTATGATTCTAAATTATCCTTCAGAACTTCCCTCCTGCACCTTCCTTTGTCATTGACACCCATGTGTACATTGACAGCTGGAGATTGCCATGTTCTAAATATTGATGTCTCTTTCATATACTTTTCCCAGGTCTTCAGAATGGGAATACAATCCTATTTATTCTCAGTCTACAATGCCGTACATTTGGCAACAACCAAGGAGATATACAAGCATGCCAGTTGTTTTTTCTAATCCTACCCTTTTTTATGGCTTTGTCTATTTTGGGAACATAGATAAAAGCCAAACAACAATTTATAGAGACAAGATAAGTTCAGTGTTAACATTCTTTCCATTTGAATCAGGTTTCTTTTCCAAGTCTGTATGTACCTTCCAAGTTCAGAAGTGTCACCATTCATCTTCAACCTGCTGGATCCAAAGTAGTGATGATAAAGGAAGATACACAGCATACTTATATGGCACTTCAGTGAAGAGTATTTATCCAGCTTGAAAATAAATTGTGCAGTCTTTTGTTATGTGGAAAATCTGAACTTGCTTAAAATGTTCTCAAAAAATTGGCATGAATCTGATTTTTATAAGGAAGTACGATATTACACTCATGTACATTTTGTATGTATAATCAATGCATTGATCATATAAGACATTTGGTACCAAAAACAAAAACTGCATGGCTCTAAATTAAGTTTTCTTTTATGTTTCATCCCATGCAAGACCTCTCTTCTTGTTCCTTTTAGTTTATCTCTCACCAAAAAACTATTATTTAAAGCCTCACAAATGTCTTCCTAAATCTCTAACTATGGTGCTGAGACAAAATGTATGAGCCCCAAGTATAATAATGAGAAATTCAAGTTATTACCATGATAACTTTGTTTAATTGAAACCAGTCATTTCTTATGCAATATAAAGAGTATAAATTAAACAATTCTGTATTTCTTGAGACACGATAATGTGCAAAGTTGGAACAATAAGACTAATTCAGAATTAATGTGTGTGAAGTAGCAAGTGAACTCCTAATTTCCTTAACACAATTAGCTAATTGGAATCAGGTTTTTAAATAATTGAGTAATAAGTAAACCAACTTGCAGAGTTGATCTGCACAACTGAGTTTGGGCATCCTGTCCCATATAAAGGTCCAAAGAGTTCTGAATCTGATCCTTACCATAACAGTTAGTAGGAACTCATCATTCCATGGTCAAAGGCAATTTCAGAGGACCTACAAAAAGTGAGGTTAATGTACATCTTCTGGACAGGGTAACAAGAATATTTCTAAACATTTGTGGTTCTTGCTCTAACTCTCCTGTTTCATTAGTATCCTTCAAGGATACATTTCTCCAAACCATGCACTGCTGAGTGACTGTCTGCTTTCCCCCTTGTTCTAGTTTAAAAGAGATAGAGCAGCTTTTAAACTAGAACAAGGGGGAAAGCCGGCAATCACTCAGCAGTGCATGGTTCGGAGAAATGTATCCTTGAAGGATACTAATGAAACAGGAGAGTTTGGGCATCCCAAAAGAGAGGTTCCATTAAAACAGAGAGGTTCCATTAAAAGTTCTTGCCCTAACTCTCCTGTTTCATTAGTATCCTTCATGGATACATTTCTCCGAACCATGCACTGCTGAGTGACTGTCGGCTTTCCCCCTTGTTCTAGTTTAAAAGAGATAGAGCAGCTTTTAAACTAGAACAAGGGGGAAAGCTGACAGTCACTCAGCAGTGCATGGTTCGGAGAAATGTATCCTTGAAGGATGGGTTATTTTTCCCTATATGCATCACCTTGCACTTATGCACATTAAATTTCATCTGCCATTTCGATGCCCAATTTTCCAGTCTCACAAGGTCTTCCTGCAATTTATCACAATCTGCTTGTGATTTAACTACTCTGAACAATTGTGTATCATCTTCAAATTCAAATTCAAACCAGGCGCTGTTACAGAGGGGCAGCCACTACCATCGGGCACTTAAAGAAAACTACATCTTGTGAGAAAAAGACACAAAAAAATAGTAAAAATGAACTGAGATGTTAAAAGAGAAAATCAGCGATGTGAAGACCCGCCCCCCCCCCCCGACGTCATGACGACTAGCCAGCGGCGACCTGATTAACGGCGCAATTCCACCAGGCGCTGTTACAGAGGGGCAGCCTACTACCATCGGGAACTTAAAGAAAACTACATCTTGAGAGAAAAAGACACAAAAAAATAGTAAAAATGAACTGAGATGTTAAAAGAGAAAATCAGCGATGTGACGACCCGCCCCCCCGACGTCATGACGACCAGCCAGCGGCGACCCGATTAACGGTGCGATTACACCAGGCGTCGCGCGACAAAGGGGTTTTCCCCTTTGTCGCGCGACAATCGGTATAAAAAAACTAAAAATAAATAAATAAATAAATTTGATTACCTCACTCGTCGTATTTCTTTCCAGATCATTTATAAATATATTGAAAAGTAAGGGCCACAATACAGATCCCTAGGTACTCCACTGCCCACTCCCTTCCACTGAGAAAATTGTCCATTTAATCCTACTCTTTCCTATCCTAATCCACGAAAGGACATCGCCACCTATACCATGACTTTTTACTTTTCCTAGAAGCCTCTCATGAGGAACTTTATCAAATGCCTTCTGAAAATCCAAGTAACTACATCTACCGGTTCACCTTTATCCACTTATTTATTAACTCCTTCAAAAAAGTGAAGCAGATTTGTGAGGTAAGACTTGCCTTGGGTAAAGCAATGCTGACTTTGTTCCATTAAACCATGTCTTTCTATATGTTCTGTGATTTGATATTTAGAACATTTTACACTATTTTTCCTGGCACTGAAGTCAGGCTAACCAGCCTGTAGTTTCCCTGATCACCCCTGGAGCCCTTTTTAAATATTGGGGTTACATTAGCTATCCTTCATTCTTCAGGTACAATGGATGATTTTAATGATAAGTTACAAATTTTTACTAATAGGTCTGAAATTTCATTTTTTAGTTCCTTCAGAACCCTAAGGTGTTACGATCCCCCCTGTTGCTGTGCTACAGGAGGTATCTCACCTTCTCCTCCGGAGGCCGCTCCGAAGCCAGGGCCTCACCTGTGTACCATCCAGGATTTGCTCCAGGGCCTGGGGGGCCTAGCTATTCTTGAGGCCTGCCTGTGGCTTGCTTGTGCTTGCTTGGACTTCCTGGTTCCGGCCACGCCCTTCTCCCTAGGGGCCAGCCCGCGGCACGCCACCTCAGTTATAGGGCCAGCAAGGGGCGGTCCAGGTGAACTCCTCCCAGGGAGTTGCCTGCATACTGCAGTATAAAAGGACTTTCATTCCACTTCCTGTTGCCTTCGGATTAGCCTTGCACATCACTGTGTTCTGTCTGCTGATCCAGGTCCTCTGTGGTCTTGCTTGTCTTGACGGCTCCTTGTCCTGTCTCTGCCTTGATGTCTGTTCCAGATATTGCCTTGACGTTTGTACCTGATCCAGTTCCTGATCCAGTTCCTGATGTTCCTACCTGCTTTAGGCTGCCAGGAGTGCAGCAAACCTGCTTTAGGCTGCCAGGAGTGCAGCAACCTACCTTGACAGTCAGGAGTGCAGTATCCCACCACTTCCTCTTCCCTGTGCTTGTCCACTCCTGCGTTTGTAGGACAGGGTGGTCCGTGACTAGTCCAGCCGTGCTGGCTGTGTAGGGCGCCCTGAGAGACAGTGCCAATGTTCTTTTGCCCAAGTTCCTGTCTCGTCCATGATGTCTTGCTTCAGCCCCTGTCCATGATGTCTTGCTTTAGCCTTCGCCCATGATGTCTTGCTTCAGTCCTCGTCCATGATGACTTCTGTGTGCTAAGGACTCTGTCTGCCCTCGTCCTCTGTCCAGCCTGCCGCCCTATGCCGTTACCCAGCGGCAGGTCCGAAAGGGCTTGGAACAGTCGGAGGACTGTTCATCAATCAACATTGCGTTGTTGGTTGCCTTGGGCGTGCAGGTCCGGCTGAGGGTCAGACTCTGTTCCTTACTCCTGCTTCCATTCCTGCCCGGCTCACCATGCCTGCATTGGCTCACCTCCCACGGTGTGGCTTGGGGCTCCTCCCTAAGACTTGCCGTGGCCCAAGGGCTCACCACCTGCTTTAGAGGCGACCACACTCCTTGCACTCGTAACATGAGGTGTATACCATCCCGTCCAGGTGATTTACTACTCTTCAGTTTATCAATCAGGCCTTCCACATCTTCTAGGTTCACCGTGATTTGATTCAGTCCATCTGAATCATTACCCATGACAACCTTCTCCGGAATGGGTATCTCCCCAACATACTCTTTAGTAAACACTGAAGCAAAGAAATCATTTAATCTTTCCATGATGGCCTTATCTTCTCTAAGTGCCCCTTTAACCACTCGCACATCTAACGGTCCAACTGACTCCCTCACAGGCTTTCTGCTTTGGATATATTTATAAAAGTTTTTACTGTGAGTTTTTGCCTCTACAGTCAACTTCTTTTCAAATTCTCTCTTAGCCTGTCTTATCAATCTCTTACATTTAACTTGCCAACGCTTATGCATTATCCTATTTTATTCTGTTGGACCCTTCTTCCAATTTTTGAATGAAGATGTTTTGGCTAAAATAGCTTTTTCACGTCCCCTTTTAACCATGCCGGTAATCGTTTTGCCTTCTTTCCACCTTTTTTAATGTGTGGAATCATTACTATCCTTTGAAGATACCTCTCTCAGAACCATGTGCTGCTGAGCGACTGTCGGCTTTCCCCTTTGTTCTAGTTTAAAAGCTGCTCTATCTCCTTTTTAAAAGTTAGTGCCAGCAATCTGGTTCCACCCTTTTTAAGGTGGAACCCATCCCTTCGGAAGAGACTCCCCCCTTCCCCAAAAGGTTCCCCAGTTCCTAACAAAACTGAATCCCTCTTCTTTGCACCATCATCTCATCCACTCATTGAGACTCCGGAGCTCTGCCTGCCTCTGGTGAACTGTGCATGGAACAGGGAACATTTCAGAGAATGCTACCCTGGAGGTTCTGGATTTAAGCTTTCTACCTAAGAGTCTAAATTTGGCTTCCAGAACCTCCCTCCCACATTTTCCTATGTCATTGGTGCCCACATGTACCACGACAGCCAGCTCCTCCCCAGCACTGTCTAAAATCCTAGTACTGTAGTAATATAGAAAACTGGTGGTAGTTGTACTCTAGTTCATCCTCTGTGTTCCCATAGTTTACAGAGGCACTGTGTAGGGTACAAAGTCAACATAGGTTGATATTGTAGATTTGGACTTGAGTAGCAGTTTTCTTATTTCTGAGAGCTCTTCAAGTTCCTTTGTCATCAGCTGAAGTGCATAAGTACAATAATAGCTTCTGGGTATTCACAAATAATCTCCAGCTCAGTTCTTGCTGCACAAATGGAAGTCTCTATTGCTCTAAAAGCATCCTCTGTTGAATTATCTTTCACAAATGAAAAAGATGCCATTTCTTCTGGCAATGAATCAGTTCAGGAAGAAGTGACAGATCAAACCACAACATACCTGCACAAAGGAAATGGAACTCTCCCCGGGTGCAGCCTATCACTTAGTACCCGCTGACACATGTTGAACCAGGACCGCTGTTCACATGGAAACATCCGCCACTTCGCCACACTTTGAAGACTAATGCCCCACTCTCGGGATGAACCCATTTCAGGGAGCCCTTTCCTGCGCAAAGGAAAGGGAACTCTCCCTGGGTGTCGCCTATCTCTTAACACCCGCTGACACATGTTAAACCGCTGTTCACATCGAAACTTCCTCCACGTCACAACACTTTCCGAGTCTCATGCCCCACTCTTGGGGTGAACCCATTTCAGGGAGCCCTTTCCTGGCAAAGGAAAGGGAACTCTCCCTGGGTATCGCCTATCTCTTAACCCCCACTGACACATGTTGAACCGCTGTTCACATGGAAACCTTCTCCACTTCGCCACACTTTGAAGGCTCGTGCCCCACTCTCGGGGTGAACCCATTTCAGGGAGCCCTTTCCTGCACAAAGGAAAGGGAACTCTCCCTGGGTGTAGCCTATCTCTTAGTACCTGTTGACACATGTTGAACCAGAACCGCTAGTCACATGGAAACCTCCTCTACTTCGCCACTCTTTGAAGGCTCTTCCCCACTCTCGGGTCGAACCCATTTCAGGAAGCCCTTTCCTGCGCAAAGGAAAGGAAACTCTCCCTGGTGTAGCCTATCTTTTAGTACCTGCTGACACATGTTGAAGCGCTGTTCATATGGAAACCTCCTCTGCCTTGGCCTTCAAAATTCTCGTTTGTATATCTGCTACATCCAGCAGACTTTAAAAGACCAGCGAGAGCTCAATAGACCCCAACAGAACCATCACACTCTAGGGGCGAACCCATTCTAGGGAGCCCTTTCCTGCACAAAGGAAAGGGAACTCTCCCCGGTGCTCTTGTTTGAATATTTGCTACTACCACCAAGATCTGTACCTGCAGCAGCTCCATCCCACCCAGGCATAGTTCATCATGTTTCAGGTCCTAGCACGCATGTTAGATTCGGGTGTACAGTACGCCCCAATTGACAGTTGCACCTCTTCACCCCGCTCCCCTCTTCTTGGGTTCTATCTGAGAAGCTTGTTTGCTGTTTGAGCTCTCTCAGAGTGTCTCAAATCTTTATTCAATTGCTATTGCTAGTTTGCTACAATTAATTTTCTATTGCTGAAAAAGATATTTGTTGCTGTGCCTGCCAGGCAGTCAGGCTTATTTTTACTGCACTTTTTTTTATTGAACTGCTTGTTGACTATTGGTCTTGTGCTGCTATTTAGCCTTAGATGGAGTTTACCACCCACTTTCGGCTGCATTCACAATCAACCCGACTCCGAGAAGACCTGGTCCCGGTGCGCCAGGGGTCACTGTTACCAGCCTAACACCATTTGCGGGCTAAGTCTCGTCTTGTCTTGCCTCCTTGTCTTGCCCCTATCAAAACCACAGCGACCTACCTCAGCTCTGCCAGCCTTTCTTGCCCCTATCAAAACCACAGCGACCTGACTACCTCAGCTCTGCCAGCCTTTCTTGCCCCTATCAAAACCACAGCAACCTGACTACCTGAGCTCTGCCAGCCTTTCTTGCCCCTATCAAAACCACAGTGACCTGACTACCTCAGCAAGACTTGCCTTTGGTAAATCTATGCTAACTGTGTTCCATTAAACTATGTCTTTTTATATGTTCTGTGATTTTGATCTTTAGAACACTTTCCACTATTTTTTCTGGGACTGAAGTCAGGCTAACTGGTCTGTAGTTTCCCGCATCGCCCCTGGAGCCCTTTTTAAATATTGGGGTTACATTAGCCACTCTCCAGTCTTCAGGTACAATGGATGATTTTAATGATAGGTTACAAATTTTTACTAATAGATCTGAAATTTCATTTTTGAGTTTCTTCAGAACCCTGGAGCATATACCATCCAGTCCAGGTGATTTACTACTCTTCAGCAACCCACAAAGCAACCCAGACAGGGATGGAAAATTATTAAAGCAGCTAGTGATAGATGTCACAAAAAAAAGCATCTTTATAGCCACCCCCTTCACATACACCGAGCACCACATGCACACAACCCTCCTACACACCTACCACACAACTCACAATCAATGCACATATCCTACATATTTCACAAACATCCCCCAAACCTAAGACAAATATATACTACCCCCATATCCTCCACATACCACAAACAAACACAACCCCACAAATACCCCACACCCCCCAAAAACATGCATGCCAAAAAAACCACTCCCACATACCTGACCCTCACTCACAAATCCATCATACATCCCACTTCCATACACCAGTCCACACAATGCACACACACCCCCACATACAAACAAATCCCTTCAAACACACACACATAGACCTTCTTAATCCCCAAACACACCCTCTGATCACATAAACACCCACACTACCCCACAACACCCTCACACAGTCACAAACACACACTTCTACCCAAAAACTCAACCCTCCATACACTCATATCCATGCCACTCCAACCCCCATCAAACATCTACACTCAACATCATCACCCTACCATACACACCCCACACATTCCTCACCACCACTCATACAACTCTCACACATACATTTCACACAAATGCCATTCCACACAACCCAACCCATTTACCACACATACACAAATACACCACCACACACACATATCCACTCCATCCCCAAACCACATGGACTCCAGCGCACACCACTCCATCTGCTCACTCCCAAACTCCCCATGTCCCACTTCTCCCCTCACTACATACATACACACACCAAACCACCAAGCAATTGAATGCCAACATAGCCCACTCTCTCAAGCACACCTCCACACCACCCTCCACACACAGCCCATACATGCTACCTCTACACACAGATTCTACATCTACAACATTCCACATGCATCCACCTCACTCTCCACCTACATAAAACATGCATGCCAACATTCACCCCTCTCCCATATCCCAACATACTATACCTTCTGCATGAACACCTTCACATACATACCTTCACAAAACGTAAACATCCACTCTCATACACACCCACAGCTCCCACTCCATCTTTACACACATGTACATACCCCATTGCTCACTGTGAAAACTTCATACTTTGATTTGTTATATGGTATGGCAGCATGAACCATTTCTGTTTTTGCTATGGCACTCATAAACAAAGTAAGCATATGTTTTCTGGTTATGTGGGGCCAATGTACTAAGTGTATAATTATGATGCATTAACCTCAATGTACTTTTGCTTTAGTCTACTTAACAATAACTTGAAATAAATGTAGACTAGCATTAAAAATGTTAGGGCCAGATATTAAAACATACGCGAGGGCGTAGATTTGTGCGCGCAACCCGGGGTGTAACCCTTTTAAAATCCGCCCCTTAATGAGCTGTGTTACAAGTTCAAGCATGGAAGGCATGTCATTAATATCAGACATTAATTGTTTTAATTTCCTCCCTCCCTCATCCCGGTAAGATTTATATTAGCCTTGAGCACTAATGCAAGGCCCAAAGTCAGTCTCAATGACTTCCACACATCTCCAAGGTGAGAAAACAAAATGCCCCTTCCTCCTACCAAGCGCAGTCCCTGATCTGCACTCTGCCTGTCTCAAAGAAACCCACCCAGACCAAAGGAAACTTTCAGCTCCCTTTCTCTCCATTAGGAGGTTCACCTATCACCTTCTCCATAACAGCTGAGTTTAGCACAGTTTAGTACATTGGCCTCTTTGAAGTGATGACTGTGAGTTTAGATAGAATGCCTTTTTGACACTTGAAACCTATGAATGACTTGACTAATTTGGCTCGGGTAGAAAGTACACATGGGTCTGCAAGCTGAGTGGGAAATATTTAAATTGTCCCCTTTAAGTGCTAATTTGTAAAGCTTTCTTTAAAAGTTTGAGTGACATTTATCACCTTTAAATGTGGTGAGAACTTATTAATAGTATCATACAATTATTTATTTAATTGCTTGACTTTTCTAAATGTGAGCTCAAAACTAGGTATAATTTAGGTACTGTAGTTATTTCCCTGCCCAAGAAGACTTACAATCTGAATTGTACCTGAGGCAATGGAGGCTGAAGTGTCGTACCCAAGATCATAAGGAGCATCTGTGGAAACATAGAAACATAGAAATGACGGCAGAAGAAGACCAAACGGCCCATCCAGTCTGCCCAGCAAGCTATGTACTTTTTTTTTTTTCACATACTTGTTACTCTTGGCTTCTAGTACCTTTTAGTTCTATTTCCCTTCCACTCCACCATTAATGCAGAGAGCATTGCTGGAACTGCATCCAAGTGAATATCTAGCTTAATTAGGGGTAGTAACCGCCGCAATAAGCAAGCTACACCCATGCCTCTGTCCACCCAGACTATGCAATTCGAACCTTGTTGGTTGTTGTCCATATACAGATCCTCTTTTCTACATTCCCCCTGCCGTTGTATCAGAGAGCTATGCGTTGAAAGAGAAGTGTTAGACTTTCTCCCCTGCCGTTGAAGCAGAGTGCTATGCTGGATATGTATTGAAATCCAAGTATCGGCTTATTAGGTTTTGGGGAAGTAACCGCCGTAACAAGCAAGCTACATCTCGCTTTTTTGTGAATGCAAAACCTTTTTTTCTTTTTTTTTCTTCCACATTTCCTCTTGCTGTTGAAGCCCAGAGCAACACTGGAGTCTCACCAACTGTGTGCATGTACATCGAACAAGGGCATTATCTCCAGGTAGTAGCCCTCATTCTCGCGAGCCACATTAACAATCAACAAATATTGAACAAGCCTAATAATTGGCAATACCGATAGCCTATGTCCTAACCGGTAAATTTACATACTCTTACCCACCCCTCTGTTTTTTTTTTCTTTTGGAGACGGCAGCCCTCCATCCTTCTGCTCCGTGAAGGTGGTATACCATTAGTATCCCGCTCCGTGAATGCCACTCCACCCTTCCGCTCCATGAAGGTGGAACACCGACCACTGGCATCCCACTCCGTGAATGCCTCTGTGGCTACTGCCACTCCGTGAAGTGTTCTGCCGCCTCCTCCCACCCCTGGCCTTGCAGGCCAGGTTATTGCTTATGCCAGGCCTTCATTGGGCTTCCCCCCATGCTTAGCATATATCCATCCCCACGCTTTCCCCCTAGGCAAAGTCCTTGGTGCTCTGCTCCTCCCCTTGCCCCTACACCAAAACTTCCCTCCTATGTAGCGACAAATCTCCTTATGCACCGGTGAGGACTGTGTCCGCTACTTTTCGTGGCTGTGACAACTCCCCCCCCCCCCCCCCCCCCCCCCCCCCCCCCCCCCCCCCCCACACACACACACAAGTCCTATAATTTGGGCTTCAAGGGTTGCTGCTTCTCCCTTTTGCTGCAACAGGTCTAAGGCGATCTCTCGCTCAGCCTTTCTGTGCACTTCGGCGGTGGCTGTGGCAGCAGCGGCTTACTGTTTTTCTTCTATTCTGAGCCCTTCTATCTTGAGGGCTACTACTTGTTCGGCATAGTGTATGCGAGCCACCCCCTCTTCATTCATGTCCTCTAGACTTGATGGATCCACAGTGTTTATCCCACGCCCCTTTGAGGTCCTTCACAGTTCTGGTCTTCACCACTTCCTCCGGAAGGGCATTCCAGGCATCCACCACCCTCTCTGTGAAGAAATACTTCCTGACATTGGTTCTTAGTCTTCCTCCCTGGAGCCTCAGCTCGTGACCTCTGGTTCTGCTGATATTTTTCTGACGGAAAAGGTTTGTCGTTGTCTTTGGATCGTTAAAACCTTTCAAGTATCTGAAAGTCTGAATCATATCACCCCTGCTCCTCCTTTCTTCCAGGAAGAAACAGGATTTGACCCATGGCTTCTATTGTTCTTAATTTGCTGCTCTAACCACTGTGTTATTCCTCCACTCATACATTTTTTTGAACTGAAATATATTGCATTTGTTTTATGTACTTAAAAATACATTTCTCTCTGTAAAACACTTTAAGATGTAATTACAAATGTAATCAAGGCACATGTCATGTAAAGATGGATTTATGTGTATGTTGAGGTGATCTTACCTATTTTGACTTAAAATATGGAAATCCCAGAATACTGATATATAACATTTAAGGCTTTTTTTTAATAATATAAACCTCATTTGGTTCAAATCAGTTTGAAATGCATTTCTATATTAGTCTCAAACATTTTTTAGGTTAGTCACACAGTAAAAGAATGAATTTCTCATTCATTATACAGATCACCTAAAATGCCTTTGAAACTCAAATAAAAAGCATTTTAAACTTAATTAGAGTAAGTTTAAAGGGACACCATCAAGGCTGGTATAATGGAGCAGTTGATTTAAGAATTAGATTAAGTTCCTACATTATTTTTTTGCTCATCTTTAGCCAAGCGTATTGTTTTGTTTTGTTGTTTGAGAACAAGGGTAAGGATAGCATGGGGGAAAAAAATCATAGTCATTATTCAAGGATCAACGAAAGTACAGGTATCTCAAAAGAGAAGAAAACAATGTTTATACACAAATAGAAAAATGTCCTCTATCAAGAAGTATGGATGTTAGACCTTCATAATAGCTACCACTGGTAAAGATTTACTTTTGTTGCCTTATTTATAAACATCGGTCTTGATGATTTCACAACCCATATTTTTTATTTTTTTATAGGCAGATAAATCACTTATCTGAGTATATAGCTAGATTTGTCATTGTCTATAGAAAAGCCCCAACATCTTTTCAGGAAATCCTTGGCAGATAATCTTTTTGCAGATGTTGAAACCCTGAGTCATCTGATGAATCTGCAGATGTCACTTTTTTTCCATCGAGATCTCTATGTACTCTTCCATGGATACACTGCTCCTGATTTATAGTCGCCTTCATCACGACGTAATTTGAGAATTATGATTGAATCATATGACCAAGCTTTAAAAGTACATATTAATGCTATTGAACAATTCAAAACTCTTATAAGGCAAGAACAAAGTTGAAATTATGTCATGATGAAGGTGACTATAAGCAGGAGAAGTATATCCATGGCAGAGTGCAAAAAGATCTATATGGGAAAAAAGTCATGTTTGCAGAATCATCAGATGACTCAGGGTTTCTACTTGGCAAAAGATTATCTGCAAAAGATTTCCTGAAAAGATGTTGGGGCTTTTCCACAGGTGATGAAAAAATCTGGCTATATACTCAGATAAGTGTTTTAGCCTCATATAAAATAATTAAAAAAAAATGGGTTGTGAAATCATCAAGACCAATGATTATAAATAAGGCAACAAAGGTAAATCTTTACCGGTAGTCCCTCTTATAAAGGTCTAACATCCATACATACTGACAGGAGATTTTTCTATTTGTGTATAAAGATCATTCAATGTGACACCTATTGATTGGATTTATGGATTGCAGGGTTCTGGGAGGCATCCTGATGTATGGCCCCTGGCTCAGAACTATCACTGCAGTGACCAGGCTACATATATTTGGAGAATATAAAATAGGGGAAACCCACAAGATAGCTACAAATGATGGTGCATGATGCCAGGTTCTCAGCCCTGGTTCTGAATGAGCTGAAGACCCAAAAAAATGGTTTGCAAAATTCACTTTTTGTGAGTGTCCTAATGAATATCAGGTTAAAGAAAAAACTATACTATGCAGTATTCTAATTCAAAAGGTGTTTTTGCTGCAATATTACTAGAGCAAATGTTTAAATATTATTAAGATGGGCAAATAGCTGAGCAACATGGATTTTTTTCTAATGTTCCAAATCTTGGAAATAATGGTGCAATAACACCTGTATAAATAATGTATTGAATTTTCACTATGGCTTCTATTCTGCAAAATTGAGAGATAGCTATGTTCCCCTTTGATGGGGGGGGGGGGGGGGAGCAGTATTTGTTGTTTCCCCTAGGGCCGTAAAAGTATTTTTTAGTCAGGGTTACTCTCTCCATATTACCTCTTCTCTAGGGATGTGCAGAGCAAAATTTTATGTTCATATTTTTTATGTCCGAAAGGGGGTCCCACTTGCGGCCAATATGGACATAAAAAAAATCCAATGAGTTGGGTATATGTACATATGTGCAAAAAAAAAATTAAACCCCCTCACCCTCCTTAATCCCCCCCCCAGACTTACCACAACTCCCTGGTGATCGAGCGAGGAGTGAGGACGTCATTTCTGCAATCCTTGGCGAGAAGCATGTGACGTCGGTGGCACGTCGAGTGACGTGGCGTCACGTGATTCCCGGCTCGTTCGCGCCGGACGGCTCGTTCGGCCCAAAAAGAACTTTTGGCCAGCTTGGGGGGGCCTCCTGACCCCCCCCAAGCTGGCCAAAAGTTCTTTTTGGGCCGAACGAGCCGTCCGGCGCGAACGAGCCGGGAATCACGTGGCGTCGCGTCACTCAGACGCGACGTCACGTGATTCCCGGCAAGTTCACGCCGGACGGCTCGTTCGGCCCAAAAAGAACTTTTGGCCAGCTTGGGGGGGCCTCCTGACCCCCTCAAGCTGGCCAAAAGTTCTTTTTGGGCCGAACGAGCCGTCCGGCGCGAACTTGCCGGGAATCACGTGACGTCGGCGTCACGTGATTCCCGGCTTGTTCGCGCCGAACGAGCCGTCCGGCGCGAACTTGCCGGGAATCACGTGACGTCGCGTCTGAGTGACGCGGCGCCACGTGATTCCCGGCTCGTTCGCGCCGGACGACTCGTTCGGCCCAAAAAGAACTTTTGGCCAGCTTGGGGGGGCCTCCTGACCCCCCCAAGCTGGCCAAAAGTTCTTTTTGGGCCGAACGAGCCGTCCGGCGCGAACGAGCCGGGAATCACGTGACGCCGGCGTCACTCGACGTGCCGCCGACGTCACATGCTTCTCGCCAAGGATTGCAGAAATGGCGTCCTCACTCCTCGCTCCATCACCAGGGAGTTGTGGTAAGTCGGGGGGGGGGGAATAAGGAGGGTGAGGGGGTTTATATTTTTATTTTGGCTCAACAATCGCGATTTCCCACATATCGAACATATCTATGTTCGATATGTGGGAAATCCGATCGTTTATGTCGAATCAATTTTTTAAGTAAAAAAAAAATATGAGTTGCGTTTTACTAATGCGGTCAATCCGAATGCACACCCCTACTCTTCTCTCTGCAGATCCCAGGGAGGATGATCTTGCTGTGGGGTTAAGGAAATCCTTTGTGGTTCAGGTGCTGGAGTGTTTCTCCTGATGTATGTATATTTCTCTGGTGATGTATTCTGCTTAGGGACAGACAGGCTGGACTCAGACTGGGTGTTCAAATACAATTTACTGATTTATTTCCAAAACATCAACCACTGTCCCACATACTTTACACAAATGAAACTGTATATTTGAACTATTTACATAGACTTTCTGCTGGGGTGCTTGTGTCCATCTCTCTAGCTCCTGGGAGAGAGCTTGCCACTGTTTCCTCATCTGTGTGCAAACAGCCCAGTAAGATGGGAATCCTAGAGGGGAGCCCCAAGCCATGAAAAGATCCTTTTGCCCACACCCTGAGTCCTGATCCCTTTAGGGTGGAAATCCAGCTCGGAGTCTCCAGATCTTGGTGTTTCAATCCCTTCTCTCTTTCCACTCTATGTGACTTCTCTGGGAGAAAAGTCTGTTTCCAGCCTTGAACAAAGTTCTCTATCTCCTTCCTCCAAGTTGTGAAGAGGGATGGGGAAAACCTCCACACTAACAAAAAGGGGAAAATTCAAATTACTCCAAATCCAAAAATCCTACATTGGGTAGTGCTGTCACTGCTTTGCTTCCTCTAGAGGAGTAGCTCACAGGTTTCCAACCCCTGCTTTCTGGATTGGGGTACATTATGTTCCCCAGAAGGAAAAAATTAATCCAAAATCTGATTAAAAGTCTCCAAAATTCTCTCTCTCTTCCAAAAATGAGGCAGACCCTCTCACAGGGAATGTACTGGTAAGGAATCTCCTCTGAATGCAGGAAAACTACCAAGTTGGGTTAGTAGGTCCAAACTCGGTAGGGTGAAAGGAAAAATAGCTCCTCACTGTCCCTGAGACAACAAAAAATGACCACGCTCTTATACCTTTAGCCCTACCTTATGCCCTTGGAATAACCAATCACAAATCATTGGAGAGACTGAAAAGGAATGGAAAACCCCACTAAGCTGTTATTAGTCCTGATGGTAAGAGACTTAGAACCATCTAGTGGCTAACTGAAGAGTCAGCCATAGGTATTATTTCAAGTTATGCAAAGGAGTATATCTCTGCAGGATGGAGAGTCAAATATCTTCTAAGCTGGCCTGAATATATTTTTTTGCTAGTCCAATAGGATTAAATATATAATTTGTTATGTTAACTCAGGATTGTTGTTGCATATTTATTCTTCATGGTCAATACATATCCATTACAATTTGTGTATAGGGCCAACTTCCAGATTTGTATACCCCTAATTTTATTTCCTTTTACTTTTTATCTTTGTCTTCATTTCTTTTTAAAAATTATTTTTATTAATCACTGCCTTTTCTTACTGTGAGGTTTTACCAGTTCCACATTCTCCTACCCGTTACTAGTTCTTCTGCTGTCATCTTACCTCCCAGTACACAAACAGTTCAGCTTGACCTTCTCTGCTGGGAATTGCCCTGACATAGCAAAAGAGTCAGAAATGACAAAAATTCAGACTGCTAGGAGGATAAAATGGTGAAGAGAAGAATATTTCAATAGTATTTCATTGCAAACTGGATCCAGAAAAAGCTTGCTCCACACGTGATTTGCAGATCATATTTGCCATGTCTCACAATTACTGTACCATTTTTAGATTGCCCACTGGGTGGAGGCACTGGGTGGAGGCAGGATCACTATCATTTATTATCCTAAGTTCCTATAAGGAAACTGGCCTTCTAAGTTCATCATCTTTGTCTGTGTGCCTACATATCATAGCTTTTGAACCATCCATCCATCCATTTATTTATTTATTGTATCTAGTGTTTTTGCCCGCACAATCCAATGTACTTGGCGGGTTACATTAAGAACATATACAATGATAATACAATAAATAAATATAATTCTAAATGAGATCAATACAATACCTAATGCTAAAAAGCATAAAATAATACAAAAACATAAAACTAAGATTGAAAATTTAAAATCATAGCTACTCAGTGTCTAAGTCTTTTGGAGCCTGAGACTATATATGTGCAAATTCCTGGGAAAAAATAGAAAGCATTAACTTGCTTTCTAAATATGGCATAACACTTTATTGCATGAATCTCATCAGGCAGGTTATTCCAACAAATTGGTCCAGCTATGTAAAATGTTCTTTCCCTTATCTCATCCTGCCTCACGTTTTGGAATGATGGCTCATCCAACAGGTTCCATCCTGCTGATCTTAATGGTTTTTAAAATCTGTCACAGCTAGCACAACAAGTGATCCCTGGATCAGACTTTTCATTGCTCTTAATGTTCACATTTTTCATCAGGAAAAGAGCAGTTTAGTTCTGTTGAAAATCTCTGAGTTCAGGGGACACTGTGATGGCATTGAGACCAATATTCAACAAAACAGAAAATGGATAATTTATCCAGCCAAAGTTAGCCAGATAACTCTGGTATACAATTTTTTAGAAGTTATCTGCTTCAGCAATAAAATTTGGGGTAGATTTTCAAAGGGTTACGTACGTAACCCCGAAAACCTGCCCTTGCATAGGCTCGGCGGCGCGTGCAAGCCCCGGGACGTGCAAATGTCCTGGGGCTTTGAAAAAGGGGCGGGAAGAAGGCGGGGTCATGAGCATGGCGCCGATCCGGGGGCTGGACCGAGGCCTCCGGCACAGTGGCTGTGCCGGGGGATGGTGTGCTGGCAGCTGGCCGGCTCGTGCAAGATACGTCTGACAGAGGCAGGTGTAAAAAAATAAAACAAGGTAGGGGGGGATTTAGGTAGGGCTGGGGGGTGGGTTAGATAGGGGAAGAGAGGGGAAGGTGGGGGGGAGCAGAAGAAAAGTTCCCTCCAAGGCCGCTCTGAAATCGGAGCGGCCTTGGAGCAAACGGGGAAAGCCATCAGGGCTCCCCTAGGGCTCGGCGTGTGCAAGGTGCACAAGTTTGCACCCCCTTGCGCGCACCGACCCTGGATTTTATAACATGCGCAAGGCAGTGCACGCATGTTATAAAATCGGGTGTACATTTGTGCACGCTGGGTACCCCATGTGTGCTCGTTTAAAAATCTGCCTGTCTTTTACTGATGTTGATGTGCTAAATTTTAAATATGACAATTAAACCAGCTGATTAGCTACTGTTTCCATGATAAAACTTTTACATTTTACATCTATGTCTACTACGTAGATAGTGAATAAATAGTAGAGTTTTAATCATAAATTGTAAATGTAGTTCTTTTCATGTATCTATGCTTGCATAATAATTCACTTGTCCTGTTTATGTTAACACATTAAAAATTAAATCAGCAAAAGGATTATAGAAATTAAATGTAGTATGAAACTTGAGCTGGATGTTCTCTGCATTGGTGGAGGGGTGGAAGGGAATTGGGGCCGGAGGGTGCTGGAGGCCAGTAGAGACGGGTGGGAGGGAGAAAAAGGGGGGGGGAAATGGATAAACTGCGTAGCTTGCTGGGCAGACTGGATGGGCTGTTGGTCTTCTTCCGCCGTCACTTCTATGTTTCTATGTTTCTATATGAAACAAAAGGCCAAAAAAACTATTATGTATATCTATGTACCTAATCCAATCCTTATTCAATGACTACTCAGCTCTTCTTGGCTTGATTCATGTTTTCATTGAAACATCACTTGTCACTGTCCAGCAACAGTCTGCAAGCATTGATGGGGCTCTATTTGTCCTAATACTGTTTTTCATTGCTGCAATGTCCTGGTGAAATCTCTTGCCATGCTCATCACTCACTGCTGTGAAGTTTGGTGGAAAAAAATCTATATTAGAATGCCAAAATGTATCTTTTAATGACATGTTGCAGCCAAGAATTTTGTATGCTTTGAGAAGATTTTCCAACAACTTCTTGTAGCTGTCTGCCTTGTTGTTTCTGAGAAAATTTGCTACCATTAACTGGAAGGTTTTCCATACCATCGTTTCCTTGTCATGCAATGCCTGATTAAATATATCATCTCATAGAAGTTCATGAATCTGAGGGCCAACATAGATATCTTCCTTTATCTTAGCTTCAATTAACCTTGGAAATTTATCACTGAGGTACTTGAAGGCTGCTTTAGTTTTGCCCATGGCTTTGACAAAGTTCTTCTTCAGAGCAAGGTTGATAAGAGTGGTAACAAGATCAAAGATGTTTATTTATCATTTCTGGTTAATTTGAGATCCTTTCCCTTCTTAACTCACTTATCCTCTGCAATTCCCAAGTCAATTGTCTTACATTCTGATTCAGTAGTATATCTTGAAAACTAAAGCCAATCAACAATTGTAAGCACTATTTGCGTCAGGAGCATTTTTAGTACTGGGTACACAGGGCCTGTGCCCTGAGTCCAAACCTTAGTGCCCTGAATCTCAGTTCCTGCTAAAAGGTAGACTGCAGTGCAACTGTGTCAGCAAGGCCTGAACAGCCCAGGGAGGAGGAGGAGGCTGTAGCTGTATCAGCCAAGCCCACATAGCCTGAAGCATTGCTGATGCTGACTGCTATGTCTGCTGGGCCTGAGGAGGAGGAGTTAGTTGCTGTGATTGCTGGGCCTGGGCGCCCTGAGGAGAAGACTGATATGACAGTGGGCCCACGGGGCTGAAGAAAGGTTCCTCCTACCTGCACCCTGCAAGATCTGGGGAAAGAGAGACAGAGAACATGTGTGTGTTTGTGTGAGAGAAAGAAAGAGAGCATGAGCGTGCATATGTATGAAAGAGAGACAAAGATAATGAGTGCACATGTGTGCGTGTGTGTTGGAGACAGTGAGCATGAGTGTGCATGTTTGTGTGTGTGAGAATATGTGTATGAGAGAAAGAGCATGTATGTATGTGCATTTATAAGATAGAACATGTGTGTGTGATAGAGATCTGGGGAAAGAGAGAGAATGTGTGTGTGTGTGTGTGTGTGTGTGAGAGAGAGAAAGAAAGAACAAAAGCATGCGTGTGCCTGTATATGAAAGAGAGACAAGGAGAATGAGTGTACATGAATGTGTGTATGTGAGAGAGATTGCATGAGTATGCGTGTGTGTATGTGAGAATATGTGTTTGAGAAAAAGAGCATGTATGTATATGCATTTGTGAGATAGAACATGTGTGTGAGAGACAGCAAGCATGTGTGTGTGTGTGTGTGAGAGAGAGAGCATGTATGTGTGTGCATGTGAGAGAGACAGTATGGGCCAGATTTTCAAAGGGGTACGCACGTAAGATACGTGCGTACCCCCCAAAAACTTGGCCCAAACTCCCCCTGCGCACGCCGAGCCTATGTTGAGTAGGCTCGGTGGCACGCGCAAGCCCCGGGACGAGCTTAAGTCCCGGAGCTTTCCTGGGGGGGGGCGTGTCGGGGGGGTGTCGGGGAGCGTGGCCGGCGCATCATCGGGGGTGTTCCGGGGGCATGGCCGCGGCCTCTGGACCAGCCCCCAGACCGGACCTTGACGCGCCGGCGGCCGGCCCAACGCGCGCAAGTTACACCTGCTTCGAGTAGGCGTAACTTGTACAACAAAGGGAGGGGAAGGGAGGGGAAGGTGGGGGAGGCCGAAGGAACGTTCCCTCCGAGGCTGCTCCAATTTCAGAGCGGCCTCGGAGGGAACAGAGGCAGGCTGCGCGGCTTGGCACGCGCAGGCTGCCGATTTTGGGCAGCCTTGCATGCGCCGATCCCGGATTTAATGGCTACGTATGTATCTATTGAAATCCTGTGTACTCTTGTTCGCGCCTGGTGCGTGAACAAAAGTACGCGTGTGTGCAAATTTATAAAATCTACCCCAAAATGTGTATGTATGTGTGTGTGAGACAGTGTGTGTGTGTATGTGAGTGTGTGGGTGTGAGAAAGAGAGAACATGTGTGTATCTGTGTATGTGTGTGTGTATGAGAGACACTGAGCAACTAAGGAGAAGGCTACTGTTGCCTGTTCCAGGGAAAAAGAGAGCATTTGTGTGTGTGAGAAAGCATGTGAAATAGCATGTGTGTGTGTGTGTGAGCAATCAAGTGTATACATGATATTTTGGAGATTGTATGTATGTGAAAGAGAGAGAGAGTGAAAGTAAGTTTGTGCACCCCCCTTTCCCCACTAATCCATGACAATCTCAGGGTGACTGGAAATCAAAAGGTCCCAGCTTATGGACAGTAAAGGATTTTTTAAATCCTGTTTTATTTTCATTATTGGGTGTTATTTGTTGTGTCTACTGTTTTGAAATATTTTATTGGTGCTTGGGAAATTAAAACAAAAATACAAATTTTGAATTATTGGATATTATTTTTGCTAGCTGTTTGAAATGTTTATTCTTTCTCTAAGTATAGTTTTATTATTATGATGTTTTATATTTCTTGGTTTTATTTTTCATGTTTTATGTGGAATTATGATGTTTGTGGTTTTTCATTTTTGCATTGCCTCCAGAGTCTGGCTTGTTGTGGTTTCAAGTTGAGTTTAAATATATTTGCTTCTATTTGTATTTTATTGTCTCTTTAATCTAAGTTTGAAGGTTTGTGTTCTGCATGTGGGGCCAAGATGAGGTATTTTATTAGCATGTAGTTTCTATGTAGAGATCTATAGTAGCTTAGCTTATTCTATTTTCTTGATAGGAGGAATGCTAGTGTTGTAGGGTCTAGAGTAATATTTGCCACGTTGCCTTTTTTATAGGTAGGGTTGTTATTATATGAGTGCTGGCAGCTAGTGCTGTGTATGGAAGGCATGGAAGGTTTACTATGGGCCTCATTTTCTAAAGTATCGCAGGCCTGCTATTATTTGGCTAAGTAAATTCTACTAAAGATCATTCCCAGAACACCTCCAATGTATCAGGATAAATTTTATCAGGTCAATGACTTGGATAAACTTTATCCAGATTAGTGGCCAACATATTCAAACTTTTTTGAAAATAACCTCATTGAGGATTCTTAAAGCTGTCTTGCTATTAATTAGTGGTGTAGAAATAAGCTGATTCCATTCTTTTGACTAGCTAAAGGGAAAACCATCTCTGACACTTAATGATGTGCTTTTTACACAGAAATTTTCATAATGAATACCATATCCAAACCATGTGGACATCTCTGTAACCATGGACAGTAACTGTTCAGTATCTAACAATGAACCGTTTACACTGTGTTTTCTTCCTTTCTCGCAAAGACTCTTTTTTTTTAATCTCAGAGTCCTCCTTTTAATATACCTTTTAAAATATTTGGCTTCCAGTTTTTATAGAAAACATTCTGGAATTATTTGGTATTTGACTCAACGTCTATGTATTTATCAGCAACCAATAACTGTTATCAAGAGCTTTGTTTTTAATGTGTCTCCTCTGATGAAAAAAAATCAAGTGAATGCCTCCAAATGCTATAATTATCATCCATTGGAGGGCATGTTTTCTTTTTCAGTTGTTTGCTTCATGATTCAATTGATGCAAACTATTGTTCATCATCTCTAAGCCTCCTTCTTTTGTCTTCCCTTCTATTGCTTCTGTTATGGAGTCTCAATTTAGTGGACCCTTGGGCCAACCTGCAGGAGACTGGGATAGGTGTTCAGTGTCTCTTGTATGTGGCAGACCAGGAGGCAGATGTACTGGCAGGACGTAGAGGTGCTCTTCACCCTGGAAGCTGGTGCTCCCCCAGGAGGAGCCCGTAGGAGCCCAGCCGCTGGGACTTAGGCGGCTTCACCCTTGGAAGCCGAAGCCCCCCCTGGAGGAGCCCGTAGGGGCCCGGCCGCTGGGACTTAGGCGGGTTGATGATCAGGACTAAGAACTGGAACCAGACTAGAACAGTAGACAGGAACTGTAGCAAGACTCGGGTACTGGAACCAGGCAGGAACTGTAGCAGGACTCGGGTACTGGAACCAGGCAGGAACTGTAGCAGGCAAGCAGGAACCAAGCAGGTACTGTAGCAGGCAAGCAGGAACGGAGCGAGTACCAAGGTAGCTCACTCCGGGCCACGAAGCAACAGGGAACCAGGAGGTAAACCCGTTGCAAGGCAAAGACTGAGTGTCCGCAGCCGGCTTATCAAGGCTGCGGCGTCTGACGTCAGGAACTGGGCGGAGTCACCACTGGCGGGAAATGGCCTAGAAAAGCGCCCAAGTGGCGTGTGCGCGCACCTAGAAGCAGGGCGTCCATGGGAGGCTTCCCGGAGGCGCAGCCCCCGCAGGGACGCCACCAAACAGGCCGCAAGCCAGGCCTCCAGAAGCGAGAACAAGTCCAGGAGCACGGAGGTAAGGGTCTGGTTGCGGCGCTCGCGGCCAGAACCGTAACAGCTTCTACATGATATCCAGACTAGCAAAAGAAGGATATGGCAGTCAAGAAGGGTTGCTGAATTGAAAATCCATGTGTATTACGGGTATTATAAAATCAATATTTTCCAAAGCTCTCCAACATAGAATTAATTCAGTTGAATCATACTTTGCCAATTGTTAAAGTGTTGCTGATCACAGATGAATCTCATTTCCACTGAGACCGGATATAAGGAATTCATGGTAGCTAATTACTTTTTAATGGGGCTGCTATCTTGTAGGGGTGTGCATTCGGATTGACCGGAGGCCCCCCCAAGCTGGCCAAAAGTTCTTTTTGGGCCGAACGAGCCGTCCGGCGCGAACGAGCCGGGAATCACGTGACGCCGACGTCACGTGATTCCCGGCAAGTTCGCGCCGGACGGCTCGTTCGGCCCAAAAAGAACTTTTGGCCAGCTTGGGGGGGCCTCCTGACCCCCTCAAGCTGGCCAAAAGTTCTTTTTGGGCCGAACGAGCCGTCCGGCGCGAACTTGCCGGGAATCACGTGACGTCGCGTCTGAGTGACGCGGCACCACGTGATTCCCGGCGAGTTCGCGCCGGACGGCTCGTTCGGCCCAAAAAGAACTTTTGGCCAGCTTGGGGGGGTCAGGAGGCCCCCCCAAGCTGGCCAAAAGTTCTTTTTGGGCCGAACGAGCTGTCCGGCGCGAACTCGCCGGGAATCACGTGACGCCGCGTCACTCGACGTGCCACCGACGTCACATGCTTCTCGCCAAGGATTGCAGAAATGACGTCCTCACTCCTCGCTCGATCACCAGGGAGTTGTGGTAAGTCTGGGGGGGGGATTAAGGAGGGTGAGGGGGTTTAAATTTTTTTTTTGCACATATGTACATATACCCAACTCATTGGATTTTTTTTTATGTCCATATTGGCCGCAAGTGGGTCCCCCTTTCGGACATAAAAAATATGAACATAAAATTTTGCTCTGCACATCCCTACTATCTTGTTTCTCATGATTGACCATGGGGAACCCAAGTATTTCCACAGTAATTCATATTTTTAAGTGATTGGAGTTATAAATATATATTGTTATCTCAACAAGCCTAACTAAAGTCATAATAGTTAGTATTCTACAGGTAAAATATTTATCTGTGGAAGTCCAGCCTCTACCTAGGCTGCAGATCCCCATTATAACTACTTTGAAATAGAAATAGTCTCTGCCTTTCTCCCTATTATTATTGAGGACAATATCCATCAAAATCAAATTCTGTATCTTCTTAGTTATGTCCTGCAAAAATGTGTATATGTTTGTATTGAAAACATTCCAACCCATTAGGATATATTAACAATAACATACTCAAATTTGGAAGGAATGTTGAGAACAGTGTAGAGGCCAAAGTGCTCATGATATCAGCTGCACTATGAATAAAAATGTAGCAATCTATCTTTCTACCTGAAAGTATTGATTCCAGTGTGAAATCAACAATTTACATAACTGTGGTTATAAATTCATATGTAAGTAGTAAAAGTCAAATGTTAGATGCAACTAAAGGAGTAAGGTATGCATACAGAGGATTGTATGCTTATAAGGTCTTGCATAGGTATTGGAATGGGGTGGTCCACAGGGCCGTAGTTCAACCAACTTTGGGCAGGGAAAGCAGGATTCTTCATGAAAGAAAGTGACTTGATCGCTGCAGCAACTGGAGAAGAGAATGGTAGGTTGGGTGATCCCTCCCCTTACCCCATCTTATCTTCATGATATGTTCCAGCAGCAAGCAAGGTCTGTGCCTCCAGGCGATCCTCCCCTTTCTGAGTAGCTTGCTCATAGTAGAAGTGATAAGACCCATTAACTTCTGCCGTGAGCAAACTGCTCATAAACAGGAGCATCACCACACTGTTGCCGCCGTTCCACCACCGCACCTATATATTATTGCCACCACCCACAGCCGTGCATCTGCAGGATTCCTGGAATCACAGCTGCTTCCACCACTAGCACATCTCTTCCTTAGTGGCTGTGTCCCCTTATCTATACCCCTGCTCGAGACTAGGAAAAGACCCAGAGGCAGTCAGGTCCCAGGGCAGAGATTGGAAAGGAGGAAGCCAGGTAGCAGAGGAAGATGGCAGAGGGAGAGCAAGAGGAAGTCTGGGAGAGGAAGTGGGAGAAAAGAGAGCAAGAGGAAGGGATGGGAGTAAGGGTTGAGAAAGAGGAGGGAGACTGGGAGCAGGAGAGAGAGAATAGGGAAACTGAGGAAACTAGAGAGCTCAGGTGAGTGAATCAGGCGATTGGAAGTTCTTCATTGCAGCATTTGGGAGGATCGAGACATTGGAGGTCGTACATCATTTGAGGGGGGAACAGAACCCCCTCCCCCCCCCCCCCCCCCCATTGTGTCCTACCTGAACTGTGGAAGACTAACACTAACATTTAGTTATGCCTCCAGAGATATAATTAGATTTTAGCATTACCAGCGAGTTAGCACAAATTATGTTGCATAATCCGATTTGTTTAAATTTGCATTAATTATTTATGAGTTGCTCACCTTGCATTTGCAGGGATTGAAGTTCATTTTAACTTTTTTCTTAGGCTGCTTTAAGTCCTCATAGACAATAGTGTACACTAATGCACTAAAATGCTTTTAACTATCATAAGTTTTTTTTAACACTGGTTAATGCACCTTCAGCACTTGCATTAGCATGAACACATTTTGATAAATGGACCCAGTACTGTGCTTACCAGATTTATAGGCAATTTATGGCACTATCATTGGCATGTCTTGTGCAAATCTAAGAAATATGAATAACAATTACACACTTATCTTTAGGATTTTTTCAGTCTGCCTTAAATTTCTCTGGTTTAATAATATTTGTCTTTTTTTTTGGTAGGTGACCTGCAAAGTGCTACACTTTTTTCACCAGTACATGCTGGGGTGTAATTACTTCTGGATGCTCTGTGAAGGCATTTACCTTCATACCTTAATAGTTGTGGCAGTATTTGCTGAGGAGCAACATTTGCACTGGTATTATCTCTTAGGATGGGGTAGGTATTGTGTATATATATGTGTCTGTATTCAGTGACACAGATTGTTTTCATGTTTAATGTTTGCTTAGACTGCATGGCCCCATATTGAGCTGTTATCTGACTAACTAGGCCAAAATACTAGGCTATACAAAAAGTTAGCTGGCTAAGTTTATCTGGCTAACTTTAGGAAAACCAAACATGTGTTACAGTTATCCAGCTAACTAAGCCAGATAATGCTGAGTATCAGTTTTATTTAGCTACCTTAGCCTGTCATACCCGCCCTGGAATACCCAGTCCTTCACATCACTTACAGCCCGATCCAGTAAAGTCCGTGGGAGAGCGGACGAACGCCCGCTCTCCCGGTGCGCGCACCGGCCCCTCGCCGGTGCGAGCGATCCAGTATTTAAATGAGGCGACGCGGTGCAAACGAGGAAAAGGAGGCGCTAGGGACACTAGCGCGTCCCTAGCGCCTCCTTTTGGCCTGGAGCGGCGGCTGTCAGCGGGTTTGACAGCCGACGCTCAATTTTGCCGGCGTCGGTTCTCGAGCCCGCTGACAGCCACGGGCTCGGAAACCGGACGCCGGCAAAATTGAGCGTCCGGTTTTCAGCCCGACAGCCGCGGGCCGAATTCAAAAATTTTTTTTTTTTTTTTTTTACTTTTTTTTACTTTTGGGGACCTCCGACTTAATATCGCTATGATATTAAGTCGGAGGGTGCACAGAAAAGCAGTTTTTACTGCTTTTCTGTGCACTTTCCTGGCGCCGGAAGAAATTAGCGCCGACCTTTGGGCGGCGCTAATTTCTTAGAGTAAAATGTGCGGCTTGGCTGCACATTTTACTTACTGGATCGCTCGGGAATACCTAATAGGGCCATCAACATGCATTTGCATGTTGAGGGCCCTATTAGGTGCCGCGGGTGGGCCGCGTGTTTTCCTCCCCTTACTGAATAAGGGGTAAGGGAAAACACGCGTCCAGAGCAGGGTGACAGTGCGCTCCGATGGAGCACACTTTACTGGATCGACCTGTTAGCCAGCTAATGTTTTAGCTGGATTAAAAAGTAGCCAGCTAAAGTAGTCATTGACCAAAGCTGGATATTCCAATTTTGCCATTTAGCAAGCTAAATGGCACTGAATATTGGGCCCTATATCTGTATACTGCTAACAGTCACTTTGTAAATAATTACTCTTTAAGTTGTGCCATATATGAGCGTACATTTTCAGTGTTGTGTAAATAAGAAAATTCACTAAATAACAAGCACTGATACTACCATTATACAACACAATAATTACTGAGGTCTGCACATGATACTTTTAGAGGGTAATTTTGCAACATTACACGTAAAAAAAATAGTGAAACATACATAAGTTGCACCAATTTTCAAAGCAGAATTACACATAAAAATCTGCTTTGAAAATCATCCTACCCAAATCTGCCTGCACAAGTTACATTTGATAAATCATCAGCACAAATTTTTAGTGAAAATTTACACACATGCTTTTAAAAATCCAAACATATATGCGTAAGTACCCCAACTTTACCCCCTGGAACTCTGCACGTAATCTGTGTAAACTTATGCGTAGACATGATACAGGCCTGTAAGTTTACTCACTCATTAGGCGGGCAATTTTGTAAAAGGTCGTTTCTTTGTGGAAAAACAGTTTTAGCCACAGCAGTCCCTTTGAAAAATATTCTTCTGTGCATAAAAATCGTATTTCACCGGTGCGTAAAAAAGTGTACATGAACTTTTAAACAGCCGTGCGGGTGCGCATGTACACTCGTATGCCGCCTCGCGCCATCGGACGCGGCCATTTTATAACATATACGTATGGGTGGGCACGTTTTTATATAGACGCTCACAAATGCTGTCTCCACCACTTAAGTGGGGGAATTTTAGTAGATACGCATGCTGACACAGCACCAGTTTTCCCAGTTCACCCAGGTAAAGGCAAGGACTTTCTAACCGTCCTAGTTACATGGCCTCCCTTTTACCCAGTTAGCCCCAAGCCTTAAAACTCCGCTGACTAGTCTCATGACGTCCACTCTATCTATAGCAGAAGTAAACGTACATGGTAAGGGGCACCGGCATGTGCTTGTGCGCTCATATATACACCTGGTTTCATTTAAAAATCCAGAAACGCCCAAGTTGTGCCCAGACCACATCCATTCCCTGCCACCTATTTTTTCAAAAAAAGCACTTTGTGCGCATACCAGTAGATACGTATGTACTCGCGCGCCTTTTAAAATTCACGTATGGCGCACTGGCCCAACTTCTGCATGTATCTCTCATCTTTGGCTGATACAGGGCTTTTGAAATTTGCCTTTAAGGTCTAATAAGGAAATGAGTAAGCAACTGAACCAATGTGCTGATAAAATATTACAGGGTAAACACTAAAGCACATAATAATGTGTTCTTTTTAATAAATGTATAACCTCAGTTCTATCCAAAGGGAGGATTATGAGATCCTACTGGTATCTGTATATGTTGTGGTTTGTTTGTGTGAGTGCATACCTCCTCATTTCTTTGAAATGGCTGGGAGTGCAAGTTCCAGACTTTGGGGAGCTGTAGGCACTTGGATTGATGTTCGCACTTTCCAAAATTTCCGAGTGATTAAAGGAGGGGCACATTTGGACAATTTATTTAGGAAAGGTATGTTCAACTCTGCAGATCAGCAAGAACAGAAGGCTATGGGAATGACAGGTCACAGTACCAGAGAGGAGATAATCAGTGCTCCATTCCTGACAGATATCAATGTGAGAGAGAACTGAGGATATTTTAGAATTAGAATTTCCCATCTTATGTTTGTTTAATCTTGTTTCTCACAGGACAAGCAGGATGGTAGTCCTCACATATGGGTGACATCATCAGGATGTAGCCCAATCACGGAACAGTTTTGTCAAAGTTTCTAGAACTTTGACTGGCACCTACTGGGCATGCCCAGCATAGCACCAACCCTGCAGCCAGCAGGGGGTCCCCCTTCAGTCTTCTTTTTTCCATGCTGCAGTAGCCACGCGGGTTAAGGAGCTTTTCATAGATTACTGACAGGAATTTTTCCTCACGGAACTTCTTCAAAATTTCAAAAAGAGTTTACCCCATAGGGGTCCCCTTATCAATATCTTTGCTCTGTGGTCGAAAAGTAAGTTTTTTACCTGCTTACGGTTGATTCCCGCCATCCCGCAGAGTTGGATTAGTTTAGGTTTTATTTTATTTTTCGCATGTACTTTTTAATATAAGACGAGACTGAAGGGGGACCCCTGCTGGCTGCAGGGTTGGTGCTATGCTGGGCATGCCCAGTAGGTGCCAGTCAAAGTTCTAGAAACTTTGACAAAAGTGTTCCGTGATTGGGCTCCATCCTGTGATGTCATCCATATGTGAGGACTAACATCCTGCTGTCCTGTGAGAACACCTGTTACAGGTAAGCAACTCTGCTTTCTCTTCACCTTAAGAGTCTACCATATCAGGAGAAGGTTACTTTCTCCCACTCAGTAGCCCACAGTAAAGAAGGTTTGGTGCAATGACAAAAGGGAGGCGATTTCTGCCAGTTGTTTTTCACCATAGGGAAGTCCTCTGGTTCTTGAAAGAGGAAAAGGCAGATGCCAGAACACTGGTAGAAGAGGTGGAGAGCATGAAAAAGAGTGAGAGAGAGATTGGCAGTGTGGCTAAGGATAGGAGGAGGCAGACAAAGATCCGAGCTAAAGAAGACCTGTGGTGCAGTGCCCCGCCTAGTGATTCAGAAATTTGTCAGGCACGTCATTTTATTTACGCCTTTCAGAAAAATGTATATTATAGCCGGAGCTTCAAGGCCCAATACTCCTGCAGTAGATTTAAAGGACTCAAAAAAAAATTTAAATTGTTGCAAACTGCACCAAAAAGTGTTTGGGGGTCTAACATGACCCCCCTCCCTATCCCAGGGCTGCCAATCGAGGTAGGCCCTTAAAAAAAGTATAAAATTAGTTACATGTTTGTGTGATGATGACCCACTCCTACCCCAGCCCAACCCCATTCCTCATGGAATAAGTGATGGCCAAAAGGTAGCCCCCACTTCCCACTTTGCATAACAACATTTTAAAGATGAGGCCTCCATACCCCTTCTCCCCCAACCCTCAAGTTTTAAAAAGACTTGTTAGTAGTTTAGTAGGCCCCCTGCCCCAGACCACAAAGTCCAGAAAAGGCTTATTGGTTCGATAATGGGTGCGCCCCCCCCCCCCCCCAACCTCATCCCCCATACCCCAATACCTCAAATAATGTAAAGCTGTTTTTCGGAAGGGCCCAGGATGACCTCTAGCCCAAAGCCTGGTCAGCTCCATTTTCCAAAATGGCTCCAACCTGGCCTTGCCCCACCACATAAATGGGGCAAGGTCCAGGCATCAGACAACTATGTTTGAAAATGTGTTGGACAAATATCTTATATTAAGTGCAGATTTCAGAAGTCTAACTTTTTATGTTGGCTTGTGAAAAATGTGTCTATGGTGTTTAAATATTGCAAATTTCAGATTTTGTTCATTAAAATGGTTTGTAAACCTCGAGCTGTATTTTCTCTGCATGACATTGTCAGATAATTTGCTGATACTTATTTTATGAGGTCATTTGTAAAGAAACCCTATATATTTACTACAATTCTTTTCTCCATAGTCATGGGATGGGAAGAAAAGCCTAGTAAATCAGGTCCAAAATTTGTTCTTAGGAGAGACACTTTTCAAAAGCATTTCTGCTTGTAAACAGTGTTTTACTCTTGAAAATAAGGGTCTTTTAAAATTGTCGACCCTACCTGCAGTGCTTGTGCAGTACAATTTCATGCATATGTTTACATGCAGATAGTGTAGGCATTACTTGGGTCTGGAATCTGGGAGGGGTAGGCACTTACGCATGTACTTTTTGGTTTTTCAAAGTACACATGTAAATTGCCAAGGAAAAAAGAACTAATATAAATAGCACATGCAGATCAGTATACATCATTTTTCACATTCAAAACTGCCATAAAGTCTAGTGGTAAAGAGTGCCCACAGACTTTACTGTTCTTCATGTGGCCCCTTCTTGCATGCAATATTATGTCATTTAGAATGGAAAGGCCAAACTAAAAGAAAGTTGTATTAAAAATAAGATTCTCACTTCACAAATGATTTCTGTAGAACTTGGTCAGAGAGAAAGAGAAGAAAGATAATTGTATATTCAATAATATGTTTGAGTCTCTACTGGTATGCAATTATCTAACATTACCTCTATGGTGAACCAGCTATTAACATGGCATACAAGACCTTCCCATTCTCCATTCACACACTCCCTCCTGATAATAACACAAATAACAAGCAAAAATTGATTTATAAATGCCACAGCATATTGTGAACTTAGATATCACCAACCTGAGCCCTTTATCCGAGAACTTCATACAAAATCCAAACCCTCTCCCTCCCCAGCCTCAAGGCAGTTTATTGCTACATCCCAATAGCCCATCAAGGCTTGGGAAGCTGCCTCCGGCAGACTACTGCCACATGCCAAGCCCATCCTGTCACAACCCAATAGGAGAGGTCCCACAGCTCGGTCAGTGACCATACCATTCTATCATTTCTTTGGGTAGGAGCCCTCTCATCTACCCAAACATAAATACCAATCGTACATGCATATGAACTTAACCGATTATACACATTTGAGTTAATCTGAACTTCAGTGACCCACCACAGATGAGGGCAATTAGCCACTATATCCTTGTCTTACTCCAGCTTAACTATAAGACAGAACATCCTCCAAAGCCTCCTGGTTCAAGTTGTTAAAAAGGTCAAGACCGATATTCAATAAATGCACCCCCCCATCTGACCCAATCAAATTGGATTCCAAACCCATCTAAAGACCCTAGCCAGGAGCCAATCTGCTTGCTGGCCTTCTTTATACCTCACTTTCAGAAAGGCTACTTACCCAATTTGAACCTCGTTAATAGGGATGTGAATCGTTTTTTGACGATTTAAAAAATTGTTCGATATATTTTAAATCATCAAAAATCGTTAGAGGCACGATACAATAGGAATTCCCCCGATTTATCATAAAAAATCGTAAATCGGGGGAGGGGGAGGGGAAGGGGGAGGGGGAGGGCGGGAAAACCGGCACACTAAAACAACCCTAAAACCCACCCCGACCCTTTAAAATAAATCCCCCACCCTCCCAAACCCCCCCAAAATGTTTTAAATTACCTGGGGTCCAGTGGGGGGTCCCGGTGTGATCTTCCACTCTCGGGCCATGGCAGCGTTAATAGAAATGGTGCCGGCGCTACCTTTGCCCTGTCATATGACAGCTAGTATCAAAAAGATCCTCACCGTGTGAGTATAATATATTTCACACACAAAATTTCACCCAGTGCCTATTTTTATATTATAATGGGTAATTTCCTGTATAGCCACTCAGCAATTAAGTTTATCAATATATTCTTGTATAATATTTTAAGAAATTATTTAGGACGACGGGAGATAGTTTCATATACTTAAAGTCACCACCCAGGTGTCAAGTTTGTGATGTAATCATTAACACAGGGAGGCGGAAGGTGTGTTAATGATTACATCACAAACTTGACACCTGGGTGGTGACTTTAAGTATATGAAACTATCTCCCGTCGTCCTAAATAATTTCTTAAAATATTATACAAGAATATATTGATAAACTTAATTGCTGAGTGGCTATACAGGAAATTACCCATTATAATATAAAAATAGGCACCGGGTGAAATTTTGTGTGTGAAACTGTCATATGACAGGGCAAAGGTAGCGCCAGCGCCATTTTCCGGCGCCATTTTGCAATACGGCAATACGACCCGAGTGCAGGAGGTCGCTCCCGGACCCCCGCTGAACTTTTGGCAAGTCTTGTGGGGGTCAGGAGGCCCCCCCAAGCTGGCCAAAAGTCCCTGGGGGTCCAGCGGGGGTCCGGGAGTGATCTCCTGTGCTCGTGACGTCAGGGGACAGGAACCAAAATGGCGCCGGCACTACCTTTGCCCTGTCATCAGGGCAAAGGTAGCGCCGGCGCCATTTCTATTAACGCAGCCATGGCCCGAGAGTGGAAGATCACACCGGGACCCCCCCCTGGACCCCAGGTAATTTAAAACATTTTGGGGGGGTTTGGGAGGGTGGGGGATTTATTTTAAAGGGTCGGGTGGGTTTTAGGGTTGTTTTAGTGTGCCGGTTTTCCAGCCCTCCCCGATTTACGATTTAAACGATTTTTAAAAAAACAAAACCGCGACGATCAGATTCCCTCCCCCCCCCAGCCAAAATCGATCATTAAAACGATCGATCACACGATTCACATCTCTACTCGTTAATATTAGGGATGTGAATCGTGTCCTCGATCGTCTTAACGATCGATTTCGGCTGGGAGGGGGAGGGAATCGTATTGTTGCCGTTTGGGGGGGTAAAATATCGTGAAAAATCGTGAAAAATCGTGAAAAATCTAAAAATCTAAAAATCGCAAAACCGGCACATTAAAACCCCCTAAAACCCACCCCCGACCCTTTAAATTAAATCCCCCACCCTCCCGAACCCCCCCCAAATGAGTTAAATAACCTGCGGGTCCAGCGGCGGTCCGGAACGGCAGCGGTCCGGAACGGGCTCCTGCTCCTGAATCTTGTTGTCTTCAGCCGGCGCCATTTTGGAAAATGGCGCCGAAAAATGGCGGCGGCCATAGACGAACACGATTGGACGGCAGGAGGTCCTTCCGGACCCCCGCTGGACTTTTGGCAAGTCTCGTGGGGGTCAGGAGGCCCCCCACAAGCTGGCCAAAAGTTCCTGGAGGTCCAGCGGGGGTCAGGGAGCGATTTCCCGCCGCGAATCGTTTTCGTACGGAAAATGGCGCCGGCAGGAGATCGACTGCAGGAGGTCGTTCAGCGAGGGTTCCGGCGCCTCGCTGAACAACCTCCTGCAGTCGATCTCCTGCCGGCGCCATTTTCCGTACGAAAACGATTCGCGGCGGGAAATCGCTCCCTGACCCCCGCTGGACCTCCAGGAACTTTTGGCCAGCTTGTGGGGGGCCTCCTGACCCCCACGAGACTTGCCAAAAGTCCAGCGGGGGTCCGGAAGGACCTCCTGCCGTCCAATCGTGTTCGTCTATGGCCGCCGCCATTTTTCGGCGCCATTTTGGAAAATGGCGCCGGCTGAAGACAACAAGATTCAGGAGCAGGAGCCCGTTCCGGACCGCTGCCGTTCCGGACCGCCGCTGGACCCGCAGGTTATTTAACTCATTTGGGGGGGTTCGGGAGGGTGGGGGATTTAATTTAAAAGGTCGGGGGTGGGTTTTAGGGGGTTTTAGTGTGCCGGCTCACGATTCTAACGATTTATAACGATAAATCGTTAGAATCTCTATTGTATTGTGTTCCATAACGGTTTAAGACGATATTAAAATTATCGGACGATAATTTTAATCGTCCTAAAACGATTCACATCCCTAGTTAATATGTCTGACCATGTAAATTGCATGCCCTGCCTCATATTCATCAATGCACATAGATCCTTCTGAATTTCTGCAATAAACTCCTGACATGACCATATTCCCAAATCATTATCCTCCAAATGAATAGCACAATTTCTGGCATTATTTGCATATGCCTGCAGGAGCTGGTCTCATTTCACGTCTCTGATTCTGAACCACCAGATCTAGTATTGTTTGCTGCTAGTCCCAGGTATGCTCCATAAGGGTGAATATGTGCCCCCACTTCCGGCTACACATAGACTGGAAAAGCCCCAGATTGCCATCTATCAATATACCAAATTCGAATGACAGGCCTGCTTCAGCCACACCTGTGGCCACTTCTACCTGAATCAAATGCATCCCATAATTCTTCTTATTCCATTCCAAGCCTTATATCACCTGTTTGAGAATTCCCTTAAAACTGGTAACTGGTTAAAGGGGACCCATCATTTTGCACCAAAAACTGTCTCCCCCCCCCCCCCCCTCCCCAAAGGCCACACTCCCATGAAGCCCTGCATAGTGGCCACTGGGCAAGCCTCCTTATCCATCAACCCTTATAATGTAACCATCTGTCCCTTACCCTTTTCATCCACTTTGGAATGATAACTATGCAATTGGACAACCACATCAAATACCTGAATGTTCCCCTACAATAATCCAGTTAATCCTAGCCTAGCTGTTGATGCCACTACTAACTCCCCTACCTCAAGGTACCAAAAAAGCAAACATCAGTAAGGATCCTAATCATTGCCACTAATTCACCATACATTATAGGATGAAACTTATCTACCAACAAATCCCCTCCTACTCTCACAGTCTTCAGCATATACTTGACTGGAAAGCTAGCTCCTGCATTACTCATACCTTGTACCTTCTGAAAAAAGGAAAAACAGACTACTTGTAACCACATTAATGCCATTGAACACCCAACCTTATTTGCCTGTACAATATACTGCATTATTACCCAGTCTACCACCAGACCCCCCTCCCTCTTTTGTCCATGATCCCACAAGAATCCTGTAACCGCACTTCTGGACCTTTCAAATATTGCCCATGTCACTGGAGAAAGCGATGGCTGGATCAAATCCCAATCTTCACTGCTCCCAGTTGCCACAAGTACTCCAGAACCAGTTTTCTCAACCTGTCCGCCTGAGGTACCAGATTCTGGACACAGCGCAATTTGAACCAGAAAGAGCATCAGCAATTGAATTTTAAACACTCAGGAGATGCTTTACCTTTTCTGTAACATTCCAGGTCAAGTACAAAAACACAAACTCCCATAAAAGAATGGATATCCTTTCGCACTTGGCCAGCTGTTAAGTGCTTGGTTATTGCACCAAAACAGAACCTGCCTATATCTCATTTCTTATCCCTCTACTCCAAACAAGGGTCAGCCAACCCCAGCATGTTCTTCAGCTATTGGACTTAAGAAGGAACCCATCCACTACTCTCCACAATCGAGATATAGAGCCTGCAGCTAAGAGGCCAAAAACATATAATTAATTTTGTTTAATGTTTAATTTTTATAGATAAACATTTAAGTTAATTTCTTGTGCCCATATTTACTTTAATTGTGCTTTTAAAAGACTACTATTTGGTTGAATAGAACCCTGTGATTATAAGTCTTTGTAGACATATACAATGAAAAATAGAAATGATGGCAGAAAAGGACCAAATGGTCCAGCCAGTTTGCCCAGCAAGCTTATGGTAGCATCTGCTGTGCCATACAAGTCTCCTTCATACTTATAAGTTTCCCAGACCATCAAAGTCAGGGCCCTTGTTGGTTGCTGTTTGAGTCCAATTCTCTGTCACCTCTTGCCGTTAAAGCAGAGAGCCATGTTGGAGTTGGATCAAAAGTTTCAGGTTTATTGGTTAAGAGTAGTAACAGCCACATCAGCAAGTTACCCCCATGCTTATTTGTTTTCCCAGACTATAAATTCAATGTCCTTGTTAGTTGCTGTTTGAGTCTTTTTCCTCTTTTTTCCCTGCCTTTGAAGCCAAGAGAAATGATGGTTGCATCAACAGTATGAAGGCTTATTGATTAAGAGTAGTAACTGCCATACCAGCAAGTTATCCTCATACACTCTTTTCCTCATTTCTGTCCACTAGCCCTTAGAGATCAACAGTGTTTATCCCATGCTCCTTTAAATTCTTCTACTGTTTTTGTCTTCACCACCCCTTCTGGAAGGGCCATTCCAGGCATCCACCATTCTCTCCGTGAAGAAATATTTCCTGACATTAATTATGAGTCTTCCTCTCTGGAGTTTCATTTTGTGAACCCTAGTTCTACGAATTTCTTTCCAACAGAAAAGACTTGTTGTTCATCGTGCATCTTTAAAACCTTTCAGGTATCTGAAGGTCTGAATCATATCTCCCCTGCTCCTCATTTCCTCCAGGGTAGATCCTTCAACTTCTCCTCATAAGTCATTTGATGGAGTCCACCCACCCTTTTAGTCACCCTTCTCTGGACTGCCTCCAACCTGTCTCTGTCCCTTTTGAGCTATGGTCTCAAGAACTGTACACAGTATTCCAGATGAGGCCTTTACTGGGCCCAGTTCAACAATTGTTTTTAGGAAGGATTTATCTGCCTGGGCTGAGCCTGGCTTAGCTGGGGCATTCCTTTATCCCTCCCACCCACCATATAACAATTACGACAGTCGCACCTGAGACAGGCATCTGACTGATTTCACTTTGGCACTGATATCAAGACCATTGGTGACATTTTAAAATCTCTAGGCACAGGGCAGGAGCAGGCGGCATCTCTTTTGCCTTTTTCATATTGTGGACTCTATAGAAGGGGCTGCATTGGCAATGGGGAGGTCCCTGGCCCTGGAAAATGTTTCTGGGTTGGCAGGAGGGGCTCAGGGAGGCCTCTACTGGGCCCAGTTCAGCAATTGTTTTTCAGAAGGAAGGGTTTGGAGGGGCCCAAAGAGGCCCCGGCTGGAATGGCTCAGCCCAGCTTGGTAGACCAGGCCCCATAGCTGTCATGGGGAGTGAGATGGGAGGTTAGAAGGCCTTGAGGATGCCTGTTTTATTTATTTATTTATTTATTTCTATATTTTTAATGTTTTTCTTCGGTTTGGAAAATAAACTGAACTGAAAAAAAATTAAACAAAATGCTGAAATGAAAATACGAAACAAAACTTTTCTGCTGCATATTCCTAAATTCAATAGTAGGATGTAAAACTTCACAGCTGAATATTCTGCAAAGATGGACTTGTCATAATAAATTTAAAAGGCTGCTCATACTTGTGATCCATTAATCCAAATCCATATCCCATTTAAATAGTACTTTTTGTTAATTGTAATAAAAACTATCTTTGATTAGTTAGTAACAAAGTATGTGCATTATCCCTGTCACACTGCACTGCTTGCCATGAACTTAAATTGAGATAAGAAGAATATCCAGACTACATTCACAATCTTCATGGATTTGATTTGTCTAAGGATTCCTGCTATAAAGTAAAATGGAAACCTAAGCAGAGTTCAGAATCAATTATTTGTGCTTTTCTACATGTACAAGGGGATTATCACTTCCTTCTTCTTACTAGTAATCCCTCTCTCTGTGCAGCCCAGCATTCTTCTGCCTTTAGTAATCACCTTGTTACATTGTTTCACCATCTTCAGATCACTAGACACTATCACCCCAAGGCCCCTTTCATGCTCCATGCACATCAACCCTTCACCCCCCATCACATACAGTTCTTTTGGATTACAACACCCCAGATGCATGAGTCTGCACGTCTTGGCAGTGAATCCCAGCTGCCATGTCTTCGACCACTGTTCAAGTTTACTTAAATAATGTCTCATTCTCTCTACTCCTTCCAATATGTCCACTCTGTTGCAGATCTTAGTATTATCCACAAATAGAAAAACTTTACCGCCTATCCCTTCCGTATTGTCGCTCACAAAAATATGAAGAGAACCGCTCCCAACTCTGATCCTAGTGGTACTCCACTTTGTAGCATTCTCTCTTCAGAGAAGGGTCCATTTACCATCATATGTTGTCTTCTATTTGTCAACCAGTTTCGATCCACGCCACTACCTTGGCACCCACTTCCAAGCTTCTCATTGACACCCCAGTGCTCTGCTTTTCTTTTCTTGGGAGTACAGTTGCAATAGTTAACAATGGAAGTATGCTTTTTTTTTGGATCAGATCAAATGTTTGGTCTAAGTCATGAGCTGAGGACAGATCCTTCTTGACTTCTGATTGAGGCTTAGAACCTATATAGTGTGGAGGATTAATGCTCTGTTTATCCAACACCATTAGAGACATGGAACTGTTTGGACCCTGGCCAAACTTGAAGGATTAAATCTCCCATTTAATAAAACAAAACAAAAACACAGCATGTTACAGTCTTCAGATTTGCCAGATGAATACTTGATGAACATACTATCTAATGTTTTGTTTACCCAGTTCAACACTAGGCAGACAAGAAATCATTAAAACTAAATTAGAATAGCTACAGCTTATATAAATATGAAAACAAAAGATTTTATTCAATACGATTAGCAGCACTGTAGGAACAATATCAGAGTGTGTAATCAGACTAATAAATGAATTTCTCAAAATAATAGCATCTCAACCTTTATGATTATTTGAAGCCCAAGGGATAATCAAACGATAATCAGAAAATTCATTATTATTCCAGAATTTTTTCTCCTTTTAACACTGTTTCATTTCTGACTAAAATATCACTGTGATTATTGTGCTGCTTCTATTTATGTAGAAAAGCACAATTAATTGATTCTGAACTCCGCTTAGGTTTCCATTTTACTTTATAGAAGGAATCCTTTGACAAATCAAATCCATAAAGATTGTGAAGAATGTAGTTTGGATATTCTTATCTCAATTTAAGTTCATGGCAAGCAGCGCAGTGTGACAGGGCTAATGCACATAGGGATAGATTTTATAAATTTACGCGCGCGCGAACAAAAGTACGCTGGATTTTATAAGATACGCGCGTAGCCGCTCGTATCCTATAAAATCCGGGGTTGTCGCACGCAAGGGGGTGCACATTTGTGCTTCCTGCGCACGCCGTGCCCGGCGCGCGCTGCCTGTTCCCTCCGAGGCCGCTCCGAAATCAGAGTGACCTCGGAGGGAACTTTCCTTCCGGCTCCCCTCACCTTCCCCTCCCTTCCCCTAACTAACCCTCCCCCCCGGCCCTATCTAAACCTCCCCCCTACCTTTGTTGGCAGATTTACGCTTGCCAGAGGCAGGTGTAAATCTGCACGTACCAGCGGGCTGCTGGCGCGCCATCACCCGACCCGGGGGCTAGTCCGGAGGCCTCAACCACGCCCCGGGCTGGCATCACACCCCGACACACCTCCCGCCCTGCCCCGAAATTCACGCCGCCCACCCGACATGCCCCCGACATGCCCCCTTTGCAAAGCCCCGGGACTTACATGTGTCCCGGGGCTTGCGCGCGCCACCAAGCCTATGCAAAATAGGCTCGGCACGCGCAGGGGGGGTTTGGGGTAGGTTTTCAGGGGGTACGCGCATAAGATACTCGTGTACCCCTTTGAAAATCTACCCCACACTTTGTTACTAACTAATCAAAGATAGTTTTTATTACAATTAACAAAAAGTACTATTTAAATGGGATTTGGATTAATGGAGCACAAGTATGAGCAGCCTTTTTAATTTATTATGAAAAGTCCATCTTTAATTTATTATGAAAAGTCATATTCAGCTGTGAAGTTTTACATCCTACTATTGAATTTAGGAATATGCAGCAGAAAACGTTTTGTTTCATATTTTCATTTCAGCATTTTGTTTAATTTTTTTTTCAGTTCAGTTTATTTTCAAAACTGGAAAAAAACATTAAAACTATAGAAACAAAAAATAAATAAAACAGGCATCCTCAAGGCCTTCTAACCTCCCATCTCACTCCCCATGACAGCTATGGGGCCTGGTCTACCAAGCTGGGCTGAGCCATTCCAGCTGGGGCCTCTTTGGGCCCCTCCAAACCCTTCCTTCTGAAAAACAATTGCTGAACTGGGCCCAGTAGAGGCCTCCCTGAACCCCTCCTGCCAACCCAGAAACATTTTCCAGGGCCAGGGACCTCCCCATTGCCAATGCAGCCCCTTCTATAGAGTCCACAATATGAAAAAGGCAAAAGAGATGCTGCCTGCTCCTGCCCTGTGCCTAGAGATTTTAAAATGTCACCAATGGTCTTGATATCAGTGCCAAAGTGAAATCAGTCAGATGCCTGTCTCAGGTGCGACTGTTGTAATTGTTGTATGGTGGGTGGGAGGGATAAAGGAATACCCCAGCTAGGCCAGGATCAGCCCAGGCAGATAAATCCTAGGGATGTGCAATGCATTGGCAATCCGCAACGTATACGTCCCTATTCGTTGTATTCATGGTTTCGCGAAATGCATCGCGAACCACCACGAATACAATAAATCATATTAGTTTCATTCTTTTGGCTCGCAGTGATTTCTTAGTGGCCATTTGAAATAGGAGATAGCAAAAACCAGCCCTTTCCTGTGAGTCATAAGTGACCTCAAAGCCCTGCCACAGAGTGGGTCAGACAGGTTGGCAAGAAATTAGAATGCAACCTATCAGAGCTAAGCATTTTTTTCTAATGCAGCCAATCGCCACTCTCACTCAGTGCTCTGTGACACTATTCCTGATGATGCAGCACTATTTATACGTTAAGCACATGGCGTGCCACACACTTTCTTGGCGGGGATGGTCCGGGGAGGTGGCTGCACTCAGAGCTAGTCTGATGTCTCAGATCTGTATTCAATTGCTAGCTACTTTGATAGAATTTTCCATTGAAAAAGATATTTGTTCAATTTTGCTGCAGTGCTGCCGCCAGCTAGCCATGCTTTTTTTGACCGCACTTTTTTTTATTGATCTGAGATGGTCTCTCTGTCTGTGCCACTGAGAGAAGCTGCTACCAGTGTCATTTTTCATCTTATTTTACCCCTTGGGTAGGTTGCAAGCAGGATTTGTGTGTTGTGGGTGGGAGATATATTAATTAAATTGCTAGCTACTTTGAAAAATATATTTCTTCATTTTTGCTGCTGTGCCAAGCAAGCAATCCTTTTTATTTAACTACAGTTTTTTTTTATTGAACTCAGGCTGACTCTTTGTGCTCTTTTAAGCCAAGAAGACATGCAGTACACTCACTGGGCATCAGTGGGCACTGGGCAGTTTTGCAGACTCACATATTTATTATGTGAGTCTTGGCTCTCTGAAGCCAAATCCCCAGTGCGCCTCTTCTGTATTTACAAGCTTGGTTTGTACACACATTCAGCAGTCCCAGTTTTAGTGTACATCCAGGCACAGCCTCGTGGGCCTGGGGGCACTTTTGCAGACTCACGTATATTGGGAGATCAGTGCTCTCTGAAGCCAATTCCCCAGTGGGCCTCTTTTGTAGTTACAAGCTTGGTGTGTGCACACATACAGAGGTCCCAGTTTTAGTGTACATCCAGGCACAGCCTTGTGGGCCTGCGCGCACTTTTGCAGACTCACGTATATTGGGAGAGCGGTGCTCTCTGAAGCCAAATCCCCAGTGGGCCTCTTTTGTAGTTACAAGCTTGGTGTGTGCACACATACAGAGGTCCCAGTTTTAGTGTAAATCCAGGCACAGCCTCGTGGGCCTGGGGGCACTTTTGCAGACTCACGTATATTGGGACAGCGGTGCTCTCTGAAGCCAAATCCCCAGTGGGCCTCTTTTGGAAATAATTATTTTAATTTAAATCCCTAGTAGGCAGCGACATTAACTCCATAATGTCAGGGAAAGCTAGACGTGGTCGAGTGATTGGGACTGGCAGAGGAGGCACTTCAAAAGGCAGTACCAGTCCCCCATTAAAGTTAAAAAGGGACCTGTTCCAATCTAAAATCTCTGGAGGGGCAGGCAGTTTCATCCGGAAAAAAATGAAATTTAAAGATGATGCATCGCCACCACCTGTTTCTGACCCTGTAATTTTGGAGGTGAGGGAAGGGCAGGCTGAGTCATGCCAGACAAAATGGTGAAAACCAAAAGCAGTAGTGCGACAGCAGACTCGACTTAGCGTTGACAATGGAGCACAGGCACTGTTTGCTTCTGATTCCGATGATGAATCATCTTTTGTGGGATTCTCATCAACAGAAATGGAAGAAGTAATAGCTGGAAAAGGTTTAGGAGGATTAGTTAGTCTTGTCTTAGCCTCCACTTCAGTGCAGCAGGGGAGAGAAGAAACTGATGAAGAGGAGGAGGAAGAGCAGACAGCATAGGCACAGAGTGTGAATGATGCCCCTGGCATTGCTTCTCAGGGTGCTCCCACTACTTCAGCTCCAGTACCAGCATCCACCCCGAAGGCTATAGAGAAGGGACCACAAAAGAAAAATGTGATCTGGAGCCACTTTAAAGTGATGGAGGACCTGCATTTTGCTCAGTGTAATTACTGTGACAGGGCTATTAGCAGATGCAAGCAAATGGGACAGAGAAGGTACAGAGAAGGGCAACCAGGGTGGTAGGGGGGATGGAACAGCTCCCCTATGAGGATAGGCTAAAGAGGTTAGGGCTGTTCAGCTTGGAGAAGAGACGGCTGAGGGGGGATATGATAGAGGTCTTTAAGATCATGAGAGGTCTTGAACGAGTAGATGTGACTCGGTTATTTACACTTTCGAATAATAGAAGGACTAGGGGGCATTCCATGAAGTTAGCAAGTAACACATTTAAGACTAATTGGAGAAAATTCTTTTTCACTCAACGCACAATAAAGCTCTGGAATTTGTTGCCAGAGAAGGTAGTTAGTGCAGTTAGTGTAGCTGGGTTCAAAAAAGGTTTGGATAAGTTCTTGGAGGAGAAGTCCATTAATGGCTATTAATCAATTATACTTAGGGAATAGCCACTGCTATTAATTGCATCAGTAGCATGGGTTCTTCTTAGTGTTTGAGTAATTGCCAGGTTCTTGTGGCCTGGTTTTTGGCCTCTGTTGGAAACAGGATGCTGGGCTTGATGGACCCTTGGTCTGTCCCAGCATGGCAATTTCTTATGTTCTTATGTTCTTATCTAATTTTGGCATGTCGCATCATATGAAGAGGCAACACCCAACAACAGTTCTGCCATCTGGGGTTGGAGGCAGAACCAGTAAGGGGACCCCTTTTCCCAGGCAGTGTAAAGTGGTTGAAAAGGAGCAGAGTCACCCCACGCCCTCAGCCCCTTCTAGCAGTCAGGTGACAGGCCAGCAGCCCCCTGCCATGTGGCAGAAGCAACAACTCACCCTGTAGGAAATGGGGTGGTGTGCGGTAACGCTATCCCAGGGTAGGAGGCAGGCAGCCTCAAAAGTTGTAACCAGGAGCATTGGGAAAATGATTGTCCTTGATGCCAGCCCTTGCAGATAGTGGAGAATGTGGGTTTTATTTATTTATCGAGTTTTATATACCGTCATTTGGTTTCGCCATCATAACGGTTTACAAAAATACAAAGGATTACAAGGTTAAGGAGGATAACAAGGTTTTCAAAAAGGTTCAAAAGATAGTTAACATAGGGAAATCATATACAAGGTAGTTGCTGTTCAGTTTTTTCACGTTTCAAATTCTTTGTTATAATACATACTTGTGTTGAGTTTCAATTTTCTTCAGGTTAGACCTGAGGGGGTTGGCGTTGTTTGTTCATTGGGTGAGTTGGTAAGCTTTGGTGAACATCCATGTTTTTAGATCTTTTTTGAAAGTTTTTAGGTTTTCTTGAGTTCTGAGTTCAGTTGGGAGGGAGTTCCAGAGTTTTGGGCTTCCTAGAGAGATTGCTCTCTTTTGGGTTGAGGTGAGTTGTTTGGAATGAGTAGTGGTGTCTTTAGAAGTCCTTTATTTGCTGATCTGAGGTTTCTGTTTGGGGTATGTAGTTTTATGGAGGAACTTAGCCAGTTTTCTTGTTTTTCATATATAATTTTATGTAGAATGGATAGTATTTTGTATTCAATCCTGAATTTTATTGGTAGCCAGTGTAGTTAGATGTGTTGGAGTGATGTGGTCATGTTTTTTGGATCCAGTGAGGATTCTTACGGCTGCATTTTGTAGGATTTGGAGTGGGCAGATAGTGTTTAGAGATAAGTTGAAAAGGAGCGAGTTACAGTAATCTAGGTTAGAGAAAATGAGTAATTGAAGGACTGATCTGAAGTTGTTGGTGGAAAGGAAAGGTTTTAAATGACTGTTAGTAGTTTATGATATCCGTCTTTGATTTTTGTTGTGATATGGTTTTTGAAAGAAAGTTCTTTGTCAATTATTACTCCAAGATTGCGGGCATGATTGACCGGAGATATAACCGTATTTTGGTTCATTAGGTTGAGTGCAAGGGTCATTGAGAGTGGAGATGATGATGAGTTCCGTTTTCGCAGTGTTAAGAGCAAGTTGGATTCTGTGTTGGTGATTTGGACTGTGTATTGCCTGTTTTCCAGGTAGGATTTGAACCAGGTTAGTGAGGAAGCAGTTTATGGAGTTAAGGCAGGTTTCCCAGGTTTTAAGAGATTTGTATAGGGATTCTTGTATAGGGATGAGGATTTGTACATCATCTGCATAGATATAATGGGTGAGGCCGAGGTCAGAGAGGAGTTGGCAGAGGGGTAGGAGGTATATGTTAAAGAGGGTAGATGAAAAGGACGACCCTTGGGGGACTCTTTGGGAGAGATGAATGGATTTGGATTCTGTGTTGGCGATTTGGACTGTGTATTGCCTGTTTTCCAGGTAGGATTTGAACCAGTGTAAGGCAGCTCCTGAGATCCCGATTTCTGCGAGGCATTTGATTAGAATGTTGTGGTTAATAGTGTCAAAGGCAGCGGAGATATCTAATATGGCGAGTAATAATACTTATTGCTCCCTCAGAGCAGAAGTAACTTCAGCACACCAGCTGGCTGCTGGTGCATGCTTCCCCAGGACAAGAACTAATGGCTGCTGTCCCAGTTGGCCCCCTCCCCCACCCCTTTCCCCCTGGCCCATCACTTTTCATTGGCCCAACACTTCTGCGCATATCGGGATTACATGCATCACCGGAGCGCGCACAGCCCAGCAACACACATAACCCCCAGATTTTACGCACATGAGCCTCTTAAAATTCGGGCTTTTATTTTTAAAGTGCTTTCAAAGGGGCTAGGAGGAGTTTGCCCAGCAGGTCCCATTTTTTACATATTGGATAGGGGTATGGCCCTCATGTCACTTTTTTTTTTTTTTTTTACACTGTCTCCACTTAGGCCTGGATTTTCTAAAATTGCACAGCTTTCTGAATCCCGCAGTAATGGGGCGGGCCTGCGAAAGCCGGCAGAGATCGCATCACCGCGGTGTTATTGCTGCCGGCTTTCGCACCCAATAGCGCCACCATGAAAGGTGGTACTATTGGGCGCGCTACTGGCGGCGATAATGGGTCTTACCTTATCACCGCCAGCGAAGTTACCGCCGCATCTGCCCCGATGCCGCCCTGACTCCTCCTCTTCCAGTCCTGATTCTGCCCCGACTCCACCCCTATCTTGCTATCACGTGTGAAAAGTCCTTTTTCGCGTGCGAGATCGATAGAAAATGACCCCCTTAGTTTGCTATATTCTTTAGAATATACTGTTAAGTCTTAAAGTTATCTGAAAAACAGATTGCCAGATAACTTTATTCAGGGATATTCAGCAAGATGTTTATCCCGTTGAATATTCAAGATAACTTACCTGGCTAATTTTAGCTAGATAAGTTAGCCATTCTAAACTTTATTGAATAGTGCCCTCTGTATCTTATTGCTCAGACAGCATCTTTTGACCATATGCTAACATTTTTTATGCACATTCAGTACATTATGGAGTTTAAACCAGAGGTTGTTTGTAAGGTCACAGATATATAATATGTCTATAAAAAAAGAATAATTTGCATAGATTATTCACCTTGAACTCCAGACCTCATTATAGCCTTCAAGGATGGGAGTTAAGAACCCTTGGATTGCACAAACAGTTGAAAGATCAATAGATGGTAAAAAGATGTATTTATTTAAAAAATATTTATTAATCACTTTGCAGATTTCAATAAATCACCCAAAGCACTGTAAAAAATTAAAACTTCAAATTACAATCCATAGAAACCAAACAAAATTAAAACATAATTCGTCAGCATAAAACATCACCACAACTGTACCATTCAGCTATCATCAATAAAAATGATCTCCAAACATCTAAACCGGCCGGATTGAAACCAAAGTTATTTTACTGTGTTTTAAAAGAAACACTAGTCTTTTTTTGTATCCCAAGACATATAGGGGCAGATTTTCAAAGGGGTACGCGCATAACATATGCACGTACCCCCCGAAAACCTGCCCCAAGTTCCCCCTGCGAGTGCCTAGCCTATGTTGTATAGGTTTGGCGGCACGCGCAAGCCCCGGGATGCGCGTAAGTCCCGGGGCTTTCCCGGGGGGGGCGTGGCGGGGCATGTCATGGTGGCGGGGCCGCAGGTGTGGTTCTGGCCCGGGGGCGATTCAGGGGTGTGGCCGAGGCCTCCAAAACTGCTCCCGGGCTGGGGAATCGTGCAGCTGGGGCAGGCGTAGCTTGTCAAACAAAGGTAGGGGGGTTTAGATAGGGCTGGGGAGGTGGGTTAGGGAGGGGAAGGGAGGGGAAGGTGCAAGGGGGGGGGTGGAAGGAAAGTTCCCTCTGAGGCCACTCCGATTTTGGAGCGGCCTCGGAGGGAATGGAGGCAGGCTGCGCGGCTTGGAGCGCGCAGGCTGCCGATTTTGCACAGCCTTGCGCGCACCAACCCCGGATTTTAAAGGATATGAGTGGCTACACGCGTATCTATTAAAATCCGACGTACTCATTTGCGCCTGGTGCGCGAACAAAAGTACGCGCGGGCGTACTTTTTAAAAATCTACCCCATAGTAAATGTATCAAGTGCAGTATCACACTGTAGAACATGAATCAAAAAATCTAAGAAAATGCTACAATTACTTTCATTTATACATCTGTACTGAAGACCAAAGTTTATAAGTCTATTGCCCTGTAGCCTTGAACAATATTATCAACACAATCCCCACAAATGTTTATTTATATTAATGTGAAATGTGCCTGCTAATATTCATAATAGTCTTTATTTTAATACTTTTAGGATTTCCTTTAATACCGGCATCTATACATGCTGTCGCAAGAACTAAATACTTTGATGATAAGTAAGTATAAAAGTGCTCAGTTTTTCCATATTTAATTGTTTTTGTTTGTCCTGTTTTATTTAAAACAAAGATAATTGTTATACCTTTCTCATATTTCTATGTTTTTCTTCCAGCTGTTGGATGAGTGTTGAGACACACTTGTTATACATTGTTCATGGTCCTATAATGGCAGCCTTGTTGGTAAGGATCTATTTTTCGCTATCATTCCAGTGCTGTAATTTTCAGCCCCAGAAACAGGTTATTCTGGTTACCATTATTCTCAGAGGACGTTTTATGCTAAATATTTATTATATGACTGAATTATGACTGTGCGGTTTCAGTTATTGAGAGAAAGCTCACAGATCTAATCTTAAACAGAATCCATCAAATATTTTCACTACCATCATCAATTTCATTATATTAATATGGATAAGATGAGTGAAGGAAGATTCTCTGCATTTTGGTGTACTATTCAAAGATGTATATTTGTTTTGTATAGCTGCCATGTTACTATTCAGGCCATTAATACATTGTATCTGAGAATAGGAGTCAAGTTCCAACATTTTGATTTTTTCACACAAGTAAATAGTGCACAAAACAAGAAACAATTAATAGTTCATATATATCAAAAGGTATAGAAAGAGTTTCGGTCATTCATCATTTTTATTTATTTATTTATTAAAGGCTTTTATATACAGACTTTCTTGTTACAAATCAAATCAACTCGGTTTACATCGAACTAAGCAGTAACTATAACCAACCAATCAACAAGAGAAAATTTAAAAGGAGCATAAAGTTACATTATAACAAGGATGCCTTAACTGGGAGTAGGAAAAGAGAGGGAGAACGAAGATAAAGTACTATATTCAATAGAGTATGGGAGGGAGGCAAGGAGTCGACCTCATGATAACTTGTAAGCGTGATTTAGCATTTGTTTATTTACATAAGTGATGGAACAATTCTAAGTCAGGCTGTTGGGCTAGAAGCGGGCTAGAAGCGACATCCAAAATGGTTCTTTATTCATTAAAATTTGGGAACAATATTTTGAACTTCAAAAAATACAAAAATACTCTCAGATTTGGACCCAGAGAAATCTTTGACTTTGAAATGTAAAATTTAACTGAAGCCTTGAATGGTGTGAAGATCTTTGCCCAAAATAATATACAGTCCAAATGAATGCTAGACCATAAAACTAAGTGGCCTGTTTACTAAAGGTTTTCTCCCATTCTTTGTCTCTGGGAAAAATGTTTAGTATATGACCCCCTTAGATTGCCTCAAACTATTTTCTGCTGTCTAAAATGTAACAGTAATGAAGTCAATATTCAAAATCCATTTAGATGGATAACTCTTGAGTTATGGGAATTAATTTTATGTGATCTTTTCTTGTACATTTTATTGATTATAGGCACACTAATTTCTGGTCATATATCCCCTGAGAAAGCCCCTGATTTGTGGGGTAAAACAAAGAATTCTTTGTCTGGAGTGATATAGAAATAGGTGAATCTGCAGCTGTTCCTACATTGGATTTATTCGGGAATCACATAACATAGTTTTTTGAATAAGGGAATTGTATTGAAATCCCTGCATTAGCAGCTATTTCCACATTGGACCTATTTAGAAGCTATATTAAGAAGCCTTTCAATAAGTGACAGTTTTCAAAAAGTGATATTTTTATTGGGTCACCTTGTAAATTTAGGAACTAGCTCAGCAGGATTTTTTTTACTGCTGATTTTATTTGTTGTTATTTTGCTTTGGACAGGTAATTGTTAGCATGAATAGTGTGCATGGTACAGGTGTGCATGACAGTTTGAATGTATGGGTATGTAAGGTATGATGTGACTTTTAGGGGCTTGGGACTATCTCTAGTGATGGTTAGGACCTAAAATGTTTTCTACACTATTTCATATTGTATTTTTGTAATTAAATCTATTTAAAGATATTAAACAGTTTTGTTCAAATAAAGAATTATATATTGTAGATGTTTACCCTATGTGTGTCCATCATAAATCTATTTTTAGCCACATATGAAGTGCTTGAGGAGTCTGAGTGAACTGGGGGGGGGGGGGAGTAGAGGCTAAAGAACTAGGGATCTTGATGACCCAGACATAGACTGGGAGAACTGGTGGACAAACTGGTTAAACTGGTCATTTCCTTCATGCGCTCATGTTTTAAAATTTACTGACTTGTTTGTGTAGATATATAATTTCAGCGTATTTTGCTGCATGCCCATATAGACATATATATATGGGAGTGTATGTGCATTTTAAAGTTACTCGCTCTATTTCATTTTTATTGTGCACTCTTTTGACATAATGTGTACACCTTCTTAGTGCACACTAATTCAAACATAAAAAAAAAAGGCCGCACATCACTGATGGTCACTACAAAAATTCATACCTTATGGGTGTGCATTCTCTAAAATGAACTAGTTTATTTATTTATTTATTATTTATTTAAATTTCTTATATACCGGCATTCGCGATGGGAGTCGCATCATGCCGGTTTACAAATAACAAGGTGTGACAACAGAATAAATACTTAATAACTTAAAAACATTAACATGTGATAGAAGAATAAGGTAGCAGTTACAATAAAACAGGGATAAAATGCAACTTGGAATGTAGAGGAGGCAAAAGAGAGATTAACAATGAGATAACAAAAGAATGACCAAGCTAAATAAAACCTGCCAAATTAAAAAAGAAAGAACATTATTGAGTTGTCAAAGGTTGTTGATTACCCTGACGGGAGTTCTTAGTTGCTTGAGTTGAGAGTGGGTTCAGTTGGTATCAGGAAAGGCTTTCAAGAATAGCCAGGTTTTAAGTCTTTTTCTGAAAGTGGGGAGGCAAGGTTCCTCTAGTGTAGCAATCTAAAAACTGGTCAATGTCATTAAAAGCCTTAATAAACAACCAGGTTTTGACATTATTCTTGAACTGAAGAAAATCTGACCCCCCAGCCTAGTTTCTGTGGGCAATAAGGTCCACAACTATGGAGCTGTAACAGAGAAAGCCTTTTCTCATGCTCCTGTTAATTTTCCTTGAGTTCTGTGGAATGAGCAATAAAGGCCCTTGTGAGGATCTCATCAAATGGCCGGGATCTTAAAAGACCAAACTGTCTTTTAGATACTCTGGGTGAAGGCCACTCAGTGCTCTGAATACTAAAGTAAGTAGTTTGAATTGGTTGCAGTAGCATATTGGTAACCAGTGCAACTTTTTCCTATGTGCATTATGGAGGGAAAAAACAGTAAAATGTTGACTATTTTTCAAGATTTTATGACAGACTTTAATATGCAAAGATGTGACTTACTGCTGACAGAATATATGGCTTGTTTCAGCATATGACAAATTGAAATACCGGCATAATTTACTATTAAGCATTCATAATTAATATATGTATAATTTGACATAATTTTCTGTGGAACAGAGATGTAGGAATGGGGATTGTGTTTTACTAGAAGTCTTAGAAATAAAATTTAGCAAGTAAGTTATAGGTGATATTTTTTTAATTGGATTATTTTATTACCAAGAGGCCTATGTTCAGAGGAACAAAGGAATAGATGCCAATAGTCTTGAAAAAAACTTTATTGAAGTGGAGACACAAAGTAGCCCGACTCAGGCCGAGTTTCGCCGTATCAGGACGGCTGCCTCAGGGGCTAAAACATAAATAAAAGTTCATATAAATACATCTTTATGTAATAATAATAAAATAAAACAATGATTAAAAACAAAGTGTATGTACTGTACATGTATATAGCAATGGTGACACATAGAGTATATTATAAATTTTTAACATCAAATCTAATATAAATTAAATAAACTCACGGTTAGTACAAATGTATAATGAATTTGTAATAAATTCATTATACATTTGTACTAACCGTGAGTCAGCCCCATCCGAGGTATGTCTGCCAGTGGTTAATGTGGGTCATACAGGCTTGCCCACCCAGCTGTATCAACCCCAACACCGAGAAAGGGTCCACATCTCTTAACAGTTTGCCAAGGCCATGGACCCAGTGGAACTGACCGCTCTACAATACATTTCTGGCATAGCCCAGCAAGTATAACAACAACAAAATGTACCGGACCAAGTAACTGGGGTCTTGGAAACACCTGTGGTTCAGATGAACGCTATCTCTACTCTTCCCATGGCTACAGCAGCATTGCCTCTGCCCTCACTGGCCCCTCCAGCTGCACCTTTACCTCAGCTTCCCCTTCTGCCTCACTTTCACAGGGATCCATGAGAATGCCGATAGCTCATTAACCAGTAACAGATGTACTTTCTCTCTTCAGGCAGCCCTCTTTCCCACCAATGAGGCTGAGGTCATATTTATCCTATCTTTACTTGAGGCTCTGCGTTGGGATGGGCCTCTCCCCTCCGGGAATAGGAGGATCCAATCTTGAAAGATCTGGACCAGTTCCTATGGGACTTCTATCTTATTTCTGACAAACCTGGGAAGACCTCATCGGCACCCTCCAAATTGCTGCAGCTCTGACAGGGTTCCCAGATAGAGATGTGAATCGTGTGCCCGATCGTCTTAATGATCGGGTTTGGCTGGAGGGAGAAAAAAATCTGATCACTGGAGATGTGAATCAGAATCGGTTCAGATTCACATCGTTAATTTTTTTTTAGTGAGGCCTGACCCTTTAAAATTGACCCCTTACCTTCCCCCACCCCCCCCCCCGAACCCCCCCAAAACTTTTTACGAGTACCTGGTGGTCTAGTGGGGGCGCGGGGACCGATCTCCCACTTTCGGGCCATCGTTGCCATTTTGACTGCCACTCAAAAATGGCGCCGATGGCCCGATTAAAAAAAAACCCACCCGACCCTTTAAAGATGACCCCTTAGCTTCTCCCACCCTCCCGATCCCCCCAAAACATTTTTAAATTACCTGGTGCTCTAGTGGTGGTCCCGGCGGCCATATTTATGATGGTGGCGGCCATCTTTAAAGATGGCGCCGGCCAGCCAGTGCTCCTATCATGTGACAGGGGCCAGCCAATGGCATGGATACCCTGTCACATGGTAAGGGCAAAGGGCCATCGGCGCCATCTTTATGATTGGCAGCCGACGGCCCGAGAACGGGAGATCGCTCCCGGGACCACCACTAGAGCACCAGGTAATTTAAAAATGTTTTGGGGGTATCGGAAGGGTGGGAGAAGCTAAGGGGTCATCTTTAAAGGGTCGGGTGGGTTCTTTTTTAATCAGGCCATCAGGCCATCGGCGCCATTTTTGAGTGGCAGCCAAAATGTCACCAATGGCCCGAGAGCAGGAGATCGGTCCCCGCGCCCCCACTGGACCACAGGTACTCGTAAAAAGTTTTGGGGGGGTTCGGGGGGGGGTGGGGGAAGGTAAGGGATTAGTTTTATAGGGTCAGGGTGGGTTTAGGGGTTATTTTGGTGTGCTGGTTTTCCCGCCCTCCCCCCAAATAACTCCCATTAGTGGACACTAATGGGAGTAACGATTTTTCATGATAAATCGTGAAAATTTCTATTGTATTGCGCACTGTACCGATTTTTGATGATTTAAAAAATATCGGATGATTTTTTTCAATCGTCAAAAAACGATTCACATCCCTATTCCCAGACTGTTGAAAAATATGCCATTGATTTCAGGACTTTAGCCTCAGAACTTCAGTGGCAGGACAACAATCTCACTGCTATTTTTTGGTAGGGACTCTCGGAGGCCATCAAAGATAAACTGACCAGGCAGGACCCACCGGATACTCTAGAGCAGTGATTCTCAACCAGTGTGCCACCAAGCACATGCAGGTGTGTTGCCACACTTCCCGGTCCCCCGCTGACCCAGCCGCTCCCCCTACCCGCGCAAAATAGGTCCTCCGCCTGGGCTTAAAATACTGATAGCCCGGGCGGAATGCGGCAGGACAGTTGGAGTCACCGGTACCGGCATGCTCTCTTCTTCCCCCCCCCCCCCGCGACCCGGAAGAGGAAGTGGTGAGCAGCGGGTCTGTATGCGGGAAGAAGAGACCATGCTAGTGCAGACAGCATCGGTCCGAAGAAGAGAAGAGAGGCCCAGCCTGAGAAATGAGCAGCGCGGCTCAGAGAAAAACGAAGAACAACGTCAAGCCCCGTGGCCAATGGTACTCCTCTGCGAGGGCTGAAAGTGAAGGAGGTTGCTGCTGCCTTTAGGGTTGGAAGTGGAGGAGGCTGCTGCTGTCGCTAGTTGGGGGGGGGGGGATGAGTGAATGAGCAAGCATATGTATTTGAGGTGCTGTGTGTGTGTGTGTGTGTGTGTGTGTGTGAGTGAGACAGCATGTATGTGAATGATCGAGGCCTGTATATGTGAAATAGAGTATGTATATGATTGAGAGTCTGTGAGTGAGAGATAGCATGAATGGAAGTGCATGACTGAGAACCTGTATGTGTATTTTGTGGTTGAAAACCTGTTTGTGTGAAAGAGTATGCATGTGTGATTGAGATCCTTTGTGTGTGAATGAGATCATGTATATGTATGATTAAGAGCCTGTAGGGTAGATTTTATAAATGTATGCGCGGGCGTACTTTTGTTTGTGCACCATTTTGTTCGTGCACCAGGCGCAAACAAAAGTACGCTGGATTTTATAAGATACGCGCGTATCTTATAAAATCCGGGGTCGGCGCGCGCAAGGGGGTGCACCACGCCCTCAGGCCCGCCCCCGAAACGCCGCGTCACTCGCGGCACGCCCCCCCCGACACGCCCCTCCATGCAAGCCCCGGGACTTGCGCTCGGTGCGCGCAGGGGGGTTTTGGGATAGGTTTTCGGGGGGTACACGCGTACCCCTTTGAAAATCTACCCCTGTGTGTATAAGTAAAAGAGACCATATGTGTCTATGTGTGATTGAGAGCTGGTGATTGAGAGCCTGTGTGTAAATGAGAGAAAGAGAGAGCGCATGTGTGTAAGCATGTGAATGAGAGTCTGTGTGTGAGAGAAAAAGACAGTATGTATGTGTGTGATTGAAAGCCGGTATGTGTAAGCGTGAAAAGACAGACAGCATGTGTGTAAATGTGTAATTAAGAGCCTATATAAGTGAGAGAGAAAAAAAGCATGTGTATATGTGAGTGATTGAGAGCCAGTGTGAGAGAGAGAGAGGAGAAAGTTGCAAGCAAACCATCCCTCCTCCTGCTAATTCAAAACAATCTCAGGGTACCTGGATATCAAATTTTCCCAGGTATGCAGAGCAAAACATTTTTTTTATACTTATTATTTTTCATTATTGGGCCTTTGTGTCTGCTATTTTGAAATATTTTATTGGTATCTAGAAATTTTTTATATGAGTTTTTAATTATTGGATATTCCATTCATCAGCTGTTTCAAAATAATCTGTTCTTTTTGTTAGTATGGTTTTGCTGCTATTGATTTTATATTTCTTGATTTGTTTTAGAAGGACTGGTGATGTTTCTCTTTTTCCTTTGTTACACTGCATACAGAGACCCTGGCTTGTTGCAGCTTCCAATTCAGTTTTTGTCTGCATGCTTCTTGTTATGCGTTTTAGTCTCTTTATTCTTTGTTAGATGAGGGTCAGCACATGTGATTCAGGTGAGGTTTTTTGCTGGCATGTAGTTTCTGTGTAGGGCTCTATAGTAGCCTGGCTTGTTCCGTTTTCCTAATAGGAGGTGTATTGATGTTTTAAGGCCTGGTGTAATATTTTCAGTGTTGCCTTTTCTTAAGTAAGGTGTTTACTTTATTGTTTGAGACTGGAAATTGGTGTGGGATGTTTACTATTTATGCAATTTCTATTCAGAGAGAATATGTATCTTTCCCTTGTGTCATTCTTAAACAATAAAAATAATACTGGGCATTTATTTTTTATTTCTGCTGTGAATTGTAATGAGCAATGTGTCACACATGTGAGTGTGGTCTGTCAGGTGTGTCATGATGGGAAAAAGGTTGAGAACCACTGCTCTAGAGGACCTTATTAGATTGGCTATCTGCTTGGATCTTTGATTCCAGGACCGTGCTAAGGAGCGAGATCAAGGCCAACATCCCATACAGTTGGCACCACAATTCCAACATCCAGTAACTTTAGTCAGGGCGGTTGGCCCCAGGACCCACCTGAAGAACCCATGCAGGTGGATCAGTTGCAAGTTTCACCAGAGAAGCACCGGCAATGCAGGCATCTCAAGCTGTATTTGGGCACGGGGCACTTTGCTGCCAACTGCCCCATCAAGTTGGGAAACTCCTGGGCCTTGGGTTAGTAGGGGAGGACACCCTAGATCAGGGGTCGGGAACCCATGGCTCGCGAGCCAGATATGGCTCTTTTGAGGGCTGCATCTGGCTCGCAGACAGTCGCCACACTTTCCCGCTGACCCAGCTGCTCCCCGGTCCTCCTCCGCCCGGGCTTAAAATGCTGTCAGCCCGGGCGGAACGCGGCAGGACAGCTGGAGTCAGCGGCACCGGCGTGCTCTCTTCTTCCCGCCCCCCCCCCCCCCGCGGCCCGGAAGAGGAAGTGGAGAGTATCGGCTCGCTCATTCACTCTCTCTCTCCCCAACCCCGGGAACGCGCGGCAGCAGCAGCCTCCTCCCAACGCTAACCTCTTCATTTTCAGCCCTCGCGGAGTCCCATCGGCCGCGGTTGAAGCTCTTCATTTTCCTCCGAGCCGCGCTGCAGTCTTCTTTTCTTCGGGCCGATGCCGAGTGCACCAGCGTGGCCTCTTCTTGCCGCGCAGGCACCCGATACTCTCCACTTCCTCTTCCGGGCCGCGGGGGGGGGGGGGGGGGCTGTGTGTGTGTGTGTGTGTGTGTGTGTGAGAGAGAGATTGCATGTATGTGAATGATTGAGAGCCTGTACATGTGAAAGAGAGTATGTCTGTGATTGAGAGCCTGCCTGTGAGAAAGAGCATGAATGTAAGTTTACCATTGGAAACCTGTATGTGAAAGTTTGTGATTGAAAACCTGTTTGTGTGAAAGAGTATGTGTGTATGATTGAGATCCTTTGTGTGTGAGAGAAATCATGTGTATGTATGATTAAGAGCCTGTGTGTATAAGTAAGAGAGAGATCATGTGTGTCTGTGTGTGATTGAGAGCTGGTTTAGGTGATGGAGCATGTGAGTATGTGATTGAGAGCCTGTGTTTAAATGAGAGAGAGAGATCATGTGTGTCTGTGTGTGATTGAGAGCTGATTTAGGTGAGGGAGCATGTGAGTATGTGATTGAGAGCCTGTGTGTAAATGAGAGAAAGAGAGGACATGTTTGTAAGCATGTGAATGAGAGTCTGTGTGTTAGAGAAAAAGACAGCATGTATTTATGTGATTGAAAGCCTGTGTGTGTGTGTAAGCGTGAAAAGATAGACAGCATGTGTGTAAATGTGTAATTAAGAGCCTATATAAGTGAGAGAAAAAAACATGTGTATATGTGAGTACTGAGAGCATGTGTGTATAGGTGTGTCATTGAGAGCCAGTGTGAGAGAGAGCGCTGGTATGTGACTGAGAGAGGAGAAAGTTCCAAGCAAACCACCCCACCTCCTTCTAATTCAGAACAATCTCAGGACACCTGGATATCAAACGTTCCCAGGTATGCAGAGCAAAAAAATGTTTGTATCCTTATTATTTTTCATTACTGGGTCTTTGTGTCTGCTATTTTGAAATATTTTGTTGGTATCTGGAAATGTTTTATATGAGTTTTTAATTATTGGATATTCCACTCATCAGCTGTTTCGAAATATGTTCTTTTTGTTAGTACAGTTTTACTGCTGATGATTTTATATTTCTTGATTTGTTTTATAAGGATGGGTGATGTTTCTTTTTTCCTTTGTTACACTGCATACAGAGACTGGCTTGTTGCGGTTTCCAATTCAGTTTTTTCTGCATGCTTCTTGTTATGCGTTTTGGTCTCTTTATTCTATATTAGGTGAGGGACAGCATGTGATTCAGGTGAGGTTTTCTGCTGGTGTGTAGTTTCTGTGTAGGACTCTATAGCAGCCTGACTTGGTCCGTTTTCCTAATAGGAGATGTATTGGTGTCTTAAGGCCTGGTGTAATATTTTCAGAGACTTATTGTACTTTAAAAGTGTGATCTTACATAAAATGCACACATTTACTTATATTTAGCTTTAAACATATTGTATGGCTCTCATGGAATTACATTTTAAAATATGTGGCGTTTATGGCTCTCTCAGCCAAAAAGGTTCCTGACCCCTGCCCTAGATCAACATTGCACTTCCCCTCACATCTTATTAATGGTCTGCCTCGCTCTGGGCAATGCCAAGATACATCTTCAGGCCTTTTTGGTTTCAAGGCGTCTGAAATGTTATTGATGAGGCTTTGGTATGACAGCATGGCATACCTACTGAGCTCTTGCAGACAGTACTTACAGTGTCCTCCGTGTCTTAGGAACCCCTGCCTGGGAGGGTCATCAGGGTCACGGCCCTGCTTTGAATGTACACCGGCGTCCTCCATCAGGAATTCATTTGCTGATATGTATTGCCCAAGGTATTGAATGAGATGAACACCAACCCCAGGTCAAGTGGGGGTCATTAAGGTTGGCAAGATGAAGTACCGCCTGTCATGAAAAATGTCTGACCAGAGTCCGGCCTCCCACTCTCGAGCTTTGCCATCTTGCAACAAGGACACCCAGGTTACCTTCACCTTATTAGGATTTTGCAGATGTTTTCAGCAAATATCAGGCAGAGGTCTTATCCCTGCATCAGGTATATGATTGTCCAATTGATCTCATTCTGGGGGAAATGCTTCCACGGAGCTGGGTCTGTCCCCTCTCTGTTCCCAAGACAGACGCTAAGTTGCAATATATCCAAGACAACCTGAACTGAGGCGTCATTAGTCCATCTTCTTCCTCTGTGGGGGCTGGATTTTTCTTCATAGGGAAGAAATATGGCTCCCTTCACCCTTATATAGACTACAGATGTCTTAATACAATTACAAAGAAAAATCACTAACCATTACCACTCATCACAGAAATCTTCGATCATTTCAGAGGTACTCAGGTTTACACCAAACTTGATTTGAGGGGGGGTGTACAATTTGATCCATATTTGGAAGGGCAATGAGTGAAAGACTTCCTTTAACACCAGTGATGGTCACTATGAATACTTGGCTATGCCCTTCCGATTATGTAACACCCCTGCAGTTTTTTAAGCATGGTAAATGAAATATTATGGGACCTCCTTCAGTTTCACATGGTCTTCTATTTGGATGATGTCCTTGTGATTTCCAAGATGCTAGCACAGCATTGGCTGCACATTAGACAGGTCCTGCAATGACTGTGGGAACATCAACTCCATGCCACACTAGAGAAGTTCTCTTTAAAGCAAGTGGAGTTGCCCTTCCTGGGCTACATAGTCTCCCAGACTGGACTGCGCATGGACCCTGAGAAGTTGAAGGCCATCTTTGATTGGGCCCCAGTCAGTGAACCTCAAGGCTTTACAGTAGTTTCTAAGCTTTGCCAATTGCTACTGTCAATTTGTTCATGGTTATTCCTCCCTGGCAGTTCCACTCACTAACCTTTAGAGAAAAGGAGTGAACTTAGTGTGCTGTAGCAGTCAAAAAAGCAAACAATGTTAGGAATTATTAGGAAGGGAATGGTTAATAAAACAAAACATGTCATAATGCCTCTGTATCGCTCCATGGTGAGACCGCACCTTGAATACTGTGTACAGTTCTAGTCGCCGTATCTCAAAAAAGATATAGTTGCAATGGAGAAGGTACAGAGAAGGGCAACCAAAATGATAAAGGGAATGGAACAGCTCACCTATGAGGAAAGGCTGAAGAGGTTAAGGCTGTTCAGCTTGGAGAAGAGACAGCTGAGGGGGGGGGAGGATATGATAGAGGTCTTTAAGATCATGAGAGGTCTTGAACGAGTAGATGTGAATCAGTTGTTTACACTTTCGGATAATAGAAGGACCAGGGGGCATTCCATGAAGTTAGCAAATAGCACATTTAAGATTAATTGGAGAAAATTATTTTTCACTCAACGCACAATTAAGCTCTGGAATTTGTTGCCAGAGGATATGGTTAGTGCAATTAGTGTAGCTGGGTTCAAAAAAGGTTTGGATAAGTTCTTGGAGGAGAAGTCCATTAACCACTATTAATCAAGTTTACTTAGGTAATAGCCACTGCTATTAATTGCATCAGTAGCATCGGATCTTCTTGGTTTTTGGGTACTTGCCAGGTTCTTGGCCTCTGTTGGAAACAGGATGCTGGGCTTGATGGACCCTTGGTCTGACCCAGCATGGCAATTTCTTATGTTCTTATGTCCACCACTTAGAATGAGGAAGCAGTGCAGGCCTACAAGTGCTTAGATCAAGAGATTACCTGAGACCCATGCTTTCATCATCTAGACCCCACCAAGTCCTTTGTCATCAAGGTAGATGCTTACACCTTTGGTGTCAACAGTTAATTGATCTCTGACAATCAACTCATCAACATTTAGAACAAGCTGCAGCATGTTTGAAGGTCAAATGGACAAGAAATGGTGACCGGTACCCCAACTACAACCAGAGAATCTAGTCTGGCTAAGTACCTGGAATTTAAGGCTCCACATGCTATCTATAAAATTTGCACCATGGTTCATCATACTCTTTCCTGTAATACATCAAGTGGGGAGCACAGCCTGCAAGCTGAAACTATATTCTGCATCCATGACATCTTCCACATCTCCCTTCTGAAACTGGTTATCTTGTCCTGGCCTTCAAGGCCACTGCCACAACCTATCACAACATGGTGGAAGATGAAATCCAATATGAAGTAGCTGAAATCTTGGACTCAAGGAGAATAAGAAACAAGCTCATGTATTTCATAGCCTGGAAAGGCTATGAACTGGAGGAGAATTCTTGGGAGCCTACCTCCAATCTATAAGCCCCTCAATGGATTCTGGAATTTCATCATCAAATCTCCAGTAAACCCAGTCCCAGAAATTCAGGGAGAGGGTTTGGAAGGGGGGTACTGTTAGGAACTGTGATCCTCAGCTGCTTCTTCCCAGCTGCCTGACTTACCAGCATGCAGCATGCCCAGTTCCCATTTTGTACCACTCATACTTTTTCCACTCACTTCTCCCTTTAAGATTTCCCTCTCTCCTGAGGGAAGACCTCAGTTCTACTGGTTGCTGTGTCAGGAGAGGTTGGGCCACAAGATTGGGGGTGGAGAACAGCCAGATGGCTCCTCTCTGTTGGCCTACTGCCTCCTGTTTTGCTAGGCTATTGAGGGGGAGCTTCTGCTGTCAGTCTCTGCCTCATCAAATTATGTCCTCGCATCTTTTTTTTTTCATGTATCCTATTCTCACAAAGCCTCTTTACTCTCTCAGCCCTCTAACTTCCTCCACTCCCACAGTCCTTTTCTTAGTTACCAACTCTGTCAATTCTCCTCCTATCCTACCCCAAAACCTCTCTCTCAGCTCCCTTCCTTGAGTACGTCTCTCAGATCCACTCCTTTTCTAATGCATGGAATACATCTGGTCTGGGCTCCCAAAATGGTATTTTGTTTAAGAATTTGTTTAAAAATGCCATTTTGTAAATGCAGACCAGATGTATTCCACCTATTAGAAAAGGCAGAAGGATAAATGACTACTGGCATGGTTAAAAGGCGAGGTGAGAGAGGCTATAATAGCCAAAAGAACTTCTTTCAAGAAACAGAAAAGGGATCCAAATGAAGAAAACAGGAAAGAGCATAAGCACTAGTAAGTTAAATGTAAAGCATTGATAAAGAAGGCAAAGAGACAATTTGAAAAGAGTGCTGTGGAGATTTTTATCTATGCCCTGGTATTCTTTCCACAATTTAAAACAGACTAAGATGAATCAGTTGCAGTGCAATGCTTCCAAATTTATTTTAAATGTAATATTTCATAGGAAATATATCACATTGGAGAAGATCACACTTTGAGCAAACTCTCAGTGATTATTCCTGAAATTCAGACATACAATTAGACTTATATATGTTCTAAAATACAGAGTCGGCAATACATGTCTTAGATCATGATCACTTAACAGGTCAGCATGACCTGTCCTAATAAGAATTATCTACATTCATCTACAAGTACAGCACATTTTGTTACTGATAAGAAAAGATCACACATCATTATATCTATTTTCTACCAATTATCCTTTATTTTGTCCATGGAGCCAAAAAATCTAGCAGTACAGTTTTGAGCAAACTTGTAATATAGCTTTATTTATTCACTATAATCTAAAATAGTGGCTTCTACCTTTTTTCATAGCAAACATAGTAAAAATCAGTAAAGAATATTATAAGCTAAATTGGAGTATATTGGACAGAGAGATACAATAAAACCTTTGATATTGTCAAAGCTTGTTGTGGAAGCAAAAACTCATAATAATGTTTTCAGGTACGTTTGAAGTAAAAAGCCTGCAAGGGAGTCAGTTGGACCATTAGATGATTAAGGGGTGAAAGGGGCACTTAAAGATGAAAAGACCATAGCAGAGAGACTAAATGAATTGTTTGCTTTGATCTTCATTGAGGAAGATGTAAGGCAGATACCCATGCCAGAAGTGATATTTAAAAGTGATGCCAGTATTCTCCATCTCCAGCAGATGGTGGACGTGCATCTCCCTTTGGGGATTGCTTTGAGTTCTTTGAAAGGAGAAATTTGAAACTCTAAATTCAGGAAAAGAAAGCCCAGCTCTCCTGTGTGATACCTAAAGCTCCCTCCCCCAACTGAGAATTCCTGAGGCGATTTTCATGGACCCTCAGAGGCATACCTTGGTCTGGTAGCAGGATTTCCCAGCATGGACATAGCTGCTAGTGCAGCTGAAAGGCAGCAGGTGCAAGAGGCTGAGCATGGCAATAACGGCGGATGCCCTCTCCCCTCATAGCTGGAGACCATCTCTGTACTCAGATGGTAAGCGCTGAGCCCAGGTAAGGAAAAAAAAAGCGATAGTTTTTCCTGAAAGAGACAGAGGGCTTTTAGGACTTCCTCCGGTCTCCATTCTCTGTGCGCCATGCAACATTCGTTCCCGTTGGGGATGGGGAACTGGGCAGCCTGTCAGGTTGAGCAGCTCTTGGTGGACTAGGCCCACACTTAGGCTTTTTTCTTGCTGCAGCGGCTGTTTTTGCGCACTCTTGTACATGTTCTGCTGCCCTCTATAGGCCGATGTGTACTACGTGCTGGCTCTGCGCACGCATTGTGCGCTCAGTTTTTGGATGCGCTTTTTATGCGCACAAATGTTTCTCTGTTCCTACGCTTAACTGGGCGCACAAGTTGTGCATGCACCTTGCCGTACTCTCTTCTAGGCACTTAATTTTTGTACACATTCCACTTTGAGCATAAGCCAACCCGATGCACTTTTACTGCTACGATGGTGCCAGTAAACAAGAAGTCTAAGCATCTTCCTATTTGTGTTGCCTGTCATATTAGGGCATTTCAGCCTGACCTGGCTTCTAACCTGTTTTAGCGCTCCTCAGATGCTCAGGGAGAGTTGTCTTCTTCGGACTTTGCTAAGCCTGGCTCTTCCCATTCTGATGATGGGTTGGTCATGGCCTTGCCTTGGGGGACACCAGATCTTGGTTCTCCCTTGACTGGCTCCTTCCACTGGCGAGTGCAGTTCTGAAGGACCAGCACCAAGACCTTATGGGCTTGATCTGGACCTGCCTGCTTTTTCTTGCATGGAATTGTTTTCAAGGCTTACAAGCCTTTATTCAGGCGCAGTCCTCTGCTTCTACTATTTCTGTCCGGTCTGTCCCTCAGCCGGTGGATCTTCCCTCTTCCAGTCCTATGCTTAAGCGCTGAGGCTCGCCTCGGCTCCCTGCGGGTGTTTCCAACAGGAATCCAGATGGCACTGATGATGAGGTTGATCCTGATTCCCTGGAAGATGGGGAAATTCCCCCAGAGCTGGAACTGCATCAAACCATGTTGCGGTTCTTTCATAGAGCTGAACTGCCGGCCCTGATTTCCCAGACCTTGAAACAGCTGGGCATTCCTGGTTCAGAAGTTTTGTCAGAGCTGAGGAAAAATCCCATTTTGGTTACCTTAAGTAAAGCATCTTGGTTTTTCCCAGTGATGGATGCCATTCAGGAATTGATTGATCTGGAATGGGATGCCCCATAGGCAAATTTTAAGGGGTTTGGACATTGGAAGGCCTATACCCCCTGGATCCGACTGTGAGAGAGGATTTGTATTTTCTCTAAGTGAATGCTCTGGTATGAGCCATATCTAAGCGGATGACTATCCCCATAGAGGGAAGAGCAGTCTTGAAGGATGTACATGATAAGACGGATTGAGGCTATTTTTAAGGAAGCCTTTAAAGCAGCAGCGATAAATTTACAGATTGCATCCTGTTGCACCCTAGTGTGAGGTCTTGTCTACTTCTTTCTCAGGAGGTTGATGAGTCTGGATGGAATTCCAGAGTGGTTATGGAATCTGCTGCCACCTTTTTAGCAGACGCAGGCTGTAATTTGGTCTGGACCTCAGCCAGAGGAGTGGCTTCGGTGATAGTGGCCAGGTGTCAAATCTGGTTATGAAATTGGTCAGCTAATATAGCTTCCAAGGCTAATCTTACCAAGATGCCCTTTAAAAGATCACTCTTGTTTGGGAGTGAGTTGGAGAAACTGGCCCGTAAGTGGGGCGAGTCTCCGATTCCTCGGTTGCCTGAGGATAAGTAGCAGTTGCAGCACACCCTTTGGAATGAGGGGTTGTCTCCAGGGTTCCAGGCTTTTCTGTCCTTACAGAGAGAAGAATTTTCAACAGACTTGGCCTTTCAGTAAGTCTTGGTCCTTTCATCCCTGACAGCCCAAGAGAGGAGCAGGCTTGGGTGGTGGACCTTCCCAAGCTTCCAAATGAAGGTTTTCCAACCCACCTTCCAGAACAGGAAATAGGGGGACATCTCTCCCTCTTTATCGGAGGTGGCTCAAGAACACGTTGGTCCAGTGGTTTGTGGAGGTGATTCATGAAGGGTATTGCACTGGAATTTTGCTTGGGACATGTTCATAGTATCCCCTTGCCACACCCCGCAGAAGAAGAAGGTAGTGGAATTCATGCTTCAAAGGCTTCTCAGACTGAGGGCTGTGGTTCCAGTGCCCATGTTTCAAGAAAGTATGGGGCAATATGCCATTTACTTTGTTGTGCCCAAGAAGGAGTGCTCCTTAAATCCCATCTTGGAACTCAAGAGGGTCAACCATCACTTGAAGATAACTCATTTTCAAAGGGAAAATTTATGCTTTGTAATAATGGTGGTGCAGTAGGGGGAATTTCTGACCTCCTTGGATCTATCAGAGGCTTACCTTCATATTCCCATCCAATTGGAACACCAATGTTTTCTACACTTTGCGATGTTGGGGCACCATTATCAGTTTCGGGTGCTGCCCTTTGGGCTAGCCACCACTCCCAGAACATTTTCCAAGATTATGGTGGTGGTAGCAGTGCCCTTGTGAAAAGAAGAAATCCTGGTACACCCGTATTTGGGCGACTGGCTGATTTGAGCCACCTGATGACACACAAGGAGATCGCCTTATTGCAGGAGCTTGGCTGGGTGGTAAACCTGACCAAGAGCAACCTTCAACTGTCCCAGTCATTAGAGTTTCTGGGAGTCTGGTTCAACACGGAACAGGACAGAACTTTCCTACTGGAAGTTTGAATCCAAAGATTGATTAACACCATATGCTCGACGGTGTGGACCTACCTACAGGTTCTCGGCTTGATGGCAGCTACCCTGGAAGTGGTGCCATGGGCAAGGGTACATATGCGTCCTCTATAGCACTCTATCTTTTTGGAACCTGAATTCTCAGGATTATGCGGTTTGGCTCCACTTGTTGATGGAACTCTACTCCAGCCTACAGTAGTGGTGGCAGGAGGATCATCTGAGAAAGGGGGTTCCCTTGTCCTCTCCAGCCTGGTTGATTCTTATGATGGATGCAAGTCTCCATGGTTGGGGGGGGGGGGGGGATCACTGTCTGCAGTTAATGGCCCAGGGACGCTGGAATTCCAAAGACTCCCACTAGAAGATTAATTGCTTGGAGGCCCAGGCGGTATGGCTGCCATGCTTGCAGTTCAGTTACAGACTGCAGAATCAAGCGGTTCACATGATGTCGGACAATGCAACAACAGTGGCCTATATCAATCACCAGAGAGGAACCAAGAGCCAGCAAGTGTTGCAGGAAATAGATCAGCTGATGGAATGGGCGGAAGGTCATCTGCAGATGATTTCGGCCTCTCACATTGCAGGAAAAGACAACATAAGAGAGGACTTTCTCAGCAGGGAGAGTATGGACCCAGGAGAATGGGTGTTGTCAGCTGAGGCATTTCATCTGATTGTGGATCACTGGGGCCTTCCATTCCTAGACTTGTTGACAACTTCTCGAAATGCAAAGGCTCCTCATTTCTACAGACTCAGGAGAGATCCATGATCCCTGGGCGTAGATGCTCTTATACATGTCTGGCCAGAAGACAAATTGCTTTATGCCTTTCCCCCATGGCCCTTAATGGGCAGGATAATTCACAAGATCGAAGGCCACAGGGGGCTAGTACTCCTGGTGGTGCCAGACTGGCCCCAGTGTCCGTGGTATGCAGATTTGTGCCGATTCCTGGTGAAGGCCCCCCTTCGTCTTCCATCTCACATGGATCTGTTTCATGAGGATCCAACTTGAGTCTGTCTTATGGTTTGGCCCTTGAGAGGGCTCATCTGTTAAAGCGTGGATATTCCTCTTTGCTGATTGCCACTTTACTCCACACTCGCAAATTCTCCACTTTCTTGGCGTATGTGAACATTTGGAGATTTTTAGAGACCTGGTGTGAGGAGTGGGGCATTGTTCCTCTCATTCTGGATTCTTTGCAGGATGGATTGAATACAGGCTTGGCCCTTAATTCCTTGAAGGTGCAGGTTGCGGCTCTTGCCTGTTTCAGAGGCCTGGCGAATGGGGTTTCCTTGTCATCTCATCCTGATGTGGCCTGTTTTTTGAAGGGAGTGAAGCATCTTAGGCCTCCCTTGAGGTTGCCAAGTTCATTGTGGAGTCTGGACTTTTTGGTGGGCTCTAAGTTCCGACCTCTGCGTAGCCTTTCTTTACGGTTGTTGACCTTGAAGACTGTGTTCTAACTCCTACCAGAAATCTGTTCTGCAAGCCTTAAGGAAATTCTTCAGTGAAATAAAAGGAGGATGGGTCTAACTCTGCTTTCTTTATTCTTCACCTCTTTTAAAGTCTTTCAATCTCAAGATCCTCCTTGGACCTCAAGAAAGTCTCCCTACTCCAGGAAGGCCTAAGAGAGCTCTGACTTTGAGCCTCAGTCATCTTCCTAGGACAGAAAACTGCACAAATAAGAATAGAAGCCAAATGGTCTTGAGTTTTGCTATACACGCTCCTTTATAAGTCATCTCCCACTAGAGAGTGTCAGGGAACACTATATATTCCTACTTTCTTTGACATTTTACATTCAGCATCTGTGAAGACTCTGTTGCATATACTAAGGGGAATTTGATGACATCCTTAGACCTGACCCCACAAAGAATAAAAGGTAATTTTTAAAAGCTAGGTGTGTGCCAAAATCAGGAGATATGCATGCATGTAGAACATGAGTGCATCCATCTGATTTTAAAAGCCACCCACATGTGCGCACAAGTCACAATGTGCAAATATCTCACATCGTCAAAAAAGGGGTGGAATGTGGGCGTGGTGTTGGCTGAATATGGGTGTTCCAGGGTGGAGCCAAGAAATGTGTGCGCAAGTACCTACCCACCTGGACGTTCACCTAGGTCCAGTGCTGCATAACTTTACTTCTGCTATGGAGGAGGTGCAAGTCTTAAAAGTATTTCCAGGCATCTGTGAGGGGTTTAAGGGGTCTGGGGTAACTGGGGGGAGTTCAGGCTAAAGAACAGGGAGGTTTAGAGGACCTAGCTCTAGACTGGGTGGACTGGTGGATGAACTGGTGAAACTTGTCATGGCATGGATACTCGCATGTTGTGAAATTCCCTACACACCTCAAAACTAATTATGCTGCTGGATGCGCACAAGCTTAAAATTAGAAGTGCCTTGGCTATTCTATAACATGCGCATGTATGTGCTCGCATATTATAAAATTGTCACATCTCTGGGTGTATGCCGAGGCACATGCACATATATGCGCCCATGTACCTGTTTGAAAGTTACTGTCCCTGGCTTTTAGAAATACGACAAAATCTTTAAACAAAATAAAATGTATCAAAATTCAGAAGGAAAAAAATGGGTTAAACATTCCAGCAATGGACACCAGCTTGCATACACAAAAAATACAAATGTTTCGATTACCATAGTCTTCAGCTTGCTGACCTATGACCTCATAGTGCAAAACAGTTATTTATTTATTTATTTAGGGCTTTTTTATACCGACATTCATGATACCAATCATATCATATCTGTTTACAAGAAACAATGGTGCAAATACATTAACATCAACATGAACAATAGGCGAAGAGAGAACAAGTGAACAAAGGTTACAATAAAACAGGGGCACATGAACTGGGAGGAGGAAGAGCCAGAGACATGGCTAACTCAGAAATAAATAATATCTAGTCTCAGAAATAAATAATATCTAGTCATATATTCAGAATTATAATAAAACATGTAATCAGGACTGGATTATTTTAAATATGTAAATATCATATACTCAGGGCTGTAATAATATCATATGTTCCTGACTAAATAGTGTCAGTTCATAAAACATGTTAAAGATCCATCAAACAATTGTCATACATTACACTTACAATGTTGAGATTACTTACCTGATAATCTCCTTTTCCTTAGTGTATGCAGATGGACTCAAAACAAATGGGTATAGTGTGCTCGTGCTAGCAGTTGGAGATGGATCTGATGTCAGCACGGGTACATATACCCTCAAAGGAAGTGTAGCAAATCAGTAATCTTCCTTGCAAAAGCTTTTATGGATATATGTGTAACTGACCGATCGATTAATCAACAGGATTACCCTGACCAATTGATGGTAGCTGGAGACCGCCAGTGTACTCAGCCGGAAGACGTCGACACCCAGCAGGGTGGATGCCCTATATAAGCAAACATGGCTTACCGTGAGACGGCGAATCCCCATGTATACCGGAAGCCGGGCGGGATGCTGAGTCCATCTGCATACACTAAGGAAAAGGAGATTATCAGGTAAGTAATCTCAACATTTCCTAGCGTGTAGCAGATGGACTCAAAACAAATGGGATGTACAAAAGCTACTCCCGGACTGGGCGGGAGGCTGCCCGAGGACCGTGTAGGATTGCCCTCACAAATGCTGTATCCTCCCGGGCCTAGACATCCAGACGGTAGAATCTGGAGAAGGTATGGAGGGAGGACCACGTCGCCGCTTTACATATCTCTGCAGGCGACAGCAGCTTAGCTTCTGCCCAAGAGGCCGATTGTGCTCTGGTAGAATGAGCCGTGACCTGTAGAGGCGGTGGTTTACCCGCCTCTACGTAGGCTGCCTTGATAACTTCTTTAATCCAGCGGGTGATGGTCGGCCGTGAGGCCGCTTCCCCTTGCTTCTTCCCGCTGTGCAGGACGAACAAGTGGTCAGTCTTTCGTACTGCTTCTGACATTTCCAGGTATCTGGACAGCAGTCTGCCGATGTCGAGATGACGTAGTATTCGACCTTCTTCCGATTTCTTCAAACCTTCCATGGTAGGCAAGGTTATGGTTTGGTTGAGGTGAAAGTGTGAAACCACCTTGGGTAAAAAGGATGGAACTGTGCGAAGATGGATAGCCTCTGGAGTGATTCTGAGAAATGGATCACGACAGGACAGAGCTTGTAGCTCTGAGATGCGGCGTGCTGAACATACGGCCAGCAAGAACACCATCCTCAAGGTTAACAAATGGAGAGACAGGCCTCGATATGCATTGTGAGACCAGGCCTGGCAGATCTTCTTTCCGAAAGAAGCATCTCATGGTCCGATATGGTTCTATCTCCGAGGGAAGTTCACCCTCCTCGGGGGGCTCCTCATGTTCCTCGGAGCAATCCGAATCCCCATAATCGGGGCTGTCGGGTGGAGCGTGGCCGCGCCTAGGTCTCAAGGGTCCAGGGGCCGGATCAACCAGGACGGAAAGACCCATACGAGGAGCAGACTGCATCTGGACAAAGGCGTGAATTCCCTTAAATAATTCCACCCAGGAAAGCGAAGCCGGATCTGGCCGCAGGGGTACCAGGTCTCTCGGGTTCCCTGGCTGCTCGCCACAGCCTGCCAAGTCCGGTGTGGTCCCTGAGGAACCGCTGGGCTGGGACCGGTCTTGTCCTGGAACTCCCATGGCTTCCTCACATTGGGCACATAGGGAGTCTGCTTCCTCGCTCTGTGTGGCTCTGAGGTTGCATGCTGAGCAGAGGCTTAGAGCGTTCATGCCTGATTCTGGAGGTGCCGGCTCTGCGGACGCATGGGCTCTCTTATGCTCCATTCGACTGAAATGCGGTGTCGCCCAACGATGTGCGCCTAACACGTGCGCTGAACAGCATGCGCCTAGATCGAGCGTCTTATAAACGTGCGCCTATAACGGGCGGCTTTATAAGCGTGCGCCTATAACGGGCGTCTTATAAATGTGCACCTATAAACGGGTGTCTCATAAATGTGCGCCTATAACGGGCGTCTTATAAATGTGCGCCTATAAACGGGCGTCTTAGAAAGTGCACGTATCCTAGTAGCATGTGCTAACAACGTGCGCCTATCGCGTGCGCTAACAACGTGCGCCTATCGCGTGCGCTTAGCAAGCAACGTGCGCTGAATTGGAGAAGATGAGTAGGCAGGCAAAATGGCGACCTAGGCGGGCTGCCTCGTAGGCAGGCCCAGTTAGTCCACACTTCCTCGGAGACCAAGTAAAGATGTACGCCTTACCTTGTCTTCGGCGCTTCCCGGCTGCGACCCGGACGGTCTCCGGCTGCGGGGGGGAGAGGGGAATACCTTCAACGCCGTGCTTAAGGAAGTGCACCCGCTGCCTCTAGGCCGCGCCCGAGCCGTTCTCACTCGGGGGCTGGGTCCCTGCCGCGAACCGGCCACCGGACCGAGGCTCTTACCTCCGAGGGACCACGGACGTCAGCTCAAAAAACTCAACTGGGTGAGTGACCGCCTGGTATCACCACAGGAGTGCAGGGCTCGTCGTCAGTAGGTTTCTTCTATGAATTTAGTCGTTAGAATTTGGAAACACGCTCAGCGAGCGTGGGGTAGCTCCAAACTGATTTGGAGACGGAAATTATTAATTTGCTACACTTCCTGTGGGGGTATATGTACCCGTGCTGACGTCAGATCCGTCTCCAACTGCTAGCACGAGCACACTATACCCATTTGTTTTGAGTCCATCTGCTACACGCTAGGAAAGCTTTGTTTACAATTAGCATTGGAAAACATTCTTCCTGCAGTACCTGAAAGGTAAACTTATTGGTTAGATATTACATAGCATATATTTCAAAGGTATTCATGTGGAAAACTTAAGTATCCAAAGAATTAAACCATAAGCAATGGGACAAGGATTGGCTACAATTTTCCACTCCTCTTTATAGAGTTGCTTGTGGGGCATCTTTCCAAATCTTGAATTGGAATAATTGGATGGCAATACTGCTCGTTCTTTCTCCATCTTCATTAATATCCTTCATGGCATCTCTGAGTTAGAGGTCCAGGCTCTTGAAAACTATCAAAATAGAACACTCCTACACATTTTACTGGCTTAGTGAAAACATGTCACATTAAGTTTGTGATTATGTACTGGAATCTGGAAAGAATAATATGATTAGTGCAAGGAGGAATTCTCAGTGTAGTTAACCGGTCAGCTCCTGAAAAGAAAAGATCAGTTTTCAAAGAAAATTGGGTTGTACACGTAATCCTTGTGCAGGTTAAGCATATTTTCAGAAGGTCCAAAGTATACCTGTGCTTACCATTTTATATATTCTTCTAGGCAAGAAAAAAAGGAGTGTTCAGTGGATGGGATTGGGATTCAGAAATATGTGCACAAGTAAATACAATATTTTGTAAGCAGTGCACACGCAACTTACATGCATGAATTTACACCTGCTATCTGAGTCACAGAAATGAAATTTTACTTGTGCTTTGTGGATTTTAGATGGGGTGGTCTGGGTTAAATGGTGGAGGGTCTAAATGAACTGGTGGAGGTCTCAGTGTGAATTAGTTGACGTGTCAGCAAACTGGTGATAAAAAAATATATGTGCACAAGTATTTTCATAAGCAGTGTATGCACATAGTTTTAAAATACCTGCTCTGTATATAAACTGAGGTTTATTACATGTACAGGTTACAATTGTTTTCAACATAAAATATATACATGTACTTTTATAAAATAGGTGCACAAATTAATTGGATCCCTGATTTTAAAAGCATGCATACTGACATATACGTGTGCACTTTTGGGGCACAGAAACAATATTTTATAATCTGTGTGTCTGCTGCCACACAGTTTGTAAAATACAGCCTTAAATTTAGAAGTACTGAGTTATGCATGCATGTGCCGATTGATGTATAATATTGACAATCACCCTCAAAATGTCAAAGCGTTGTATAGACACTAATGCAAATAAAAACAAAAATGGATTGAGCAAGATATTTTATATTTTTCAATATTCTTTGGTAATTTTGCACTTTTTTCAATATTTTTCATTTTTATGTATTTTTCTGACTTTTGTACATTTTTTCCAAAACCAAAACCATGCTTCACTGAATGTAAGGTTCTGAATTTGACTTAATGATGTCTTGTGATCTTCTTGCCCTCTTGAGCAAGCAGATCAATCATTGTTTTAAGAAGTTAATAAGAAAAACTAGAATTCCAGAGGCCAATATCCATAGGATGCAGATCCCTTTATGGCTTGATCTATCTAGAACAAAAATGTTCTCTGAAATCCTTCAAGATGGAAAACTCCTCTTAGAATTATTTAATCCTATCAAGAACCAACAGAAAACAAGGTACCTGGAACCAAACACCTGCAAAAAAAAGCCTAAACAACGCAAAGGACAATAAGCAGAAACAAGGCAGTTATTGAATTAGTTTCCTTACTCATGAAATACTAACTCCCCTTTTACTATTTGTCACCTCTTTTGGTTCTCTCAATCGTAAGATCCTCTTTGGATCCCATGAAAATTTCACTATGCCTGGAAATCTTAAGGACTCTGACCTTGAGACTCAACCACATTCCAAGGACATAAGACTGGATGAAAGAGAACACAAGGCAAAGCGAGATCATATATTTTGTTCAATTCACTTCTTTACTACTACTGCTATTGCTACAATTTATTATTTTGAAAGTGCTACTAGGCATATGCAGCACCATACAGATATACATAAGAGACGGTCCCTGATCCAAAGAACTTATATTCTATTTAAAATAAATATACATGACAAAGCAAAGTCTGTGGGAAGAGTAAATATTGTATTGAAGTGTTTAGGATTTAAAAGCAGCCTCAAAAAATTGAGATTTTAGACTGGACTTGAATATGGCCTGAGAGAAAGCATTAAACCAAGCAACAACAAGGGCGAACAGTCCAACCAAAAATAATCAATGAAGAATCCAACAAGGAAGGAGAACAGAATTGTTAATGTCCTTTATAACCGTGAAGCTTCTGTTAACTACATTAGTACGCTGACACATTTGCCTGACATACAATAAAAAAGTTATAAAGGACATTAACAATTCTGTTGACCTTCCTTGTTGGATTCTTCAGAGAGAAAGCATAACATTATGAATCAGCAAAATGGAAAACCAAAGTGAAGAGTTGGTGGTAGAGGAGAAGGGCAAAGACAACAGCAACATGCCAAATGAATTGTGTTCCTGAGGTAAGACATAGGGAGAAAAAGGAGAAGATAGGTAATGAGGAGCTGCAGAGTAAATACATTTGTAGGCAAGTTAAGAGAAGCTTAAACTGTATGCAGAAGTGAATAGGTACCTAATGTAGCAACTTGAGAAGAGGGGTTACATGATCGTAGCAACATAGTAATTTATTATTTATTTATTTAAAATTCATTCTATTGCACTGCTTCCTAATATCTGTCCCATACAGACAGAGATAGTCTTCAGTGGAACACATGACCTGGTGCAAGGAATTACTGTGGTGGGCCACTAAGCAATAGCAATCATAATGCAATCAAATTTTCCATATTCATTGGAGAGAAGACATTAAGTAAAACTACTTCTGTAGCATATAACTTTAAAAAGGAAATATGTGATAAAATGAGGAAATTAGATACAAACTAAATGGAGCAGTTGCAAAGGTTAGAAGTTTACATGACATGTGGATATTGTTTAAAAAATACTATTTTGGAAGCCCATATAAAATATATTCCATGCATTAAGAAAGGTTGAAGCAAAGACCAAAAGACTGACAGAATGAATTAATTGTGAGGTAAAGAAGGCAGTTAAAACTAAAAGGACATCATTCAAAAACTGGAAAGCTGACCCAAATGGTAAAAATAGGAAAGAGGATAAGCCCTGGCAAGTTTATATAAAACAGTAATAAGACAGGTCATGAGAGAATTTGAGAAGCTTGCCAGTGAGGCAAAAACGAATAACTTTTCAAATGTATTTGAAGCCTGTAAGAAAGTCATTGTGTCACTAGATGACAAAGGGACAAAAGGGGTGCTCAGGGAGGACAAGGATATAGCAGGAAAACTGAATGAATTCTTTGTCTCTGTCTTTATTGAAGAGGATGTTGAGAACATATCCACACCTAAAACATTATGTAATGATGGAAATTAGAAGCAAATAAAACTAGTATCTGTGACAATGGAGGGTATAATAGATCAGATTGACAAACTAAAAAGTAACAAATCACCAGGATCGTGTGGCATCCACCACTCCCACGTTCTAAAAGAACTAAAATATGAAATTGCTAACCTGCCTCAGGTAATCTGTAATCTATAATTTCAAACAACCATTATACCTAGAGCCTGGAAGGTGACCTATGTAATGCCAAGTTTTAAAAAAAGGCTCCAGGGGTGATCCAGGAAACTACAGATCTCTGAGCCTGATGTCAGTGCCTCACAAAATACTAGAAGCTATTCTTAAAAACAAAATCACTGGCCATTTAGATAGACATGGCTTAATGAGAGAGAGACATCATGTTTTTAGCAAAAGAAAGTCTTGTCTTACAAATCTTTTATATTTTTTGGATGTAATTAAACATTGAGCCAGTTGATATTTGGATGTAGATAAGTTGAGCCAGTTGATATATAGTATTTAGATTTTCAGAACATATTTGACAAAGTTCCCTATGAAATACTCCTCAGGAAATTTAAAATCATGGAATAGGAGGCAATGTCGTAAGTGTGGATTTTTAAATGGTTAAATGATAGGAAACAGAGGGCATGATGAAATGTTCAGTTTTCTAAATGGAGAAAAGTGGAGTATCACAATGATTGGTACTGTCCTGCGATGTTTAACATATTCATAAATGATCTGGAAATGGGAAAAACAAGTGAGGTGATCAAATTTGCCTATAACACAGCATTATTGAAAATGGATTGCAATGTACTGCAGAGGGACCTTGTGAGACTAGGATACTGGGTTACTGACTGGCTGATGAAATTTAAAGTGGAAAATTCAAAGTGGTGTACATAGGCAAAAATAATCCTAATTACAGGTACACAATGTTGGGTTTTGTATTAAGCATCACACCCTGGAAAAAGACCATGGAATCTTTGTGTACAATATGTTGAAACCATTGGCTCAGTGCATGGTGGTAGTCATAGAAGCAGATAAAATGTTAAGAAGGATCTGAAAAGGAATGAAGAATAAAATGGAAAATATTATATCTGTGCTGTGTTGAGTCATGGTGTGACTGCACCTTGAGTATTGTGTGTAGTTCTGGTTACTTCCCATCTGAAAAAAGTCACAATGGAAGTAGAAAAGGTGCAGAGAAAGGTAACAAAAATGAGGGGATAGAATGGCTCTTCTGTGATGAGAGGCTATTCTGACTGGGGCTCTTCAACTTGGAAAAGAGATGGCTGAAGAGAACAAAATAAAAGTTTATTAATTCATGAGTGGGGTGGAAGGGGTAAATAAAGGATAGATACTTACCCTTTCAAAAATACTAAATCAAGGAGACATGCCATGAAGCTAGCAACCAGAAGGTTTAAATCAAATAGTAGAAAGCATTTTTTCATTCAGCACACAAACATTCTGTGGAATCTGTTGTCAGAGGACATGGACAATGCAGCTAGCATTGCGGAGTTTAAAAGTTCCTAGAGGAAAAGTCCATAACAAATTATTAGCCAGATTGACTAAGGAATGCCATTGCTATCCCTAGGAGTGAGTAACAGAAGACAGATCTGTTTTAGGGGATCTGCTAGGTACTTGCAACCTGGATTGGCTCTTGGTGAAGACAGGATCCCGGGCTTGATGGATTTTGATTTGACCCAGCAAGACATTTTTTATGTTTGTGCGAGGAAAGATAAGTCTTGCAGCTGAAGTCTGAATATATTGCAGTAGAGAACAATAGTTCAGTGGAAGGCCTGTGAATAGCAAGTCAGGAGGAGATAAGAGAGTGGATGAACATTTGGTAGCATGCTCAGAAAGGAAAAGGACACATTTTACAAATGTTAAGAGAGCAAGAAATGACACACTTTAGCAGTAATTTGGCTGTGCATAGAGAAGGAAAGAGAGGCATCAAAGATGACCCTGAGGTGATGGGCTGAGGGAAAACACCATCCATAAAAACAGAAAAGGAAGGAAGAGTGAAATCAGTTGGGGGGATAAAGAGAAGTCTCATCTTATCCATGTTAATCGGGACTTCTATGTAGAGACTTAGATCTAGGAGTCATTTGCATTAAAGCAGTACTGAAAGCCATGGAAGGAGATCAGAGCACCAATGGGAGAAGTGTAGAGAAATGAGAAAAGAGCATAGTACAGGGTCCATAGACACACTGACCGACTGTATAGTAGAATAGTGGTGGAGGAAGAACTATTAGAGGATACAGTAAAAATACAATGGGAAAGTAAAGACATCTCTTACTTGGAGTGTCAGGGAATACTAAACACTCCTACCATTTTTGACGTCACACATTCAACATCTGTGAAGATTCTGATGTATATATTAAGAGTCACTCTGCTGACATCCTTACATTTTGAATACATTTCTTCTGGCCCTGGCAACTTATTAATTTTCATATTATCTAATGTTTCTTTACCCATTTCTGGGTTATACAAATTTGATTCTGCTGAATGTTACTTGTTCTTTTGTACTCCTGTTGATCTAGCATCCTGTAGTGCAGGGGTCGGGAACCTTTTTGGCTGAGAGAGCCATGAACGCCACATATTTTAAAATGTAATTCAGTGAGAGCCATACTAACTACAACCCCCTACCCTGACTCCCCCAAGACCTACCAAATTAATTTACTACAACCCCCTACTCTCCTGATGCCCCCAAGACCTGCCAAATTAATTTACTACAACCCCCCCATCCTCCTAACCCCCCCTCAAGACCTGCCAAAAGTCCCTGGTGGTCCAGCGGGGGTCCAGGACTCGCAGACAAATCTTTAATAAAAATGTAAAAATCTAACAAAACCCCCCACCCTCCTGACTCCCCCCAAGACCTCCAAAATTAATTTACTACAACCCCCCACCCTCCTGATACCCCCCAAGACCTAAAAAATTAATTTACTACAACCCCCCACCCTCCTGACCCCCCCAAGACCTGCCAAAAGTCCCTGGTGGTCCAGCGGGGGTTCGGGAGCGATCTCCTGGACTTGGGCTATCGGCTGCCAGTAGTCAAAATGGCGCCGACGGCCCTTTGCCCTCACTATGTCACTGGGGTCGACCAATGGTGGCGGTAGCCCCTGTGACATAGTAAGGGCAAAGGGCCGTCTACACTATTTTGATTACTGGCAGCCGACGGCCCTTTGCCCTTACTATGTCACAGGGGCTACCGCCGCCATTGGTCGACCCCAGTGACATAGTGAGGGCAAAGGGCCGTCGGTGCCATTTTGACTACTGGCAGCCGACAGCCCAAGTCCAGGAGATCGCTCCCGGACCGCTCCTGGACCCTCCGCTGGACCACCAGGGACTTTTGGCAGGTCTTGGGGGGGTCAGGAGGGTGGGGGTTGTAGTAAATTAATTTTGGAGGTCTTGGGGGGGGGCGCCAGGAAGGTGGGGGATTTTGTTAGATTTTTACTTTTTTATTAAAGATTTGTCTGCGAGCCAGATGCAGCCATCAAAAGAGCCATATCTGGCTCCCGAGCCATAGGTTCCTGACCCCTGCTGTAGTGGCTGCTCCACTATAGAAATGGAAGAAAATCTTTTTAGTATAAGTGCTTTATCCTTATGGCAGGTTACTGTTTCCTGTTTTATTGACAAAAGAACCTATAGTATTCTTTATGAACTTTTATGAACAACACAAAAGTGAAAATACAAATTAGGCAGCATCTAACTACTAATGGCCTGATTTATAAAGATTTGTTGCCATAGGCAGAGAATGCAAGAAAATCCTTAGAGACTCATGCCCTAAGTACGTCTACTTACTTCATATTCCCTCGTTATCCCTATGTCTACCCTAAAAATAAAGAACACATCAGTTATGGACTCAATTGAACAAATAAAGAGAACTAGGTGGCATTTATCCAGCTAAAAGTGCTGCTGACTATCCTGCTAAATCTATCTGCACAAATTTAGTATGGATAGATTTAAGATAGGTATTTATGCAGAGTAGTTCATGCAAATTTAGCTAAGTAGAGCTCAATATCTTGCAACTTAATTCAGTTTAAAAAGCCCTTCTCATAATATCCTGATCCAACTCAGCACTTTCTTACCTTGCTACCTAAGTCAACTAGATTTAATAGCAGTTTATGGATTTCTTCGCAAGGAACATTTCCAAATCATATTTAAACACAGCTACGCTAACTCCCTTAATCACATCCTCTGGCAATCAATTCCAGAACTTAATTGTGTGTTGAGTAAAAAATAATTCTCTGATTTTTTTTAAATGAGCTACTTGCTAATTTCATGGAGTGCCCCCTAGTCCCTGTGTTATCTGAAAAAGTAAATAACTGAGTCCCATTTACTCATTCTAGTACTCTCATGATTTTATAGATGTCTATCATGTTCCTTTTCAACCGTCTTTTCTCCAAGCTAAATAACCCTAACCTCTTTAGTCTTTCCTCACAGGGGAGCCGTTTCAACTCCTTTATCACTTTGGTTGTTCTTCTCTGAATCTTTTCCAGTGCGACTATTAGGGATGTAAATCGTTTATCTGATGATTGAAAATATCGTCAGATATCGGGGGGGGGGGGTCCCTGATAGTGATAGGAAACCCCACAATTAATTTAGTGGGTTTTCTTATCATTATGGGGGGGGGCGGGAAGAAAGGACACAACCTAAAAACACAACCTGACCCTTTAAAATGAGTTTGTTAGTATCCCTCCACCCTCCAGACCCCCCAAAAATTTTTTAAATACCTGGTGGTCCAGCGGGGGTCCCAGGAGCATTCTCCCGTGCTCGGGCTGTCGGCTGCCACTAATCAAAATGGCGCCGATGGCCCTTTGCTCTTACCATGTGACAGGGGCTATTGGTGCCATTGGTCGGCCCCTGTCACATGGTAGGTGCACTGGATGGCCCGCGCTATTTTTAAAGATGGTGCCGGCTGTCCATTGCTCCTACCATGTGACAGGGACCGGCCAATGGCACGGATACCCTGTCACATGCTAAGGGCAAAGGGTCATCGGCGCCATTTTGTTTACTGGCAGCTGATGGCCCGAGCGTGGGAGAATGCTCCCAGGACCCCTGCTGGACCACCAGGTATTTAAAAAGGGGTCCGGAGGGTGGGGGGATACTAACAAACTCATTTTAAAGAGTCGGCTGTATTTTTTGGTTATCGACTCGGGCGCAGCCGATAAAAAAAAAATCCGATCGGACTGCCAGATAAAAATTTCACGATGTGAATCGGAACCGGAATCCGAACCGATACCGGTTCCAATTCACATCTCTAGCAACTATATCTTTTTTGAGATGCGGTGACCAGAATTGCACATAGTACTCAAGGTGCTGTCTCACCATGGAGTGATACAGAGGATTTATGACATTCTTCATTTTATTCACCATTCCCTTCCTAATAATTCCTAATATTCTATTTGCTTTTTCTGATTGCTGCAGAACTCTAAGATGAGGTTTCAATGTATTGACAACTATGATGCCCAGATCTTTTTCCTGGGTGGTAGCTCCTAATCTGGAACTTAACATTGTGTAACTACAACATGGATTATTTTTCCCTATGTGCATCACTTTGCACTTGTCCACATTAACTTTCATCTGCCATTTGGATGCCCACTCTTCCAGTCTTGCAAAGTCTTCCTGAAATATATTGAAATCCACGTATGTTTTAGTAACACTAAATAATTTTGTGTCATCTGCAAATTTGATCACCTTGCTTATTGTTCCAATCTCCAGATTATTTATAAATATATTAAATAGCATTGGTCCCAGTACAGATCCCCAAGGCACTCCACTGTTTACCTTTCTCCACCGAAAAAACTGACATTTAATCCTACTTTTTGCCAGCTTGCAATCCACAGAAGGACATTGCCTCCTATCTTTTGACGTTATAATTTTCTTAAGAGTCTCTCATGGGGGAGTTTGTCAAACACCTTATGAAAATCCAAATTATACTAAATCTACTGGCTCACCTATATCCACGTTTATTAACTTTCAAAAAAATGTAGCAGATTTCCCTTGGGTAAATCTATGCTGGCTGTGTCCCATTCACTATTCTATATACATATTCTAAGATTTTGCTCTTTTGAATAATTTCCACAGTCTTTTTGGGCACTGAAATCAGACTCACTTGTCTACAGTTTCTCAGATCACCCCTGGAGCCCTTTTTAAATAGTGGGATTACATTGCTGCCCTCCAGTCTTCAGGAACAATGAATGATTTTGATTGGCTACAAATTACTAGTAATAGATCTGAAATTTCATTTTGAGTTCTTTCACAATCCTGGGGTATACCATCTGTTCCAGTTGATTTTCTACTCTTCAGTTTGTCAATCTGGCCTACTACATCTTCCAGGTTTAGCGTGATTTGGTTCAATTCATCTGAATCATCAAACTTGAAAACCATTTCTGGAATGGGTATCTGCCTAACATCCTCATTAGTAAGCACTGAAGCAAATAATTCATTTAGTCATTCCACAATGGCCTTATCTTCCCTATGTGACCTTGCAGGAGGCATGGCTTGGACAACACAAGGCTGAAGACAAGGCTGGCAGGCAGGACAGTCAAGACTGGAGACAAGGCAAGGCTGGCTAGAAGGCAGGACAGGGCAAGGTTGGATACTAATCAGGACTTGAAACTAGACAAGACATAGATAAGGCAAGGCAAGGACATGGCTCTGATAGATGCAGACTGGACATATTACTTGGGACAGACAGGACAAGACCAATAAAGCAGACTAGGGCAGGATTTGGACAAGACAGACAAAGATGACAAGGTACAAAGAACATGCAAGCCCAAAGACAACGTCAATAGATGAAGTAGGCCTGAAGGCCTCAAGGCAAGATACAAGAGAGAATTGGCCTGAAGGCCTCTAATCAAGAAACAAGGCAAGATAGCCCCGAAGGCAGCAAGGCAAGAAGCAAGAAGGCACGAGGGCCCACAAAACAAGGCAAGGAACTAAGCTAGAATGCCCGAAGGCCACAAGGCAAGGCAAGAATGAGGGTCAGGTCATAGAGCCAAGTGAGACACCAATGAAAGACAAGGAGAAACAGTCAAAACTGGTTTACAGAGGGCTGAGGCTGAGGAGTGGAATGGGCAGAGAGCAGGAGAGCTTGACAAGGCTATAGGTGAGGCTTACTGAGGGCCTCTTCTAGTGGGGAGGCATCATTACAGGAGTCCAGAAGGTAGGATAAGGCTGCATACCAGGCAAAATCCTAACACCAATTTCACCTTGCCTTTTACCCATGCCAGCAATCGTTTTGCCTCACTTTTACTTTTTTAAATATGTAGAATACATTTGGACTGCACTTCTAAAATGGTATTTTTAAACAATGTCCACACATGTTGCACACTCTTAACTTTGTAGCTGCACCTTTCATTTTTTTCTATTTTTCTCATTGTATCAGTCTCCCTTTTGAAAGTTTAGTGCTAGAGCTGTAGATTTACTTATTGTCCTCCCTTCAGTCATTAAGTCAAATTTGATCATATTATGAACACTATTGCTAAGTGGCCTCACCACTATTACCTCTTGCACCAAATCCTGCATTCCACTAAGAACTAGATCTAAAATGGCTCCCTCTCTCATCAGTTCCTGAAAAAATTGCTCTATGAAACAGTCATGTATTCCATCCAGGAACTTTACATCTCTAGCAAGTCCTGATATTCATTTACCCAGTCAATATTGGGGTAATTTAAATCTAAAACAACAAAGTGGAAACCAAAATGATATATTAATCTTAGCCTTGAAGGTGTCCGCAAGCCTGACGTTGTGTAACTTCAACAGTAATCAACAGAAGACCGGTTGGTTACTGTTGAAGTTACACAATGTCAGGCTTGCGGACACCTTCAAGGCTAAGATTAATATATCATTTTGGTTTCCACTTTGTTGTTTTTGATTTAACTTTTGTGGTTAACCACTGACTCCCTTTGATCAAGCTGGGTAATTTAAATCTCCCATTATTGCTGTGCTGCCAAATTGATTAACTTCTCTAACTTCTCTTAGCATTTCATCGCCCATCTGATAATTTTGGTGAGGTGGATGATAGAATACCCTATCGCTATACTCTTCCCCAACACACATGGGATTTCTACCCATAAAGATTCTTCTATGCATTTAGTCTCCTCAAGATCTTTATCCTGTTGGATTCTATGCCAGCCTAGATATAAAGTGCCACCTCTCCATTACGTTGATCTACCCTATTCCTGTGATATAAGTTGGGTAAATATTTTAATTATGACTCCTATATGTTCAATTTTCCCATTTAGAATTTTCAAAAACTGGTCCTGGTGCTTAAACAAGTACTTACCATGACACAATGATGTTCTACCCATGAGGACACATTCAAAAACACGTCAGCCTTGTCTTTTGGACCAGAACATTTATTGGTCTCGCTGCTGCCATAACAGCAATTAGGCAATGACTTACACCATGTTATCACAGTGTCTTAAAGAATCCCAAATGTTACCATGAAGATGGTACAAGTGGTTAAAAGGGTCTTTCCCCATTTCACACTGCATACCACAAGTGATACTGGTAATAAGGTGTGGATTACAATGAAGGGTAACCTGTATCAGAAGATTAAAAAGGGAGATTTCCTTTTGGGTTGACCTGGATTTGTCTATATGAATGATTTTTTTTGGTTTATGAATACATTAGGAGACATTGAGCTTCATGGAGTAGAATCATTGCAAACTAGAATTGCAAAATCTGATTGAGAAAGAATGACTAACTCTAAATTCTAGAGATGTGCACTATACTTTTAAAAAAATTTGTTTCATGTTATTGGTGGGTGGGATTTTGTCTTGGTTTTTTTTTTTGTTTCATGTCAATTTTAGTGCACACCATTTATATTTACCACACTGGTGGCATAGAAACCACTAGAGATTGCTCCAGCCTCTCTTTGGACCCTTTTATTGCAGGTAAGCTGTTGGAAACCTAGAGGAGGTCTGGGGAGGTTTGGGAGTGGGTGTTTGGAGAGAGCCAGGGGAGAGAGGGGGATGGCATGAAATTTAATTAAAAATGGCAACTGAGATGTGAAGCAATGCAAAATAAAACAAAAAAATTTTAAATTTCCTGTTTTTCTTCTGTTTTATTTCCAAAATTGCATAGAAAATATCATTGACATCACCTTTGTCATTTCAAATGACAGCACATAACAACTAAGTTCTGTCTAATCAGAACTTTCATCTGCCAGCTCAATAAGCAGTTGGGTGAATGTCTATGGAAGTAAAACTGCTATCTGCTCTTTACTATCTGACTACTGGCTCCTTCCAAAGAATGGCAGGAAGCAAAACTGGAATCTATCAACCCTTTGTCTCCATATTTGTCCACTCCTTTATGGATAATCTGATTGCCTCCATGGTTGATTACATTCACTACCTATGCCCTCAAGTAGAGCTGTAGGAGCTGCAAAAGTGCTTCATTAACATAGACACAATCACAATGAGGAAGTAAGATATTGATTGCATTCATGTGGGCTTGGCTTTTCCTAAGGTCCAGGTAGTTATTCTCCATAATGTAAGTATTAAACAGTCTGAACATGGAAATTAAAATCTTCTGTGATTATTGATTGCTGGTAATGGATGTGGTGTACACGTTTTCTAGGGCCCGCTATGATGTCTATATATTGAGGAAGAGCTCCCATATTAGTTCATGTGGGTATGATCATTCTTCAGGACAGTGTTATATTGAAAAAGTATGAAAGTGAATTAGTTGTTGTGTGTAATGACGGAGTGTGGAATGAGAAGTGAGTCTTGATAGTGATATAGTGTCCTTTTGTGTTTATAGGTGATAAAGACTATCATCTCTTACACTGGCTGTTAATGTCCCTCCTGTACTCAGCTACTGACTCCAAAGAGTGCTATAATACTGTCCATTGGTCCATCAGGATGTATTTGTCCTCTTTAAAAAAAATCACTTATTTTATTTGAACTATGCTGAAGGCTTTCTGTCCTTGCCTTATTTGAAACTGTGCAAAGTATAGATGATATGTTGCATGCGTAACAACATGTGTGCCTGCCATCATCTGCCTTTGCCAGTGAAAGTTCCTGTGGAGGCTGAAATAGAGACTCTATGGGATACAGAAAAGGAAGTGAAACCTGCAGGTGCTGTGACTGCATCACAGAGAGGTTGCATTATGAGTGACTCATTCAGCTAAATCCTAACAGGTAAGTATGAAAATATATGAAAAGTAGATGTGGCATCCTTAGCTGATTTGTGAGTGAAGTAAGCATGCTTGTGTGTATGTTAAAGTTGTACAATTTTAAATGTGCTGCCCTGTGTTGTTTTGTGTTTCAGATCATGGATTTTTTCAGGCTGAGGATGCTTCTGCTCTGTGAAATAGATGATGTTAACTTTCCATATCACCTTACTCTCTAGTGCTAGGTTTCTCTTCACAATACATTTCTGAGCTGTTAAGGAATTCTATCCTAGGAGGAGTGAAGTGGGGAATAAACCTTCAGAATACTAAAAATTAGGCATGGATTGTTCATTTATCTATATTGCTTTTGATCTCTACTGCAACCATTCCCTCTCCATTATTACTGTAAAATGAAAGTTGTGGCCTCCCTGAAAGGGAGGGTGGAACAGAGCCACAGATGACCCCCACTTAACACAGCAATGAAGGATGATCTGTAGGGGTGTGCAGGGGTAAACATTTTGTTTTGTTTTTTAATTTTGTTATTGGGGTATATTTTTTCCACAAATTTCATTTTGTTTAATATTTATTTCATTTTCTTTAGATTTCAAAAACAAAAACATTTTTTTTAAAAATACCCCAAAAATGCAATATAAAAAAAAGAAATGGGGCCTCCTGAGGCCACCCATCCTTCTCACCTGCAAAAATGCTGGGGCCAAGATCTTCCCCAGCCCCCACTTACTTGGTCTAGGGAGGATCTGCTGAGGAGGCCTAGGCTCAGGCCAAAGATTCAGCCTTGCACAGGACTAGGTTGCATTAGGTTGTCGCAAACTCAGCCTAAGCCTTAGGCAAAGCTCAGGCTTTGAAGCCTGGTCCCAATGCTGGGCACTAGGCCTGAAGCCAGCCCAGGCCTGATGCCAGGTCCCAATGCCTGGACCATCGCCTAGTCCAGGGCCTGGGTCCAGGCCCATCTCCAGGACCCAACTCAGAGGCTTAGGCTGAGCCCTGGCATTGGGACCCGGCCTCTGGTTTGAGCCCTAGCATCAGAAATGGGCCCATGTCTTGGCTGGAGTTGGGACTTGGTCTTCAGGTCAGGCCCCAGCATCAGGGCTAGTCCCAGGCCTTGGTCAAGGGCCAGGCATCAGGACTCAGCCTTCAGGTTGGGCTGGCACATCAGATCAGGTAAGTGCAAAATTTTGGGTGCCTGGGTCTTTGCTCGGTTCTTGGCCGAGGTCCTGACATTGGGCCAGGGTCCAGGCTGAGACCCTGATGTCGCACTCAGGCATAGGCCATGGCCCCTGCATCAAGCTGCAGACTATGCCTAGGTGAGACATTGGCCTTAGGCCTAGGTCTAGGCCATGTCACTGGAGTCACACTCAGTCATCTGCCAGGGCCTCTGCTTTGGGCTTTGGTCTAAACCCTCCCAGTATTATCTAACCATCATCCATGTTTTACAATCCTGATGACTGGCAATATCAGGACATGGCAAAGTACACAAATTGTATGAGAAAATATTAGTCTTCATGTTTATTATACACAACATGTGAGCCTTGCCACTCCTATGTAACATTGTCTTTAACTTATTTCTGATATGACTGTTTTTCCTCAATTAAGATTGATTTATTTCTATATTTATTTTAATCTTCCTTTCTCCTCATTGCTACCTAAGGAGAAGAGTCACAAAAAGAACATAACAGCCATTCTGTCACTTGAACATGTGTTTCGGGCAAACACCACACAATTTTTTACTTGCATCCAGACACAAAACTACTCAATCAATAAATATGACTAAAGATGACCAGCCAGTAAAATAACTCTTCTGCAACATTCAGAGCCCCCTATCATCCTGGTGAACTCATATTTAGTATTCTTAGACAGTTAAATAGTAGCTCCATCAAGTCAGCTCAGAAGTGTCAGTGTTTTATTTTCAAATGACATTGTTGCTTTCATTCCTCCAATATATCCATCATCCCTATCCTTTACATGCGTGACGAGGTATTATTTATGCTAGGCCTGTTATATATATTAGGGACGTGAATCATTTTTTGACGATTTAAAATATCGTCCGATATATTTTAAATCGTCAAAAATCGTTAGAGGCGATATTTAATAGGAATTCCCCTGATTTATCATCAAAAATCGTAAATCGGGGGAAGGGGGAGGGGAAGGGGGAGGGCGGGAAAACCGGCACACTAAAACAACCCTAAAACCCACCCCGACCCTTTAAAAAAATCCCCCACCCTCCCGAACCCCCCCAAAATGCCTTAAATTACCTGGGGTCCAGTGGGGGGGTCCCGGTGTGATCTTTTACTCTCGGGCCTCCGGTGCGTTGTAGAAATGGCGTCGGCGCTACCTTTGCCCTGTCATATGACAGGGCAAAGGTAGCACCGGCGCCAATTTGTTTTTTGTCCCCCGACGTGAGGAGCGTAGGAGATCGCTCCCGGACCCCCGCTGGACCCCCAGGGACTTTTTGCCAGCTTGGGGGGGCCTCCTGACCCCCACAAGACTTGCCAAAAGTCCAGCGGGGGTCCGGGAGCGACCTCCTGCACTCGAATCGTTTTGCCGTACAAAATGGCGCCGGCCATACGGTGTATGGCCGGCGCCATTTTGTACGGCAAAACGATTCGAGTGCAGGAGGTCGCTCCCGGACCTCCTGCACTCGAATACGCCATACGCCGGCCATACGGCACCGGCCATATGCCGAATGGCCGGCGCCATTTTGTACGGCAAAACGATTCGAGTGCAGGAGGTCGCTCCCGGACCCCCGCTGGACTTTTGGCAAGTCTTGTGGGGGTCAGGAGGCCCCCCCAAGCTGGCCAAAAGTCCCTGGGGGTCCAGCGGGGGTCCGGGAGCGATCTCCTACGCTCCTGACGTCGGGGGACAAAAAACAAAATGGCGCCGGCACTACTTCTACAACGCACCGGAAGCCCGAGAGTAAAAGATCACACCGGGACCCCCCCTCTGGACCCCAGGTAATTTAAAGCATTTTGGGGGGTTCGGGAGGGTGGGGGATTTATTTTAAAGGGTCGGGGTGGGTTTTAGGGATGTTTTAGTGTGCCGGTTTTCCCGCCCTCCCCCAATTTACAATTTACACGATATTTAAAAAAACAAAACCGCGACGATCCGATTCCCTCCCCCCCCAGCCGAAATCAATCGTTAAGACGATCGATCACACTATTCACATCTCTAATATATATTTACATCAGTCTATCTGAAAAAAAAATTCTTGCCTCTGAAGATCAATATATTTTCCCAGTGTGAGTATATTTGCCCAACATTGAACTAACAAGGCAGCCAATGTTTACTTTTAGAAAGTATTCCAATAATGCAAGAAAGAAGAAGTTTGATATTATCATCACATTCATTTTTACCTGACAGACAAGCTTTTGAATTAATGAACTCCTTGGGGTAGATTTTCAAACCGCGCGATTTGGCGTACTTTTGCTGGCGCATCACGCGCAAGCAAAAGTACGCGGGAGTTTAGTAGATACGCGCGTAGCCGCTAAAATCCTGGATCGGCGCGCGCAAGGCTATCAATTCCATATAGCCAGCGTGCGCCGAGCCGCGCAGCCTACCCCCGTTCCCTCCGAGGCCGCTCCGAAATCGGAGCAGCCTCGGAGGGAACTTTCTTTTGCCCTCCCCTCACCTTCCCCTCCCTTCCCCTACCTAACCCACCCACCCGGCCCTGTCTAAACCCCCCCCTTACCTTTGTCGGGGGATTTACGCCTCCCGGAGGGAGACGTAAATCCCCGCGCGCCAGCGGGCCGCTAGCGCGCCGGGACGCGACCTGGGGGCGGGTCCGGAGGGCGCGGCTACGCCCCCGGCCCGCCCCAGGCCGTAGCCACGCCCCCGGCCCGCCCCGGAATGCTCCCGACACGCCTCGAAAATGCCGCGCGGTTCGGGCCCGCCCCCGACACGCCCCCTTCAGAAAACCCCGGGACTTACGCGAGTCCCGGGGCTCTGCGCATGCCGGTAGGCCTATGTAAAATAGGCTCACCGGCGCGCAGGGCCCTGCTCGCCTAAATCCGCCCGGATTTGGGCGGATTTAGGCGAGCAGGGCTCTTAAAATCCGCCCCCTTGTGTCTATTAACTAAGCAAATCATTGGTCATACAGTATTGCCTGAAAGAGTATGAAGCACAGTTACAAATTTAAGGGCCCACATTTCTGTAAAGTCTACAGGCACATTTTACCCATGCACTTTGCGCTAGTTGTCAAAGTGAAAGTACGTACCTACTTTTATTTTCAAAATTGCCCATGGCAAAGTATCTGCAGACATTTGCACCTGCTTTTTCTGTGGTTGCTTTTCCCATGGAAAATAGTACATGTAGATCTGAGAATAAAATCTATGCATCTATTAGGGATGTGAATCGGTACCAGACTCGTTTCCAGTATTGATTTCGGGTAAAAACAGTGGGAAATCTTTGTTCCCGTTTTAATTGGCTGTGTCGTGCCGAAAAAAAAAAAACCACCCCGACCTTTTAAATTTAATCCTTTCATATCCCCCACCTCCTGACCCCTCCCGCCCCCAAATTTTTTAAGTACCCTGGTGGTCCAGCGGGGGTCCCGGGAGCGATCTCCCATGCTCGGGCCGTTGGCTGCCACTAATCAAAATAGCGCCGATGGCCCTTTGCCCTTAGCATGTGACAGGGTATCCGTGCCATTGGCCAGCCCCTGTCACATGGTAGGAGCACTGGATCCAGGGCCATCGGCGCCATTTTGGGGTGGGGGATGCGAAAGGATTAAATTTAAAGGGTCGGGGTGGGTTTGGGGTTTATTTTTATGTTCCCTTTCTTCCCACCCACCCCCCGCCACCCCAAAACGATAAGAGAACACCACAAAAAATTTTGTGGGGTTTTCCTATCGGGTTTGGGGGCCCCCCCAAATTCTGACGAGTTTGAAAACATCAGAAAAACGATTCACATCCCTAATGCATATTAGTTCCCTCCACTAACTTAAACACAGCCTGGGTCTGCCACCTCCCATTGTAGCTAAAAGTATGCACACTGTAGAACAATGCACATGCTTTCAGCTAGGTAGAGGTTAGACAAGTGTCAGATAGTGCTTTTCCCTGGGGAAATCTGTATTTACCTGAATAAATGTTCTCCCCTTGTGTCTTAAATATCTCAAAAATTTAAACTGCTTGACCATCAAATTTTATTTGTAAGGAGGTATATAGCAATTGTAAATACATCAAAGACTGTTTTGAGCACCTGAGTTATTTTTCTCAGTGAGTAGTCTAATGACAATCACAATTTGCTTTTATTTAATTGCTTTCCTAATATATGGTGTATGCGTGAATGTGAAAACTTTACCGACAAAAAACAAAAAGCCTTTGCTTCTTACAGGTCAACTTGTTCTTCTTGCTCAACATTGTACGAGTTCTGGTGACAAAGTTAAGAGATACTCATCGAGCGGAGTCCAACATGTACATGAAAGCTGTCAGAGCCACTTTAATCCTCGTTCCCTTACTCGGAATTCAGTTTGTCATCATTCCCTGGAGGCCAGAATATCGACTTGCTGGAGAAATATATGACTACATCATGCATATATTAATGCATTACCAGGTATACGTAGAGTTGTTTTTGCCTGTTAAACATACAATTACAAATACAAATTAGAGAATATAATAGATTGAGTTCAATCATTAAAACATTTGAACTTGATAAGAAACATGAATATTATCTTATCATCACTGAGTTTGTAGAAACATGAAATCATTATAACATGCCAAAATACAGCAATAGTTTAAAAAAAACCTGTTTTTTCCTAAACTGCAAAAAAAAGAAGTGAAATTTCATATGGCTCTGGAGGCATAATATATTGCCATGATTACAAATAAATTTAGCTTCTTCTGTTTGTTTTACTTTCATGATAATGTATTGCTAACATATTTTTTAAAAATTTTGTTTTCAGAATGCATTTTCTATCATTACATTTTTCTGTATAATTTTTGAAGCTATCATTACAAAGTGTGCTTTTTTGTCTCACATATTCATTGTTCTTTAACAATAATGATATACAGATGCTTTCAGATTACTAACTGCTAACATATCTAAACAGGCACTCTGGGTATGCTCCCATTCAGTTTTTCAGACCTATTCTTGTTGATCACTGTTTTATGACTAAGATAAACTGCACCTAAGCAAACATTTAGATTCAGTGGAAGCTATTAGCAATTGGGAATATGCATTCATGTGAAACAAATGGAAAAAGCCTAACAAATGAGCCCATGGGTGTTTCATTTTTGGTCCCCTGAAATGAACAGAGGGGTCCCACAAATGGAATGAATAATCTTTGTCTCACTATTCATGTTTCCTATTTATTTCTATGGCCCATTGCAATCTATAGCTCTGCTCTAAGTAAATTATCAGGTATAGGTAATTTAGCAACCAGCTCTTAACCTGTGTGATCTTACTGTCTTGTCAGAGCCAAGGTAGGACAAGAGCCAGAGGATAAACATGGTAAAGAATCTTTTTTTCTAGCCTATAGCTGTTATCTAAATCAAATGATGCTGACTGTAAAATCTGAACAGGTGCAAGAAGCTGTATATTTACTTTCTAGACTATGGTAGAGAAGGACATTCTATTAGAAGCTTTTTTTTTGTTGCAGTGATCTCACACATTCACTGTGCCAGAAAGAGAAACGGTGAACGGCTACTGATTTTGATTGTTTTCTTCACTGGGGAGGGTCAGTGCAAAATTTGCAGTTGCAGCAGTGCTAGTGATTTTTTGACTCTGTCTAGAAACCAGTGAGGTGAGAAGTGCATACTCAGAGACTAAAGAGAAGAGTCTTACTTGGCTGCCAGTCCTTTTTGTCTGTTAGTGTTTAACATTTTTCTTGCACATGGATTTAGTCAGTACTAGTGTACATAGCACAGCATACATACACTGTGTGTGTGTTTGTGTGATAGACAGTTCTCCATACAGTGAGTGGTATTATGGGCATATAGTTACAGTATTATTTATAATATCCAAACCTCCTGTATGCAGGGCACTTCAACAAATTCCATCATGTCAGGAAAATAGAGGGCAGGGATGTTGGCACGATTGTCAGCTTTATCAGGGGCAACAATAAAAAATAGTCCTGCATCTAAATTTAAAAGGGTATTTTTTAGGTCCAGAATGGCAGGAGAGAAAGGCAACACAATCTAGAAGAAATTGAAATTTGGAGAGCATATGCCACCGCCAACTGTTCCTCTTTTTCCTTGTTTTGGAGCAGGTGGGAGGCTCATCCAAGCCTGGTAGCAGCAAGGCAGGGGCACAGAGACAGGAAAATACAACAGCCAAATCTGGCTGCATATTCTTCTTTACATTGGTTACTACTTCTGAGGCAATGGAGGCAGTATTTTCAACAACTGATTCTGAGGAAGAATTTGTCTGGAATTATAAGAACTTGAGGAGCTAGTAGCTGAAATAAAATTGGGAGGATTAGTAAGCAGCATCTTAGCCTCCAGTTCAATGATGAGGAAGATAGGTAATGATACTGATGATGAGAGAAACCTACTGAAAGAGCAGGCAAAGCAATTAGAAAGCATAAGCAATACCCTTGGCATTTTTCCTCTAGGTCCACCCTCTACCTCAATTTCTGTGCAAGCATCAATTTCCACCATTGTAGATAATGGATTGCAAAAGAAATCCCTGATCTTGAGGTAATTTAAAATGAAAGAGGACCAATGTTTTCTCAGTATATTCACTGCAGGAAGGATATCACTTGAGAGAAGCAGGTAGAGCATCTAACAAATGCTGGTATTCAACATCATTTGAAGAAGCAACACCTGCTAGCATTAGCATCAAGGAAGGATAGTAGTTCTAGCCTAAGGACCCCTGTGACTACTCCAAGTAAAATTCTGAGGAAAGGGGTTGAAAAAGGGAAGATTTTTCCCCAAACTAATGCCAAGGACCCTTCCACCAGTCATCTGGCAGAACAGCAATCCCTAGCCATGGGTCCAAAGCGACAAACTACCGTAGAGGAAATGGGGCTGTGTTCCATAGCACTGTTCTTGGACAAGAGGCAGGTAAACATCTAAAACAGTAATGAGCAACAGAGAAATGATTGCCATGCATGACCAGCCCCTGCAAGTAGTAGAGAATATGGACTTTAAGTGTCTGCTGCACCTCTTAGCTCCCAATCACAAAGTGTCCTCCAGGACAACATTTAATAGGCAGTTTATCCCCCTCCCTGTAAAACCAGTGCCATAGTCACATGCAGGCCCAGCTGGCTAAGGCAGAAGGTAGTAGCATGCATTTCACCACTGATATGAATCCCTCTCACCAACTCATCTAGATCTTGTTTTGTTACTGCATGTTGTTGTATGCTGTTCCTTGTAAAGGCAATGCCTATATATACTTTGGTTAGTAAGTTATATGTAAACCGACACGATGTGCAAACAGTTGTCGGTATATAAAACTGTTTAAATAAATAAATGTGGACCAGTGCAGAATACTACACAGGTTTACTTCTCCCTGATGGCACACTGGTAGGACCTGGCTGAGGTAGGGACATACAGCAGCTTTAGCAAGGACCAAGCATCAGAGTACAGGTGGGCTGTACTGCACACCAGTTGATGGATTACCTGTCATATCTTGTACAAGATTCTGTCAGCTATAAGGATGCAAGGGGGGGGGGGGGATTGACAGCTAGGCAGGAAAGGAAAGAATCTTCAATCTGGTTTATTTGTGACAGACTGTGCTGCAAATATGATAAAGGTAACAGAAGATGGGGCTTTCAGTGGATCCGTTGCTTTTGCATTGTGACGGATACCATTGGATTGGGGGGGCCAAGGAACCCAGTCCTGAAGTGGGGGTCAGTAGAGATGTGAATTGTGTCCTCGATTGTCTTAACGATCGATTTCGGCTGGGAGGGGGAGGGAATCATATTGTTGCCGTTTGGGGGGGTAAAATATCGTGATATATCGTTAAAATCGTTAAAACCCGCTAAAACCCACCCCCGACCCTTTAAATTAAATCCCCCACCCTCCCGAACCCCCCCCAAATGACTTAAATTACCTGGTGGTCCAGCGGTGGTCCGGAACGGCAGCGGTCCGGAACGGGCTCCTGCTACTGAATCTTGTTGTCTTCGGCCGGCGCCATTTTCCAAAATGGCGCCGAAAAATGGCGGCGGCCATAGACCAACTGGATTCGCCGGCAGGAGGTCCTTCTGGACCCCCGCTGGACTTTTGGCAAGTCTTGTGGGGGTCAGGAGGCCCCCCCCAAGCTGGCCAAAAGTTCCTGGAGGTCCAGCGGGGGTCAGGGAGCGATTTCCCGCCGCGAATCGTTTTCCGTATGGAAAATGGTGCCGGCAGGAGATCGACTGCAGGAGGTCGTTCAGCGAGGCGCCAGAACCCTCGCTGAACGACCTCCTGCAGTCGATCTCCTGCCGGCGCCATTTTCCGTACGGAAAACGATTCGCGGCGGGGAAATCGCTCCCTGACCCCCGCTGGACCTCCAGGAACTTTTGGCCAGCTTGGGGGGGGCCTCCTGACCCCCACAAGACTTGCCAAAAGTCCAGCGGGGGTCCAGAAGGACCTCTTGCCGGCGAATCCTGTTGGTCTATGGCCGCCGCCATTTTTCGGCGTCATTTTGGAAAATGGCGCCGGCCGAAGACAACAAGATTCAGTAGCAGGAGCCCGTTCCGGACCGCTGCCGTTCCGGACCCCCAGGTAATTTAAGTCATTTGGGGGGAGGGTGGGGGATTGAATGAGGTAGGATTTGGCAAGGAAATGTTTAAGTTATTTGGGGGGGTTCGGGAGGGTGGGGGATTTAATTTAAAGGGTCGGGGGTGGGTTTTAGCGGGTTTTAGTGTGCCGGCTCACGATTCTAACGATTTATAACGATAAATCGTTAGAATCTCTATTGTATTGTGTTCCATAACGGTTTAAGACGATATTAAAATTATCGGACGATAATTTTAATCGTCCTAAAACGATTCACATCCCTAGGGGTCAGCTTCTCTATAAGAAGCAGGAAGAATTTGGGATGTCTCATAAGCATCTAATTAAAATGATGGCACCTGCTAGAATTCCATCCATATGATGCTGCAGAAGTTAGTAGAGCAGCAGACACTCCTTCATAATCTGTCTCTGGAAACAGATAGGTATGGATCTCCACATGAGGCATCATGATTGCATCATGATAAGGTAGCTGATACAAATCTTGAAGCCCTTTAGGATGCTATGGAAGATATGAATTTCAAATGTGCCACCTAGATTGGGCTCATCCCTATAGTAAATATTCTGAAGGAAAAGTTAAAAGGCTTCTGTGAGCAAGAGGAAATGGAAGCAGAGGTGTTTTGGTTTGTGGACTTCTTGCAGTAGCAGGTGCAAGTGAAATGAAACCTTTGATAGAAAACAGTACATACATGCTTGCCACACTTGGTGATCCATGGGTGAAAGGGGAGCCTCGCCCTCTATTCCCAGCATGTCACATGCATGAAGGAGAAACTAGCAGGTTACGGTGTGTGAACAGGAGTACTAGAGGCAGAGGCATAGTGGGGATGTAATGCAGGAAAGAATGACTACCCCAGAAAGTAGTCCAGGCACAGGCAGCAACCTGTTGGCTAGTACCTGTTGGACCGGTGTTCTATGATGCGGGCCTTAATCATACGTGATGTTTTTCCCACATAAAGTTTGTTGACACGGACAGCTGATTACATATATTACCCCTGATGAATCGCAGTCTGATTCCCTATATAGTAAATACATTTTCTTTGTGACCGGATGTGTGGGGAAAACATCACGTATGATTAAGACCCGCATCATAGAACACCGGTCCAACATCAAAAAGGGTAAGGAAAATGCTCCATTAGTTAATCATTGGACACAATTGTCCCATACGGTGTCAGATTTAAAGTTCTTTGTTATCGACGTTGTCACACCTCCCTTGATGGGAGGAAATTTTTCTGAAATATTGATCAGAAAAGAGCAGAAATGAATTCATACTCTGGACACTGTCTCCCCTAAGGGTTTAAATGCGGAACTCAAGTGGAGTTATTTCATTTGATAGTATGTTTTCGCCATCTAGCCTGAACGTGTTGTGATTTGGTCAGTGCATCCGCTCTTCATACTGGTGCGCGGTTTCGCACCTAAATAGTTGTCAGGGTTTAAAACCCTCCTGTAAATCCAAATATTTTACAGCTTGAAACACAGGTATGTTGTTTTTTAAGAGTGTTTAGATATATGACTTTATTCTACATGATGCCTAAGTCCCAGTTTTTGTATTTTGGTCTATATATACTGTTCTTTTCTTACAGATTGCTTGTTGCTAAAAATTTCATCCCTCCCGACACAGCCAGACTGGCGAAACACGGGGTCCGTATTGGGGGATTTGCTTTATAACACTGTGTTTAACAAAGTGGAGTTGCCATATTTGAAAATAAACAAACAAATATCTTATGAATCTTGACCAACAAGAGTTTACTTGCACTTGTCGTGTTTATGCTAGATCTCCACTACCAGAATGAAATTTGTAACTAACTGTAGCTGGCTAACTTTAGGACAGGTCTGTAGCCTAATCTAATTTAGACCTAGATTCATCATTTTGCTATTAATTTGGCTAGATTAGCGCCCGCAATAAAAAAAGGGGCATGGTTAGGGTAATTTTCCAGATGCCACAACCCATTCTATTTTATAGCATCACATAGGTATTTTAATGCAACATGCATTAAATTTATTGCATCCATGATATTTTTACATCTCAAGATGACAAGTGCCCAGACAGGCTTTTACCACAGTTTGGGGCAGCTGCAGACACTGTAAGAGGGGCAACTAGTAATTTGGGGTGAAGTTTTGGTCGTGGCCTAGGTTTTGGGGGGCAGTTTTACAGCACAGTCAGAGGTACAAACAGCACAATAGACAGCAGTGAAGATCTGATGTGATTCAGAGTGATGACAGGTACACAAAGATGAGATTTGTACAATTGACTCTTGACCTAGTTTGATTACAGCTGGTATAAAAAGTGGTATAAAAAGTTGACTAATAGGGGTGCCTCCCTAAAGGCTCTCTCTCGCTCACATCTCATTTCGGGCATAATGCCAAGAAAAATCATGTAGTTTTTTCTGGCATTAAATCATGCGATGGCATGTGTTATGCTGTTGCACACAATGTTAAACACCCTTCATTTTCATAAACCCTTCCCTTTTGACTAAATTTTTAAAATTTGCATATGCATCTCACAATGCATTATTTATTACATGCATTATCGTGGGCGTTAGGGCCCTAATACCTTGATAAGGCCCTAATACGATTTGATAAATGACCCTGCTAGCCAGCTAAACTCTGGATTTATCAAAATGCTATATTTATAGCAAAAATAGTGCCTGTGATAAAAAAAGGGAGGATGGTTAGTTTAATTTTCCTGATCCAGCATCGCATAGGCAATTTCTGCAACATGTGACAAATTTATCACACCTTTGCTATTTTTCACTTTGTGTGTTACCAGGGAAAAGATTTTTGAGAGAGAAAGTGAGAGTGAGAGCACCTCTAAATAAAAATCTATATGGCATTCTCTATTTATACCACAGTAAAAGGGGGTTAATTTTAACTCGGTGTAGGGTATGAGGATGGGGTAGGTTCGTGGGGGGTGGGTTTGCATGCACAGTCAGAGGTACAAACAGCAAAGTTGACATCACTGAAAATTTTCTGTCATTTGAATCGATGAAAAGTACAAGAGGAGTTGATTTGTACAATGTACTCTCTACCTAGCTTCAATCAAGCTAGGTAGAGATTGCATCAAATCTTTTCTACCTGCCTTTCTGCAGCTGGTCCCCTGGGGCTAATACAAGAACTCTGGTAAGTCTTGCATATCTTGTCTCTTGTTTTTTTGTGTGAGAAGCGTAGAGTCTGCACAAATTGTTGATGGGTCCCATGTGTGGTACTAAAATGAATGTATTTTTTTCTCTAGACTATTACTTTTCTTTAAAGTTGTTAGACTGGGTCCACTAAGTTTTCTTTTTTTTGGATGTTTTCTAAGACCAACTTGGAGCCAGTGATCTACTTGTCCCTTTTTCCAGGGGTTGGAGCAAGACATCTTACCTCCTGGCAATAAGAGGGAGAAGTGGAAGAGACAAGGGTACTCCAGTGGTTGTTGGAAGACCTTGAAGACCATACAGGCCTGGGAAAACTAGCTGTGGTTAGTAAAGGAGATCCTCCCTGTGAATATTTCTCAGTATGTCTGTTATTATTCAGCATAGAATCTGATCTTTGTGTCTGCAAGTATCTGTCTGGCATATTCTGTTCTTCTCTTTTTTTTGCATGTGCTATTTGGTATATCTTTAACTCTGTGCTTATTTCATCTTTCTCTGAAGAGAAGCAGTTCAGCAAAATCATACACATGGATCATGTGACCAAATTTGGTTCTGCATGGACACATTTTTCCAGAGCTACCTGAAAAGACCTCAAAGCCTATGCACAATAAATCACACGCTGCTGCAGCCCTGCAGCTCCAACCAGTTCTTTTTGTGTCTGCAAGAACTGTCGTATGTGTTTTCTTCTCTGTATGCCCATATAATTGCTGGGGCAATCTTTTTTTCTCTTTTTTCCTTCTGGTTTCAACTTAAAAAAAAAAAACAAAACTAATTTTTTCACTAGGTAAGTTTTTGACATTTTCTGTTTCATTTTCCTCTTTGATGAGCTAAAGCAAATTTTTTCTTGATGTGACCATTTCCAGAGGGAAATTCAGCTGAATTTTCTGAGCCACCTAATTTTAGAGGTAAATGTATAGGTTTCAATTTCAAAGAAATTAGCAAGAGACTTCAAATTCTGCCCAAAGTGCAAACAGAAGATATCCATCACCAAATCCATCATTCATCTAAAAGTGTTGATAATGCGAAGGAGCATATTTATAGAAATTTTGTACTATTTTCTTTCACCCTAGCTTGATGCTTCCCTGTTAAAGAGTCCATCAAACTAGCGTGAGAGAACATAGTAGAAATGTCATCTTTTTGAGACTTTCCTCACTCCAAACTACGTCAAATCTTCACTAAGGTGTACTGTGCTGTTTGTATGTCTCACTCTACATCCGAAACTGGCCCCTGAAACCTAAATCACCACCAACATCTCACCTCGACCTATTATGTGGCCCTCCTATAGAGATATAAATACTTTCCTACTAGGATGCCTTGTAGATAGTCTCTCTCTCTTGCTCTTGAAAATGTGTATATTAAAATACTGGAATTGATTAGGGAGGTGCATTCATTTGTAAGGAAATAGAGACGATATTCCTATTTCGTTGTGGTTCAGGGAGGCTGACGAAATGATAGGAAAACCTATGAAATTTTGTGTGGTTTTCTTATCGTTTTTTAGGGGGGGAGAAAGGGCACATAAAAAACAAAACAAAACCCCAAACCCACCCCAACCCTTCAATTTAAATTAATTGAATCCCCCACCCTCCCGACCCCCCCAAGACTTGCCGAACATCTCTGGTGGTCTAGTGGGGTCCCGGGAGCGATCTCCCCCTCTCGGGCTGTCAGTTGGCACTAATAAAATGGCGCTGGTGGCTTTTTGCCCTTACCATGTGACAGGGGCTACCGGTGCTATTGGTCGGCCCCTGTCACATGGTAGGAGCAATGGATGGCCCGTGCCATTTTTTAAGGATGCACATTTAGCGCTCAGCAATTAACACCTGCCTGGAACAGGCGTTAAAGGAAAATTGTTTCTTACCATCTAATTTTCGTTCCTGTAATACCACAGATCAGTCCAGACAAGCGGGTTTTATTCATCCCTACCAGCAGATGGAGGTAGAGAACAAAACGTTGGGCAATGCCACATATACGAGAGTGCCACCTGCAGTCCCTCAGTATTTCTCTACCTCCACCAGATGGTAGAGGTGCTAATCCTGCAGTACTGACTGACTGGATATTTTAAGGAAAATTGCTTCCAAGCCAAGATAAGAAAAATAAAGAGCGAACGAGGCTCTCCAACATGGATACCCCTGACCAACTAGATAACCATGCAGAAAAAGCTAAACCTAGAAATTAAAGCCAAAAAATGGCAAATCTGCTTTGCAAATAGATACAGCAGTAGACCAAGCAGTCTTTCAGCAGAGATCCTCAGGGCAGGCCTCTGGAATGATCTGTGGTATTACAGGAACGAAAATTAGCAGGTAAGAACCAATTTTCCTTTCCTGAACATACCCAGATCACTCCAGACAAGTGGGATGTACCAAAGCCCTCTTACACTGGGAGGGAACCCGAAAGACCCGCTCAAAGAACACTCTCTCCATAAAGGGGGCCACCTCCAGGGCCTGCACATCCAAACGGTAATGCTTGGTAAAAGTGTGCAATGAAGACCACACCGTGGCTCTACAGATCTCTTGGGGAGAGAACCAGCTGACACTCAGCCCAGGACGGCGCCTGAGCTCGAGTCGAATGTGCTCTAAGACCCACTGAAACCGCTCTTCCTTTTGATACATAAGCTGCAGAGATCATCTCTTTCAACCAACGAGACAAAGAAGCCTTAGACGCCTTTTCGCCCTTTTTTGCTCCCCCAAACAGGACAAACAAATGATCAGAATGACGAAAAGCATTAGTGACTTTCAAGTAACGTAATACCATCCATTTCACATCCAAAAGATGAAGTTCTCATCCCATCGAGGGATCCTAAGCCCAATCTGGAAACCCGGGCAACTCCACTGATTGGTTTACATGAAAAACCGACACCACCTTAGGAAGAAACGAAAGTACAGAACGCAAGGACACCGTATCAGATGACATCCGGAGAATCAGATCACAGTACGAAAGCGCCTGCAATTCTGAAATCCTTCTAGCCGAACAGATGGCTACCAAAACGACTGTCTTCAGAGTCAGGATCTTCAAAGATACCTGATTCAGAGGCTCGAACAACTCCTCGCAAAGGACCCGTAGCATAAGATTAAGATTCCATTCTGGACAAATGCGATACAGAGGTGGACAGAGATGTTTGACTCCTCATAGAAAACGCACCACATCTGATGGGATGCCAAGGCCTCCCCTGGACTGTCCCTCTGAGACAACCCAAAGCGGAAACCTGGACCCGAAGGGAACTATGGGCTAATCCTTTGGATAAACCCACCTGCAAAAAAGACAAAATATGGGATACCAACACCTGAAGAGGATTCAATCCCTGTTGTCTACACCAGGTCTCAAACACTTTCCATACCCTGGAATAGGCTAAAGAGGTAGCAGGGCATCTCACTTGGAGCAGCATGATAATTACTGGTTCTGAATACCCCCTCGCGCGCAATCGCCTCCTCTCAAAAACCAGACCGCAAGACAAAAGTGATCCTCCCGATCGGAAATATCGGACCCTGACACAGGAGATCCGGTAAATGGATCAGGCATAGCAGTCTGTCCACTGCCAGCCGCACCAGATCCATGAACCATGAACGGCGAGGCCATTCTAGAGCCACCAGAATCACTGACCCCATGTGGCCCTCTACACACCTGAGTATCTTTGCTATCAGCAGCCTTGGAGGAAAGACATACAGGAGGACTCTGGTCAGCCACGGAAATACGAGGGCATCGAGCCCCACCACCCTGGACTGCCTCCGGCGGCTGAAGAACCTTTGCGTCTTGGTATTAAGACTTGTTGCCATGAGATCAAACCGTTGGGTTCCCCACCGCAGAGAAGCTCCCAGGCCCTCTGAGAGAATTCCCATTCCTCTGGATCCAACTGCTGCTGGCTGAGGTAATCTGCCTGGACGTTGTCGACTCCTGCGACATGGGAGGCGGCGATTCCTTCGAGATGAAGTTCTGCCCACTCAAACAGCAGCTGAGCCTCCTGCACTACCGTGGGACTCTTAGTTCTCCCCCTGGTGGTTGATGTAAGCCACCATGGTCAAATTGTCCAAGAAAACTCGCACCATCCGCAGACCAAGGGTAGAAACTGCTTCAGAGCTCGGCGCACCGCTCTCATCTCCAGGCGATTGATGGACCATGTCTGTTCCGACATCGACCAAAGGCCCTGAGCAGACCTGCCCAGACAAACTGTCCTCCAGTCCTGAAGATTTGCATCCGTGGTGACCACTACCCACTCCGGGACCTTGAGAGCCATACCCCTTCTCCAGATTGTTCCACGTAATCTACCGACCCCATCAGAGCCAGGGGCAGGAAATATTGTTGTGACAGAGGATTCCAATGGGACAACAAGGCTCTCCGCAGAGGTCTCAAATGGGCAAATGCCCAGGGCACCAGTTCCAATGTGGACGCCATCGAGCCCAGGACCTGTAAGTAATCCCAGACCTTCGGCACCTGTGCTATCTGCCCCTGAATTTTGTTCACCCTGTTGTCTGTAAGAAACACTCTGCTCCGCTGGGTGTCAAAATGGGCTCTCAAGTATTCGAGGGAATGGGAGGGGACCAGATGGCTCTTCTGCACATTGATAACCCAGCCTAGAGATTCCAGGAGCGACCGAACTCGGTCCACGGACCACACACATTCCTCTAGTGACATTGCCCGTATCAGCCAATCGTCCAAGTACGGCCCGAGTGCAGGAGATCGCTCCCAGACCCCCGCTGGACCACCAGGGACATTTGGCAACTCTTGGGGGACGCTCCTGTCCCCCACAAGACTTGCCAAAAGTCCCTGGTGGTCCAGCGGGGGTCTGGGAGCGATCTCGCCATCGACTTCCAGTATTCAAAATGGCACCGATAGCCTTTGCCCTTACTATGTCACAGGAGCTACTGGTGCCATTGTTCAGCCCCTGTCACATGGTAGGAGCACAAGATGGCGCTGGCCATCCATTGCTCCTAACATGTGACAGGGGCTGACCAATGGCACCGCTAGCCCCTGTGACATAGTAGGTCAAAGACTATCGGCGCCATTTTGATGTGAGGCAAGCCCGACAGCCCGACGGTACGGATGGAGAAATCACTCGCGGGACCCTGCTGGACCACCAGGGATATTAGTAAGTCTTGGGGAGGGATCGGGATGGTGAGGGGGGGTTGTATTTAATGTATTATATTAAATTTTAATGCTTGGGGTGGGGGTTTTTTAGCTTCGTTTTCCCGCGTCGTTTTATGGGCCCGTTTCGTTTTTCCCTGCTTAGTTTTTTGTTTGTTTTTCCAAAAAACTAACCAAGGAAAATCGAACTTTACCCCGAAGCGTCCGACTCAAAAAACGACACGGTACAAAAAAAACGAAGCTGATCTCTAACCGGTACAACCACCTCCAGACTTAACCACTGAAGCATTTCCTGGACTGCTGCCCACTTGTTTTGGGAAAGACAACATGACTCCAGAAAGACAGAGCGCAGTGGGCGAGAAAATTCTAAGGCATAGCCATTTCTCACCTCGCTCAACACCCACCGGTCAGAAGTAATCTTGGTCTACTCCCCGTAGAACCGGACCAGCCTGCCCCCAATTACCAGAGATGAGGAGTGGACCTGCCGGATCTCATTGTGAGGACTTATTGCCACCGGCATCCTGGGTGGATCCGCCTCTAGATGACCTTCCAGCCCCTCGAAAGAACTGTTGCCCATGCGAGGACTGTCTTGGGGCCAAGGCTGCCGAGGGCCTCGTCTGACGAAAATGTCTGGACTCCCGAAAGCGAGGCCAAGAAGAGAGAGGTTTCCGGCCAGACTTTCGATCCTCTGGCAGCCTATTGCTCTTTGTCTCTCCCAGTGACTTCATCAGATGATCGAGGTCCTCACCAAACAGCAGTTTCCCCTGAAAGGGTAGATTACAGAGCTACGATTGCGTAGCCACAAGTGTTTCCTGGACATCATCACCACCGACACCATAGCTTGGGCCATGGTTCTCACCAGGTCATACAAGGCATCCTTGCTATAGGCAACCCCTGCCTCCAGGCGGGCCACCTGGACTGGGGAAAGAGTCCCGGAGACAGACTGTTCCTGCTGCTTCCAGGTCCAACATATATAGGCCTGCTGCATCAGACTTGCACATACCGCCGCCTGCAGGCCGAGTCCCAGGACCACAAACGCTTGCTTGAGATGCACTTCCAATCCTGAACATCCTTCAGAGTGGAAGCTCCAGCCACTGAAATAGTGGTCTTCTTAGTGACTGGTGAAACTGCTGCATCCACCTTCGGGACCTTGAGAACGTCCAGATGGTCCTGCAGAAGCGGATAAATCTTGGACATCGCTCTGCCAATTCGCAGACCCGAGTCGGGGGAATCCCACTCTCGGTTGATCAATTTCTGTATTTTCTTTGGGATTGGGAAAGCGCTGGGGGATCTCCGTAGGCCATCCAGAACCAGATTTACCTCTTCAGCATCTGAATCCTCCAGGGTGAGCTTTATTCCCAGCTCCTCTAACACCTGAGGTATAAGCAGGCGAAGCTCCTCTCTCTTGAAAAACCAGATCACCCGCGGATCTTTGCCTTCAGCCTCCGGACCCTCCAAGTTTCCCTGTTCAGTTTTAGAGTCCTCTGGGTCCAGAGGGGGACCCCCAATCAGTTCCCCATCCTGATTGGCCTCCGAGGAAACCTCATCCTCCTGCTTAGACTCGTACGAATCTTCCGAGTCCGATTCCAATTGCGCTAGCCATCCCTCAGGAGGCAGAGTTCACGGGGGGACCTTCCCCCGCTTTGCCGAACCCGTTGGGCCTTCTGTGACACCGCACTTACCTGCCTGCCTAGGCAGGAAGGCCTTATGCAGTAAAAGTACGAATTTGGGTGAAAGCCCCCGCGGGGCCCCCGAAGGGCACTTGGGGCTGCTAGGGCCCGAGACATCCGGACCTTTTTACCCAGGATGAACAATGGGAGACAGGAGCGGTGGGGACCCCCCAGACCCCCGGGGAGAAGCCCCCCTATCCAGCTCCGCTTCTGCGGCCATAGCCACTCCCTCCTGTGATCTCAGCGCCACCGCCATGGTCTGTGAATGCCTCCGCGGCTTTGCTTGCCTTTCAGACCCCCCCACCCCCTCCAGCACACTCTGTGCAGAGGGGGAGGTCATTCAGGCCCGAACGACGGGCTACCACAGGTCCTGCAGGTCTCTCTGAGCTGCTTGTCTGTCATAACAAGCACCAAGAAATAAAGCAAGGTAAAATAAAAATCCAAACAGGCAATCCTATACTTGCTGCGCTTTCCCACGGCCCGGATTGCGAGAGGGAGGGGCGCACCACACGGCAGCTGTCAAACCCTGAAGAGGGCACACTGTCCCAAGAATTTCCCACCGGCACAGTGAACAGGCCACTGCCACGAATGAAAACCATGTGGCTCGTTCGGGAGTACAGCCAGCCCCCACTGGAGTGAATCTGCCCCGACTGGGTGACTGCCGGTGACTTTTTTTTTTTTTTTTACAACAACGATTTAAAGGCCCAGACACACAGGAAAGCACAAAAATAAAAGTAAGGGTACTTCCCTGTCCTGGGCAGGCATAGGGGCTTCAGGACCACAGAGGGAAGCAGACCACTGGCTGTCAGGGGTCCCGGAGTCGCAGGCTGAAGCTGGCCAGGGGCATCCAACCCCCCGTTCGCCCGGCTCAACCCGAGGGATGACCCTTCTGCAGGAGCCTGTTACCTTTGGGAGCAATTTTCCTTAAAATATCCAGTCAGTCAGTATTGCATCCATAAGATAGGTAAGAAGGGGGAAGTGGTGATCGTTGGTGACTTTAATATGCCAGATGTAGACTGGAAAATCCCATCTGCAGAATCTAAAAATAGTAGAACGATAGTGGATGCCATGCAAGTATCTTTGTTCAAACAAATGGTATTGGAACCCACGAGAGAAGGAACTATACTCGACTTAGTGCTCACTAATGGAGATAATGTCTCTGATGTCAAGGTGGGCGCCCACCTCAGCACCAGTGATCATCAAATGGTATGGTTTAATATCACTAAAAGAATATGGAAAAGAAGCACAAAGACCAGAGTTTTACAGTTCAAAAACACAGACTTTGAGGAAATGGGGAAGTACCTAGAGGAAGAACTAAATGGATGGGAAAATGAGAGAGATGTGGATCAGCAGTGGACCAATCTAAAAGGAGCAATCACCAAGGCAACTGCTCTATATGTTAGAAATGTAAAGAAAAGCAAAAGAAAAATGAAACCTATCTGGTTCTCAAAGGAGGTGGCTGACAAAATTAAAGCTAAAAGAACAGCATTCAAGAAATATAAAAGATCCCAAAGGGAGGAGGACAAAGAAGAATATTTGATTCAACTGAGGGAGACGAAGAAATTAATCAAGTTGGCAAAAAGTCAAGCGGAAGAGAGGATTGCCAAGGAGATAAAAAATGGTGACAAAACATTTTTCAGATACATCAGCGAAAAGAGAAAAGTCCAAAGTGGTATAGTGAAATTGAAAGGTGGAAATGATCAATGTGTGGAGAGAGATGAAGAAATGGCAGAAATATTAAACGAATACTTCAGCTCTGTGTTCACTAAAGAAGACCCTGGAGAAGGACCATCTCTACACAACAAGAAACTGGAGGGAAGGGGAATAGATGAAAATCCTTTTACAGTAGATAATGTATGGGAAGAGCTAAAGAATCTGAAAGTGGACAAAGCCATGGGGCCTGATAGGATTCATCCAAGGATACTGAGGGAGCTCAGAGATGTGCTGGCGGGACCGCTGTGCGACCTATTCAATAGATCCCTAGAAACCGGAGTGGTGCCGAGTGATTAGAGAAGAGCGGTGGTGGTCCCGCTTCACAAGAGTGGGAACAGAGAGGAGGCTGGTAACTACAGACCGGTTAGCCTCACTTCAGTGGCGGGAAAAGTAATGGAGTCACTGTTGAAAGTGAGAATAGTGAACTATCTACAGTCCGGAGAATTGATGGACCAGAGACAACATGGATTCACCAGAGGAAGATCCTGTCAGACAAATCTGATTGACTTTTTTGACTGGGTAACCAAGGACTTGGATCGAGGAAGAGCGCTCGATGTCATCTACTTGGATTTCAGCAAAGCTTTTGATACGGTTCCGCACAGGAGACTGGTGAATAAAACGAGAAGCTTAGGAGTGAGTGCTGAGGTGGTGACCTGGATTGAAAACTGGTTGAAGGACAGAAGACAAATCGTGATGGTAAATGGAACTTTCTCTGAAGAGAGAGCGGTTTTAAGTGGTGTACCGCAAGGATCGGTGTTGGGACCGGTCCTGTTCAATATCTTTGTGAGCGACATTGCGGATGGGATAGAAGGTAAGGTTTGTCTTTTTGCAGATGACACTAAGATCTGCAACAGAGTGGACACGCCGGAAGGAGTGGAGAGAATGAGACGGGATTTAAGGAAACTGGAAGAGTGGTCGAAGATATGGCAGCTGAGATTCAATGCCAAGAAGTGCAAAGTCATGCATATGGGGAGTGGAAATCCGAATGAACTGTATTCGATGGGGGGGGGAAGGCTGATGTGCACGGAGCAGGAGAGAGACCTTGGGGTGATAGTGTCTAACGATATGAAGTCTGCGAAACAATGCGACAAGGCGATAGCAAAAGCCAGAAGAATGCTGTGATGCATAGAGAGAGGAATATCGAGTAAGAAAAGGGAAGTGATTATCCCCTTGTACAGGTCCTTGGTGAGGCCTCACCTGGAGTACTGTGTTCAGTTCTGGAGACCGTATCTACAAAGAGACAAGGACAAGATGGAAGCGGTACAGAGAAGGGCGACCAGGAAGGTGGAGGGTCTTCATAGGATGACATACGAGGAGAGATTGAAGAATCTAAATATGTACTCCCTGGAGGAAAGGAGGAGCAGGGGTGATATGATTCAGACTTTCAGATACTTGAAAAAATTTAATGATCCAAGACAACGACAAACTTTTTCTGTCAGAAAAAAATCAGCAGAACCAGAGGTCACGAGCTGAGGCTCCAGGGAGGAAGACTAAGAACCAATGTCAGGAAGTATTTCTTCACGGAAAGGGTGGTGGATGCCTGGAATGCCCTTCCGGAGGAAGTGGTGAAGTCTAAAACTGTGAACGACTTCAAAAGGGCATGGGATAAACACTGTGGATCCATCGTCTAGAGGGCGTGAATAAAATGGTGGCAGCAAAACACTGCACGGAGCGGCAGTAGCCACAGCGGCATTCAAACACTGCACAGAGCGGCAGTAGCCACAGAGGCATTCAAACACTGCACGGAGCGGCAGTAGCCACAGAGGCATTCATGGAGCGGGATGCCAGTGGCCAGTAGTTGGTGTTCCACCTTCACGGAGCGGAAGGACGGAGGGCTGCTATCTCCAAAAAAAATAAAAAAACAAACAAAAAAATAAAAACAGGGGTGGGTAAGAGTATGGGGCAAGGGGGTGGCCTGCTTGTTACAGCGGTTGCTACCCCTATTGAGCTGGATGTCACTTGGATGCAGATACGGAGCTGCTCTCTAAATTGGTGGTAGGGTGGAGGGGAATTAGGGCTGGAGGGTACTGGAAGCAGATACGGAGCTGCTCTCTAAATTGGTGGTAGGGTAGAGGGGAATTAGGGCTGGAGGGTACTGTAAGCCAATAGTAAAAGGTGGGAGAGAGAAAAAGGGAAAAAAATGGATAAAGTGCGTAGCTTGCTAGGCAGACTTGATGGGCCGTTTGGTCTTCTTCTGCCGTCATTTCTATGTTTCTATGTTTCTATGCAGGGTTAGCACCTCTACCATCTGGTGGAGGTAGAGAAATACTGAGGAACTGCAGGTGGCACTCTCGTATATGTGGCAGTGCCCAAAATTTTGTTCTCTACCTCCATCTGCTGGTAGGGATGAATAAAACCCGCTTGTCTGGACTGATCTGGGTATGTTCAGGAATTGCTAAGTGCTCCTTAAACCAGTACAGAAAAGCAGAAAAAATTGCTTTTCTGTACTGCCTCCCACTTAATATCATTGCAATATTAAGTAGGAGGAAAAACAAACTTAAATAAAGTTAAAGAATAGAAAAAAAAAAAGTTGGGTTCAGGAAACACACACGCGAATGACAAGAACCCCCTGGCTGTGTGGCTGTGCGGCGTTTAGGAAAACAGACGCCAATAAAATCGGCATCAGTTTTCCTAACCGGTGGACCGCCGACGCCAATCAGGTTCTCATTAGCAAGGAGGCGCTAGGGGCCCACAAGCAACCTTAGCGCCTCCTTACTAAGGTGACCCCCTAATTTCAATATTACATGGCACCCGCCCCCCTTGGAGGTGCCTGGGGCACATTAAGAAAGCAGGCGCTGACTGTTCAGTGCCCGCTTTCTACCAAATTTATTGCATCGGTCCCTTAGTTAACAAAATAGTTACTCACAAAATGTCTGCTGAGCGCAAGGAAAAATCCTTCTGGTTTAGCATCAGGATCCTCCGAGCCCAAGACAAGTTCCTGCTTGCACAGTTTTGCTTCCTGGCACAGATGAGTTCCTGCCTTGATTATGTGCAGACTTTGTCTTTTAAATTCCAACTTCCAGGCTGTATTGCTCTCTACTTCTTCTCCTCTGCTCTCAAGCCTTTGGGGATTTTTAAGGGAAAGTCCCTGCACTCCTGACTACTCCCTTCTGAGATCCTGGGTGAGGATCACAGCTCCATTTAACTCTCCTTGCAATCTAGAACAATCCCAGACTCAGTAGAGTCAGGGTTTTTATCACTTCTGTTCCATGATCGATCCCCTCAGGGGATGAACCCCCTTGTCTGTCAAGAAGGCAGGTTCCACCTCCTGACACATAGCTGACCCAAGCCTCTGGAATATTCCTAAGCTGCGTCCATCTTAACCTTTTGCCCCATGCACATTCTGTGCACTTCCAGCAGGTGTTTACCACTATTCAACACTATTCAAGGCTCTCATAAGGAGGAAACCTGCATTTTACCATTAAACCTTTCAGCAACTTTTAAACTCTATGCATATTCCGTGGCATAGGTGTCACGTCTCTCTCTCTCGCTCTCTTTCTCTCTCTAAATATGTATACTGTAATCAAAAAACAGGAAAACTAATGCAGCTAACTCGAAAACATATTAGTAAAACAGCATTTATTTAATCCACACTTATAAACATGTGCAAGTAATAGTTTAATAGATCGTAATACAAAAAAGAGTGCATAACCTATCACTATCTAAAATGAAAACACCTGTAAGGAGTCAGTGTAAATGCAAACAGAAGAAAAAAGCACCATCATTAGTAGAAAAAACCTCCATTCTGTTCTTAAAGATAACCATTAAATGTTCACTTTTGTATTGTTTTGTTCAGGCTACTGCTACATTAGAGATAATTTGAGAGGAAGCTCCTCCTTTTAAAACAAGTCTTTGTAGTGATTTTAATGGTTTTGGAATTATCACAGGACAATGACATTTTTCACAGTACAAAAATTCACAAAAAATAATGTAAAAGTAAGCATTTAATAGTTATCTTTAAGATCAGAAAGGAGGCTTTATTTTACTAATGATGGTGCTTCTTTCACATCAAAGGCATGTGTTGCCTAGAATGTGCATCTGAATTTATTTTTCTTCCAAACTAAAGAAGTGATTTAAAATGTAAAGTTAATTTCTGGGTGCAATTTGTTTTCTTTTGTTTGTACTGACATTTTGTAAACAGTTTGTGTACCTTTCTGTTGGAGGAGTCTGTGTCAACAATTCAAACAAGCATGAAATCTAGAAATATCCAATTCTGTAATGTCTTTTGCACATCAGGTCAAATGCCTCAAGGTAATGCTTGAATAAAGTCTGAATACATAGTCATGCTGAACAAAAGTGCAAAATGCCTCTATATTGCTTCGAAGATAATATGTGGCAAAAGAGTTTCTCGTTCCCCAACAAAAGACCCTTCCTTTCGCTGGTCATGATTCCTCAGGGGGAGAGATTGTAAATGTATCAAGGACTCTGAAAGCTATAAATACAAAGACAGACAATGGCTACTTTCAATAAAATCATGTTTTATCAAAACAGAAGATATTTAAACAGGATTAAAAAAATATTTTTTATTTATAGCTTGGTTGTAAATGTATTTCAAATCAGGCTATAACATAGAGTTGGATTCTTTATTCAAATGTTATCAAACCAGGTTCAAGCAGCAAATTTATGAAGTCTAAAACAAAATTTCCATAATACATTTTTCATATACTTCAACAAAAGGGAACACATCACCCCCATCCTTCAGAACCTTCACTGGCTGCCAATTAAATTCAGGATTCTTTTTAAAGCCCTAATGATGATTCACAAGGCGCTACACAACATCTCCTCCCTCAACCTAACCTTCCAACTGCAGCCACATACCTCAAATAGACCTATCAGAAGAGCGTACAAGGACATGCTGCACACCCAGCCGGCCAAAACCTCACTAAGGAAACGCGCCCTCTCCACAGCGGGTCCTCCCCTTTGGAACTCGCTCCCACCGGACCTCCACCAAGAACCCTGCCCTCTGGTTTTCAAAAAGAAACTAAAAACATGGCTGTTCAGCCAGGCATTCCCAGAGGGTTAAGATCCGAGGAATGGTACTGCACAGTCCTTCCTCCACCTATACCACTGTAAATAGGACATTGTAAATATGTTTTAATTGGTTCCAATCTCTTTAAGCAAACCTGTTTTAAATTGCTTCTCATTTGTTCACTGTTAGTCTAGTTTTAACATAAGATAGTATCAACTCTGTTCCATGTCTCTGCCTCCGGGGGCGACAGTTCAGTTCTCTGTAAACCGGTGCGATATGTATTCTATACAGGAACATCGGTATATAAAAATAAAAAATAAATAAATTGCACATAATTCTAATTTTGTAATATAATGTATACATATCTTTGAATTGATTTGTTTTCCCTTACTAAATTATCTGCTGCTTTTGTTGTTTGGATTGACAGTTTCACCAAATATATTTTGATTCATATATTCACACTTATGTAACTCCTAGGCTGAAAAGCCTGGATAATGTCACATAAACCACACTTCAAACACAGCCTCCTAAAGTTCAGTCTTCCCAAGTTATTATTTCAAATTAACAGGATCATTTATCATTTTGCGTTAGGGCTTTAATGCGCGATAAGGTTAATTCATAGTGGTTTGGGGGACCTGGACCACAAAACACATTTTCCCCAAACTTCATGGAAAATTCGTTTTCGGGTTAGTGCGGGGGAGAGGGGCACATTTATTTAAAAAAAAACAAAAAAACCCCCACCCTAACCCTTCAATTTTACTTTCTTACACCCCCCCCCCCCCCCACCATCCCGATCCCTCCCCAAGACTTTCTAAAAGCCCTGGTGGTCCAGCGGGGGTCTTGGAGCGATCTCCTGCACTCAGGCCATCGGCTGCCAGTATTCAAAATGGCGCCGATAGATTTTGCCCTTACTATGTCACAGGGGCTACCAGTGCCATTGGTCAGCCCCTGTCACATGGTAGGAGCAAACGATGGCGCCGGCCATCCATTGCTCCTACCATGTGACAGGGGTCGACCAATGGCACCAGTAGCCCCTGTTAAATAGTAAGGGCAAAGGGCCATTGGCGCCATTTTGATTCATAGCAGGCTCGACAGCCCGACGGCCCAGAGGGAGAGATCACTCGCGGGACTCCGCTGGACCACCAGGGCTTTTAGTAAGTCTTGGGGAGGGATCGGGATGGTGGGGGGGTTGTAAGAAAGTAAAATTGAAGGGTTAGGGTGGTTTTTTTCCGATTCTTTTTTTTTCCTGATTCGTTTTCTGACTCGTTTTTCAGATCCGCGCTGACAAAACACGATCCGCTGAAAAACAAAATTGTCGACAAAACGCCTGAACTGAAATACTCCCCGATACGAAAAAATGAAGCTCATCTCTAATAAGCAGCAAAGTTGACATCACTGATTTTCTGTCATTTGGAGGGATGAAAGGTACAAGAGGAGTTGATTTGTACAATATACTCTCTACCTAGCTTGCTGCACTCTTTACCTAGCTTCAATCATACTAGGTAGAGACTGCATTGTATAAATCAACTCCTCTTGTACCTTTCATCCCTCCAAATGACAGAAAATCTTCAGTGATGTCAACTTTGCTGTTCGAACATCTGATTGTATATGTAAAACCACTCCTCCCCTAAACCTACCCCATCCCCAAACCTCACACTGAGTTTAAAGTACCCTCTCTTATAGTGGTATAAATAGAGAGTGACATATTGAGACCTATTTAGAGGCTCTCTCTTTCAACCCTCCCCCACCTGAAGGGCATGTTGATAAAAATATTTTCCATGGTAACGCAGGTAGAATGTGTAATTGAAAAATAGTGCAGGTGCAATAAATTTATTATGTGTTGAAGAAATTGCTTATGTGTTGCAGTAGACAGGAAATTAGCTTAACCATACCCTTTTTTTAAATGCAGGTGCTATTTTTGCTGTATTTATAGCATTTTGATAATTCTAGACCTATGTATCCAAGGTTCTCTGAGTGGGAAGAAGAATAATCTTCTAGACCCTGTGCATTGTTTCAAGTCAAATCCCAATTTAAAGTTCATTGTTAAAAGCACTGATAAGTGTTCAATGTATACTACAGCAATAATCACATTGGAAGCATTGGATGGTTTTCAACATAACTTGCACTGATAGATTATGTAATTGATGGATAATTTCCGTACAGCTTTAGTTGTTTCAATATATGACATTACAAATTTATTTCTTGAATAAATTTGTGACCTTTCTTCTTTCAAGTAGTTTATATTGGCGGATCAATTAAATTCCGATTAAGTCCATTTTTTTTCTCATTTACAGTTAATTCTGTGGAGTTGGTAATCTCCTTCACAACTGATAGGGGATAAAGTAGTTGGTAAATCTGATTCTAGCTCATTTGAAAGTTCCAATTTCTCCTATCTCTCCTGTAGTTCTTCTTCATCATACTCTAGTTATACCTGATAGGTTTTCTCCTCTTATTGCCTTGAGATACTAGTGAACCTAAGGATGGGTCCACAAAGTCTCCTTCCTCCAGGAATGGATGATAACCCCTTCCCTCTCCAGAAGTAAATATAGATCACTTGTGTTTACTGGTTAGGAGACACCACTCCTCTAGTTAGCATACACTGAGTCACTGGCTGAGTACTCGGGTATGTTAAAACACAAAAGGTTCAAAAAAAGGGAAACCAAAACATGATAGAAAATCTCTTTATCTCAGGAAACACAAAATTACCAGGATTTCCAGACATGGTCCTTGAGGTTTCAGACAAAGTCCTTCGGTAGGTAAAAGCTCTCTGTCTCCATTCTGAACCCAAGCCTCAGTCCAAGAAACCCCAGAGGTCTTCCTCCTTAAAAATAAGCAAAAACCAGGGAGCAGTCATGGACATGCTGACCCTGTAAAGGCCAACTAAAAATGCCACACAGGAAAACTGTCATCTGAGTTTATACAACCTAGGAGCACTTTCCATTTCTCAAATGAGGGGAGCTATACCCACACTAACTGCTTTTTCAGTTCCCCCCATAACAATAGAATAGTCCTTCTGGTAGAGTTCTGAGAGGATCTCTACACTTAAATAAGTATTATTTGACTTTGGATCTGAATATACACAAATCCCTCTTTTTCTGCATATATTCCATTGATGTGTGATGTGTGTAGTCCTCCTTGCCTTCTTATTTACTTTAGTAGGGCATTCTTTGAACAGTTTACTACTTATATGAACCTGATGGTAATAATGACATACAATGCTTTTTCAAGTTAAATAGTGTATATGTTTTCAGGAAAAAATGTGTATGTGCTGTCCTTGAAAAGGAAGAGATATTTACAATTGTGTGGATAATATACCATATTGTTCTGTAAAAGTTATATGAAAACCTTAGATTTCAAAATAAATCAGCACAAGCTGGCTAATAAATAATTCTGGTGCAAGAACTCCAAAAAATATGATAATTTGCTAAGAACATAAGAAATTACCATGCTGGGTCAGACTAAGGGTCCATCAAGCCCATAAGAACATAAGAACATAAGAAAATGCCATACTGGGTCAGACCAAGGGTCCATCAAGCCCAGCATCCTGTTTCCAACAGTGGCCAATCCAGGCCATAAGAACCTGGCAAGTACCCAAAAACTAAGTCTATTCCATGTAACCATTGCTAATGGCAGTGGCTATTCTCTAAGTGAACTTAATAGCAGGTAATGGACTTCTCCTCCAAGAACTTATCCAATCCTTTTTTAAACACAGCTATACTAACTGCACGAACCACATTCTCTGGCAACAAATTCCAGAGTTTAATTGTGCGTTGAGTAAAAAAGAACTTTCTCCGATTAGTTTTAAATGTGCCCCATGCTAACTTCATGGAGTGTCCCCTAGTCCTTCTACTATCCGAAAGAGTAAATAACCGATTCACATCTACCCGTTCTAGACCTCTCATGATTTTAAACACCTCTATCATATCCCCCCTCAGTCGTCTCTTCTCCAAGCTGAAAAGTCCTAACCTCTTTAGTCTTTCCTCATAGGGGAGTTGTTCCATTCCCCTTATCATTTTGGAAGCCCTTCTCTGTACCTTCTCCATCGCAATTATATCTTTTTTGAGATGCGGCGACCAGAATTGTACACAGTATTCAAGGTGCGGTCTCACCATGGAGCGATACAGAGGCATTATGACATTTTCCGTTTTATTCATCATTCCTTTTCTAATAATTCCCAACATTCTGTTTGCTTTTTTGACTGCCGCAGCACACTGAACCGACGATTTCAATGTGTTATCCACTATGACACCTAGATCTCTTTCTTGGGTTGTAGCACCTAATATGGAACCCAACATCGTGTAATTATAGCATGGGTTATTTTTCCCTATATGCATCACCTTGCACTTATCCACATTAAATTTCATCTGCCATTTGGATGCCCAATTTTCCAGTCTCACAAGGTCTTCCTGCAATTTATCACAATCTGCTTGTGATTTAACTACTCTGCACAATTTTGTGTCATCTGCAAATTTGATTATCTCACTCGTCGTATTTCTTTCCAGATCATTTATAAATATATTGAACAGTAAGGGTCCCAATACAGATCCCTGAGGCACTCCACTGTCCACTCCCTTCCACTGAGAAAATTGCCCATTTAATCCTACTCTCTGTTTCCTGTCTTTTAGCCAGTTTGCAATCCACGAAAGGACATCGCCACCTATCCCATGACTTTTTACTTTTCCTAGAAGCCTCTCATGAGGAACTTTGTCAAACGCCTTCTGAAAATCCAAGTATACTATATCTACCGGTTCACCTTTATCCACATGTTTATTAACTCCTTCAAAAAAGTGAAGCAGATTTGTGAGGCAAGACTTGCCCTGGGTAAAGCCATGCTGACTTTGTTCCATTAAACCATGTCTTTCTATATGTTCTGTGATTTTGATGTTTAGAACACTTTCTACTATTTTTCCTTAGAGATGTGCTTCGTTAAACACTATCATCAGGGGGGCTTCATTTCAGGGCCCCCCTGTGTGAAATTTCGTATTTCCCACAGTTTGGGGTTGTTTTTTTTCAGGGGGTCCCGATTTTCATGTTATTGCGCACTATCGGGAGTTAGTGAGCGCTAACTCATGTTAGCGCGCACCAACACAAAAAACACATTTTTATGAAATTTTGGAAACATTTTTTTCGTTTTTTGGTTCCCCTGAACCATACTGAATTTGGCAATTTTGTTGAAATTGCCTAATTCAGGAAAAACGAATGCACATCACTACCCAGCATCCTGTGTCCAACAGAGGCCAAACCAGGCCACAAGAATCTGGCATATACCCAACACTAAGAAGATCCCATGCTCTGATGCAATTAATAGCAGTGGCTATTCCCTAAGTCAACTTGATTAATAGCAGTTAATGGACTTCTCCAAGAACTTCTCCAAACCTTTTTTAAACCCAACTATACTAACCACATCCTCTGGCAACAAATTCCAGAGCTTAATTGTGCATCAAGTGAAGAAGAATTTTCTCTGATTAGTCTTAAATGTGCTACTTGCTAACTTCATGGAGTGTCCCCCTAGTCCTTCTATTATTCGAAAGTGTAAATAACCGATTCTCATCTACTCATTCAAGACCTCTCATTATTTTAAAGACCTCTATTATATCCCCCCTCAGCCATCTCTTCTCCAAGCTGAGCAGTTCTAACCTCTAGTCTTTCCTCATAGGGGAGCTCTTCCATACCCTTTATCATTTTGGTAGCCCTTCTCTGCACCTTCTCCATCACAACTATATCTTTTTTGAGATGTGGCGACCAGAATTGTACACAGTACAGCAGTGATTTACTGTGATATACAAACATTCTTTTAATCTGTTTAATATAGAAAAATATCATGAATTCGAGACTCTTAATTTCAAGTTGTTTTTTTCATAGTTACAGAATGAGAGAAACCCTGAAGAAATACACCAAGTTATGTCTAACAGTTACTTTCTGAATAAATTGTGAAATCACAATAATATTATAATTTGAGATCACACCCACCAGAGTTATTAAAGACAACTTTGCAGTATATGTAATGCTATAGGCTGGATATTTATTCTCAATGACAGCAAGTTTATTGAAAGTGAAATTTCTTACACAGGATCCAACTCAGGGGTCATTTACTATGCCATGATATTTTATCTCAGGAGGGGCAAAACATCACGAGGGGCATTCCGCAATATTTGTCTACTCCCTGAGGCAGTTTCCCTGAGATATTTTTTCTTGTGGAAAAATTCAGTGAGGAAAATATGGCAGAGAAAGAATGAAAATGCACAATGGCAGCCCCTTTCACACAGGGCAACCATCTTCTAAAATGGTTGTGCAACATATAAAAAATTCCCCCTGGTGGTCTGAGTAGACCCTCACCCACCCCCAGCTGCCTGTAAGGGCAGCACTTAAGTACAAAAAATTAGTATGTATTTATTTATTTAATTTATTTAGAAACTTTTCTATACCATTGCTAAGTTATATACCTTCGCAACGATTTACAAATAGGCACATAGACTAAGGTACGTAAATGTAGGTTATCGTACATTCTAACAGGTGCCAATAAAGTTTGGTTACAATTTCATCAATAAAATCAATATTTGAGTAATGTTGGTCTAGTCTGGGTGTAGTATTGAGTTACTCTCTATTTGTAGTATTACTACTTAGTTGTAGGATTGACTACATTAATATCAATAAAAATGTCATTTTTGATATGCGCAATGATGCCCGGGCACGTCCCAAATCCCTCCCCTTTGTAAAACCAAATACCTCCCCCCCCCCCATATTTAAATATCCCCCCCCCAGTATCTTCTCATCCCCTCCCACCCACACAAAGCATTCCCTAGTGATCTAGTGCCCGCCCCCCCCATATTTAAATATCCCCCCCCCCAGTATCTTCTCATCCCCTCCCACCCACACAAAGCATTCCCTAGTGATCTAGTGCCCGCCCCCATATTTCACAGAAAAGCATTCCCTGATAGTCTTAGTGTCCTCACCCCCAGAGTTTCCATTACCTTAATGGTCCATTTGCAGCCTGGAGTGCCCATTAGGCCATGAACCATTGACAACATTTTGCCAAATGGCGCCGGCTGGTCTTTGCCCCTGTCACATGGATAATGGCTCCAGACTGCCACGGTTCCTAGGCGGTGCTCTGGGCTGCCACTGAACAACCAGAGTACCTTTTTAAGGTAGGGGGATTCAGGGGACAGGGGGCCACTAGATTATCAACAAATGCTTTGTGTGTTTCTGGGCAGCTTAGGGGACAGATAAAAGTGGGGATGTGTGGGTGGTTGATTGGGGGGTATATTTGGTTGATAGGACCATTTTTTACAAAGGGGAGGGACTTGGAAAGAGAGGGCAGGGCATCACTTAGCAATTCAAAATGTGTTTTCATGTAATCTTTACTTTAATGTCATCTCTACAGGCAGCAAGAGGATGGTTTGGGGCAGACTTCTGAGGGGTTTTTTGCACATTAGGAGGAGGGGTTATTTTTAAGCCATATGGCATATTTAGAGGCAGGCTGGGAACATCAGGATGAGCATTAATGTCCCAATACGCCCGCAGAAAGTTAGCTATAACTTCTGAGTTGTAGCTATCTTTCTGGGAAATAACAGTGTTTCAACCAGCCATGTTATTATAGTTGCATAGGATTTCCTTTGCATTCACTCCTTTGCATGTATTAGTACATTTTATGGGTGCAAAGTGGGTAATTTCAATAGGGATAGTTTTTAGGTCAACATATTGTGCAATATGTTGAATATCACACGATATTGACGTGATATGAAATTATTGTACACTAAACAATGTTTTCCTGATGTTAATCACATCACAGATTAGGAAATTAACCCCTTAGTTTGCCAGGGCACAGCTCTTTTACACAAATAAATATTTTAAGGCATGAATGTCAACCTAAGCACCTCCCTCTTCCTTTGAACTTCCAGCTCATTTGGAAACTGGACTCAGAACTGGTACCATAAGCTTTCATTCTGATCTACCTGGAAGTTTTACCTTTATTTTATTTTATTTAGTTTACCCCAAAGCCTACACTTTCAGGGTGAATTATAAATCCAAAGACATAAAATGAAAAATGTTAATATAATACAGCTTACTTTAGTCCAACTATTGAGGCAACCGTTCTCAGCCAGGGGCAAAGCACCAGGGCTCCTTCTGGAAACCTAAAATGGATCTATATCTGGTCAGTAGGTGTGACCATTGCATTATAGCCATGACTTCCACCCAGGGACCATGAATGCTGACCCCACAGCATCCCAAGCCCTGGGGGATACAGGGAGCTGAAGAGCTGAATTGGGAATCAATACCAGGCTTCTCCGCCTGGCAGTGTGTTGCACTGCCACTGAGCCATGTTTTATCAGAACTTCCATCTTTGCTGTACTGTCTCCTGCAGATATACATGCATCCTTCATTTTGCTTATTCTTGAGGCAATAATCAAACTGCCTTTATTGGTGCAAGCTCCCAAGGTGCAGGGTCCGCACCAGTAATCAAAGCAAAATTACAAAGAGAACTTTGCTTTGATTATTGCCCTTGGAAAAAGTATCCACAGAGATTTGTTCTTCCTTCATCTATTGATATTTTTCCCAGCCAAAACTATAAATGTAGTTTTTGAAAATTCAAAATTATGCATGTTGTTACATCCCCTGACATAATCCCACTACTGAAAATGCCTCTGCAATATGCAGGGAAAAATGCATGCGTAGTTTTATATGCACAGAGTGTGGGCGATTTTCTAAAAGCCCATTTCTCTTGGTAAAATGCTATTTTACCTTTGGAGATGGCTTTAAAAATTGCACTCTTCATTCATTACTTGCTATTGTCTCTGACTTCAAGGTCAAAGAAAGAGATTTTGTTTCTACCTGTTTTTCAAGTTGTTTATGGTGAATTTTATTTAAAGTAATAATCAACAATGGACAAGGCATTTATTGGCAGTTAATTATTGTGTTTGTTGTAACTGGAGATGAGATGTAAAGACACTATAAAGGATTAAATTTATTTATTTTATTTATTTATTTTTAATTTTTATATACCGACATTCTTGTATAATATACAAATCATACCGGTTTACATTAAAACAGGAGATGCAGGAAAAAAGTTACCTTTGTCAAATACATTTAACATTAATAACAATGAAAATTGTTAACAAGGGATAACAACTATGAAAAAAGAGAAAGGTAAACAAAAGTGGAAGAAACATAGAAGTTAAAAAGAAAAAAAACGAAAAAAAGTAGCACCACGAAGGAGTGCACAAAGGGGAGTGCCCCTTTGTCGCGCCCCTTCAGCGCGCGACGCCAGGTGGAATGGCGCCGTTTACTGGCTCGACGCTGGGCTGGATGACATCACAAGGGGGCGGGTCTCATGCTCACTGTTTTTCTTCATAGCGATTTCCATTCACATTTTAAAGCTGATTTTTTTTCATTTTTTTTTTTTTAGCTTTTCTCTTCAGTGAAGCATCTCAAAAGTGTCCAGTGCTGGTGGGCAGCCCCCTCCGCCTCAGTGCCAGGTGGAATGGCACCATTTACCGGCTCAACGCTGGGCTGGATGAAATCACAAGGGGACGGGTCTCATGCTCACTGTTTTTCTTCATAGCGATCTCCATTCACATTTTAAAGCTGATTTTTTTCAATTTTTTTTTTAGCTTTTCTCTTCAGTGAAATTATGAAGTAAATAGGAACTTAAATGTTTGTAACAGGTACATGAAAATAACAACTAGAATAACACTACAAAATTTTACTTTTTAATAATCTGGAGCTTAGTAGAAATGAATATCTTGAATACATTTGCATTATATTTCTTTTGCTCTGCTTCCGGCTTCTCCTCTGCCTCGTTCGGTCCTTTGCCCCCCCGTACCTGTTTTATGTACTTTCCTCCTGTCAGTTCAGATGTAAACCGGTATGATGTTGCACACTAATGTCGGTATATAAAAGTGTTAAATAAATAAATAAATAAATAAACATGCATTCATTTTCAAATCAGATGCCGGTTTAAATCTTATCCAGAGTTCAGCAAACAAAGCATGCAAAGGACAGATGTGCTTAGCACTGATATTTGCAATCTGTGTAAACATTCTAGCATCATGAGTAGTTCATCAAAATATGAAATATTTAGTAGTTTTCTGCAGGGTTCCACCCTGCAGATATATTATCCTCAATTTGAATACTATAACAAACATTTATGAACTATTTATAAACATTAGTTTCAGCCAGAGAATGTATTTGTGGCTGAAAGGGATCTTGCTGTAAAATGTTTCACTTCCCTATTTCTGCATTTCACTTGGACTATGTGATTGCCAATTAGAAATCTGTTAGCTCAGGTCATTAGTGTGACATCATCATGTGGCAGTACGTGATACTGTGAATCGTCATGTAGTATCACACAAACTCATATGATGTCCTATGTCCCAAAACTAGGAAGAAGATATCAGAATCCTCCAAACCCAATAGATTATAATACGGAAATATTTGTTCACAGAAAGGGTGGAGCAACCTCCCAATGGGGATGGTAGAGGCCAAAACGGTAACTGAATTCTAGAAAGAAGAGGATCTGTAAACCTGAGGCCATAGCCTGAGATCAGGCAAGCTTTAAAGTATTACTGTAGAAATAGGAAGACTAGATGGACATTTTAGTCCTTGTTCTCTGTCATTTTCTTCACTTCTATGCATGTTTCCATGAATCTGACGGCTTCCAATGAATTTCTGTGATCGTAGCATAAAATACGTGACTGCAATCAGATTGGGTGTGTTAGCAAACAAGCTAAAATTGAGGACAGATATAAAACTGCATTATGGTTGTGGTTTAGCTTAAAAATGCTGCAGCTGATATTGACTTTTAACTAGACAAGAAGATGGATGAATTAGCACAAGTTTGAAAAATGTGAGCAGCAGCACAGTCATCAAAGTTTTAACTATGTTACTGTTCTAGACATTTGCCTTTTAGAATTATTCATTCTCCACATCTACCTAGCAAGCAAGCACTGACAGTGAAAGAATTACCCAGGCAATTTATTTTATTGTCTGTGAGTAGAAACTAGATATGAAAACTGAATTATTATGAGGCATGAATGACTAGGATACTAATGTTGTTTTAAGATATGATAGTGGTTTTTCTTAGCAATTTGAAACTTGTGCTAATTTCAACAGTAATATGTGTGACAAGAGCAACCTAAGATCAGCGAATAAAGGTTTACTCTCCATACCCTCAATGACATCTGCAAAACTAACCTCAGTCAGAGAAAGAGCCATCTCCTTAGCTGGGCCCAAGCTCTGGAATACAATGCCTCAAGAATTAAGACTGGAGACAAATTTGAAACATTTTAGAAAATCATTAAAAACGTGGCTTTTTAATCAAACTTTTAAAGAGGGTGTAGAACAGTGAATGTGAAAGACATCTATCACATTGATAAGCGTAATGGTGACTGTGATTACTATACTGTTTACATAATTTTTTGTTAATCGATTTTTATTATATTTGTTAGTTTTTAGATAATTTTAGTCTGCCTTCATCTTTGATGAAGTTTTTATAATAACTGTTTGTATTGTAAGGATTTCTTTTAATGTATTTTTATGTATAAATACCGCTGAGATTGAAACCAGGACCTTCACATCGGTTTACAAACATCGGTATAGAAAAAGTCTATAATTAATTAATAAATAAATAGAAAGAGATAGGGATATTCATTAGAGATCTACAGGGAAAAAAATTCATTTTCATTTTTTGGTTTCTTTCCAAGAAGATTTTTCCCACAAATTTTGGATCGTTGAATGTTTCATTTGTTTCAAAAACTGAATGAAACATTAACAAAAAATAAACAAAGGCCAGGGGTGATTCTGGCCCCTCCCCACCTGGAAAAATGTTGAGGCCAGAATCACCCCTGGCCCCCACTTACCCATGTGGTGGGGATCTGTCAGCATGGAGCGGCATGGCCCAGAGGCCTCATCATGGAGCGGCATGGCCCAGAGGCCTCATCACGAAATTTCTCCCTTCCTCTCCTCTGCCCACCATTCCTCTCCTCTGCCCCCCTCTTCTGGCCCTCTATCCCCTCACTTTGCCCTTCTCCTACCTTTTTCTCCCCCCTCACCTCATACACTTTTTCTCCCCCCTCACCTCGTTCCCTTCCCTCTGCTCGCCACTCCCCCCTCTCCTCCTAGCACTCCTAAATTGCTTATCTCTTAGTGTCTTCCTTTTGTACATATGTATATATTTACAAACCTCGTTGATTATTTAATGCAAATTTCCCCTTGTTATTCACACCCTCATTTATTCATTTGTTAACTTGTTTTATTTGTTCAATGTAAAGCGCCATGCCTGGCGTTTGTTTGTGTTACACTGTAAACCGATGTGATATCCTGGATGAATGTCGGTATATAAAAATTTTAAATAAATAAATAAATAAATAAATAAATAAAATGAAGACAGGGCCTCGGCCAAGACCTAGGCCTGATGCCAGGACCCAGCCCGGAATTTGGGTCCCAATGCCTGGGCCTCAGCCTAGACCAGAGCCCAGACTCAGGTCCAAAGCCACAGCCTGGCGGCTCAGTCGTAACACCAGGGCCTTGGCCCAGACCTAAATCGAATGCTAAGTGCCAGCTCGAAGGTCGGGTCCTGATGCCTTGACCTCATCCTAGTCCAGAACCCAGGCCCAGGCCCCGATGCTGTGGGCCTGGGCCTGGGCCCATATCCAGGTCCAATACCTGCGCTTTGACAGAGGGTCAGGCTCATGCCCAGTGTCCAGGCCTCAAAGCTCTGTGATTGCTGTCTTCTTTCTTCTGATGCCATTCACTGGGGTCATGCCAGAGTTAACTCTGTTGCATTTGACCCAGCGGACTATACCATTTGGATGGACGGCAATGCCATACATCTGCCATACATTAAAATGGTGCCATCTGCTGGGGTGAATGCACAGAGGCTCAAGTCCTGGTGTTGAGCCTGGGACCCAGCTCTGGTCAATGCTGAGGCCCATGCATCAGGACTCTTCTTTGGACCTGGGTCTGGGTCAAGGCCCTGACATTGAGACCCAGCATCCAGGTCAGACCACAGGCATCAGGACCAAGCATGGTTATGGCATCAGGCCTGGGCCTGGGCTCCAGCCTAAGCCATGTCACAGGTGTTGGGACCCAGCCTCCCACCCACACCCTGATGTTGGGCCTGGTTCCGGGTTGAAACTCTGGTGTCAGGAACCAGCCTTCGTGTCAGGCCACAGCATCATGTCTAGGCCACGGATGCAGCCTAGGTTGAAGACCAGGTATCACGACCCAGACTCTGAGCCGGGTCCCTGCATCAGGCCTGGGTCTGAGTCGAGGCTCCGGCGTCAGAACCTGGTGTCTGGGTCAGGCTGTAGAGTTGAACCTTGTCCTTGGCTACAGCCTAGGCACAGGCCTAGACATCAGTCCCTAGCCTCCAGACACTGGGCCCCATAATCAGGCATGGGCCATGGCCAGGTTCAGCCATGGGACACCCAACCGATCAGGTAAGAACCTATTTAAGGGTTTGCATCAAAGAGACTGTTGTATGGCCTGAAGTGGGTTCATGGTCTGCTAGCGTGTTGGAAGAGATAAGTATGCTGTAGTTTCTATGGATGTTGCTGTAGTTTTGATAATTAGTATGCCAATGGCAATGGACCACTGTGAGCCTTATACTAAAGAGTCATGGGAGACTGAACTAGACAATTTAAAGCTGTTTTTAAAGACCTACAGTCTTTGTTTATATGCCCGTGAAGTGATTCCACCCAGGTGTCATACTGCCCTTACTGTATACCATTGAGTCCAGGCCAATATCACTGACTGTTGGAATGGGGATTCTCTGGAGGTGCCTACTGGGGAGCCAAGATTTCTAGAGAGAACTCTATTGAACCAGTTATAGAAGGAAGCCTGAAGACTCTCAGCCGCATTTCACCTATGGGGGGAAAGAACTGAGGAAGGGGTCTTCTGTAAGAGGACTCTGTAAGTGGCGATGAACATAGTGATGCTGAGTTTGACTAGTACCTTGACAACCTTTTCGGCAAAGAATCTCTGAGTAAGATCTTGGTGAAAAAATGTGTCATAAATAAACAATGTTGATGATGGTAACTCAATGGATTCTGCCAGGTCAAATGTCTAAGCCTGAACACATCATGAAGAGAGTAGTTCGGGAGAGGTGAAAAGACCAGTATCTGTATGTACTCATTTGGCTAAAGGAAACTGAAGAAAAACAGGATGACTAGGTGAGGAAAGATGCATTAGCTATACTACAAAAGGAGGATTATACAGGGCAGGAAGCTAGGCCAGAAATACACGACTGTTCCTGGGTTTTCTGTTATAGATGATGGCAGGAGCATGATCAAAGCAGTGGACAAGGAGGCTACCAGGAGATCCCATGATTGGCACACTTGCTGCACCTGACAGGAAAGGATGCCCTGGAGGCTGTTGGACAAGGAAAGCAGAAGCGTTATCCTGTGGGAAGTAATAGAGCAGTACAGGGCATTTTAATCAGAGCATGAAGGGTGGGGGCAGCAGTTCTGTGAGAAGCAGGAAGCAGTGGGAACATCTTCAGGATCTGGGCACCAGGTGAAATTCCATCTATCTGATGATGCAGTGGTTCTGGAGAAACAGAAACCCTATCATGAGTTTATTGTGGATATAGATACCCTGGGGGGGGGGGGGGGAGAGGTCAGGATTGGTTACATATGACACAGTTGTTATAAGATATCTGAATCCTTAAACAAATGCCATGTAGAATATGAGTTTAGCAACAGCCACCCTGGGTAAAATCATCCCCATTGTCAATATCATGGAGAAGTTACAGAGTTTACAGCAGAACAGGAGACTAGTACCAGAAGTGCTGGTGCTCTTAGCCTCCTTGCAGCTACAACTGCAAAATCAATTCAAACCCATCAGCCAGCTGGAACCTTGCATGCTCGTCACAGTGTGTGATCCATGGGCGAAAGGGAATATTGTCATCCAGTTCAATAATCTGATTTATTGGAAGGAGAAACTGGTGGCTAGTGTGCAGGAATTAGAGCACCAGAGGCAAAGAGGCAGTGGGGATTCAGCAGAGAATGGGCTGGGCTTCTACTGCAGTACTCTCTCTCTCCTTCTCTCCCCTCTCAAAACAGAATTTGTGATAAATCCCATTTTGGCCGTAACCCACAACTATAGTAGGTATAATGCCAAAAAAATGGTGTAGTTATTTCTGGCATTAAATCCCACAATAGTGTGCATTACGTTACCACACACAAAGTTAAACAGCCTTCATTCCCATTTATTCCTTGCACTTGAATACAATTTTCAAATTTGCATACGCATTTCGCGATGCAGTGTTTATTGCATGTGTTACAGTGTTATCGCCCTAATACCCGTGATAACACGCTAACGCATTTTGATAAATGACCCCCCTTAGCTTGTAAGCCCTCTGGGGATATGGAAATACCTACATTACCTGAATGTAATCTGCTTTGAAATGCTGAGAAGCAGAATATAAAAATCTAAAATAAAAAAAATCTAAAATATTTTTTTTTTAACTCTCATATTGATTCTGTACAAAGATGTTCTTTGTGTGTATCTGGAAAAATTAATACAATATAAAAAAAAGACAGCAAAGAGTTTTTAAAAAAAACACTAATCCCATAGTTTTCAGATTAGCTAATAAGATCTTACTTTTCTCTATCCATCCAGAGTAGTCATTTGCTTAAAGAAAGAATCACCGTGCCACGCTGACATTTAAACCTTTTGGTTCCAGTTTTTAATCTATAGATCCATTTCTCCTTTAAATGTTTTAAAAGAAGATCCCTGTTTTCTCATCAAATGTGTTTCTTAGCATGATCATTTACAGAAAATAAAAGCATATCAAAATCATGATCTAGTTGTAAGCAATGACAAACTAAAAGTTCTTCTAACCTATGTTTTTTTAAACAAGTCCAGTGTTCTGGAACCTGTATCCTCAACATTCTTCTTGTTTCCCCACATATAAAAGTTACACAGAAGGAATTTGATCTACATTTCATGGCTACACGTTTGTAGGACTTTGAGATCTACATTGCACAGTGGCCTTGCTCACTTTTATATGAGGGAAAAACAATGCAGTGAGAAGAGTAGTTGCGAAATCCCCATGATGTGTTCCTCAAGGGTTGAGGCAGAGGAAGAATGGTATCGAAAGCCTGAGATGTAGGGCAGCAGGTGTGCAAAGCAATGGATGGCCAGAGCATGAGCAAGAGTCCACAAATATTGTAGGGGAAGCAGGGGCAGAGGAAAATGCTTTTTGGCTGAGAGAAGGCCAACCAAGATCTTCCCCTAACTCCACACCAAGCTCTGCCCACATTTCCACTGCGGATTCTTTACATTACATTTGCAGTTTGTCATATTTATTTTTCATCTAAATCATAAGGTATAAATTCTTCATTCCCAGACAAAATAAATGCTTGATGCTAAAAAAAAAAAAGCAACAAAAATATTATTACTATTAGAAATGCCAGTACTAAGTGGCTATTCTTGTACTATAGTTTTTGGAATCCAATGGATTACAAGATCAGAGGCAGCATGAGGTAGCTCTTGTCATATGAATCTAATCAATTTCTTTTACTAAGTGACCCAACAATTGGATCAAAGGACAGTTCAAGTTATAGTGTACTTATAATTCAGAAGGACATTGGCAATATGCTACAGGGTTCAGTCCGTATATAGTGACTTCCAATGACTTAGTAAGCAATATTGTAGAAGAACTATCAGGAGAGGTTTGTCTTTTGTGGATGATACCAAAATCTGCAGCAGGGTTGATACCCAAGAAGATGTGGAAAACAAGAGGAAGGATCTAGTAAAGTTTAGGGAATAGTCTAGAGCAAAAACAAAATAGGAGAGAGCCCAACTCAAAAAATTCACAAAAACAGAAAAAGGACAAATAAAGCTTTTAGTTGTCCAAATCTTTACATTTTTTTTTAATCATGAGTGTTTTTAATGTCCCTGATGATACATCTGAGAGATCCTTAAAACACTCATGAAAAATAAAATGCTTTATTTGCCCTTCTTTTCTAGAGCAGAGGTTCCCAAACCTGTCCTGGAGGACCCCCAGCCAGTCAAATCCTCTCAGTGGATAAGTTCTTGGAGGAGAAGTCCATTACCTGCTATTAATTAAGTTAACTTGGAAAATAGCCACTGCTATTACTAGCAACAGTAACATGGAATAGACTTAGTTTTTGGGTACTTGCCAGGTTCTTATGGCCTGGATTGGCCACTGTTGGAAACAGGATGCTGGGCTTGATGGACCCTTGATCTAACCCACCTTGGCATGTTCTTATGTTCTTATTTATCTGGCTCTTTAGGGTGAATAATAAAATGGTAAATGGCCTTCATTATTAAGCATATGTAGAAAGGCTAAACATATATACCCTAGAGGAAAGGCAGGTTGGGGAATATTTAAAGAGACCTTTAAAATACATTCAAGATATCAATGTACAGGAGGTGGGTCTCTTTAAACAGAAAGGAGGTCTGAAACAAAGAGAGTGAAGGGGGGTAGACTCATGAGTAATCCAAGAATTACAGAAACATTGGTGGTTGCATGAAACAACCTCCTAGTAGAGGTGGTGGAGACAAGGTCAGTATCTGAATTCAAGAAAGCATGGGACAAGCAGCAGGGGTCTTGGAGGGATTACAGAGTTGACCAGTTGGTGAGGATGGGCAGACTAGATAGGCCATATGGCCTTTTTCTGTCATCTACCAAATTATTTAACACTTTTTTATACCGACATTCATGAAATAATCATATCATATCGGTTTACATAGAACCGGGGTATGATAACAATAGCAATAGCAAACATGCAGCGATGAAAGTTACAATGAACAGGGGAGACATAACTAGGGATAAGAAGCTAGAAGTCCAAAATGACCAAATTCCACATTAATGTAAAAAATAATCATATCATATCGGTTTACATAGAACCGGGGTATGATAACAATAATAACAATAGCAATAGCAAACATGCAGCGATGAAAGTTACAATGTACAGGGGAGACGTAACTAGGGATAAGAAGAAGCTAGAAGTCCAAAATGACCAAATTCCACATTATAAAATTTATAATACTCATTTTTACTTACTGTTTGTAAAGTGTGAATTGTTCATACATAGGTTAACACTCCAACTGCGTTTTGGGTTTCTTTTTAAACCTTCCTGAAGAAGCCTTTTCAGCGAAATGTGATATCATATAGGAGGATCATAGCTGTAGGATTACAAAGCTGTGAAAATGCCTTTGATAAAGATAAGTTTTTGTCCATTTGCAATGAGCACAGTTTATGGTGAAAAACAATTTTTTAAACATTGTTTTGGCATCACGTTTTACTGAATTATGACATCATGTCAATACATGATCATTATATAATATAAACACACTATTTTTGAGAAATTATGAGTGTAAACCTATATGTGAATAATTAGCCTTGATAAACAGTAAATAAATAAATGAATATTACAAATTTTGTAACGTAGAATTTGGTTCTTTAGTATATTATTCTGTAGCCAGTATGAGACAAAATTTGATGCCATTGCTGGGGCTGACTCAGGACCTTCCGATTGGATGTCTTCTCATCCTTGTAAATTCTATTGACTGGGGCTGTCATCTAAGGGCATGAGTCAGTCATTCTGGACATTGATGGCATAGTCTCCAGCACTGTTGCAAGAAAGAGACCTTAGAGAGTGAAACGACTAAACTACCAAAAAAAATCCACTCTGGAGCTTAAGAGACACAAATAAAATTATAATGTATTGTTTTTGACCATCATATTTTTAGACGCAGACTGCAAATATCTTATGTGAGTTACAGTAAATCTGAACTGTAACATCTTAAGGTTATAATCATAGGTCATTCTGTAACATACTCCCATTTTTTAAAATACATTTTTCATACTGCATTCTAAAGAGCACTTATCTGGGGCACCAATCAACACTGGCCCGAAGATATAATTGTGATGATCAGCCTGGGGTGTATCCCAACACTGATACTGCATTTCAAAATTAATATTTCTGCTTCAGGGGTAATAGGATTATTTTCTTTGTTGATAAAATGCTCGGGAACAGATACCTTCACACTCTGCCATCGCCTTGTCATCGCCAGATTCTATATTGCTCCTAAAACTAAAATTACCGATATGTGACTTTGGAGCTTCAATGGAACACTTAATCATTTTAAAATTGCACTGGAAGTCACTACTTAAATAATTTCAGAGAGGAGATCTCATAAATATGTCAAAATGAGTCTCAGAATAAAATTATTTCCTGATGAAAGATCAGCATGATTTAATTCAAATGCTGCTGGAAACGGCAAATGATCAGCCACACACACAAAGAGGAAAATATTAAAATGAGTGTCTCAAAAATACTAAGATGAAATGCATAAAGTGAGGTTAATAATGTCCACATAATGTACTTTCAACTAAGAAAAGTAATACTCATTCTTGAAAGTTGGCTCCAGGGTAGAAGCTTGAGGTTACTCTCTCTGCTAACCACTCCATACTGAAAGGGTCATTTATCAAATCACGTCATGGCGTTTTCGCATGTGAAAAATGCTTTAATGCATGAGAAAACGCCATAACGCATGGTGCGATGCAAATTTTTAAAAGGGGAGAGATTGGGGAGGAGTTCAGGGTGGGATTTCTGAAAAAGTGGGCTGGCTTCATGAAGCCATAATGCACTATATCGCACAGTTTTAATGCTGAAAATAACTACACCTTTTTTAATTGTGTTAAGCTGCATGATGTTGTGTGTTATGCCCATAATGCAATTTGTGATTTTTTTTGCAAATTCTGTTTTGGACATTTTTAGGCTGGGGGAGGGACAGAGATGTGGGAGGAGGGTAGGAGAGGGATAAGGAGTGAGAGAGTGAGAGAGAGAAAGGGAGGGGGAGAGAGAGAGAACATCTGGGGTGGCATCATAGTAAGCAGCTATTTATGCTGCTATAGGTGTTAGGGATGTACAGAGGGACCGCATACATTACATTAGGTATTCGTCGGGGGGCAGATACGTTGCATTCGGCAAGAGGGGCCCCCGATCCATTCATGCGTTCCATTCTTATTCGTTTCCCGGTTAAAATTTAATTAATTACAACCCCCCACCCTCCACACCCCCCAAGACTTGCCAAAAATCCCTGGTGGTCCAGCGGGGGTCCGGGAGCCATCTACTGCACTCACGGTATTCAAAATGGCGCCGATAGCCTTTGCCCTTACTATGTCACAGGGGCTACGGGTGCCATTGGTCGGCCCCGGTCACATGGTAGGAGCAATGGACGGCCAGTGCCACTTGTGCTCCTACCATGTGATGGGGCCGATCAATGGCACTGGTAGTCCCTGTGACATACTAAGGGCAAAGGCTATCGGCGCCATTTTGAATACCGGCAGCCAACGGCATGAGTGCAGTAGATGGCTCCTGGATCCCCGCTGGAACACCAGGGAATTTTGGCAAGTCTTGGGGGGGGGGGGGGGTCAGAAGGGTGGGGGTTTTGTTTAAATTCGCTCCTTTAGACAGCCGAATAATTCGGTGAAGATTAGTTCTATTCGTGGGAAATCACGATACATTTCATGATGCAACGAATACAACGAATATGGCCCTATACATTGCGGATTGCCAATACATTGCAAACGAATGCACACCCCTAATAGGTGTTCCGCCTAGTAACTCGAGGTGAGGTTTAGGTAGTAGTGTAGAGGTTAGGGGCCACTTTTACATGCAGAGTGAGATGTACGGACAGAACAGTACACTCTTGTGAAGATTGGATGTCCTTCAGAGTGAGGAAACTCACACAAAGATGAGATTTGTACAATGATCTCTCAACCTAGCTTGATGTTACCCAGGTAGAGAATCCATCAAGCAAGGATGAGCTGACAAAGTAGAAGCCATGGTTGTCTATAATAGATTGAACTATACACAAGAAGCAAGAAGACATAACATAACATTTTACAAGCCCCTGCCCTCAGACCCCACTGGAGAATACCAGAAGGAACTACACAAACTCCTGAAGGGATTCTCCACTGGAATACAGCAACATATTTACATGGATACACCCCAGGAACCTCAGCCAGGTAATTTCTACCTATTACCCAAAACACACAAATGGGGAAACCCTGGACATCCCATTGTTTCTAGCATCAGCATCCTCACAGTAGGAGTCTCTGGCTACATGGATTCCATCCTCAGAGCCTATGCCACCAGCATTCTTAGCCACCTTCATGAGACCACATATTTTCTGAGGGAGCTCCATTCTATTGGCCACCTTCCAGAGAACCCCATTCTGGCAAACTTTACACCAACAACCCTCACAAAGACGGATTACAAGCCATCAGGAATATCATCCCAGATGCCATCGTAGCTGATCTGGTCAATAAACTTTGCCATTTTGTCCTCACGCACAACTACTTCAGATTTGAAAAAGGACTTGTATCTGTAAGTCAGTGGCACTGCCATGGGTACCTAACATGGCTCTACAATAAGCCAACATTTTCATGGCTAATTTAGGACAATGTTTCCTCAGCTCTTTCACCCAGAAAGTAAATTGATTACATCTTCATCATATAGACCCATGGACCTGAATAATTAAAAAAATCCCATCAGGAATTCAACAAACTCCACCCTACCATCAATCTGAGCCTGAAACAAACCATATAGCAAGTCCACTTTCTGGTAATTACTGTCCAACTAAATGAGGAACACATAAAAACCACATTATACCAGAAACCCACCAACTACCACACATACCTACATGCCTCCCGCTTCTACCCACTCTCTACCACCAGCTCCACTGTCTACAGCCAAGTTCTATGGTACAATCATATATTTTCTGACCTTTCAGAGAGGGACTCCCATCTGGAGAAATTACAAACATTTTTGAAATTAGAGTACCCACCCAATGAGGTAAGAAAACAACAGAGCAAGACAAATACCCAGGAGCAATCTGCTACAGAATCATCTCAAAAAAGAAAATACAGAACACTTTTGATTGTTACCACTGAAACATCATCAAGGAACTACAACCCATCCTGGACAATGATACCACCCTCTCACAGGCTGTGGATGGCAAGCCTATCCTAACTTATTGACAGTTGCCCTACCTCAAATGGATTTTCACTAACAACCAAAAATTGTACAACAATGACACCAACTCAGGAACCAGACCCTGCCATTAGCCCAGATGCCAACTCTGTCCACATAACCCAGGCAACACCAACAACATCAACAACAATATCCAGGGTAAATTTACCTGCTCTTCTTCCAGTGTAATATATGCCATCACCTGCTAGCTATGTCCCTCTGCTGTCCACATAGGACAGAGGTCAATCCATAAGGACAGGAATAAATGGACATAAATCTGACATTATAAATGGCGACATTCAGAAAACAGTACAACATTTCAAACTTCCAGTACATTCTCTGTCTGACCTTAATGTTGCCATACTCCTAAAAAGGAACTCAAAGTAACAATCCGGGTTGAAAATGCTGAATTGGAACTCATCAAAATCTTAACTACATCAACCTGGGTTTGTACAGAGACTGTGGCTTCATGACACATTACAACTATCTATGAACTTAAATGTTCTCAGATCATTCTGTCTTTTCACACTTACCTCAGTTGTCAGTAGGCTGGACTATAATACTATTAACATTCTGTTTCCACACCCTTCCATCCTAATTCATTTCTCACCCCCCATCCCCACATATATTACTCACTGCCTGAAGTATGCTTCATGCATCTGATGAAGTAGACTTTGTCCTTGAACGCTCATGCCTCAATAAATTGGTTAGTCTATAAGGTGCCATCCACCTTTTGTCATTTATACTACTTTCTGTAACCTCCAGCTCTAATTCCTCTTCCTGTTCTTCAGCATTTTCCTCATCATCCATCTCTTCCAGCTGTTCCCAAGCCATCAGATGTACCTCATTAATTTTATCTATTGGTGTTTTCCCCTTTGTTCACCTCTTCTCATGGGTGGATGTATCGCTCCTACTCCTTTCAAAACTGACAAACAGTAGCATGTGCTAGGCTGACTTTCATACAGTTTTGAAGGAAGGAGGTGGAGCAACAAGGAAAAGAATTGAACATGCACAGTTTAGGATGGTCACAGTATTTAACACTCACAATAATTAATATTCTCACACATTTTATCCCTCAGTCACTATAGTTTTAATGTTACTGTACATTGCATTCTAATATTGTATGCATGTTAATATGCTATATATGCTAGGGAGGTGATTTTTTATGAATTCATATTCAGATAGGGAAAATAACTTTCAAACACATATGCACAGCCTCATATATGGGCATGCAAATATCTGTATATCTTGTCTGTGCAGATTATAAAATGTGTATGTCCTAGAGATGTGATTTGGCCGAACCTTTTGGTTCGGCCTTCATTATCAGCCCACCGTGGGAAATTTCATTTTCCCGCAGTTCAGGTCAATTTTATTTTGGATGCCCATGAACCGAAGCCCGAAACCTTCCCCAACCCTTCAAATTCAATTATTACAATGAGGGGCTGTTAAACAAACAAACAAAAAACCCCACAAAACCCACCCCCAACCCTACAAATTTAAGTAATTGCAACCCCCCACCCTCCCGATCCCCCCAAAACTTGCTGAAATTCCCTGGTGGTCCAGTGGGGGTCCCGAGAGTGATCTCCCCCTCTTGGGCCGTCGGCTGCCAGTAATCAAAAAGGCACCGATGGCCCTTTGCCCTTACCATATGACAGGAGCTATCTGTGCCTTTGGCCGGCCCTTGTCACATGGTAAGAACAGTGGACGGCCGGCGCCATCTTTTTATTATTTCGTCACCCCCTGAAACTCAACAAAATAGGAAATATCATCTCTATTTCCTATTTCATCGCAAACGAATGCACATCATGTCCCATTACGTACAAATATCAGAAAAGGGCGTACTTTTTCTACCTATTTTATAAACACGAACATGTATATTTTACATGTGAAACAAATATAATTTGTTTGCATAAAACCCTGATATGTACGTGGATATAGGTATAATTTAAAACATGCTCACATAATTTAAATCACCCCTTTGCTAATACCTCTACCATTTGAACCAATCCATCTCCAGTTCATTGAGTCCCTCATAGTACTATGCCCTGAAGTCCCTCTGTAGGGAGAGATCTCATGTTTACCACTGAATCATCAAATATGTATCATACAAGCCATTAGGCCCATTCAAACGGGTGGGATTCCATTGGTCAGAGCCGCTCTCTCCTCTCTTCTGTACAACGTCTTACCCTTCCCACTTAGTCATATCCTCTTCCCTTTTCCTTCATCCCCTCTCATCTTCCCTTTCCTTCCCCTATCACCTCATCCACAATCCCTTCGCTCTCCCTCAGCCCTCCTCCACTCCCTCTTTTTCTCTTCTACAGGGCCGGCTGTTAACCCTTTGCATGCCGGTTAAAACAGGTGAGATTTAGCTCTGCTCCAGCCATCCCAACTCCCTCCTCTCTTCCCCGATGGCAGACAGACGGGCTCGGTGACTTCTGCCCTTTCCTCCTCCTGTCCCTGAGTATGACTATCCGGCCGTCCCTACTCCCTCCCCCATTGGCGGACGGACAGGCTCGGCGACTCGTCTGCCCTTTCCTCCTCGTCAGTGCCAGCCAGGAAAGTTAAGGGAGAGACCAGGCTAAAGGAGGAAGCATTTGCTGGTTAAACTGCAGTATGTTAACAGCCTGAGCCCATCCCTCCATCACCATCCCTACTCCATCCCCCCTTCCCCGGCGACGGAGTGATGGGCTCAGGCTGTTAAGATGTTGGAGGAGCCGTTTCTTGGAGCAGCGGCTCGTCTGCCCTTTCCTCCTCCCCTCTGTAACACCCTGTTCCAATCTCTATGCTTTGGGGCGTAACATCAGCACGTTGCTCAGAGCTCTGTGCCGCACATGCGCAGTAGAGCTGCTCTCTACTGCACATTTGCGGCACGACGGTCAAGCCTCCTTTATCTAGATTGATACCCAAGAAACTGACAGGCCCCAAGCACTGTCCCAGCAAGAGAAAGACTTTTACCCAGGTGAACTTTAAAACTGCACTGTCTCAGTGGAAAATGAAGAACTTCTGCCCTAATACACTGAAGGATACCTTATCAGATGCGCTTGTTCGCCTGTTCCTCTGTCAACAGGAGCAAAGCAGACAGAGAGACTACAACTTAAGCTCATAAGCAGGAGTCATGGATAAGCCAAAGCAAACAAAGGTCAGAAAGACCTCACCCTCAAGGAGTGGAGCAGTCGGAGATGGAGAAAATTGCTGACACTGGCAGACAGCTTGGCAAACAGAATGGAAGCCTTCCCACTGAAGAAATGGGGAGGGGGTAAAAGATTTGCAATGCATCAAAAGACACAACACCCACCACATGGTTATGCAGAAGGTTATATATATTTATCAGATGGAAAGTATAAGACAGGGGGGGGGGAGAAGAAAGGGGAGCATAAACCCTAAGAGGAAGAAAGAAGGAAAAACCCTGGAAGAAAACCTGGAGGGCAGATCCAGGGGCACAGACCCTGAAACCAGAAAAGGAAAGAGCGAAGGACCTCCTGGGGAAGCAAACCCTGAGAGGAGCGAATCCAGAGAGCATCCCTGAAAACAAAAGGTGGGTCAGAAGTAGACGAGCACCCCCTGCTATCGAGAAGGGAGAAGTCTAAGTGTGGCCCAGAGACCGGAGAGATGAGTTGTCTGATCCTGTGCAGAGAGTAGGACAGAGTCTGAGATGGTGAGGGGCAAGAGCAAGCCCAGACAGCCAACCAATACCAGAGCCAGAAGCTAGTCTCCTTCCGGGATCACCTGACCACTCTGCCAGTACCAAACCCAGGAAGCAAGCCTCTCCCCTGCCCACATTCTCCAGCTCTCCAGTCAGAGCCTGCTTCAGAGGTGAACAGAGATATCGCCTGAAGCTTAGACCAGGGGTAAGTAAGTTAGCCATAAGTGTTCATATGTTAAGCAGGCTAAGGTTTATGGTATGTCTGTCACCACCCATGATACAGAACTTACTTTAGGGAAAACTGGTGCTTAGTGGCCAGGATGTTAGAGCCAGGAATTGTTGTTATTGCTATATCCTGCCAAAATTGACAAACGTCTGTTTCTGAGGAGAATAGATGTCTTTTCCTGACATAGGATCGCAATATATTGTTTTGATTAGATTTATTTTATGTACTGCTTTTAACATTTTGATGTTTTTAGTATTTTTATTATTTTCTTCATTTACCATGTTTTATTAAAATTGTAAACCAGTATGATTGTATCAGAATACCAGTATAGAAATTAAAATAAATAAATAGATAAGGTGGGAGGGCATCTGGCAGTGTCTTGTAGCAGACAGATCCCTGCATACCTAAACATGCTTATACCTTGAGTTCATCCAGACCTCCCACTCAACAATAGCAGACAACTGATGAGTTTGATATCAATTATGTTAGATAATTAGCAGGTGTAAAATTGCAGAATAAGTTGCTTAATGTATTCACATTAATCTCTTATAGCAACTTATGCACATTACTTATGGCCCAACCATGGAACACCTATAGACCACCCTTTTTTTGTGCAGGCAAATGTGTACACAAAATCAAAAATACTTGCAAACTTTTGATATTTATAAACTACCATGTGCATGAGTACAAGCTAATTACACACATATATGCTAATGTGACATAACACCTTTGAAAACTCATTAGTGCATACTCCGTTTAAGTGGCATTTTCATTTGCAGGTTACATTTTTAGCAATCACAAACTAAAAATCTTCTACCATGAGCTTTAGTGTATAGGCCTCAGTCTTCTGTGAAGGCCATTATTGTTTTCTCTTCTAATCTACAACCATATACTGTTTTTTGTACTTTGTCAGGGTGGTCATCTGTTTTGGTTCAGGGAGGCAAGTTATTGTGCTAGTTTAACTGTGAGTGTATGCAGAACTTCACTAGTCTCTGAAGTGTCTTGTTTCTGTTTATTTCATCCTTGGTTGGTAGTGCTGAAATTTGAATTGGTATGACCTATGTTTCCAGGCTTGTTCCTGCTTGACTTGCTTTAGCTGCATATATAATTTATTGGATTGCTAGGTTATCAGATGGCAAACATTAGTGTAAATTTTCTCTTTCCACAAATACAGTGCAGGTTACATAAATAAATCACTGCTATATATTTTGAAAGAGTACATTTCCTCTACAGCAAGCCAAGCATATGAAGACCTAGATAGAGATTAAAGTGCATTTGCCTGATTTACTTTCTCTTAGTGCAACATTTCTTTCTGCTTAAAAGTCTGCAATCTGTGAAATAATGAAGCTTTAATCTGAAGATCAAATTGTAAATTTCAGAAAGCATATTTCCCATGGCTTTACTTTTTTTTCTTTTAAAGTTCTTTTTAAAAAGACAGTAAATTAGAGACCGTTCTCGACAGCAGAAGAAATGTAATGTGATTTTATTAAATGAATAAATAATAAAATAAAATACTCATTGGAGACTGGTAAAAAAGAAAAGCTCCTAACTCAGACAAATTTGTACAGTAGATTTTCTTCCAGAGAAATTAAGGTTTTAGATATTTCTGTGGTGCACCAAAAACATGAGGATAATCTATAAACCAAATGCTTCTGTTACATAGAGGTAGTATATACTGTACTGTATATTTTGGGCATAAATATGCTAAAAATCTCTAGCAGGCAGATTGGAGTCTATTTCATTATCTTGATATCTTTCTGCCATTTATATTACAGCTTCAAATAGCATTTAGTCTAATATTAATTCGTTTCATTTTTGCTCTTATGTAGCTGTACTACAGCCCATAAAACTCAAATATAACAGATACTCTGTTTTGAGATATAGATCCATTGTTAACACCAAATTAATGAGACTGTCAGTGATGCTACCTGGCTGAGAAATCACATGCAGGTTGAGCTCCCTGGGGTCAACTACGTAATCGCTTAAATTATCATCCTGGCTTAAAAAGTTTACTTATTTATTTATAAAGAAAAAGTTAATGTAAGTTTCTTTGCCTGGCAACATTTTGGAGAAGCTGAGAGATATATTGGTAAAACCCACATGAGCAGCAGGTAAAAAATTAAAACAGAATTTAATATGGTGCTTGAGACAGAAACATTATTAGATCTTCCTTGAATTCAAGCAGCAAAGGAAATATCAAAGAATGTTTTGAAAGTACTTGAACACCGACTTAGTAAACTCTAATTTTTCCAAGATGAGACATGATCATCACGTTACGGCTCAAGAAATGCCATCAGAGCAATTCTCTATCCAGCTAGCTGCTTTGGAGTGCATAGACCAGTAGGAAAATCGGAGCCAGTGGAACAATGGGCACATCATTGGAATAAATGAGAGTATTAAGGTTCAGGAATTATTTCAACTGGTGAAGGTCTAACTACCGCAGACTTCAGACCTGGCTCTCGGAACAGAGGGGGAAGAGCCCATAGGGCGGATTCGGAGAGAGAGAATGCCTTGCATTCATACCCAGTGATTGCTCATGTACTCAACTACACTGATAAAGTGAAGGTGATATATCAAAAGGAAGAATCTCTGGAATATGATGGTAATATTTATTATTTAACAATTACCTTTAACAGCACCATAATGCATGGAGGGAGAGAGAGAGAGAGAGAGAGAGAGAGAGAGAGAGAGAGAGAGAGAGAGAGAGAGAGAGAGAGAGAGAGAGAGAGAGAGAGAGAGAGAGAGAGAGAGAGACTGACTATCCATAATGCCCTCACACTAGATAGGTATTTATATCTCTATGGGAAGCCCACCTAGTAACTTGAGGTGAGGTTTAGGTATTAGTGTAGGAGTTAGGGGCCACTTTGACATTCAAAATGAGACGTACGAACAGCACAGTGCTCTCTTGTGAAGATATTATGACCTTCGGAATGAGGAAACTCAGCCAAAGATGAGATTTATGCAATGTTCTCGCAACCTAGCTTGATGTTACCCAGGTTGAGAGTCCATCAAGCTAGGTTGAGAGAACATTGCACAAATCTCATCTTTGGGTGAGTTTCCTCACTCCGAAGGTCCTCAAATCTTCACAAGAGAGCACTGTGCTGTTCGTACGTCTCACTTTGAATGATGGGAGAGTTAGAGTGTATAGCAGTAAATGATGAGATTGACGTAATTGGCATCTCAGAGACTTGGTGGAAGAAGGATAACCAATGGGACAGTGCTATATCAGGGTACAAATTATATCACAATGAATAGGGAGGATCAATTTGGTGGGTGAGTGGTGCTATATGTTTGGGAGGGCATAGAGTAAAACAGGATAAAGATCATACTAAATTCACAATAGAATCTTTATAGGTCAAAATTCCATGTGTGTTGGGTAAGAGTATAGCGATAGGAGTATCCTATCATCCATCTGGCCAAAATGATGAGACAGATGATGAAATGCTAAGAGAAATCAAGGAAGCTAACCAATTTGGCAGTGCAGTAATAATGGGAGATTTCAATTATCTCACATCAATACCTTGTAAGCAAAATGTTTTTCTTCTATGTGCTATATTTCATATAGATTAATTTATATGTGGGACTATCATAACACCCACGGTAAACAAGCAGATTAGCTTCTGTATTAACTGCTATGGGTCATATTTAATCATCGGTCCAAGTCTTTCAAAAAGATTACGTATTTATTAATGAGTAATTTTTTTTTTCTTTTTTAAATTTTTTCTAAAAATTAATGTGGAACGGTACTTTCCTTATTAGTTGACAGTGCTACCACGCTTCGGAAATCCAGTTCTTTCTGGTGGTGACACCACGCTTCAAAGATTTAATCACTTGAAAAAATTCAACACAGCACTGCCACGCTTCAGAGGTCCAATTATTCGAAGGGTCCAGTCCGACGTACGTTTCGCAAAACTGCTTCAGGGACTGCAACAAACGTGATTCTCCTGTATTGGCCACTGAGAAGTTTAATTCCTCGTGTCCACAGGCAGGCAGCCTCAAAAGTTGTAACCAGGACCATTGGGGAAATTATTGCCCTTGATGACCAGCCCTTGCAGCTAGTGCAGAATGTGGGTTTCAAGCGTTTTTTGAAGGTCGTACTTCCAAATTACAAAATCCCGTGCAGAACCACATTTAGTAGAAAGGTCATCCCCAGCCTGTACAAGCAGTGTCGCAGTCACATGCAAGCACTGCTAGCTAAGGCAGAGGGAAGAGTGCATTTCACCTGCGATATCTGGACCACCATGAATGCTGCACACTCTTACCTCTCTCTGACAACACACTGGTGGGACATGGCTGAGGCAGGGGCAGCCAACAACTCTATTACTGAAGAAGTATCAGGGTGGAGGTGGGCTTTACTGCACACCCACCTGACGGACCAGGCCCATACTGCAGCCAATATTTTAGCATGCATCAGACAGATGCTGGAGGGCTGGCAACTACACCAGCGAGACAGCAAAACGCAGGCAGGGTTCTTTGTCACAGACAATGGTACAAACATGGTTAAGGCAATAACCGATGGGCGGTTTAAGAACATCCAATGTTTTGCACACACTCTGCACCTGGTAGTGAAGTCAGCTCTGGGCTGGGAGTCCAATGACAAAGAAAATGAATACCTGCATAGGTTAATACAGAAGTGCAGGAACATAGCAGCACACTTCCACAGAAGTGTCAAGGCGGGGCAGGTTCTCCTACAAAAGCAGACTGATTTGGATATGCCTCACAAGCGTCTCATTCAAGACATTGCCACCCGGTGGAATTCCACCTTTATGATGCTGGAGAGGTTACTGGAGATGCAGACACCCCTTCATGAACTTTCTGGTACAATGGACATAGGTGTGCAGAATCCTCTAGGGCATCATGATTGGTTAGTCATGAGTCAGCTGGTAAAAATCCTGCAGCCCTTCAAGGAGATCACGGAGGAGCTGAGTTCCAGAAGTGCCACCTTGACTGACATCATCCCTATAGTTAATTTCCTGGATGAACATTTGGAGGCCTTTAAACAGGAAGAGGGAATGACTGCTGAGGTGCTGCAGTGTCTGGACGTTTTGCAGCAGCAGGTGAAAGACAGATTAAGGCCTTTAACAGACGACCGCACATACATGCTCGCCTCTGTCTGTGATCCCCGTGTGAAAGGTAAACTCGCCCTACAGTCCAATTGTCTGTCATTTGTGAAGGAGCTGCTGTATATCTAGCAAGAGAGACCCATACAAAGAGCAATACATGTAATAAAAAGGAAATATTTAGGGGACTATGCAAGAAAATTCATGCTAAAAAACAGTTTAATGGCGTGGGCTAAAAATGCCACTTAAAATGATGAAAAGAGATTTAGCATCTATATAGCAAAACATGTCCCTGTTAGTGAACTCACCCAGCTATCATGCTTGGAAACTCAAAAATGCATTTCCTACATAGCATGACCAAGTTACTTAACCATTGGAAAGATAAATAGTATGTTCACGCTAAACTGAACATGTTCAGCTCTTTCTTTCCCCTTTGAGTTCCAAAGAGGATACAAGTGAACTTGATGGATATTGGTTCCTTGTCAGTGAAGAGGGAAGAAGTAGAAAAGCTAATAAACTCCAGGAGAACAGAGTTCCAGCAAAGCAGAAAACTGACATGAGTGCATTAGAGATGTGCATTTGTTTAAGGCAATGTGACAGCAAGACCCTCCAATTCTCAGGAGTATGGCAGCACAGCAGAGTGACAGCAAGATCCACTATATCCACTAGGGATGTGAATCGTTTTTCAACGATTAAAATTATCGTCCGATAATGTTTATATCGTCTTAAATCGTTATAGAACACGATACAATAGAAATTCTAACGATTTATCGTTAAAAATCGTTAAATCGTGTTAGTGCGCACTAACTCCCCGTTAGTGCGCACTAACTTGATTTAGTGCGCACTAACTGAAAATGATACAAATAAACACTTTCCAGGTCACTGAAGGTCAGTTAGGAATGAATATGTGTTCCTATTGGCTGGCTGCCCTCTTATCTATTGATGTTACCAAGGTTACCACTGAGGTGATGGTTGGGGGGATGGGAAATGGAACTGGAAACTAACGAACACCAACAGAAAATGAAACAAAGTGTTCACACTTCCCAGGTCAGTAAAGGTCACTTAGGAATGAATATGTATGTATGTATTCCTATTGGCTGGCTGTGCTCTTATCTATTGATGTTACCAAGGCTAATACTGAGGTAATGGTTGGGGGATGTGAAATGGAAACAGTTGGAAGCTTGACAAAAAAAGTAATGTAATGATCAGCACTCACGTGACTAGAACTTGTTTGTTTATTATTTTTGTTAGCAGGCACCTGAAATGCTAGTGCATGTTGAATTTGCCAATCACTGTGCATTTTAGAAAGGTGGTCCTGGCTGGAACTGTACACAGTTCAAATATATGTAATTGATTGTTGGTAAGTGTATTTTTTAAGTAGCCACACTGGCACAAGTATGTTTACTTTTCCTCCTACTTAACTCACTAGCTCAGCTTTGTAAGAAGGGCTTCTCTGCTTGTGTGTTGTTTTTGTTTGGTGTGAGGAGAGCAGAAACATCAGATCTTTATTCAATCTACTACAGTCATCTCTTACAGTGCCCTATCCCTATTAATACCAGGAGTGTTGTGATCTTCCTGCACACAGTGCCCTAACCCTGATACCAGTCTGAGACAGCTCCCTCCCTGCATTACTAGTGAGAGGCTGGCTTCACAGACAGGGGGGAGCTGCCTGACCCTCACTCCTGACTTCCCCCATGTCCCAGCTAGTGAATGGTGTGTGGGTGAGGGGGGGGGAGGATGGTGAAGTCTGAGACAGCTCCCTCCCTGCATTACTAGTGAGAGGCTGGCTTCACAGACAGGGGGGAGCTGCCTGACCCTCACTCCTGACTTCCCCCATGTCCCAGCTAGTGAATGGTGTGTGGGTGAGGGGGGGAGGATGGTGAAGTCTGAGACAGCTCCCTCCCTGCATTACTAGTGAGAGGCTGGCTTCACAGACAGGGGGGAGCTGCCTGACCCTCACTCCTGACTTCCCCCATGTCCCAGCTAGTGAATGGTGTGTGGGTGAGGGGGGGGGAGGATGGTGAAGTCTGAGACAGCTCCCTCCCTGCATTACTAGTGAGAGGCTGGCTTCACAGACAGGGGGGGGCTGCCTGACCCTCACTCCTGACTTCCCCCATGTCCCAGCTAGTGAATGGTGTGTGGGTGAGGGGGGGGGGGAGGATGGTGAAGTCTGAGACAGCTCCCTCCCTGCATTACTAGTGAGAGGCTGGCTTCACAGACAGGGGGGAGCTGCCTGACCCTCACTCCTGACTTCCCCCATGTCCCAGCTAGTGAATGGTGTGTGGGTGAGGGGGGGGGGAGGATGGTGAAGTCTGAGACAGCTCCCTCCCTGCATTACTAGTGAGAGGCTGGCTTCACAGACAGGGGGGAGCTGCCTGACCCTCACTCCTCCGGGGTATTGTGATCTTCCTGCACACAGTGCCCTATCCCTGATACCAGGGGTGTTGTGATCTTCCTGCATGCAGTGCCCTATCCCTATTAATACCAGGAGTGTTGTGATCTTCCTGCATGCAGTGCCCTATCCCTATTAATACCAGGAGTGTTGTGATCTTCCTGCATGCAGTGCCCTATCCCTGATACCGGGATGTGTGCAAGAAGATCACAACACCCCCGGTATCAGGAATAGGGCACTGTGTGCAGGAAGATCACAACACCCCCAGTATCAGGAATAGGGCACTGTGTGCAGGAAGATCACAACACCCCTGGGATTAGGGATAGGGCACTGTGTGCAGGAAGATCACAACACTCCTGGTATTAATAGGGATAGGGCACTGTGTGCAGGAAGATCACAATACCCCTGGTATCAGGGTTAGGGCACAAGTTCTAGTCACATTGACTGATCACATTACTTGTTTTGTCAAGCTACCAACTGTTTCCATTTCCCATCCCCCATATACTGTCAGTAGGAAACTTGGTAACATGAATAAATAAGAGGGCAGCCAATAGGAATACATATTCATTCCTAAACTGACCTTAACTGACCTGAAAAGTGTCAAATTGTATCATTTTCAGTTAGTGCGCACTAACTCCCAGTTAGTGCGCACTAATCGGAAAAAACTATTTTTAACGATTTTTTAACTAAAAAATCGTGCCTAAGACGATTTTCTTGCCCTGCCACACGATTTCTATCGTTAAGACGATATGGAAAACGATTCACATCCCTAATATCCACTCGACAATATATTTTAAAGAGATTTTTAATTACTTTTAATATACATCATATACTGTGTATTTTATAACATTGAACGAAAGTGAAACATAACAAAATACACAGCATATGTGTACATTAAAAACAATTACTCAAAAGCCTCTTTAATATACATTGACTTAATACTCAAGTTTTGGGGCCTTGCAGCCGCTCTGCCATACCCCTGATGCTTCACCTTGGCGTGGGGGGGGGGGGGGTTACTGCTGCCACACTGCCTTGCTTCCATTCTCTTGATGCTTCACCTTATTTATTATTATTTAAAATAAGTGTGTATTCCGCCTTCTTCCAAAACAATTAATTCAGTGAGGATTACAATTTTAACATCCACAAATTAATACATATCACACTGAATGAAAATAAAACGCGTGTGTCAGTTTCTGGATGCTAAAATTGTAATTCACGCTGAACAAATTGTTTTGGAAGAATTAAGAATGCAAGCTTTTTAAAATAAATTAATAAATAAGATAAAGCATCAGGAGAATGGAAGCAAGGCAGAGAAGCAGCTAGATCTCCTACGTGTAGCATTATGGGTGTGGCAGGAAGACCACCAAAGTATAGTATAAGAGGTAGGGCAGTAAGGAAAAGGGGCAGTTAGATCCCCAGGTTTAGCATTGGGGTATGGAAGCATAGCAGGGTGGCAGCAAGACAGTCAAAGTGTAGTCTGGGGTATGCCAGCAAAACCTCCATGGTGCTTTCAGTCCTCCTACTATTCATATAGAAATTCTGGGAAACCCAGCAAAGGTAGATTTATTTTTAAGAAGCCCTATTTTCGAAATTGTTCAGGTGCTAGCCATAAAGAATGATGGATCACAATATCCCCTACTATTGAAAAGACATTTGTGAGGCATGCTGGTTGGTAGGCAGTATAACGCTGGACCACCTTGGTCAGGTCTGCCAGACCATGGACTTGTGTTCTCAATATGCCAACGGATCTATGTCCATGTCTTTTCTGTGACATTCTAACTGACAGAGCCCATCAATTTCTGTCTGAGGTCTCCATTGCTGGGTTGGGGTGAGGATCTCTATTGCCTGCTGCTCTAGCTATGATCTATTGCAAGAGAAAGACAGTTCTCTGGGGGCAATATTGCTGTGGTGTATTAAGGTTGGGGAAGAAATGGTAGCCAACAGGGTACTGCTCGTGTTCACACTACCACTCTTTCTTTTCCTGTATCCCTACTGCACATTTGCCTCTGGCACACCTATTCATATGCCCTAAGTAGCCACCACTATCTCCTTCCTATAAGTGAGATGTTGGGACTGGAGGGTAAAATTCCCTTTCATCCATGGGTCACAAAGCATGGGAAACATGTAAGTATTGTTTCTGTCAGGAATTTATTTTTCTCTTTCTCTCTCTTGTACCTGCTACAGCAAAGAATCCATAAACTGCAACACCTCTGCTTTCAGTCCCTCTTGCTCATGGAAATCCACTCATTTCTCCTCCAGAATATTTCCTATGGGGATGACCTCACCCAGGGTAGTGCTCTGGAAATTAGATCTTTCATGGCATCCTTGAAGGTCTTCAGGACTTCTATAAACTGCCTCAGCACTACCCAATCATGATGCCCCAGGGGGCGAGCCTCACCTATCTCCACTTCCAGGAATAGGTCATGAAGGGGAGTCTATTGCCCCACTAACCTCTGCAGCATCAGAACAGTTGGAATTCTACTGTGCCATCATCTTGAATCAGCCACTAATGAGGCACTCCAATTTCTTCCTGATTCTCATGGAGATGCTGTCCACTCTTCATGCTATGGTAAAAATGCCTCACTATTTTCCTGCACTCCTCTATCATGTCCTTCAGGACTGGAATGCCATATTTCTTTCCCCAGCATCAGGGCAATTCTAAATATCAGGTGCAGCAATAAGTAAAGTAATGGATTCCCCAATAGCCTCCATCTTCCAATTTCCTTTTCATATTTTCTCCACTGTCTTTCACAAAAAAGAACCTGCAAGAACACTTCTACCTCTCCAGTATGAGTGGTATCGATCACCTGAGTGTGCAGCACAGCCCACCTGCACCCTGTTGATTTGTCCCCACTAGAGTTACTGCCTGGCTCTACCTCAGCCAGAACCACTAGTGTACCATCAGGGAGAAGTAGGCATGTGTAGAAGTCATACTGTTTAGAAGTCACTACTTAAATGCATGATATTCCTCTTCACCCTGACTAATACTAGCATGGGGACCCCATCTGACCCTCAAAGCAGAAGCAGCAGCAGAAATAGCAGAAAGTCATAGAAAAGAAGATTTTTTTTCCCACAGCCCCTTCCACAAGTCAGGTGACTGGTCATCAGCCCACCAGCCTTGCATCGTCAACAGCAAGCCACCAGAGAGCAGATGGGGTGGTGTTCTGTAGTACTGTCCCAGAGCATGAGGCAGTCAGCATCAAAAGTCATGACATGTTGCATCAGGGAACGATTGCCTTGGATGACCGGCCCTTGCAGATATTGGAGAAGATGGGCAATAAATGTCTACTGCACATTTTAGCCCCAGTTACAAAGTGTTCTTCAGGACTATATTCGGCAGACAGGTTTACCCAACCAAGCATTAGCAGTGCCATACTTACATGCAGGCACAGCTTCTGCTTTGAGGGGCAGATGGAGTCCCCAGACCAGTATTTGTACCCCCTCTTGATGCCAATGGTATCAGGTGGTATTTTTGTAGGTGATACATACCAGCAATTGTCCCAGTACCTTTCCTCAACTGATGGCCTTACCACAGTAAATACGCTGAGTGAAATGCAGGTCCTCCCACACTTAAAATTGCTTCCACACCATGGATGTCTTACAGGGTCTCCTCTCCCTCTCTGGATCTTTAGGGGGTGCTATGCTAGCACTGGGGTTGAGGGAAGACTGGGAGCTAAAATGCCAGGGGAATCACTCACACTCTAACAACAATGCTTGCTTTTCTTGGGAAGTGGTCTCACCCCCAACAGTTTCATTTGCCCCCTCCTCACTAGAGTCTAAGACTATGTATTTGACTAGAGGCCCCCAAATTCTCTTTGGCTAGTAGCTCTTCAATGTCTGTGACAATTCTTCCTCTGAATCAGTTTTTGTAAATAATGCCTCCATTACCTGAGTAGTAATCATGGTGGAGCACAGTGCTGGTTTTGGTACAACTGTTCTCCTGCCCCTACTCTGCTCATGCCAGCCTCTACTGTTACCTTTTGCTCTTGCTCCATAACAAGGAAGAAGGGAGGGAAGTAGGTAGCGGTGGCACATACCTTACCTTTCTGCTTAGTGGCAGGATTCACTTTTTTCTTACTATTGATACTGCCAGTGTTTGTGTCACTGGAAGGCTTGGCTGACTCTGAAGGAGTATCCATTTGTCTGCCCCAGCCATTTGCCTGCCTGCTGCCATTTCCTCCTCTATCCTTTCCTTGTAGTGGCATAATGAAATTGAAAAAAAGTGACACTGGAGTTTTTGATGTCACAATGTAATTTTGCAGTATACTGTTGTGTACTTTCACCAATACCATTTAATACTAAGTAACTGTTTGTCTCATGCACAAGTCCAGAGAATGAGTACACTTTAGTGCTTAGCTAGCAGAGTTACCAGCTTAGCAGTTGCACCGTCTGCTGACTGGCAATGCCTAATGAACATGGATAGGCACCCATTAACCCTCACAGTGTGTCCTTTTGGCTTTAATTGCCTCTTTTACTTCACCTTTCAACCATGATGGCAGTCATTTGGTCTTCCTTCAATTGTTTTTAATGCATGGAATTATTTTTATTTGGACTTTCAATATGGTTTTATTTTTTAGATGTTTTGGCTGCCTTTGACACTACGAGTCATTCATTGTTAATTAAAAGATTGAGAAGTTTTGGAATTGGTGGGAACAATTGCCTGGTTTAGATCCTTGCTTACAGGAAAAGGAGCAAAAAGTAAAAATTTATTTATTTATTTATTTATTTATTTATTTATTTATTTAAAGGCTTTTATATACCGGAGTTCATGCACTTGTGCATACCACTTCGGTTTACACAGAACAAGGAACAGAAAATTACATCAAACAGATTGAACAATTAAACAAATATACAATTACATCCAACAATTGGTATAAATAACATGGCTAACTTAGTAGGAACTTAGAGTTTGAGGTAAAGGAGAGAAATAGTACCAAGTGGTAACAGAACAATGTTAATAGCTAAATAATAAATATAAATAGTAAATACAAATTCTTATAATAAATACAGGTGTTTACAGATTCCAACTGCTATGTTTTAAATTCCAGAGTGCCACAGTTTGATTTATCTCTGACCCTGTTTAATATGTGTGCACTTTCTGTTTGATTATAGGCACTTACATTATATCTTTTAAAATTTACATAGGAAACAGCAACTGAATGTCATCTATTTCAAAGGATCTTCATTTGGGGATGGAAAAGGCACAAAGTTGTTTAAAGATATAAATAAGTAAATGTGTTCTAATAAATTAATACTTAATCCAACTAAAATGAAAGCAATCTGGTTTTCTAATGCCCCTGGGCCCAGCTCCTTGCAGTTATCATTAAATACTATTCCAGTTTCTTTCAAGGATTAAGTAAGGAATTTGGGTTTTCATTTTGATGGAAACTTAGCAGGGTTTTTTAAATTACAGACTCTAATGCCTGTAAAATAAAATTTTTCCCCCCAAGATGGCTTTTGGACACTTGTGCCAGCTTTTTTTATTGGCAGCTTTGAACGACTGCAATCCTCTTTATATGGGCTTGCAGAAGATTCAAGTTAAGGCTCTTCATGTGTTCCAAAATTCAGCAACTAGGTTAGTAATTGGGGGGGGGGGGGGGAGGGCTTTCCTTGGGAGCATGTTACCCCATTATTAAGAGAATTATATTAGCTTCATATTGAACAAAGAATCACGTTTAACATTTTGTACAAGTTTTTATCCTAAAAAGGGTTGGCCTCTTCCTATCTGACCAATCTATTTACATGTTATGTATCTTCTGTTAGGCTTCGGTCTGCCAATAATGGTTTTTTGTGGTGCCCTCAGGTTTGTTCATTTTACTGATTCACGGGGGGGGGGGTGTCTTCTCAGTCATAGCACTGTTCTATGGAATGCCCCTGCCATTAGTGTTGCGCGTCCTGTCCACGCTCGGCCCGCTCCCCTTGTCCCTGCTCTGGCGGGTCCTGGGCCATCCCTGCCCTGCTGTTGCTGCCAGCTCCACTCGTCCACGGCGTCCCGCAGTGGCGTTCACCGGGTCTTCCACTACTCACCAGGCCTCACAGCAGGACTCGGTGTCCTCCGTGGTGCCAGCCCCACCCCTAGGCTCGCGGACCACCCAGCCTCTTAAAGGGCCAAGGGTGGCTCCCAGCTCCACAGTGTGCCCTGATTGACAGTAATATTTAAGGAAGTGGTCAGACACCACTTCCTTGCCTTGGCAATTGGGTCATACACTCCGGGGTAGTTAAGTTTGACTGCTCTAAGTGTCTCCTGTTCCAGCATCTCCTGTTCCCTAGTCTCACCCTTTGGACTGATATCATGGTACTGGCCTCTGCCTGTCTTCTGACCACATCCGGACTAACTATTGGTAATGACCCCTGCTTCAGCTGACCATTCTGGACTGGCCTTAATTCTTGCTATCCACTCGAACACTCTATTCTGGCTTCCTTGACCTCTGAACCTGCTTGGACATTGCCCACACACCCTTGTTTGTGGTAGGCACTCCCCTGCGCTTACTCTAGGAGACCCTGCAAGGCCCACTTATGACCAGTTGGCCCGGGTACCCAAGGGATCAACCTGCAGAAACCCCGGGTTGCTATTGGCGAAGCTCCAGCTAACCTCTGTCTCCTCCTGTGCTCCGCCTCCTGGTGGCAGGCACTCTCTGGGTCTGACCAGAGGGCCGTACCAATTCTGCACCAGGCCAAGGGTCCACCTCAAGCGCAACAGTTTGCCAAGGCCATGGACTTGGAGTCTCCCGCCCTGCAGGCCATCCCTGACATAGCCGCTCATGTCCGAGAACAAGTAGTTCTGGAAGCATTAACTTCATCCATGGAGAAACTACTCTCTCAGCTAGAGGATTCTGTTATGGCCAATTCAGAGGGTCTGGCTCAAACCCTGCCCCCACAGGCACCAGTGGCCCTCCCAGCTCCACCCTGTTTCATCGGGGATCCGTGCCTCTGCTGAGGCTTCATTAACCAATGCTTTATGCAGTTCACTTTACAACCCTCGCTGTTCCTGAATGAAACCACCAAGATCACCTTCATCCTCTCATGCCTTGAAGGGAAAGCCCTGGCATGGGCTTCCCCACTTTGGGAGCGTTCTGATGCCATCCTCCGCCATCTCTCCCAGTTCATTGCCGTTTTCTGATGGACCTTCAAGGATCCCGGCCGACAGGCGATTGCGGGCCACCATCTACTCCACCTCCATCAAGGTTCGCATTCACTCACTGAATTCAGAACACTGGCCACAGAACTAGGGAGGCAAGAGGACTGCTTATGGGCACTTTACCTAGAGGGTCTGTCTCCTGACCTTAAGGATGAACCGGCTGCTCGTGAGATCCCCACATCTCTAGAAGTCCTGATTTCCCTGGTCGGCAAGATTGACCACCGCCTACGACAGCGGCACCAGGAGGTGAAGCGCCTCCTGCCCTACGCCCATCTTGTGCAACATGTCCTCAGTTGAAGGCCTTAATGGTGCCTCCTCCATCACCTGATGAACCTATGAAAATTAACAATGGACACTTATCTCCAGAGGAGCAGCTCCGACGCAAGAAGCAAGGCCTTTGCCTGTATTGTGGCAGTTCCGGACACCTCCTACAGTCTTGCCCCATACATCCAGGAAACTCCAGAGCCTGAGCCCAGCGGGGATCCTGAGCTTGGGCACTACTGTTGCTGGCCCTCAATTACTACTTCCTGTAACCCTCCTTAGGGAGTCATGTTCCTTTGCCACTACCGCCCTCGTGGACACTGGGGCGAGTGGTAATTTTGTCCTGGATAATATCATCATGCTACTTCAGATCGTACTTCAACCACTGGAAGTACCTCTCTGCATTGCCTCGATCCAGGGGGAGCTCCTCCCTGGACGCATTACTCATCGTACCGTGGCCTTTCGCCTCACTGTGGGAACCCTCCCTGATGAGGAAATCTTTTAGTTTTGAAACGTTCCATGTGTCCAGTAATCCTAGGACTTCCTTAGCTCCAGTTACACGCACCCCACTTAGAGTGGCAGTCCTTGCAGCTAACTCAGTGGGGCCCTCAATGCCAAGACCGCTGTCTGTGACAGGTGTCCCCAGCGGTGACCGTTCTGAACTCTACAACCCTTTCCAGGTTACCTGCTCCATATTCTGACTACAAAGATGTGTTCTCCAAACAAAATGCGGACATCCTACCTCCACTCCGAGAATTCAATTGTCCCATTGAATTCCTACCAGGAACCATGCCCCCCAAGGGCAGAACCTACCCTCTTTCGCTTCCAGAGACCCAAGCAATGTCAGAGTACATTAAAGAAAATTTGAATAAAGGATTCATAAGACCCTCCAATTCCCCAGCAGAAGCTGGATTCTGCTTCATGAAAAAGAAGCATGGCAGTTTACATCCATGCATAGACTACCGTGGGCTAAATGCCGTCACTCACAAGGACAGCTACCCACTGCCACTAATTAGCAAACTGTTTGATAGCCTACAAGGGGCGCAGATCTTTACAAAATTAGATCTCCGAGGGGCATATAACCTAGTACGAATCCAACCAAAAGGACATCTGGAAGACCGCCTTCAATACGAGGGACGGCCACTATGAGTACGTAGTAATGCCCTTCGGACTCTGCAATGCCCCTGCTGTCTTTCAGCGTTTGATGAATGAGATCTTCCAGGACCTGTTATACTCATTGTCTTGGTATATCTGGACGATATACTGATCTTTTCAAACGACCTGAAATCCCATCATTCACATGTGCAGACAGTCCTCCAACGCCCTAGAGACAATCACCTCTATGCAAAATTAGAAAAATGTATTTTCGAACAGTCCTGCCTACCATTCCTGGGCTACATCATCTCCAATCATGGCTTTACCATGGACCCTGAGAAACTCCAAGGTATTTTAGGTTGGCCCCAACCAGTAGGCCTCCGCACCTTACAAAGATTCCTCTGATTCACAAACTATTATAGAAGCTTCATATCACTAACTGCTCCACTCACTGCCATGACTAGGAAAGGAAGTAACCTTCAAGTTTGGAGACCCCAAGGCCCAATCTGCCTTCCACGCCTTGAAAGAGTCCTTCTGCACTGGTCCATATCTACGTCATCAAGATCCTAATCACCCCTTCATCGTCAAAGTCAACGCTTCCGCCATTGGAGCAGGGGCAGTCCTGAGTCAATATTCCCCCCCAAGGGGACCTTAGTACCATACTCCTACTCACACAAGTTTTCTGCCATGAAGCAAAACTATACGATTGGGGACAATGAACTCTTAGCAGTGAAATTGGCCCTTCAAGAATGGTGCCCCTGGCTAGAAGGGGCACAGCATAAGTTTACGATATTTACAGACCACAAGAATCTCAAATATTTAAAGGAAGCCCAGCTACTGAATCCTAGGCAGGCCCACTAGGCGCTGTTCTTCGAACGCTTCAACTTCAAACTCCACTACCACCCAGCAGCAAAGTATCTCCATGTGGATGTGCTCTTTCACTCCCTTGAGCCAGAAGATACACCCGAAATTCCTAGGCACATCATCGACCCCGCTTGCATATCAACTGCAGTTACCAACACAGTACCAGCCAGCAAGATGGTGGTCCTGCGCCGTCTTCATGAGTGCGTGCTCCGTTGGGCTCACAACTAAGTTGGCCAGCCATCCTGGTTGGGCCTGGATCCTCGAGATGCTTAGAAGACAGTATTGGTGGCCTAGTATGGTTAAAGACTCACGTGATTATGTGGACTCCTGCCCTATCTGTGCACAGCAAAAACCCCCAACTGGCCGCCCATGGGGACTCCTCCAACCTCTTCCAGCTCCCACTGAAACCTGGTCAAGCATCTCTACTGACTTCGATCTACCCCTATTGAAAAGCAACAGTAATCTGGGTTATCATCGACCACTTTTCAAAAATGGCCCATTTCGTCCCACTACAAAGTCTCCCCTTGGCTCCTGAAATAGCTAAGCTCTTCCTGACCCATATATTCCACTTGCATGGGTTACCTAGAGAGAGTCTCTGATCGTGGGCCTCAATTCGCTGCTAAATATTGGAGATCTCTTTGTAAAAAATTTGATATTACCTTGAATCTGACAATTGGCCTATCATCCTCAAGCGAATGGCCAAGCCGAGAGGACAAATCACTCCTTGAAGATATTCCTACGATCTTATGTCAATGACCAACAGGATAACTGGACTGACCTCCTGCTGTGGGCAGAGTTATCCCACAATACCCACATCGCCTCTGCCACTGAAGTCTCACCATTCTCAGTAGTCTTTGGCCACCAGCCATGCCTGCCTCTACCAGTGTCTCTCTCCGTACCCTCGCCTGCAGCCCAGTCCACAGCACAGACAATATGTCAACTTTGGATTCAAGTCAAGGAGAGACTCAGCCAGGCAGCAGAGTGGGCCAAACTTTTCACTGACATTCATCCGACCTGGCCAGAATGTTTGGCTGAGCACTAGACATATTAGATTATGACTTCCTTCACAACGACTGGTTCCAAGACTCATCGGACCGTTCCCGATCATCCGACGCATAGGAGCGGTTACTTATCAACTGCAGCTTCCCACCTCCATGGGGATCCACAACACATTCCATGTGTCTCTCCTCAAACCTCTGGTATTGTCTGGTGGGCCAAGACATCCACCGGCTCCACTGCAAGTCTCCGCTGAACCCGACCCTACTCTCCAGGGAAGAGAGGTCCTCGACGATTATCGGTGTCGAGGCCACTGGGAATACCTCCTTACCTGGGAGGGGTTTGGGGCTGAAGAGAATTCTTGGGAGCCCTCTCAACATTCTTGACAAAGACTTGTTGCGGGTCTTCCACAAGGCTCATCCAGACAAGCCACGACCGAGGAGGGGGGAGGCCTAGAAGGGCATTCCATCTGTGCTTGGCCCGCTCCCAGGCCTGCTCATCTCGCCCCTGTTCCGGAGGGTCCTGGGCCGTCCTCCCCCACTGCTGCTGCCAGCTCCACTCATCCACAGTGTCCCACGGTGGCGTCCACCGGGCCTTCCACTGCTCATCAGGCCTCACGGCGGGGCTTGGCATCCTCCATGGTGCCAGCTCTGCCCCTAGGTGCATACGGACCACCCGGCCTCTTAAAGGGCCAAGGGCATCTCCCAGGCGTGCTCTGATTGACAGTAATATTTAAGGAAGTGGTCAGACACCACTTCCTTGCCTTGACAATTGGATCATACACTCTGGTGTAGTTAGTTTGCCTGCTTTAAGTGTCTCCTGTTCCAGCGTCTCTCCATTCCCTGTAGTACCCTTCGGATTGATCTTACGGTACTGACCTCTGCTTGCTCTTGACTACGTCTGATCGCTGCCTGGAAGCGACCTCTGCCTGTCCACTGACCACGTCTGACTGTTGTCTGGAATTTGACCTTTGCCTGGATCTGACTACGCCCGGACTGACTACTGGTATGGACCCCTGCTTTGACTGACCATTCTGGACTGATACTCTGGCCTTGATCCTCACTATCCACTCGGACACTCTATTCTGGCCTCCTGTGACCTCTGAACCTGCTTGCTTGGACATTGACCATGTACCCTTGTTTGTGGTGGGCACTCCCCTGCACTTCCTCTCCAAGAGACCCTGCGAGGCCCACCTAAGACCAGGCAGCCCGGGTACCCAAGGGCTCAACCTGCGGAAACCCAGGGTTACTATTGTGAAGCTCCAGCTAGCCTCTGTCTCCTCCTGTGCTCCGCCTCCAGGCAGCAGACACTCTCTGGGTCCAACCAGAGGGCCATACCAATCCTGCACCAGGCCAAAAGGTCCACCTCCAGCGCAACAATTAGAACTTAGATATTCGATTAGTAATGTTTCATTAACATCGGAAGTCATATTTAAAGGTAGCATTTGCTTGATTTTATGTATTGTTTTATATAAAATGACTGTTTATTTGTACGGTTATGTTTTATTGTGTTGTATCTTTAGTAAATAATGGTATACACCCCAGAATTCTGTGAACTCAAAAATGTGTTATGTTCTGTGTGCTAGAGTTAGACAGTGGGCCCCTGGGTCGTGGTAAGGATAGACTACCCACAGGGAGGAGCCCTATGGTGACTCACCATGACAGGCAGAGTCTCAGTGATGATGGACAACAGAAAAATAACTTTATTATACTGCAGTGGTACCCGAGGAACGGGTAATGAACTTAGTCCAAGATGTAGGACCTGCAAGCAGGTCTTTTCTGATGATAACCCGCAGCACAGGATGGTCCTGGAAATATTTCCTCTCAGTGGTGCTTGTGTAGAATATCTCTGGTAGAGGCCCATAGTGCAGAATAGGCCGGAGACAGTAGATGGATGTACACAAGGTAATAGAAAGCCGGTGATAACCCACAGCGCTGGGTGCCCTGAAGAATACCTTCTCTTGTTGATGTCTGTGCAGGCAATATCTAGTAGTGGTCCGCAGCGTGGGGTGGCCTCTTCTGTGCACAACAGGGGGAGATTTTACAAAACAATGCACGGTAACGGGAGTAGGGTTTTCCCAGTTCCCTCCCATTAAGGAGCGGATTGGGAGGGAACTTCCCTATCCACCTAACTACTCTTCTTACCTTTTCCCTTCTCCTCCCCAACCCCTGTTAGATTTTTTTTGTTTGTTTTCTTACTTACCTGCACCTTTGGAGCAGAAGTTACATGCACTGACCAGCTGTTGGCGCGCATTTCCCCGGGACGGGGCCTAATGGCTGCTGTCCCGGCCGGCCCCCACTCCTCCCTGCCCAGGACATGCCCCCTGGCCCACCTTTTTGAGACAGGCCGGCACTTCTGTACATACCAGGGGATATGCGTGTGGCTGGGCCATTTTTATTATGCGCTCAGCATGTGCTCGGCCCAGCCACGTGTGTATCCCTCAGTTTTAGCATGCGCAGAACTTTGAAAATTTGGGTGTAAATGTATTAGGCACATAAAGAAAGTTTAATGATGTGGGTTTGAGTAGTAGATGAAAAATAGGATGGCAGTGCCTTGAAAAGTTAATTAAGTTTTGTATTATTAAAGAATAAAGTGTATTGAAATTTTTTGTTATCCCCTGAAGATGCTTTAAGCCTTTGCACTGTTCTAAGTTTTGGTTTTACACATTAACAATGCCAGAATGAAATCACTGCTTTTACAGCTATATGGCATTCAGGTAGGTGCCACCAAAAGGCTGGTCTCTTCTGGTTTGTTTTCCACTTTTCCTTGGTGCCTGGTTGGTGATTTATGGTAATTACATGTGTATAAGAAATGTAAATTGAATTTTCTTGTTCTGCTCCTGCCCTGTCTTCCTGCAAATATTCTAAAGCTCTGGTAGAAAAAAACAGGCAAAATATGCTTATTTTTTTGTCTAGAACTATTAGTCCTGAAATTTCATGCCCTGATTATATTACATAGTGTGAAATATATCACAGAACATCATTATAGCAAGCTTTCTGGTAACTTAAAACATGCCTATATTAGTACTGGGAATAATTTACAGCCAAACACTTGATATAGGACAATGCTGGTATAAAATAGCAATTTCAAGGAAATTATTTGATGCTAGAGTTTATTCTTTTGAGTCGGAAGTAGAAGGAACAATTTTCAAAAGCACTTTAGCATCTGCTCTTATCTGTACCATTCTCTTCCATTACCAACTTCTGAGGCCATGCTGTGATGAACATCTAGAACTGCTTTCTGACCTGGCACGTTATGCTCCTTCTCTAGCTATAAGGAAATGCAAACCCAACTTTTAGAGGTTGCTTTTATATCTTAAATTCTGTCTCTTCCTGATCATAGTGTTGATGATTTCGTTTTATCTGTGTATCTTGACTAATTGTGAGCTGCACAGACTCTCTCTCCCATGTGTATCTAAATAGCACTGAATACAGTTAGCAGCACTTTAGAAATAAATAGCAATAATTAAAAGAACATCTAAAATATAATTGTGAAGAAAGCTAATAATTTCTGCCTTTTTTTTAGGGTTTACTTGTTGCAACTATATTCTGTTTCTTCAATGGTGAGGTAAGTACTATTTAAATACTCATGAAACAATCCATATTCAGCAAACATTTTGGGGGTAATATTCAAAGGCATGTAAGAATGGTAACAGGCTTTTAGAAAATGGGTTGTACCTGTGAAAGTGCAAGCAGAAGTGATTTCATCCGTACTTTTATACAGATCGCCAAGAAGTGTTCCTGGGATGGAGTCGGGGGCAGGGAACTCATCCATGCATATAGTTTTAAATTTTGGAAAAATGTACACAAATATCCATGTAGACATTTACACCTGCTCTTTAGCAGGTAATATTGTGCATGGTCCCACTAATTTCTGGGAAATGAGGGCTGTTATAAGATTGGCCTTCCTAAGTGTAATTTGTTTTTATTGAACACTATATATACAGACCAATGCTATGTGGCAAGGAATAAGATATTTGCATTCTTGGGTACAAATGCATTTGAAGTTTTAGAAATTTAAGAGGAGCATTTATTAATATTTAACAATGAGCTCTTATTTGAAGGGATTGTAGTATTGAACAATTGTTGGAGTACAAGCCTATTAACGTGAAAATCGTGTTTGAGTTTTCTATTTACCCTTTTTACCATTCATCATATGACCTTGCCAGATACACAGTTATGGAAGTAAAAATCTCTCCATAGGTTTGAAAAGGCAATTTGGCAAGACAAAAAAATTTTAGCCAGTCAATGCTAGGTTCCATTAGAGAGATTTTTCCTTGCACTAATACTTCTAAAGCAATGACTAGAATCAAGTTATATGAGGGTACATCTGCAGAACTATAACCAACAATAAAAAGATGTAGCAATACTTTTCTACCAATCAATAGTGAGTCCTCACCTGAAGCACGGTGCCCAGCTCTGGAGACTGTATTTTCTAATGGCTACAATCAGAACTGTGACAATTCAGAGGAGAGCTAATAGGGATGTGCAGAGGGACGCCATACGTTGCATTCGTGATTCGGATTCGTCGGGGGAGCAGATATGTTGTATTCGGCCGTATGGTGCCCCGCTGCATTAATACGGCGATTTCTATTCGTGTCCCAGCTAAAATTAAAATTAACTACACCCCCCCCCCCCCCCCAAGACTTACCAAAACTCCCTGGTGGTCCAGCGGGGGGTCCGGGAGCCATCCCCTGCACTCACACCCTCTGTGTCGGTTTCATCATGGCGCCGATAGCCTTTGTACCGGTGCCAGTGGTCAGCCCCTGTCACATGGTCATCGGTGCCATCTTGTGCTCCTACCATGTGACAGGGGCTGACCACTGGCACCGGTAGCCCCTGTGACAAAGGCTATCGGCGCCATGATGAAACAGACACCGAGGGCGTGAGAGCAGGGGATGGCTCCCGGACCCCCCGTTGGACCACCAGGGAGTTTTGGTAAGTCTTGGGGGGGGGGGGGTCAGGAGGGTGGGGGGTTTGTTTACATTTTTATTTAGGTGGCTGTATAATTCGGCGAAGATTCGCGTATTCGTGGGGAATCGCGATACGTTTCACTTCCCCAATAATAGTGCAATATACGTTGTGGATCGCCAATACGGCAAAAATGAATGCACACCCCTAAGAGCTAACAAAATGGTACAGAGTGCATACCACAAAAACTATGAAGTCAATATTCAAAAGCCATTTAGAAAGATAACTGAAAGGTTATCCATCTATATGGCTACCTGGCTATATTCAGAGCCATATGCGGCTAAATTCTAGTTGTATCCATCCATACTTGACAAGATTCACTCTTCTTGAACACCGGACTGTTAGGGGGATGGGGTACTGGGGAAGAGGGAAGGACTATAACACAAAATCTATACGCTGTATGCATTGTATGATTTATGTTTGCCGATGCAACCTTTATTATGTTTATATGTTGCGTTGTAAACATGTTATATATTTGAAAAAATATATATTAAAAAAAAATTCTAGTTGCATGCACTTAGAATTTAGCTGCATAAGATGGGGAGCATTCAAGGGGCGAGTGGAAGGTGTTTCTGGGTGGAGCAGAGTTAGCCACATAAGTTATATGGCTTACTCTGGTCGTGCAGTAGGACTGTCTTAATGTTGGCCAGTAGGGGTGTGCATTCGTTTGCAACGTATATGCCATATTTGTTGTATTTGTGGGGGTCACGAAATGTATAGTGAACCCCCACGAATACAATGTATCACTAACGAATAAACCCCCCCCTCCTGAAACCCCCCCTCCCCCCCCCCCCCCAAGACTTGCCAAAAGTCCCTGGTGGTCTAGCGGGGGTCCTGGAGCGATCTCCTGCACTCGGGCCGTCGGCTGCCAGTATTCAAAATGGCGCCGATAGCCTTTGCCCTTACTATGGTAAAAGGGCTACCGGTGCCATTGGTCAGCCTCTGTCACATGGTAGGAGCACAAGATGGTGCCAGCCATCCATTGGGGGGGGGGGGTTTGTAGTTAATTAAATTTAAAGGGTTGGGATAGGGGTTTTTTTGGGAATACATTTGTAACTAATGAATGGATCTGGGTCCCCCGAGAATGGATGCAATGGATTTGGGTCCCAACGAATATGAATACCGAATGGGACGAATCAGTCCCTGCTATACATCCCTATTGGCCAGATATACCTATCTGGCTAAATTTAAGATAGCTGGAGATATTCTGCGGTATGGCCACACTGCTGAATATCCCCATTAAGTTAGCCAAAGGGGAGGAGTTTATGAAAATGAGGGGTGTTTAACATTGCATGCGACAGTGTAATGCACATTTTATCACTGGAAATAACTACACCTTTTTTCCTGGTGTTAAGTTGTGCAATATGCCTGAAATGGGATTCACAATATTTATTCTGAATCCTGTTTCAGGCAGGGGAGTGAGACTCTAAGGTGACACACATATTTGTGTGCAATTTTTTTGCAACACATTTGTATGAGAGAGAGACTGTTTATAAGGCTCTCATATAGGTCAATTATTTATACCATTGTAGGAGGGTGAACTACTAACTAGAGGTGAGGTTTTGATGGTGGTCTAGGGTTTGGAGGCCAGTTTTACATGCACAGTCAGACATACAAACAATACATCAGTGAAGATTTGATGTGATTTGGAATGAGGAAAGGTACACAAAGATGAGATTTCTACAGTGTACTCTTGCCCTAGCTTGATAGGTATTTACCACAATGTGGGTGCTATTTAAAGCACTAAAAATAGCACACATTGCAGTAACTCAAATTATCCTAACCATGCCCATTTTTTTTGTTTAATCGCAGGCGCTATTTATGCAAAAATCATATCAAAATGATGAACCTAGGCCTCAACTAGCCACTCCACATCTGAATGTTTTACCTTATGAGGCTAACTTTAACGATAGATAGATATGAAATAAAGCAAAAGTTCCAAAACCTCTCCTCAGGGACCCCCCAACTATTTGGGTGGAAAGAAGGAAAATGCACAATACATGTTTGCATGCAATGGTAGTAATAGTTGCTGCAGATATTCTGAAAATTTGACAGGATAGGCATCCCTGAGGACAGGTTTGTGAACCAGTGTCCTAGAGGAGAAGAGGGAGAAAGAGGAGAAGAGGGATATGATAGAGGAATTCAAGTGCAGTAGCTCGCCAATTTAAATAATGCACAAGGGATAAGAATTTCTCAGTGGAAAGGAAATTAGACAAAGGGTAATACTATGAGGTAGACTCAGGACAAATGTAAAGAAATATGTCTTTAGAGAAAAAGTGGTGGCTGAATCAAATTGCTTCCCAGTGGAAGTGATGGAGGCAAGAACAGAATAGAAATTCAAGAAACAATGAGACAAGCTCTAAAACTTCTAAGTTACAAGAAAGCGGGGGAGAGAGAGAAGGAGGAAGGAGAGGGCTACCGGCTAACCCCCTGCTCCCCAATATCTGCCATTAAGGAGGGCTTTCTTTGATTTCATCTGCTGAGCTCGCTCATTAGCCACGAAAGCCCCGGGACTTTGGAACAGCTGAGGCAGAGTGCGTGAGCACGTTGGAAGGGGCGTGGCTACCTTCATAAAATCATCAGCGCGCTGAAACGAGTCGGGGAGAGAGAGAAGGAGGAAGGAGAGGGCTACCGGCTACCCCCCTGCTCCCCGATACCTGCCATTAAGGAGGGCTTTCTTTGATTTCATCTGCTGAGCTCGCTCATTAGCCACGAAAGCCCCGGGACTTTCACGTTGGAAGGGGCATGGCTACCTTCATAAAATCATCAACGGGGCGGTGCATAGATGCCGCCGGCACGACGCCTAAGCCGCGCGCTCCGAAGGGGCGCGCAGCTTAGTCCACCTTCGTCCGGGTGAGTTTGGGTGTTTGGCCAGGAACTTTGTCTTTGCTAAAATCTTCTTCGGATGGGGAAGAAATAGAAAGCAAGGACTCTGACTTCATCACCTGCGTCCCAAGTGAGTACCGGCCCAATGGATCAACATGTGGTGAGGCAGAGGGTTGATCCAAGTGAGGACGTCATTGGGAGCCTATCTTTGGCTTCCATTAGACCAGGAGAAGGACCCGTTTTACCACCGCAGCCTTGTAAGAGCCCATCCACTGAACTGGCGACAGAACTGGTAGGAATCCATCCCTTGGAAGTAAGTTTGGTAACCCGAACTGAAAACCAAGGGATTGAAAAATCATTGATTGAAGTGTTATCGGGAGAATCCATACCAGTTCTTTCTAGTAGCACTGTCAGAGATATTACACCTGACAATGTTACGTTATCTGATGTATGGAAAATTATTTCTAAACTAGATAACAATATTGCCATAATGAATAGATCATTGTCTGCTGTGATAAATCTAAACACTGAGAAAATAAATGAACAAGGGATAAGAATATCGGAGTGTGAAAAAGAGGTTTTAGACTTGAAAGAGAAAATGCAAGTGGTTCAGTCATCTGGTAACACTTTTATACATGATAGTCTAACTATCCACAAGGAATTAGAACGAATGGAAAATGCTCTGAGGTTAAAAAACTTGAGATTGGTAAACTTTCCAATTACTCGTTTATTGTCACCATTAGAAATGTTTAAAAAATTTCTCAGAGAAGTGTTAATGTATCAAGATGAGGAATTTCCTAAATTGTCAAAAATATATTATTTTATTAAGAAAAGGGAAAGAAATATTCAAGATGGTGGGATAGAGTCTCCTCCTAGTCTAGGTATTTCTACCTTCTTGGAGGAATCTCTGGACATAATCGAGAATAGGGCTACTCTTTTCATTTCTTTTCAGTCAGAACAAGACAAAGATAGGCTATTCAAAAAATTCTTTCTTCATAAAGATGTATCTTTTTGTGGTGCCAAAATTCAAGTTTTCCATGATGTAGCTAGAGCCACCCAAGCAAGGAGGAAAGCCTTCCTTGCTTTAAAACAACGTGTGGTGACTCTAGGGGCATCTTTCTTCTTGAAATTTCCGTGTGTATGTTACATTAATTATAAAGGGAAAAAATTTGGTTTTTCGGACCCACTGCATCTGGAAACATTTTTGTTAGATAAAACGCTATCAGAAGTTTGAAATATATATAAATGGTAAAGGGTACTTAAGAAAAATAAAGTCTCCTTCCTCCATATATTGTTAAGTAAATCTAGAAAGGGTCCCTAAGGTTTTAAGGGGGACCTATAGATGTTTCTTTTCTTGACTTAGGGGTAGATTTTCAAATACCGCGAATAGGCGTACTTTTGTTGGCGCTCCAGGCGCAAACAAAAGTACGCTGGATTTTAGTAGATACGCGCGTAGCCGCGCGTATCCACTAAAATCTGAGATCGGCGCGCGCAAGGCTATCGATTCCGTATAGCCGGCGCGCGCCGAGCCGCGCAGCCTACCTCCGTTCCCTCCGAGGCCGCTCCGAAATCGGAGCAGCCTCGAAGGGAACTTTCCTTTGCCCTCCCCTCACCTTCCCCTCCCTTCCCCTACCTAACCCCCCCACCCGGCCCTGTCACTTACCTTTGTCGGGGGATTTACGCCTCCCGGAGGGAGAAGTAAATCCCCGCGCGCCAGCGGGCCGCTAGCGCGCCGGGACGCAACCTGGAGGCGGGTCCGGAGGGCACGGCCACGCCCCCGGACCGCCCCAGGCCATAGCCACGCCCCCGGGCCCACCCCCGGAACACTCCCGACACGCCCCGAAAACGCTGCTGCGCTCGGTCCCACCCCCGACACGCCCCCCTCCGAAAACCCCCGGGACTTACGCGAGTCCCGGGGCTCTGCGCGCGCCGGTAGGCCTATGTAAAATAGGTTCACCGGCGCGCAGGGCCCTGCTCGCCTAAATCCGCCCGGATTTGGGCGGATTTAGGAGGATCTCCCCCAATTATGTTTTATGTGCACCATTTAAGATAAAGTTGTTGGAAATGTATTATTTGTTTAAATAATTGCTTTGAATATGTGGAGTACATATTGGTTAATGTGTTTTCATGATGTAATAAATGAAAAAGTTAATAAAGAATAAATATAAAAATAAAAAAAAAAGTTACAAGAAAGCAAGGGTAAAATTAGAGATCAAGTAGGTTCTGTGGTCCTGCAACATATTAATTTTTGTGCTACTTTGTTTCAGTTGAACAAATATATGTAATCAACCCAATTTACTGTCTATTGTCAGCCCTTTGTGGAATTGGTAACCATGCTACATTATAAATAATACATTTTGCTATCAATATTAATATGAACAATTTTTGGAAGGAAAAACCACCACACACACATATATATATATATATATATATATATATATATATATATATATATATATAAATCTGAAAATTAATTTTATGAAGTTTTTTTTATAAATACCAAACATTTTTTTAAATGATTAATAGTGTATGGCATTGATAAATATGCTGTGATATTTTGGGGAATTTCCATCCTTCTTTAAGAGAGAAATCAGCAACAATAAAACATGCATTATTTTCTGAGTTATGAGTCCTTTCAAAATGCTCTGGGGGTTGATATTCAGAAGATTAATGTGGCTAACATTTACTTTTAACTGCATAAATACAGCAAGTTAAAAATCCCTCCTCCAACTGGCTATATTTGTACATTCAGAGCCTCAAAATGTACAAATTTCGTTGGTCAGTAAAGGGGCCAGATCAGAAATGTTCCCAGGGCAAGTTTTCAAATTTAACTTTCTAACATGATATTCAGTGCTAACCAACTAAGGGGGTCATTTTCTAAGGAGTTACCGCAGGAGATAAATTCGCAAATCGCGCTAACAGCCGGCCGTACGGCAAAACAATTCGAGTGCAGGAGGTCGCTCCCGGACCCCCGCTGGACTTTTGGCAAGTCTTGTGGGGGTCAGGAGGCCCCCCCAAGCTGGCCAAAAGTCCCTGGGGGTCCAGCGGGGGTCCGGGAGCGATCTCCTACGCTCCTGACGTCGGGGGACAAAAAACAAAATGGTGCCGGCGCTACCTTTGCCCTGTCATATGACAGGGCAAAGGTAGCGCCGGCACCATTTCTACAACGCACCGCAGGCCCAAGAGTAAAAGATCACACCGGGACCCCCGCTCTGGACCCCAGGTAATTTAAGGCATTTGGGGGGGGTTCGGGAGGGTGGGGGATTTATTTTAAAGGGTCAGGGTGGGTTTTAGGGATGTTTTAGTGTGCCGGTTTTCCCGCCCTCCCCCGATTTACGATTTACACGATATTTACAAAAACAAAACCGCGACGATCCGATTCCCTCCCCCCCCAGCCGAAATCGATCGTTAAGACGATCGATCACACGATTCACATCTCTACTATCCAATGCTATCCTCTCCTTTATTTCTCTTCTCCCAGTTCCATCCTCCTTGTTATTTGTAACTGCCTTCTTCTACACCACCAAGTTACTTTGTTATTTATTATTATTGTGCACCCCTGTTTAAATGTAAACCAGCATGATGTGATTATATCATGAATGCCGGTATATAAAAATCTTAAATAAATAAATAAATAAAACATGCTTAATGAACTTGGTTAGCCTTGCTGAACCTGTAATATAAGTTTGTCTTAAGAAGAATCTTCTATGAGCAAGGTAAAACTCAATGATTCCTTTATCAATTGTACCCTGTTTTCCCCTTGGAAAATAAGGTGCTTAATTTATTGACATGAGCAGAAAAAAATAGTGCCAGATAGTGTTTTCCTGAGAACCGCTCCTGTATGATGTTGAATCTATTTAAAGGCACTCAGTGTTCCATTTCATTCAGGCTCATCTTGGACCTATTTGACATGCTCCTTAAAATGACAACTGAAAAAGGATTCTTATTTAAACTTTAAGAGTAGCAAGTGAAATGGCAACCACACAAGAACATTTCTGTCTCCATTTAGCAGAAGGATCAATATTTTATAACACTTTTGGTTTTTCAGAAACTACATCGCTGCAGCTTAAAAAAAATGAAAGGACGGTTGGTGTGGTGTGTCAGGAGGCTCTTTAAAATCTTTCTATCATGCTCATTTAAGAGAAGAAATGTAAGAAAAATGAATCCACAGTGGCACAATTCAGCTATTTATTCATGAAATTTTGTTAAAATAAAATGTTTCTGCTACCATTACCCTAATGCAGGGGTGGGCAATTCCGGTCCTCGAGGGCTGCAAACCAGTCGGGTTTTCAGGATATCCTTAATGAATATGCATGAGAGAGACCTGCATACACACTGCCTCAGTGTGTATGCAGGTCACTCTGAAATCGGAGCAACCTCGGAGGGAACTTTCTTTCGCCCTCCCTTCACCTTCCCCTCCCTTCCCCTACCTAACCCCCCCCCCCCCCCCCCGGCCCTATCTAAACCCCCCCCCCTTACCTTTGTCCCTCGATTTACGCCTGCTAGAAGCAGACGTAAATCTACGCGCGCCAGCAGACTGCTGGCACGCCGTCATCCGACCCGGGGGCTGGTCCGGAGGCCTCGACCATGCCCACGGGCTGGCGCCACGCCCCCGGTCCCACCCCCGAAACGCCACATCCCGCCCCTGAAACGCCGTGTCATTCGGCCTCGCCCCCGACATGCCCCCTTAAAAAAACCCCAGGACTTAGGCGCGTCCCGGGGCTCTGCGCGCGTCGGCAGCCTATGCAAAATAGGCGCGCCGGCACGCGAGGGCCCTGCTCGCGTAAATCCGGGCGGATTTACGCGAGCAGGGCATTTAAAATCCGCCCGTCAGTGTCTAGAGGGACTCTGGTCTAATTTGTAAGGAAAACCTTTGTGACATCCTTCCTGGAATTATTAAGACAGGCTTCGCAAAGGAAACAGAAAATGTCATTATGCCACTATAAAATTCACAGTGCTTACAACTCTGCTCTCCCTTCTCAAAAAGGATATAGTACACATTAGGGATGTGAATCGTTTTAGGACGATTAAAATTATCGTCCGATAATTTTAATATCGTCTTAAACCGTTATGGAACACAATACAATAGAGATTCTAACGATTTATCGTTATAAATCGTTAGAATCGTGAGCCGGCACACTAAAACCCGCTAAAACCCACCCCCGACCCTTTAAATTAAATCTCCCACCCTCCCGAACCCCCCCCAAATAACTTAAACATTTCCTTGCCAAATCCTACCTCCTTCAATCCCCCACCCTCCCGAACCCCCCCCCCCCCCCCCAAATGACTTAAATTACCTGGGGGTCCGGAACGGCAGCGGTCCGGAACGGGCTCCTGCTACTGAATCTTGTTGTCTTCGGCCGGGTTCCGGCGCCTCGCTGAACGACCTCCTGCAGTCGATCTCCTGCCGGCGCCATTTTCCGTACGGAAAACGATTCGCGGCGGGAAATCGCTCCCTGACCCCCGCTGGACCTCCAGGAACTTTTGGCCAGCTTGGGAGGGGGGCCTCCTGACCCCCACAAGACTTGCCAAAAGTCCAGCGGGGGTCCGGAAGGACCTCCTGCCGTCGAATCCTGTTGGTCTATGGCCGCCGCCATTTTTCGGCGCCATTTTGGAAAATGGCGCCGGCCAAAGACAACAAGGGTCAGTAGCAGGAGCCCGTTCCGGACCGCTGCCGTTCCGGACCGCCGCTGGACCACCAGGTAATTTAAGTCATTTGGGGGGGGTTCGGGAGGGTGGGGGATTTAATTTAAAGGGTCGGGGGTGGGTTTTAGCGGGTTTTAACGATTTTAACGATATATCACGATATTTTACCCCCCCAAACGGCAACAATACGATTCCCTCCCCCTCCCAGCCGAAATCGATCGTTAAGACGATCGAGGACACGATTCACATCTCTAGTACACATAGAATTGATAAAGAGAAAAACACACATGCTCTTAAAAGTTTCATGAAACAATTCAGTGAACCTGAAAAAATGTCAGTTTACTCAAATTATTAATTGAAGCTTTTTTTGAAGAAAAATCTGAAAACTATAAAACATATTTGATTGGGTCATGTGGCCTCCTTTTGTATTTTCTAAAAATGTTGGCATTTGCAAGCACTATTATGTATGTTAAACATGGAGTCGAAAAAAAACAGGTAAATTGGAAGCTATCTAAACTTGCTTTGGGAGACATGCATGGGATATGAACATAGATTGTGATTATAGAATTAAACTAACAGCCACATTTGGAAGACGGCATGCACAGTAATAACTCACTCAGCCAAATCATTGACTCTGGGAGCCGAAACGCCTCTCGGGCTCCTCTCGGCATCCTGCCTCCCCTTCCATCCCGAAATAATTGCACATTACACATTAATTTTGGTATGAATTGGCTGCAGCTTTTATTTATATAACAGTTAATATGAACTCAACATTATAACGGTTCACCCACCTGGGCCAATCTTACGGTCTTACCGCTCCTGTGGCCACGCCCCCCTTTTGTCGCCCACCACGATTCTAGCAAGGCGACATTGCTTCCGGCCCCCTGCTGCGTTTACAAGCAAGGGGGCCCTGACTCCGGGCTTGGTCCCCACCCATTTTACAACCCGGCTTTTGTCAGCCCCGCGGCTGACCTATGCCTAATATTTCTCTATTGGCCTGGGTACCCGCCACCAGCGCCAGGTAGTGTTTACACTTGCCTGGTGCCCCCCCAAACCAAACCTTAGCTGTGGCCACTTTACACCCATGTGTAGTTACTTTCAATTGTCTCCTGTATTTTGTTATTGAAAAGGTCATACCCTATATCAGATAGGTGTACCTTGTCCTGCCGGTAAAAACCTTCGCACTGTTGATTGGCCCATGTGTGCCATATCTGACAGCCCCCCATGTGCATCAACCATCCTCCATCCTGTTTAACTTCTTCTGGGCTCTCCCCCATAACTTTTGTTTCGCAAATTTAATGCGTGAAATTATGTCAGACCAGCAAATAAGGACTCCTGGAAACACCAATTGTATTATCTGTAGGTCCCTCTTTACCCGCCTTAACAGATGTCTGCATGACATTACCCCTAAATCGTTACCACCCAGGTGTATTATAATGATGTCCGGTCTGGCCAACGAATCCCTCTTGACCCGAAGTGTGGGCAGTAACTGCTCCCAGCGCATTCCACGCATTTCCATCAAAGTGATGCGCACCCCTAGACGTGCCAAGCCCAGGTGTGGGCCGTATTTTTGCTGCTGTGCCCTCTGTTCCGCCCAATGCACGAATGAGTGCCTCATGATCCACACCTGTTCCGACCTAGGACACGATTCTGCAATGAAATAAGCAAATTAATCAACCTGTTGTAATATGTCGGCTCGATCCAGCCTGACGTAGGAATTTATCACGGCAGAGCACCATCTCCCTATCTGTTGTATGGCCTCTGTTGTGAACCCTGCCTGCGCTGCGCTAGTGGCTGCTCCTATTCTGAAAGAGTGTGTCCCAAAGTTATCTGCATTCTCTCCTATCCCAATTAGGGTTTCCTTAAGGATCGCTGAAAACTGGTATCGCGTTAAGGGGGCTCCGTCCACATGTATAAGTAAACGATCCCCTTTTCTAGGACGCACGGCTTGATATTTCTCTAAGTTGGCCAACGGGCAAATGACCTGACTGTGCAATTGTCTTAGTGTCACATTCGCTCCCTTCCCAAATTGATCTGTTTTGGACGTTGGTATAAACATCCTCATCATGTCCCCTTGCTTTGTGACATTCCGCATCAGCATTCCCGTGTGACCGACATCCTCTTTGATGGCGCCACCAGCTCGCCAACGCGTTAAGCGCAGAAGAAGGCTAGCATAAAAGCTAATCTAAATAATTGTGTCTCGAATGTTGAATGGCACATGCTGCCCAACCTATGCCACATTAATATTAATAAATCGTGCATTTTGGGATGTTGCCCGTCCCTCTGGGCCCCTAATCTCCTTCCCCAACCCTTCAACATTTTTCGTGTCAGAAATCCTTTGGTAGGATCCCCCCAACCAACCTTGGGCTCCTATGAAAAATGCCAGCCCCGCTAACTGCTTCACTACTATACCCCTGGACAGTCCTGCTTCCTTGGCCCATGCTATGTATGCCACAATCTGTTCCTCTGCTACCGGTCCTTTTTTCCAATCATATTGTCTCAGGAAGGAGCACACTCTCTCGTATCCCCTGCAATAAGCATCCCACGTCACAGATCACTGCAACAGTTCTAACGTGGTTGGCGACCAATTGCCATACGTGCTCCGGTACTGGAGTTGCCAGTTCGTCGGCATCAGGTACCTGTTTGCAGAACAAAGACCATTTAGCACGAGATAGAGAATCAGCCACACCATTACAAGCCCCTGGAACATGTCGCGCCTTTACAGTGGAATTAATGCGCAAACTACTTAGGACTACCTTCCAAAACAGGTCTGCCACCTATGGACATTTGGCTGACTGTTAATGACTGAAACCACGGCTTGATTGTCATGCCAGAATATGATGTGTTTGTTCCACAAGCACTCACCCCAGATTATCAACGCCACCCATATGGGGAAAAGCTCCAGGAATGTTATATTTGCTGTGATTCCTTCATTCACCCATGCGGCCGGCCATGCACCCTGACAGTACACGCCAAATCCCCATCCCCCAGAAGCATCTGAATAAATGTCCAAGTCATGGCTTGAGACCGGTGGCTCCTGCCAGACCGATATGCCATTGTAACTGCTCAGGAACAAGGCCCATATCGTCATGTCTTCGCGTATAGGAGGAGATATCCTGATGAAATGGTGCAGATGTTGCACTCCGGCTGTCGCCACGGCTAGCCTGCGCAGGAAGGCTCTGCCTATAGGGATTACTCGGCAGGCGAAATTAAATGCTCCCAACATTGCCTGCACCTCCCTGAGTGTCATCTTCTTCGCCTTGGATGCCTTGTCCAGTAGGTCACACAATTTTTGTAGTTTGTCCGCTGGGAGTCTGGATATCATCCTCTTAGAATCCAATTCAATGCCGAGGAAGCACATGGTAGTAGTTGGCCCCTCCATCTTCTCTTGTGCAAGTGGAACTCCAAAATCTTCCGCCACCTCCTGAAAGGTCCGCAACAGGCGAGCCACCATCTCTGTTCCCGCCGGGCCGACGAACAGGAAGTCATCTAAGTAGTGGATTATATTGTCTGACTGTGCCCTTTTTGCCGTCACCCCATGTAAAAAAGAACTGAAGGCCTTGAAATAGGCATAGATCACGGAGCAACCCATGGGCATGCACTTGTCAAAGTAAAACATCCTACGAAACTTGAAGCTCAGCAAAGGAACACTAGATGGGTGTACTGGCAGCAGCCGAAATGCCGATTCGATGTCAGTTTTCACCATGACTGAAGACTCTCCGCACCTCCGGAGAAGAGTGATCGCGCTGTCAAATGATGCATATTGTACTGAGCATTCTTTCTGCGGCAAGTGGTCATTGACCGAGAGCCCAGGTGGAAACGATAGGTTTTGTATCAGTCTGTATTTGCCTGGCTCTTCTTTGGTACTACTGCCAGGGAAGATAATGCCATATTTTGGAATGGGAGTGTTGCAAAAGGGCCTGCCATTCTACCCAAAGACAGCTCAATGTTTAACTTGGCCTGTACTATTTCAGGATGTCTCGTTGTAGACGCTGCATTATTGGCTGTAAACTCTCTGATCTTTCCTTGGTAAGGAATTTTGAATTCTTCACTACAACCACTGGAAATCCTCTCAGCATCCTCCTTCATTGGGTATTTTCCAAGCCATTCTAACATTCTGTCCAGTCGAATCGGCAAGGCTGCCTTTGCCATTGCCTCATTTCATTTTCTTGGGGAAGAACTCCCTGTGGCCATCTTCTTTGTACATTTGTTTGCTGAATGGGGTGCCGTGCAAATCAAGCAAACATGCTTGAACTTGCAATCTTTGAACATGCAAGAAGATTTGTTAAATCTCCAGCAGGCGTTATTATGATTGTTTGCTGATCCGCCATAGGCTGCTCCCGTGTATGATGACCTTGTTGATGCTCTTCCGTGCCCTCCCGCATCAGCGGCCTTGTTAGTCATTTGTTTTAACCATAGGTCAACATCGCGGGTCCCCCATGACATCGTTCTGGAGTCCTCCATCTTGTCCCGGAAGCACTCATAATTTAGCCACGCCTAGCCTTCATATGCTCTTTGCACCTCTAAAATTGTGTCTGCATACCCGAGCATTGGTCCGCATTGCGATGGATTGTATTTATTTATGACACTTATCAGTCTAAGATATGCTCTGGTCCAGGTCCTTTTGTTGCATGGTGTGGTCTTGCTGTTCTCTGGTAGTGCATCTCTGCCTTTTTTCTTTTTTTTGTCTCTTGAGCTTCTCCTTCCTTCCATAAGTTGGAAGATGTCAATGTATTTTCTCTTCATAATCCTTTTTTGCAGCTTCCTTGGCACGCTTAACCATAGAGAGGCTACGCTGTTTGCCTATGTTGAGGTTGCTACCGCCTCGTCTGTGCTATCGGAATCCAAAGATGAGCTACTGTCACTGGAACTTGAACTGTACCTTCTCCTCCGCTTTCCGCTTCCTTTCTTTTTTGACGCATGTGCTGCCACCATGTCGGGGAGTGGCTATGGAATTGAAACATTATGCTCGGATAACTCACCAAGCTGTTGTTGCTTGAGCGCAGGTTCTGCTGCGACTGCATCCCTCACATGCACCTCCGGTAGAATGTTCTCTCCGTCGCTATCGGTCGTTGCACAGGTTGTCTTGCTGTGTTGGGTCTCTCCTTTGGACTGACTATTGGCCGCAGTGTTGCTACTGTTTCTTCTTCTTGGCGTGCGTCCAGCATGCCCACTGTGCCCTGCTGCCGGTGAGTTCTTATCGTCTCTCCCTTGAGTCTCTTGGTTGTTCCTCATGCCTTGCTGTCCTGGCTAATATCCCCACGGATAAACCGGGTATGGCATCCCTCCAGCGAAGGCCGTTTGCGACCATTGCGGGAAGGGTTAGGTCCTGAGCTGCTGCCACTACCGTCAATGTTGGCTGGTGGCATCCAAGGTCCACAGGCCCAAGGTGAAGGGAACCCTGGTAAATAAGGGAAACCCGTAGTCTGTGTCTGGTTCCCCATAGCAGGGTTTGCGCTTGTGGTGTTATTCTTGCGGTTTACTGCAGTTGTAGGCCGCCCCCTGTTTCGTTGTGGGACCGGTGTCCTCAGCGTACCACGATCCACATTCTGCCCATTCGTATGCTCGGTCCCACGCGGGGGGTCCCTTTCATGACCTCTTCCCTTCCGCTCTGGGGGGTCCCTTCCACGACCTCTTCCCTTCAACATCACGTGCTGTAGGGGGTCCCTTCCACGACCTTTTCCTCTGTCCTCCTTCCCCTTTGGCTCTGTGTGCCTTGAGTAGAGGTGCCTCTCTGCCCCAAGTAGCGGGTTCTCAGTCCCCTTCCCATTGGGTACTCACTGTTGCGCTGATCTTTTCCTTTCGCGCTTGATGTCTTCTTCATTTTGCTCCTGGTTGGTTGCGGCTGCTCGGCAAGGAAGGCATACTAGAGTCTTTCTTTTCTTGTAAGTTAAAAACAATTTTTTTTTTTTTAAATACCACCTTGAAGACTATGTTTACCAGTCTCATGTGGCTGTGGACTCCAATAATTTTTTTTTTTTTTTTTAATTTGCTTGTTCTCTGCTTGAACCAGTGAGCCTCTTATCCATAGCTGCTCTGCTCTATGTGGCGAGCCACAGCAGAGCCTTTTAAATTATATGGATTTTTTGGTTAATTAAGAAAATTGCCGCCTCCGCGAGCAATTTTTTACACATGGCCTGGGATGCGAGCCGCGCCGCAGCTGTGCCTTTTGGTCCCTGGGGAGAGGAGAAGGGGGCCGGCTGCGGCGTGGCTCGCGCCTTGAATACTCGGGCCGACGTCATCAGGGCCGGCCGCGGCTGTCCCCGATGGCACCGGCCCATAAGAGCGCCCTCCCCCGCATGGCGATGCCGCTGAGTCATCGGGATGCACCAGAGCGCCCAATGACGCCGGCCCCACACCGCTCCCGGAGCGCAGGAGCGCTCCAGAGCCATGCTTACAGCACCGCCCCACCGATGCTGCACCGCCCGACTTCGGCCCACGGCCCCAGGTAAGCCATGGGCCCTTTGCATGCTCGCGGGCCCACCTAGTCTGTAATAACTAAGGGCCCAATGTCCGGTTATCAAAGTAAAAGGGATATTCAGCTGCATGGCTATGCTGCTGAATATAATTGGATAAATTCAAGTTAATCAGTTGTTTAGTCTTTCGAAAAGTACAAAGACCAGGGGACACACAATGCAGTTATCCAAGACGCGCATATCTCATGGTTTTAGCACTATGGACGCGCACACACCGCGTGGATTTTAAATGGCCTGCGACAACACGCGTAGCTCCCGTTATGTGCACAAAAAATTGGGGGGGGAGAAGAGGTGGGGTGTGGGCGTGGTCTGGGCAAGGTATGGGTGGGCCAAGGCTAAGGCATGATTTCTACCTGCACCTAGTATTTATGCGCACAAGCGCATGCCAGAGTTCCCAGCCACATAACTTTACTTCTGCTATGGACGGCGGGCAAGTCATAAAATAAAATAAAAATAGGTTTAGGGGGGTCTTGCTTAACAGTGTAATGGATAGGCAAAGTAATAGGGGGCTTATGAAGACCAATTGTTTAACTTGGTGAACTGGGAATGAACTGGAAAAATAGGTTCTAGCATCGGCATGCATGACTTGTAAAATCCCCCCTCTTATGTGGGCAAGGCGGCATTTGCATGCACATGCGCGCATCAATCTGAAATTGTGCCCACATGTACGAGCAAATAGCCAATTTTAAAACACTTGCATGTATCCGGCTAACTCAACTCCTCTCTGTTACATCTATTCTCCTCCCACCATTTAGCCAGATAAGTATTTATCCAGTTAAGTGGCGGCTGCTGACTATAGCCGAATTTTTAAATATGCCACTTAGCTGGATAAGTTGGAACTTTGTTTTGTTTGCCTTATAAATCATTGCTACTGTAGTGATTGGAAGTGTAACTGTGAGGTTCATTACCTATCTGCCAAACAACTGGCATACAAAAGACATGAAGAGAATTGATGGCCACCAAAAAATAAAATCCTGTATTTTCAGCAAAGGTGCAGCATGCTCATCTTTCTCTTTACCTGATTGGCATTGAAGCAAATAAAGTATGTATTCTGTTATTGAATTACTTTTATATAAATAAAATATACTGCAAAACAAAGCAACACAATTAATTTTAGAGAGGCCAATATTCAGCACCACTTAGCTGGATAGGAGGAAGTGATGTCTATCTGCAACAGACAACCTGAAGGCTCATTTGCATACTTCTCCCAGCAGTCCAAGCAGGGGATTAAGAGGATACCGCAAACTGTCTAGGTTTCAGCTTTCACATCTTCCACATTGTTTCCAGCTACAGAAAAGGATTATTTGCATGCTTTTCAGAGTAGTCTCAGCAAAGGATTCTAGAGGACACTGTGAGCCTCCAGGTTTTAGATTTCAGTCTCTGTCCTCTTTCTGCTACCTAAGAACCTGAAGGCTTATTTATAACCTTTATTTAGTAGCATCAGTAAAGAGCTCTATGAGTCCTTTAGCTTTTGCAAGCTCCATGCTCTGTCTAACATTAGAACACCTGCATACTTATTTGCATACTTTTTCCAGCAGTGGACCCAGAGGGCATTCTGAAATGTTTAGGCTCAGTTTCTACAGCCATGCATTGTTATCAACTGCAGCAATCTATAAAGCTCATTTACATACTTTTCCTAGTGACTCCAGAAGACTCTGAAATGTCTAAGCTTCAGCTTCCACAACCATGCACTGTTTTCAGTTGCAGAAAACTGGAAGACTCATTTGCATTCTTTTTCAAGCAGCCCCAACAGAGAATTCCAGAGCCCTGCAATCTTTCTGGCACCAGAGGACCTGAGGATTCATTTGCATATTTTTTTTTCAGCAGCCTCAGTAGAGAATTTCAGAGTATGCTATAAGCTTGCTAGGCTCAGCATCCACAGCCTCTGCACTGTTCCACCTCTAAAAAACTGGAATACTCATTTACATACCTTTCCCAGTAGCTCCAACAGCGAACACCAGATGACACTGTAAACTATATAAGTTACAGCTTTCACAAGCCCTGCATACTTTCTAGGACCAGAGAATCTGAAAACTAATTTATGTACTTTTCCTAGCAGTCACACAAGAGAATTGCAGATGATAGTGTGAGCTGTCTAGGTTTATCTTCCACAGCCCCCATACTGTTTTTAACTGTAAAGAAGCAAAAGGTTCATTTACATTTTTCTGCTAACAGCCCACAGCAAAAATCACTGCAAGCCATCTAAGTTTGAGTTTTCACAGCCCCAAACTCTTTCCAACTTTAGAGGATCAGAAATCTCAACTGCATACTTTCCGAGCAGCCCAGCAGAAGTCTAGAAGTTACCACAAGCCTTCTAAGTTTCAGTTTCCACAGCCCAGATTCTACATCCCTCTATTTTTCCAGAAGGAGAGGACTGGAAGGCAAGTACCTAAACACTACATCCTATAAACTTTCAACAAAAAAGTTTAATTATAAAGATGTGCATTCATTTAAAAACAAATGCACAAAATGTGATGAATAAGGCCAATTTCTTTCATTTGCGGAGCCCTGAAATGAATCAGGAGCCTTCTAAAGAAAATGAACCTTATTTGTTGCATTTGTTTTAAATTAATGCATCAGGCCTAGACCTAGGGCATAGTCTGAGGCACAAAGCAGAGGGTACAGCCTTGGCCTGAACAAGACACTGGTGTCTTGGCCTAGGCCCAGGCTGATAGCAGGCATCAGCTGAGCCCATCCTGAACAAACTTACCTGATGCATTGGTTATCTGCAGAAGCAGCCAAGCCATGTCTTGATATATATGCCTCTTCCTAGGCTGGAGCCCAGACTAAGGCTCGACAATGCGGCCCAGCCCCGAGGCTGGGTCCTGACACCTGCACCTTTGCCTAGGCTGAAGCTCATATCCAGGCCCTATGCTGCAATTGGCCCAGAGGCTGGGTCCCTATGCCTGGGCCTTGCCCTCGGCTGGTGCCCGGACTCAAGCCCAATGCCTGGGCCTCAGCCTAGGCAGGAGCCCATAACCAGGCTTGATGCTGGGGACAGCATCAATTGAAGAAGAAAGAAGCTGACAATATACATGCTATGAAGCCTGGGTCCTGAGCCTAAGCCTGACCCTAAGTCAATGCCAAGGCATCAGGATCTGGCCACCAGGCCTTGGTATTGAGCCAGGGTCCGGGCTGATACCCTAGTTTCAGGACTCAGCCACTGGGCCAGACCATGGCATTGGGCCTGAGTCCAGGCTTCAGCCTAAGCTGAGGCCCAGGCATCATGACCTGGCCTCCAGGCTAGGTCCCGACATCGAGCCTGGGTCTGGGCCAAGGCCCTGGCTTCAACGCCTGGGTCTGGTCTGAGGCCGCAGTGTTGGGATCTGGGTCTGGGCTCCATCCCAGGCTGAGGCACAGATATCGGCCTTGTGTAGGCCAAGGTCACAGTGACCCATGGACTGAGTAAGTGAGGGCCAGGGGGATCCTGGCTCTAGTATTTTTACAGTTGATGGAAGGGGTGGTTGAGAGATTCATGAGGTCCTGTTAACATTTTTTGGACTTTTTTTGGGGGGGAGGTAAATGTTTGATTTGATTTTTTTCACATGAATGAAACAAATCAAACATTCCATTAACTGAAATATGTGAGGGAAACCCTCCCAAAAACGAACAGAAAACCAAAACAAATTATTTTCCCTGCACATCTCTATTTATTTACTTGATATGATATCGGAGAATACCCCCTTCCTATGACCACTGACCAATTCTGGTTTTATTTTAACATGTTTTAATTACTATTTTTCACTGTGAAATTAACTTACTATTATTGTTTTGACAAGTTTTTAAATTTTTGTTTTGAAAATAATTGTATCATCTAATTTTGTATTATTTGTAAACCATTATGATGGTCCAACCGAATGGCTGTATATACAATCAATAATATAAAATTAAATAAATAAATAGTTCAAAACAATGTTGCACTTGGAGCTGGACCCTTGTCCTGAGCAGTGGAGAATATCTCCCTGGTAGGGACTAGAAAGCACCTGTCCCCAGGGGGTGGAGCACAGGAAGAGACAGAAGCTAGGATGAGCTTCACCACTGGAAGCCCATGGTCCCCCAGGTGAAGCCCGTAGGGACCCAGGCCGCTTGGACTTAGGTGGGCCTCACAGGGTCTCCCAGAGAGGTAGTAGAGAGGCATGCCCACGAATAGCAAGGGTGTGCGGTCGGACTCTAGGCTGTAGGTCTGGAGGAGCAAGGAAGGCCAGTACAGCGTTGGCGATGACAAGGCAAGGGACAAAGCCAGAATCAGGAGACGTGGCAGCCGGGATCAGAATCCAAGGATCAGTCCAAGGAGTAGTCAACAAAGCAGGGGTCAGGTTCCAGAGGTCAGACAAGGTCACAAGGCAGGCAGAGGTCAGGATCCAGGCAGCAAACAGAATGGTCAAGGAGCAGGCCGAGGTCAGTACCAGAGAGACAATCCGAGGGTACTACCTGGGGAGACAGGACAGACAGACGCTGGAACAGAAGGACGCTGGAACAGATGGACGCTGGACAAGGCTGAAACAGTAGGATGCTAGAACAAGACTGGAACAAGACTGAACGCAGAGGCAAACTAGTACACTTACAGTGCCGACCCAATTGCCAAGGCAAGGAAGTGCAGGCAGGGACTTCCTTATATTGTACGTTCAATCAGGGTGCGCTGCAGAGCTAGGACCCATTCCTGGCCCTAAAAGAGGCCGGGCAGTCCGCACACATGCATGTAGGGGCGTGGCCAATGCCACTGGGGACGCCGAACTCCGGTGTGAGGCCTGGTGCGCACTGGAAGGCACAGCAACCGCCGCTGCTGGACACCGAGGCCTGGAGGAGCTTGCGGCTGCTGCTGGGAAGACTGACCCGTGACCTGCAGAGGAGCTAGTGAGGTGAATAGGCCCATGCGTGGGCTGGGCGTGGACGGGGTGCGCAACAGTACCCCCCTTCTAAGTCTCCCTCTACACGGCCATGGCTTTTCAGGATAGGTCCAATGGAAAGTCCTGAGGAGCTCTTTATCAAGAATGTTGTAGGAAGGTTCCCATGAGCTCTCCTCGGCCCCATAACCCTCCCAGGCTAAGAGGTATTCCCATTTACCTCGACATCGACGGACGTCAAGGACCTCTCTTACCTGGAGTAACGAATCTGGTTTGGTAGAGATCCGCAAAGGTGAAGGATCTCTACGAGAGGGCCAGGAGAGGACCAAAGGCTTCAACAGAGAGACATGGAATGTGTTGTGGATGCCCATGGCACGAGGTAGCTGAAGTTGATAAGACACTGCTCCCACTCTTCGAAGCACTGGAAACGGGCCGATGTACTTGGGAGCAAGGCAATGAGAAGGGAGACTCAACCTTATGTGTCGGGTGCTTAACCACACTTTCTGACCAGGACGGAAGAGTGGAGCGGGACATCTATGGGCATCAGAAGTGCACTTGAAGTGCTCAGTGGCCTGGGTAAGGCATTCTTTGACTTGATTCCACACTTGGCGAATGGTATGGGCCATGAATTGCGCAGCTGGAGAAGGAACAGTCAGAGGAACTGGATGTGGCAGCCGAGGTTGTCGTCCGAATACCACGGAGAATGGAGATACATCGGTGGCAGCAGCAACGTGGGTATTATGCGACAGCTCAGCCCAGGGAAACAAATCAGACCAGTTGTCCTACTGTTCATTCATGTAGGAACAAAGGAATGTTTTCAAGTCCGGTTGGTCCTTTCAGCTTGACAATTGGCCTGTGGGTGATACGCCGACAAGAAATTCAAGTCAATGATAAACTTTTTGCATAGAGAGTGCCAGTACCTGGCGGCAAACTGTGGTCCTCGGTCAGATATAATTTCCTTTGGGAGTCCATGGAGACATAAAATGTGTTTCAGGAACAACTTGGCTAGTTCTGGGGCACATGGGAGGCCCGGCAGGGGAATGAAGTGACCCATTTTCAAAAAACAGTCACTGATGACCCAGATTATGGTATTGTCTGGGACGGAGGTAGGTCTGTTATGATGTCCATTGAGATGCTGGACCATGGCTCGATAGGTGCTGGAAATGGTTGGAGTAGGCCCCAAGGCGTCCGGGAGGTGGCTTCTGTTGGGCGCAGATGGGACATGAATCTACATGGTTACGAGAGTCTTGCACCATGTTGGGCCACCAGTAATATCTCCGCAATATCTCTAGGGTCATGGTATGACCCGAGTATCCTGCCAACTTGGAATCATGGGCCCATTTCAGAACTCATTCACGTAATCTACATGGAACGACGGTTTTCCCAACTGGAACTAATTATTAGTTCTAATTATTACAAAGGGAATGGTGAATAAAACGGAAAATGTCATAATGCCTCTGTATCGCTCCATGGTGAGACTGCACCTTGAATACTGTGTACAATTCTGGTCGCCGCATCTCAAAAAAGATATAATTGCGATGGAGAAGGTACAGAGAAGGGCTACCAAAATGATAAGGGAATGGAACAACTTCCCTACGAGGAAAGACTAAAGAGCTTAGGACTTTTCAGCTTGGAGAAGAGACGACTGAGGGGGGATATGATAGAGGTGTTTAAAATCATGAGAGGTCTAGAACGGGTAGATGTAAATCGGTTATTTACTCTTTCGGATAGTAGAAAGACTAGGGGGCACTCCATGAAGTTAGCATGGGGCACATTTAAAACTAATCGGAGAAAGTTCTTTTTTACTCAACGCACAATTAAACTCTGGAATTTGTTACCAGAGGATGTGGTCAATGCAGTTAGTATAGCTGTGTTTAAAAAAGGATTGGATAAGTTCTTGGAGGAGAAGTCCATTACCTGCTATTAAGTTCACTTAGAGAATAGCCACTGCCATTAGCAATGGTAACATGGAATAGACTTAGTTTTTTGGGTACTTGCCAGGTTCTTATGGCCTGGATTGGCCACTGTTGGAAACAGGATGCTGGGCTTGATTGACCCTTGGTCTGACCCAGTATGGCATTTGCTTATGTTCTTATGTTCTTCTTATGGTCATGGCAAGGGATATGCAGCAGGATCTATAATGTGTCTGGGAACATCAGAAACATCCTCTGGTTCTAAGGATCTTGATAGTGCATCAGCACAGAGGTTCTTGGAAGCTAGGCGATAACGTAGAATGAAATTGAACCATTCGAAGAAGAGCACCCATCGGAATTGTCTAGGATTCAAGAGTTGAGCTTCTTTAAGGTGCTCAAGATTCTTATGGTCAGTGAAAATGGTAAATTTATGTTGCGCCCCTTGCAACCAGGGGCACCACTCGTGGAGCACCAACTTGATGGCTAGTTCTCGGTCACCAACAGTGTAGTGCTGCTCTGTAGGAGAGAACTTGAGTGAGTAGAATGAACAAGGTATCAATTTACCCTTTAGAGAAAACTGACTTAAGACGGCTCCTGCTCCAATTGCACAGGCGTCGACTTCAATGACGAATGGGTGTCTTGGGTCTGGATGCTAAAGACAAGGACTGGAACAGAAAGCTTCTTTTAATGACTGAAAGGTGGCTTGTGCTTTGGGTGTCCACAGACGAGTGTTAACCCCTTTCTCGGTCATGGCAGTGAGCGGAGCAGGAAGGGTAGAATAATTGGCACTGAAGCTCCTGTAATAATTAGTAAAGCCAAGGAAACGTTGTAAGGCCCGTAGGCCTACTGGCTATGGCCAGTCTCAGATCCCCTGGACTTTATCTGGATCCATGGAGAAACCTCGATCAGATATAATGTACCCTAGGAAGGGTAAGCGATTTCGCTCAAAGAGGCACTTTTCTAACTTGGCATAAAGGTAATTTTCTCTTAGATATTGGAGGACAATCCGAACATGATCTCGATGGGATTCAAGGTCTTTGGAAAAGATCAGGATGTCGTCAAGATATACGACTACGAATGAGTACAAGAGGTCTCAGAGGATTTCATTCATAAGGCATTGAAAGACTGCTGGGGCATTGCATAGCCCAAAGGGCATCACGTTATATTCGTAGCGACCATCCCTCGTATCAAATGTGGTTTTCCAGATATCTTCAGGTTGGATGTGTACCAGATTGTATGCACTCCTCAGATCCAACGGTGAAGATCTGTGCCCCTTGAAGGTGGTCAAACAGCTCACTGATAAAGGGCAGGGGGTACCGGTCTTTGCAGGTTATGGCATTGAGCCCTCTGTAGTCAATACAAGGGGGTAAACTGCCATCCTTTTTCTTGACAAAGAAAACCCCGCTCCAGAGGGAGAATCAGAGGGACGAATGAACCCTTTTTCTAAGTTCTCTTTGATATACTCAGACATGGCTAGGGTTTCTGGATGAAACAATGGATAAGTTCTGCCCTTGGGAGGTGTCGTGCCCGGCAGACGTTCTATGGAGCAATTGAACTTGCGTAGCGGAGGCAACATGTCCGCCTTCTGCTTTGAGAAGACGTCTTCGAACTCAACATACTGGGTAGGCAAACCAGATAGGGTGGTAGACTTCAAGACAGAGACTACTGAAGATACTTGAAGTAGATATGTCTTCTGGCATATGGAACCCCACTGCACCAACTACAGGGAATGCCAATCGAACTGGGGTTCGTGGACCTGGAGCCAGGGCAGCCCCAGTATGATTGGATGTGTAGAACGTTTTAACACATAGAAGGACATCTCCTCCTCATGGAGAGTGTCCACGGTAAGACAGACAGCCACTGTTCGATGGGTGATGAGCCCTGGAAGATGTTCTCCTTGAATGGAGGCAATGCAGAGGCTCACAGCTAATGGCTGAAGAGGAATATTCAGAAGCTTGACAATGTCATCCATGATGAAGCTGCTACTTGCTCCTGTATCGACAAGAGCAGTGGTGGTGAAGGAGTGGGCCTCGATGCCCAGAGAGACTGGAAGTAGGAGTTGGGGGCCGGTGACAGTATCGCCTAAGCTCAGGACCCCCGCTGGGCTCAGGCGTTGCAGTTTTCCAGACGGACCGGACAGGACTGCCGAAGATGTCCGGAAGCACCACAGTAAAGGCAAAGACCCTCCTTCCTCCGATGGGGATGTTCGGTCGGAGCAGTTGCCCACGGTTCACCTCCATAGGTACCACCACGGGAGGAGGTGGTGTTGATGGAGTCTTGACACGAGTGGGATGCGGTGTAGGAGAGCGGGAAGCCTTTACTTCTAGGCGCCTTTGCCGGAGATGATGGTCGATCTTCCCGTGAGGGAAATCAGGTCCTCTAGAGACATGGGAGTCTCATGGATGGAGAGTTCATCTTTGAGAGCACTGGAGAGTCCATCTAGGAAGATGGTTTGCAGATAATCTTCTTGCCACCCGAGCTCAGTAGCCAGGGTCCTGAACACCACCGTATACTAGAAAGGGTCCGTGACCCTCGACGGAGGTGGAGTAGATTATGGCTGGGACAAAGCCAGAATCAGGAGAGTGGTCAATGGCAGTGTTGGAGATCTGCTCCCCAGAGGGGAGGAGTTAGCAATCTGATGTAGATCTGCTTCTCCAGAGGGGAGGAGTTGGCAATCTGTTATAATTCTGCTGCTCGGCGTTAGCAATCTGTTATTGAGCTCCTCCAGTAGGGGGAGGAGTAGCAGTCTGTTTTGGATCTCCTCCTGGAGAGGGAGGAGTTAACAATCTGTTATCAATCACTGCTACTAAGAGTGGCAATCTGCTATAAGTCCGCCAGAGGGTTAGCAATCTGTTATGGATCACCCTGCCAAGGGGAAGAGCTAACAATTGTAATACTCCGTAGGCGGAGTTAATGATCTGTGGTGGATTAGCTTCCCACAGAGTGGCAGTTGTGTAATACCACTCTAGTAGTGTAAGGGATGACACTGAGGTGAATTATGAATCCCTTGGCTGATGGCAGATGACAGCACCCTCAAGAGGATATCCTGAGAGGGACCACCGGCTAAGTTGGAGTATGGAGACAAACACAGATAGTTGTTTATTAGACAGGAAGTAGAACCACCAGAGGTGGCAGTAGTGAGCTGATGTGCCCAGCAGGGCTGAAGTCCCTGTGATACTGGAATTGCGGTCTCTGGGTTGCTGAGCTGTAGAGAGAGACTATAAGTAGTGAGTAGACAGGGTATGCTGGATACATAACCAGTAGTAGATGATACACTCACAATTGCAGATATCTGTAATGGCTTCTACGCAACAGAGTCTTAAGTATATTCAGGAACAGCCATAGGCGAGTACTGGTTCCTATATGCAGTCTGAAATGAGAACTCACAATATCTGTGTATGAGATGGCTTGTAGAATAGAAGAGAGTTTTTGGAGAGTTTTAGGAACATAGGCCCTTGTGGAGTGAGTACCGGTTCCTATCTGTAATCTATAATAATAATGCACCAGATAAAGGTATATAATAGCTTCTGATATAGAAGAGAGTTGAGAAGGGATTTAGGAACATAGGCCCTCGTGGAGCTAGTACCAGTTCTTATCTGCAATTTACAATAATGTCTCACGATCTCCATACCTGCGATAACGTCTTAGACAGAAAGGAGTCTTCAGAGATTAGGAACATAGGCCCTCGTGGAGCGAGTACCGGTTCCTATCTGTAACAGAACTCACAATGTTCACGTCTGTGATTGCTTTCAGGTAGTAAAGAGTCTTCTGAGCATTCAGGGACGTAGGCCCTCTTGGAGCGAGTACCAGATCCCGTCTTAGCAATCTAAAATCAAGAAGAGAGAGAGCGGGGGCCCCCAAGGAGTGGGTACCCCTGGGTAAGGTGGTGGAGGCAGAGCAGTGGAGAAAGAATTCCCCTTGTTAACTCGATTCGAAGTAGCAAGCAAAGACCTTTTTAAGGTGGAAGCGGATGACGTCACTATGGGGGGACGCCCCCGAGGTTCGTGCCCTTGCCGGTACAAACTCTGGAGAGCTCGCGTGCACGCCCTTACGTCATCAGGAACATGGCGGATCTGTAGCGTCAGGCCAGCCCGGGGATTCCAGGAATTACGGCAAGGAGAAGCCGCGGCAGCATCTGTCCATCAGACCTGAAGGGAGTCGCCACAAAGGTAGAGAGGGTGGAGAGGGTGGGGCGAGGGAGAGAACAGGCATGAACGCAACAGCCAGCTGGGGTCAGAATCCAAAGATCAGTCCAAGGAGTTGTCAATGAAGCAGGGGTCAGGTTCCAGAGGTCAGATGAGGTCACAAGGCAGGCAGAGGTCAGGATCCAGGCAGCGAACAGAATGGTCAAGGAGCAGGCCGAGGTCAGTCCCAGAGAGACAGTCCGAGGGTACTACCTGGGAAGACAGGACAGACAGACGCTGGAACAGAAGGACGCTGGACAAGGCTGGAACAGTAGGACGCTGGAACAAGACTGGAACAAGACTGTGAACACGGAGGCAAGCTAGTACACTTACAGTGCCGACCCGATTGCAAAGGCAAGGAAGTGCAGGCAGGGACTTCCTTATATCGTACATTCAATCAGGCTGCGCCGTGGAGCTAGGACCCGCCTCTGGCCCTACTAAAGGCCGGGCGGTCTACGCGCATGCACTTAGGGGCATGGCTAAAGCCACTGGGGACGCCGAACTCCGACGTGAGGCCTGGTGCGCAGTGGAAGGCCCGGCGACCGCCACCATGGACGCCGAGGCCTGGAGGAGCTCACGGCTGCCACTGGGGAAGTCGACCCATGATCTGCAGAGGAGCTAGCGAGATGAGCAGGCCTGTGTGAAGGCCGAGCGTGCAACAAACAAGGGTGAATAAGGTATATAACCGGGTAGTTATAAGTAGATTAATTGTAGTCTCTGTAGGATCACTGATAGACAAATGTAAAATAAACCAATAGATTAAAAGTACTTTAGATTAGTTTGAACATTTCTACTCCCTCAAAAATTTTTAATCACTACAGACTGAACAAAATTATGATGTAGACAGTAGTCCATCAGTGAGTGGGGACTTATCCATCCTTTAGCACTGAGTGCCACATGTATGATTACCTACCAGTTGATGAGAGGTTGTATGAAGAGCTCCTATCCCTCAGAGATCAAACCCAATAGCTGAAGGCTAAACTGGGGCTTGGGCTGATGGGACGGGGGGGGGGGGGGGGGGGCAAGATGGACTGGGGCTGAAGCTGGGGCTGGGGGGAGGAGCTTGGCCTAGGGAGCTGATTCTGCTGGTGGTAGAGTAGAGCAGGCTGTGTTGATGCTACTGGAAGGAAAGGGCAGGCTATGTTAGGGATGTGGCTGGAGGGGGGAAGGTCAATCGCTGGGACTGGACAGGCTATGTGAGGGCTTAAGGGGAGAGGTCAATAAATAGGAGCCTCTAGGGAATTTCCATGGGTGGCTGCATTGCAGCTGTTTTTTGGGTCTGGGAGAGGCAGCCTAGACTGGGGCTGGAGGGGTTGGGTGCAGGCTGGCTGTGCTGCTCCTGGGGCTGTAGGCACAGGGGGAGAGGGTAACCTTTAATGGGGTTGATTAGACTGTACTGGGGCTCAGAGCAGGAGGGTAGGTTCTGCTGGGTCTGGAAAGATGACAATTTATAGGGGCCTCCTGGGAATTTCTATGGGTGTCAACTAGTATTTAATATTCAGAGACAAAATACCAATCCAACTGTTTGATTGTCTCTGCTGTGTTTTGTTAACTTCTGTTTCTTCACAGTACATTGAAGAAAAGTTATACCGGAAGCTGCTAAAAGGAGATTTTTATTTAGGGACTAATGTTCATTTTTCACCTAAAATGATAATGACTACCTTAAAGATCTAGGACAGGGGTCAGGAACCTATGGCTCGGGAGCCAGATATGGCTCTTTTGATGGCTGCATCTGGCTCGCAGACAAATCTTTAATAAAAAAGTAAAAATCTAACAAAATCCCCCCACCCTCCTGACGCCCCAAGACCTCCAAAATTAATTTACTACAACCCCCACCCTCCTGGACCCCCCAAGACCTGCCAAAAGTCCCTGGTGGTCCAGCAGGGGTCCAGGAGCGATCTCCTGGACTTGGGCTGTCGGCTGCCAGTAGTCAAAATGGCGCCGACGGCTCTTTGCCCTTACTATGTCACAGGGGCTACCGCCGCCATTGGTCGACCCCAGTGACATAGTGAGGGCAAAGGGCCGTCGGCGCCATTTTGACTACTGGCAGCCGACAGCCCAAGTCCAGGAGATCGCTCCCGGACCGCTCCCGGACCCCCGCTGGACCACCAGGGACTTTTGGCAGGTCTTGGGGGGGTCAGGAGGGTGGGGGTTGAAGCAAATTAATTTTGGAGGTCTTGGGGGGCGTCAGGAGGGTGGGGGGTTGTAGTAAATTAATTTGGCAGGCCTTTGGGTGCGTCAGGAGAGTAGGGGGTTGTAGTAAATTAATTTGGTAGGTCTTGTATGGCTCTCATGGAATTACATTTTAAAATATGTGGCGTTCATGGCTCTCTCAGCCAAAAAGGTTCCCGACCCCTGATCTAGGAAGTGAGAATGGCTCCTTTCCAGGAATATGCACATTTGGCATTGGTCCCAGATTGCCCAATGATAAAGATCTAATTATTGGTGCATAATTGTATCTACCTGGAAATAATCTTAGTTCTCACTTAAGAACATACAAAGTTGCCATACTGGGTCAGACAGAGGGCCCATCAAGCCCAGCATCCTGTTTCCAACAGTGGCCAATCCAGGTTACACATGCACTTTCACCTTAACTGGTGTGTTCTGATGCATTCACTTTAAAGTACTACTTCTTAACAGTTCTTCCATAGGAAGTTCCTTCACAGTGCCTGTGCTTGTGTGTATCACAGCCAAGTTGAAAGACTAAGCTAATTCATTATATCACTATCACTGTTTTGCCTATATATTTTGCTACAGTGACATCTACTACCATGGCACCATTTATATGCGGTCCTGGATTTTGCCAGGTTTAGTCAGCTGCCATCACAGTTAGAATTTTCTAACATACAGAATATTCATAAGTGATCATGGTAGCCATAAGTTGCTAATAATTATGTACTGTAATATATGTTAAGTGAAGGATGATTGGAACATATAATACGATGCAGTTTTAATTAGATTGCAGCTAAATGTATTGAGTTGTCTCTCATCAGTTTACTTAATGTTGTTAAATATGTGTGTACCTGTACGAGAAGTCAGGTTTTGGGGGAGGGGGGGAAGTATGTATCCCATGGTTACTAGCTAAAATGGTACTCTACTGCCCCTTGTGGAGGTGTTAATGTTTTGTGTTGTTTTATCTGAGCATGCTCCAGTTTTATTGGAGTCACTTTTTGGAGAGATTTGGAAGAGGCAAGATCTCCCTTTCCAGCATGCAACCCTAAAGAACTCAGCTCCCTGTAGAGCATTTGTAAGCTTCAGGAAGGGAAATGCCAACTGATTTATTGGGAATCCTCTTGCTGAGGCATGGGGCAAACCATCTTTATGTGAGTGTCACGTGTTTGCATTAGTCCACCATTTAGTGAAATCTCAGATATGTGAGCACTTGAGCAGCATTTCCTGTTGTGGATTATCAATTTGCATCAGGCGGCATTAATTATCCATTGATGTACTGGCAGTGTGGGGATTTTAATTTACTTTTAACTACTACCTCGGAACTGGAACCTTCGCTTGCTGTGTTATTTGTGTGCAAGAAAATAAATGAAATGGTTGGAGTCAATTGGAGTGAATCCCTTGGTGTTATTTTGGTTTTGCGCAAGAGCAAGGAACATGGAGGGACCAGTAAGGAAGATAAACCCAAAGCCTACCCACCTTGAGAAATCCTGCCAATTCTGGAAGACAGTGTAGAAGCAGTTACACTAATCCATTTCTGTGTGTTATGCTCAGGCTTGTGAACCCTTGGGCCGATGATAGCTGCAAGGTCTTCCAGTTGAACTGGGAAGCATGCTCCTGGAGCCAGGGAAGGTCCAGTACGACCGGATGTATGGAATACTCCAAAACATAGAATGGCATCTGCTCTTGATGAAGAACCCCAGCCCTCAGCTGGACGGGAACTGTGGTGTGTGTCACACGTTCAGGAAGAGGTTTACCTTGGATCGAGGAGATGACCAAAGGAACTGGAAGATGAACTTGTGGGATGTTTAAGTGTTCCACCAGGCTCTTCATAATGAAATTGCCGCCGGAGCCGGAGTCCACCAGGGCTAAGGTGTGGAACTCACAGTCAGCAGATGTTAATGCCACTGGTAGCGTTAGTGGAGGTGCAGGTGAAGTACGGCCCAGAAAGAGACCTCATTCAGGTCCTAGGCCCAGTTTTCCCGACCGCGTCGGGCATGTGGCTAATTGATGGCCTGCTGCGCCACAGTAAAAACAAAGTCCTTCCTGAATTCGCTGCCGGCGCTCCTGTGAAGAAACTCTCCCATGGCCCAACTCCATGGGCTCCTCGGCGGGTGTTTGAAGGACTCCTGAAGTGCCCTTGGGGGGAAGGCGAGGGCCTTCTTGCTGCCTTTACTTCTGGAAGGCGAAACCGCATACGATGATCCACTCGGTTGGCTAATTCTATCATGCCAATGAGGTCATCCGGAAGTTCCTTCACTGCTAGCTCATTCTGAAGGCGCAAGGCTAGCCCTTCCAAGAAGATCCCGTGGAGGCAATCCTCTCTACAATTTAGCTCTGCGACTAGGGTGCAGAATTCTGTTGCGTATTCGGCCACTGTCCGAGTACTCTGTCGCAACCGGAGCAATTCTGAGACAGCAATGGGTTTGGACAGGCTCATCAAATATCTGTTGGAAAGCGGACAGAAACTGATTCAAGTTTCCAAACACTGGGTCTCTTCTTTCCCATAGGTGAGAGGCCCAGATCAAGAGCTTTCCGTCGAGCAGGGACATAATGTAACTGGTTTTGACCAGGTTGCTAGGAAACTGAATGGGCAACAAGGAAAAGCGAACCTGGCACTGACTAAGAAATCCCCGACACAACTTCGCATCTCCAGCATATTGAGAGGGTGCCGGGAGTTGCGTAGAAATTACCTGCCCGAGATTGCCCACGGTGGCCTGGACAGCGCCTTGCTGAATAGGGCGGCCTCCTTGAGCCACAGGCAGGGATGGTAGCATGGGGTTCATGGGCCCTAATGCCTCGAGACACTGGTTCAGGCCCTCTACAGCAGAGACAAGGGCATCCAGGGTCTTTTGCTGATCCTCAGACACTGGGCCATTCCAGGAATGGCCTGGCGGGCAGATACCTCCGCCGGGTCCATGGACTTGGCAATCTGTTATGCTCAGGCTTGTGAACCCTTGGGCCGATGGGAGGATGGTATACCTTAGGAGGAAGATCCGTAGGTTCTCCCATCGGGTGGCAAGGCAGGAACAGAAGACATGACCAGCTGACCCTCGGCACTGGAGACTGAGGTGACTGTGGAGGCAGACAAAGAGTCGTGACGTCGAGGAAAGGAACTGTGTCTTCACCACTGGAAGCCCGCGGTCCCTCCAGGAGGAGCCCCTAGGGACCCGGACCGCTGGGAGGTGGACCTTTGAGAGGTCAAGGAGTCGAGCATTCGGTGCAAGGGCTGACTGGAGCTTCACCCCTGGAAGCCCGTGGTGCCCCCGGGAGGAGCTCATAGGGACCCGGGCCGCTGGGACTTAGGTGGGCCCTTGGAGACGATGGTTAAGAAGAAGTCCAAGGTCAAGTGCCAGAGGGTCGTCGCTTACCAGTCCGAGATCACACACCAAGGGATTGTCGCTTCCAGTCCAAAGTCACACACCAGGAATCACCGCTTGCCAGTCCGAAGTCACACATCAGGAATCACCGCTAGCCAATCCGAGGTCACACACCAGGAATCACCGCTAGCCAATCCAAAGTCAGGAACCAGGAACACCAAGACAAGACAGGAACAAGGATCCAAAGTAGAAAAACTCACCGAAGCAAGCAGATCTGACTAACCCAAAAGTTGCCAAGTCAAGGAATGAGCAGAGGAAGCCTCCCTTTATACTTCCTCTGCTCTGGCTCATTGAAGACAGCTGGAAGTAGTTAAAGGGATCAGGTCAGGTCCCTTTAAATCTAGTGAGGAGGCGCGGCCTTGCACCTAAGATGGTGGCGGCCATCTTGGATTCTGGCCGCAGGGGAGAAGTTGTTTGATGCCACGCGGGAGGAGCAGGGACAGCTCCCAGCCCGGCGGTCACCCTGGGGGCCCGCGCCAACGCGCGGGAACAACAGCACCGGACCACGGCTCTCCTCCTGATGCTTGCCGCGGCGGGTCGCCGTCGCGGTCAGGTAGGGGGGCGCGCCTGCAGATGGCCACGGGTGCGGAACACAACACTGTGTGCATAGGATACCAAGAAGTTAATATTCAAACGGTCTGTTTGGGTAACTTTCTGAGTTGTCTGGGCAAAACCTGATATGTGTGAAAAATCCCCTCCCCTTCCCCCTCTCCCCAACTCCCTACCTATCTTTTATTTGGATAACTCATTACTGACACAGCATTTGGCTAAATAAAAGGAGGCAGTGATGGGGGCATGGCTACATTTTAGCCAGTGAATACTGATATTTTTATTTTGTGCTACCTGGCTAAATTTAGCTGGGTCAGTCTGATTGAGACAAGAGCTGTCCTAAAATTGCCAGGGTAATTTTAGCCAAGTATATTCAGCAGAATACTTTTCCGGCTATGTTTCACTAACTATCTGGGTAAAGTTACCGGGCTGATATTGACCTCCATAAGTCCAAGAAATGTGCACACATTTTTTTTAGCAAAATTATACTGGAATTATTTAAACATAGTATGGAGAACAAGTTAAATCTTCTCATCCATTACCAATAAAATAACCTGTATCTTTTGCACTGGGTCAAGCTGCCCCCATATACTTGGAATAGTTATTGTGTTATTGCTTCTGCTGTTTTCATACGGGTAGTCCCTTTTAGCTAGCAAGGTTACAATAGTGTTCCTGCTAAAATGTGTAAAGTTCTGCACCAAATTTTATTAAGGAGCTTATATTACATTAACGATTTTCTGTCCAGTTAGTAAAGTCCTGCTGTATCATCTCATAGCTGAAATCTATATTTCATCTATAGCCCTTGAAGTCAATGACATTACATCTACATTTTGTTAAGCAGCTTCCTCTTTCATTATATTAAGGGCTAAATTTTCAAATGGACCTATGCACATAAATGGGCTTTTGAAAACTGCCCAGGGGTTGTGCATGTAAAAGTATGTGCAAAAAAACAATTTCAAATCTAGTTTTTTGCTCACTAGAAAAAGTCATTCCAGGGGGGCAGAGATGGGGAGGCAAAAACTATTTGCTCGCATACATTTGATTTTTAAAGCACACATGTAAATCTATATGGATATATTTGCACTTGCTATGAAACAGGTGTAAATGTGCACGTACAAGCCACGGAGGATTCCACACACACCTGCTAATTTTCAAAGCAAGCTTATGCACATAGTTCCACTTTCAAAGTTCAGGCTAAAGCACACTTTAACCTGACACATGCTGTTATTAAATACCCTTCCTAAACATACATAAAGCATCATTTGCTGGTAACAATAATCACATTTTTATAAGAGTGGTTATTACTTTTAGAACAGCTTTTTCATAACAATATTCTTTCTTATAGACAGTATAGAAGTGCCCTATGCAATGATGTTTCCTTCTCACAGGTTTCAGTGATCGTTTTATCCTGGATTGGTTAAAAAAAAAGTCAGTCTTTCATTGAATCTCCGAAAACCTCTGTGAAAGATGCCTGAAATAGATGATGTAGTCAACAATTCTTGGGTTATGTCACTGAGATTATATCTTTATTTTGAATGACATAAATCTTTAGTCATGTCACTGTCCAAAAGGAGAATAATTATATAACAACCATGGTATGTTACATGTTGCATTTGCCCATAAGTTCACTTTGAAAATTATGTCTAATAAAGTACGCAACCTAACCTGCACAAAATTATACTTACTTATCGCAGGGTGTAACTTGTACAAGTTAATTTATGTACATAATTTTTTAAATCAATTCCACCCCCAGAATGCTTGTTTTTTGTGCACATAAAATTATGCATAAATAGGGTTATGTGCATACTTTTATGCATACTAATCCCTGGCAATTTTATTACAAGACATTTATGTGCATAAAGCCTTACTTTATGCGTGAACATGGCTGTGAAAATTACCTTCATCATGTTTATAGATTTAACATAATCTTTCACATAAGCCTACATCACTATTCCACAACTCTTGCTCCCTTGAGTCAACAACAGGTTTCATTTTCAGGACTCAGTATGCACAATGAATATTGATAAGGAGGTCCATATTCAAAAGCCATTTAGGGCCTCATTTTCCAAGCCGCTCGCACGCAATACCAGGATGGGGGTGGAGTCGGCCCCAGAAGAGGAGGAGTCGGGGCGTCACCGGGGCCGACTCTGCACGACGCCGCAGAAAGCGAAAAGGTAAGTGCCTTTTCGCTGCCTATTTCGCTCCCAATAGCTACACCTCCTATGGTGGCACTATTGGGTGTGAAACCGGCAGCGATCGCACCGCGACGGTGCGATCGCTGCCGGCTAGCGCAGGCCCGCCCCCCATTTCGCCCCCCGCCCCTCATCTTCTAAAGTATCGCAGGCCTGCGATACTTTAGAAAATGAGGCCCTTAGACTGATAATGTAATAGTTATCTGTCTAAATGGCTTACCTGGCTATATTCAGCCCTTTTCTTCCTAAATTCTAGCTGGATAACTAGTTACCCGGCTAGAATTTAGCTGGATAAAATGGGAGCATTTTTGGGGAGGGCAGGAGGCATTCTGAGGAGGAGCAGAGTTATCTTCAGCCACTAACTCTTGTCAGGCTATAGGGCTGTCCTAAAGTTAGCTAGTTATATGTAACCACCCAACTTTAAAATAGCTAGGTATATTCAGTAGGGATGTGCATTCGTTGCAACGAAATAGAAAATAAAGAAGATATTTCCTATTCCATTGCATTTCGGGGGGCTGACGAAACGAAAGGAAAATCCACAAAATGTTGTGCGGTTTTCCTATCATTTTTGGGGCGGGGAAGAAAGGGCACATTAAACAAAAAACCCCTCCTCAACCCTTCAAATTTAATTAATTGCAAACCCCACCATCCCGACCCCCCAAGACTTGACAAAAGTCCCTGGTGGTCCAGCGGGGTCCCGGGAGCTATCTCTCAGGATCCCCGCTGGACTACCAGGGACTTTCGGCAAGTTTTTTGGGGGGGTCGAGCAAGTCTTGGGGGGTTGGGATGGTGAGGGTTTGCAATTAATTAAATTTGAAGGGCTGGGATGGGTTTGGGGGGGTTTTTTCAGGGCAGTCAAAAAAAATCGGCCCGAACCGTGGGAAAACAAAATTTCCCCCGGCGAGCCGATAACGAAGGTCGAACCAAAAGGTTCTGCCGAATCACATCTCTAATATTCAGCGGTGTGACTGTGCTGCTGAATATCCCCTGCTAGTTAGCTAGTTATGTTTAAGCAGCTAACTAGCACAGCCACATAGGACCTGAATATGGACCCCAAGGTTATTTCCAATCCATTGGTCTATGAACAATATTTACATATTTTTATTATCTACAAAACCAGGCATGGAGACTCAGGATGACTATAGGTATGATATATTAACCTAATTGGTCCTCTTAAATACTCAGAGGTACATATTCAAATTTATCCAGATAAAAAAGTTAGCCACATAAGACTTATTTGGCTAATTTAAAAGAGGTAGTCAGAAGCACGGCTATGCTGCTGAATATTCCTGTAAAAGTCAGCCAAATAAGTCTTATGTGGCTAACTTTAGACTTACTATTGAGCAGGTCTAACTTATACGATTAATTTAACTGGATAAGTCTGTATATCGGCACGTAGCCAGCTAAATTAACCAGACAATTAGCTCCTCCCTGATCCGCTCACATCCTGCTTTCCACTTATCCAGCTAACTACTTAGCTGGATAAGTACTTATTCAGCTAAGTGGCAACTACTGATCACAGCTGGATATTCAGCCACTGCCACTTAGCCAGATAAGTCACCACTTACATGGTTAATTGGTGCTGAATGTTGGCATCTTATTCATTTTTCTATCCACTCTAACCTTCTTTCTGCTCATAAAGGCCATTTTTCAAAAAAAGGGCTGAGTTCCTCATTTACAGTCGCTGGCCACATTTTGGCCAATTTCAGTTAAGCTGGCTAAAATTTAAGTTGCTTAAGTCTGTCCAGTTAAACTTAGCTATCTAGCACTGAAAATCAGATAAGATTTATAAATGATCTGGAAAGGGGTACGACAAGAGAGGTGATCAAATTTGTGGATGACACAAAATTATGCAGAGTAGTTAAATCTCAAGCGGATTGAAATAAATTGCAGGAAGACCTTGTGAGACTGGAAGATTAAGTTTCCAAATGGCAGATGAAATTTAACGTGGACAAGTGAGGAATAAAGGGAAAAATAACTCTTGCTCTAGTTATACAATGTTAGGTTCTATCTTAGGAGTTACCACCCAGGAGACAGATCTAGGCATCATAGTGGATAACACATTAAAATCATCAGCTCAGTGTGCTGTGTGTTAGGGGCACCGGTCACGGAGGCCCGCGGCCGGTCCCCTCCACTTACCGGCATTGCGCCAGCATTCCTCTCGCTCCCAGGATCGTGGTCACGGCGGGGAGCCGCAGCAGACGCGCTGCCTCCTGCGCGTCCATCCTCCGTCGATGTAGCCCTCTGGCGCGGCCCGGTTGACTGAAGCTTCTTCCTCCTGGCTGCCTTAGGCGCACACACGCGCCTCCTCCCTCCATTTAATGGGACAGTGGCAGGCGCTGCCCCTACTTCCTATTTCTGGCCCTGGCCTATAACTATGCAAGGCCTGCCCTCAGACCTTGCCTTGGCTTCCTCTGGTTCTCGTTCTGCTTGGAATTCCTGGACCCTTGTCTTCTTGTTGGATTTACTGGATTCGGACCCCCGCCTGACTTTTGGACCATGTATATTGCCGCCAGACATGACCCTTCCCTGACTACTAGACCACGAGTATCGCCACCTGCCCTGACCCTTGCCTGACTACTGGACCACAAGTATCACCGCCTGCCCTGACCCTTGGCTGACTATTGGACCACGAGCACCACCACCTTCCCTAATCCTTGCCTGACTACTGGACCACAAGCACTGCCACCTGCCCTGACCTTTGCCTGGCTTCTGGGCCACGAGACTTTCCATACCTGAGACCCCAAATAAGTCCAGCTGGCCCTGGTACCCAAGGGCTCAACCTGCAGGGAATGAGGGCTGGTAGTAATGAAAGCTCCTCGGGGTCTCAATCACTCTCAGACCTCGCCAGCTGATGGTGGGAAACTGTGGGGCTCTTCCACATAGGTGGCATCAACTCCCCCTTGGCCCAAGAATCCACTAACGTAACACTGTGGCAATCTAAAAAGCAAACAGAATGTTAGGAATTATTAGGAAGGGAATGGCAAATAAAACGATGGATGTCATAATGCCTCTGTATCGCTCCATGGTAAAACCACATCTTGAATACTGTGTGCAATTCTGATCGACACATCTCAAAAAAGATATAGTAACTAGTTGCATTGGAGAAAGTGCAAAGAAGAGCAACCAAAATGATAAGGGGCATGGAATGACTGCCCTGTGAGGAAAGGCTCTTCAGTTTGGAGAAGAGACAACTGAGGTGGGATATGATAGAGCTCTACAAAATCATGAAAGGCTTGAACAAGTTAATGTAAATCAGTTATTTACTCTCTCAGGTAATAGAAGGTCTAGGGGTACTCCATGAAGTTAGCAAGTAGCTCATTTATTTATTTTTATTTATTTAAACTTTTTTTATACCGACCTTCATGAAAAATATCATATCAAATCGGTTTACAAAGAACAGTGTGATAAGAAACTTTAACCTTAACATAAACAAGTTGCAGGAAAGTTACAATAAAACAGGGGTACTGGGTTGAGGAAAGGAATGCGCTAGAGGCGGAAAGAGTAACAGGGTAACTCAGTAACAATAACGGTGCGGTAACAGTGACTTTGCTGAGGAACAAATTGAAGAAAATTCTTTTTCACTCATTGCACAGTTAAGTTCTGGAATTCATTACCAGAGGATGTGGTCACAGAAGTTAGTGTAACTGGGTTTAAAAAAGGTTTGGATAAGTTCCTAAAGGAGAAGTCCATAAACTGTTATTAATCAATAAGGAATAGTAGATTGGGTTCTAGTACTCAGGGCCGGCGCGTCCATTAGGCGAACATCAGCAGTTGCCTAGGGCACCGAGCCATAGGGGGGCGCAACACTGTGTGCTTCTCAGGGCCGCAAGCAGTGAAGCACACAGTCGGGGGGCGCGACTGGGGAGGGGCGCGACCGGATGGGGGAGCGGCAGCGCAAGAGTCTCCTAAGGCGCCCAATACCCTTGCACCGGCCCTGCAAGTACTTGTGTCTTGGATTGTCCACTGTTCAAAACAGGATACTGGGCTTGATGGACCTTGGTCTGACCCAGTATGGCATATCTTATGTTCTTATGTTCTTTGAAAATTCACCCCTTAGTGAGCATTCTGGCTTGCAGATTTAAGGACTGCCAATAGCGATGCGTGCGATGTGCGTAAAAAACTGTTGGTTTGGTTTCTTTGGTTTGTTTTATTCAGTAATTCATTTTGTTTTGTTTGTTTCATTTGTTCATTTATATTTCATTAAAGTTAAAGGAGGAAGTAATACATTATATTTTGGACACTATTAGAATTGTCTATCCAAGCTTAATAAACTTGCAGGCATTAACAGCAGAGGGAAAAGAACACCAAGGCACCAAAAGTGGGATAAAGTGGCCACAAGAGTGGCATGGGTAGCCCAGGGAAACATGACAGGGCAACATGGAACCAACAGTGGCATGAACGATCCAGGGCACAATGTGAGGGACAAAGCAAAGCATCACAATCAGTGGTTTGAACACTCCAAGGAACCAAAAGAGAGGTAAATGGGAAGGCACCAAAGGAGGAGCAAAGGACAGCAACAGCTGTGGCATGAATAGCCCAAGGCAACAAAAGAGAAATAAAGCAGCAGAAACAATGAGATGTAGAAGCCAAGGCACAAGAGAGAGGCAACAATAGTAGCATGAACACCCCAAGGTACTCAGAGAGCAGTTCAAACAATGTCAAGATCACCTCAAGATACCACAAGAGGGGCAAAGGGCAACAACAGAAGCATCAACAACCTATAGCATCTCCACAACTCCGCCCCAGACATGCCTCTTTGTAGTACACAGACAAGGATGTGCAAAATCATTTACATGCATACTTTTACATGTGCAACACCCAGGGTAATTTTCAAATGCCCATATACATGCATAAAACCACATTTTACATGTTTAAATGCTTTGGAATATTGCCCCCTATATGTGCATAAATTTAGTTAGTTAAAAAATTGGGGTATTCCTGGAACTGGATTACACTAACAGGCTAAGTCTAGGTGGTGAAAATTGTAATTTTTTTGACCAGCTATATTAGGCAACATTTCAATCAAAAACCTAGCCAGTTAGTTTTGTCTGAAAGTATTCCTAAAGATAGCTAGTTCACTTTGCTATGTTTTTGGGGGTTTTTTGACCAGCATTCATGGCAGTATCGCTGGCATATGTGGGAGATGTAGCTTGTGTGGTTTAAGAGTTGGGCTAAAGGAATAGTATTCATCCAGCGACCAGTCTCTGCTGTATTGGCTTGCCTCAAACTGCTGGAAGAGGTCAAAGAGACACAGAATAGAGTGAGTTGGAAGTAGCAGGACCTTGCCTGCTTCCAATCTCATTCAAACTATTCATGTGTGTGACACATACCACCTGTACATTCAAGGAATGATAGAACTTTCTATTAAGGAATATACCTTCCTTTACACATGGTGCTTTCAGCATGATGTGTGCAGTCGAGACACATCACACTAGATATGCCAGCTATGGTGAGAAAATTCCCTTTAAAAGAATGTCCTTTGTGGCCTCTGACTAGAAAATTTGATTTATTTTGTAACTTACCTTTGCATGGCTTCTACTATATGGCAGAAACGACTGGAGAATCTGGATTGCCCCGTTCTGCCAACTACAACCATAATATTTTAAACAGACTTAGAGGCAAGAATATATAATGAGCTCAGACACTTGGCAAGCCCAGGTATGGCATGAGGCAGGGTTGTCAGCAGACTGAGGACATCCTTCAAATCTTTGTTTAGGGCCAAAATAGTCTTTGAGCTGTGGATTACTTCAGCCTCAGTAAAGTCCAGCCTGAAAATCAGGGGATTCAATATATCTGTTTTCATATTCTTCCTTACTGCTTCTCTTCCTCCCTCACTCTCCTTCTCTCCTCTCCTGCTTCTCCTTTCCTGTCCTTTTCTTCCAGTTGTCTTGAATTGCATGTTGCAGTGTATCTGGCAGCAGCAACTGAAACTCCCCTATTTTCCCCAGTAGCCTGTCATCAACCAGAAGGTGGTTGTTATAATGTGTGCAATCAGTGTCAAATGTGTGGTCCACAGTGACTGATAACTTTTGGACCATAGCATGCAATCACTAATTAGTGTGTGGTTTAATAAATATGGTGATAATTTGCATGACCCTATTATGTATTCCTTTGCATCTCATTATACTCATTGCCATGCACCTAAACATTGCTGATGAAGCATCAGCAGGAGTCTTAGCAAATATTTGTACAAACAGGTGTTTTTAGTGACAAATATCTGTTTACTTTTATGATGGTTGTTTTTTGGGAAACCCTGAATAATGCTTGCTACTCCTTCTCCAGTGGCCATTATGATATTATGCTATGCTTAATTCTGATTCTTAAAGTCTAAAATCTAATGGATGTTACCATGTGCATTCAGATAAAAAAAATATTGCTCAATGAAGGAACATGATATTTTCCTAGATCTCTGAGTAGCACCGACTCAGTTTTAGATAGCAGTAACTGTCAAAAATTGTACAGTGCACTTTGAACCTCCACGTTACAGAGGGACAAATTGATCTAAATCTTGCTATAATGCCCTAACCTTTCAATAGTCACCTTAGAAAGCAATGTTGTTTCAATGCTTGTTATCATTCTTAAAGTTCTGTGATGACAATTCTAAGTGGTTGAAGTGTCTGTGTTTTCCATTCTTAATGACTGGGAAAGACAGTTCATCCCGGTGAATTGGGCTGGCTGAAAATTGCCCGCCTTTATACATCTAAAAGTACATGCATGTTTTCATGTAATATTTTAGCTGGCTTAAAAAGAGACATTCCCACGGGGTGTTGAGTTTGGAGGAATAAAACATGATATTTTCAAAATTAAGCACACTCTTTTCTCCTCACTTTTCCCGCCCCTGCTCCAATAGCAGGCTCAAAGTACAAAGCTACTTTTAATGCTTCTGCCTTATGCTACTTTTTAAAGAAAAAATAATTGGGTAGTTTCTATTTGAAATTAGGTAAAATATATGCATGCTAAAAGTATCTGCATATTTTGCAACTACATGGGTCACTCAGATTTGACCCCATAATATGTCAATATTCATGTTTTGTCAGTGCTTTCCTGACCACATTTGATCTAAATCCTCAAAGCTCATGCACATTCATTACTGACTATGTCCATTCAGTGCCAAAGTTGTGTTATAACCATGAGGTACATTTTCAGAAGGGGAAAGGTAAATGCATATGTGAAAGCACACTAACATTGGCAGCCTGCACTTCCGTGTCTGTCCCCCCGCCCCCCCTTATTTACCCCATGCCCCCTCCTGGACACCTTGATCCTTGTGAGAGCTCCTCCATGTTCTACGTTCCATGTTCCTGGTCTCACATCAGTGCCTCGTCCAAGTCTTCTGAAACTTCATCTCATCCAAGTCCTCAGTCAAGTTCCTGATGTCCATGTCTTTGTTCCAAGGTCAGCCTTCAAGACTCTCTCATCCCTCCTCCAGGCATGCCAGCATTATGGTCCGTGACCAGCCCATGGGGGGGGGGGGGGGACGACTGTGTAGGGTGCTTCCTGGCACAAGACCTGTCTCCAAATCCATCTTCAATGGATCAAGTCCTCGGAATCCATCCTTGTTTTTAGAGTTCCAAGTTCCAAATCAAGTTCCAAGTCAAATCTCGAGTTCCTAGTCATGTTCCTAGTTCCAGGGCTTGTGGAGGTTATCCAGCCAGTGGTCTCCATGTTCCTCATTGCAAGCCATGTTCCTCATTCCAAGCCATGTTCCTAATTCCAAGGGATGTCTTGGCTCCTGTCCTCATCCGAGTCTCAGTCCTGAGCCTGTCTTGCTCCCGGTGTGATCCACGATCAACCTGTGGCAGGTTGTGTAGGACACGCAATGGGACAGCATGGTCCATGACAGCCCACGGCGGGCCGTGTAGGGAACTCTGAGGTGCAGTGCCCTCGGAGTCTGAACTCTTACTTGAACCAGAGCCTTTGTCCATGTTCCTCATCTCCAGAGCCTTCGTCCATGTTCTAATTCTTTGTTTAAGGTCCTCATCATGCCATGTCCTGTCTTCAGCCTTCATATGTCCTGATGCACTCACTGTTTCAAGTGGCAGGTCTGAAAGGGCTATTGAGTGCCCAGAGGGCTACCAAGAGACCAGCATTGTGTTGTTAGGTCTCACTCTGTGTGTGCAGGTTCAGTGGAGGCCTGAGAGCCTTGTTCCAAGTCCAAGCTATGATCCAAAACCAAGTTGTGATCCAAGTCCAGTCCATGCCTAGATACGCTTGCCTGTCACAGAGCCTTGCCCTGAGGTTGTGCCATGATCCAAGGGCTCACTCTCTCTCTTGAGCAGGTGACCGCACCCATGCTCACAACAAGTAAGTATGCATAGCTTCCAGATATAACTCCTCTATGCCTTAGCCTCCTGTGTTCCAGAACTGGTTGTACTGGGTGGGATAACCTGTCTATTAAATATAGTCCTTTAGGAGATGTTGTAATTAGGGCTAAAATATGCAGCAGATGCTTAAAGCCCACATTATTCACTTCCTGAATCCAGGGCAATCATTTTCCCAATGCCCCTTGTTACTATTTTGGATGCCCCGGGACAGTGATACATGACATCACCCCATTTCTTCTAGGATGGGTTGCTGTTTCAGATACATAGCAGGGAGCTGCTGGCCTGCCACTTGACTGGTAGAAGAGGGAAATGGGATCAGCTAGGGAAAAAGTCTTCCTCTTTTCAATTCCTTTCCTCTAGCTTTTACTTTGAGTGGCAGTAGAGGCCTCCAGGATAGTACTGCCACTATCCCCTTATTCCAATGCTAGCAGGTGATGCTTCTGTAGGTGATGCTGCAAAGCAGTATTTGTCAGGTGCCCCACTTGCTTCCCTCAACTGATATGCTTATTGTGGTGAATACAATGAGCAAGCACGTGTCTTCCCTCATTTTAAAGTGCCTCCAGATGATGGATATCTTCTGTGATCTCATCTCTATGTCCTTGGGGACTGATTCTTGCAAGTTATTTGAATATAGACCCTGAGAAAAAATGAAAAGTGCATCTCTCACACTCTCTACCTGCACTGCCTGCTCTTCCTGGGGGTATTCTCATCACCATCAGTATCAATCTCTATCTCCCCTTCTCTGCATTGGAGGCTAAGAAAATACTGTCTAATCCTCCCAATTTTTCTTCAGCTACTAGCTCTTAAGTTTCTGATTCAGGGAATCTCAAGCAAGATTCTTCCTCAGAAGCAGTTTTTGAAAATACTGGCTCAATTGCCTCAGAAGCAGTACCTAATGTAGAGGCGTGCACGGCTGGTTTTTTTTTTTTTACCAGCTACGTGGCTGTTAGTCCTTGTCCCTGCCCTGCTACTCACAACCTGGGATAGCACTCCCTTCTTTTCACTCTTTTCCAAACCCAGAGGGAGAACAGGCAGCAGTGAATCTTAATCTCCAAATTTGAATTTAATATTATTTGAGCTGTTTTCCACTTCTTCCTTTCTGTGATTAAAGAAGTCTCTTTTCAACTTAAAGGCAGGACTGCCTTTTTTTACTGCTACTGCTACTGCTAGGCTGGGCTGACTCTAGCACTGGCAAGGCTTCTGTGGCAGCTGTTCCCTGCTTTCCATTTTCCTGTCAATGACATGATGGAATTTGGGGATTGGATATTACAAAGGAATGAATTTATTTATAAATAATCATGCTCTGTTCCCCTACTCACAGTGCCACTCTATTATTTATTTATTTATTTATTTATTTATTTATTTATAACTTTTTTTATACCAAAGTTCAGGTAACAGAATTACTTATCACTCCGGTTTACATTATAACAAGTAGAAAACAATGACAACATATGTCTTACAATGAACAAGGGAGTGAACAACTTGGATAACATAACATAACTAGGAACAGTAGCAGTATGCACTATTAGAGCGAAACTAGCGCATGGGGAGGGAGGTTTGCTAATGGGGCGGGGAGGGGGAAGGAAGGTTGTTCGTGGAGGGGGGGGAGGAGGGACTTATCACACTCGCATGCACACACACACACACAAGACACATATACAGTGTGCTGGGTGCACTCAATGCCAACTGACTCCTTTTCCAATCCTCAAAGAAAAAAGCTGTTAAATAGAACCAGAAAGCCTGGCAACCTCTTAAGACTCTTCTTCTCTTCAGTCTGACAAAGTACTTCCTTCACTGCTGTCCTATCTTGGACAAGACAGAGACAAAAAATTCACTGGCACTGCTGCAGACTCCACACTCCTACCCTGATCCTCCACCAATGAAAAGAAAAAGTAAAAGTGCCACTGCCTGTCTTTCTGGCACAGTCAGCGAAACCACTATAACAGAGAACCAGTCCTTTACCAGTACCAAAGCCAATTTTTATAAAGTTTTTTAAAACTTTTTAAAGAGTATTATAAACTCTCAAGGAGCTTTTCAAAAACAAATACTAGAAAGGAAATGGAGAATTTCTTGCACATGCTCAGACCTTTCAGTGGGATGACATCAGTGTTACTTGATCCACGTGGCAGCTAAAGACTAATTAAAAAGATGCTACACCATGACTTGTCCTCTGGTCTCCTTGCCAATTTGTTCTGCCTCAGCACTGACAAGACTGTAACTTCAAACATACAAGAGTTGTTTGTAGTAGTTACCAGTTACTTTTTACTCAGAAGTACACAGCCATAGATTTGAATGTGCCCATAAACTTGCATGTAAAACTTGAATGAATGGGATGAAAATTTTAGTTTCATTTGTGGAACCCCTCTATTCATTTTGGAGTCACAAATTACATAAAAATAGAATCATTTGTCATGTTTTAACTATTTGTTTCAAATGAATGCACATTCCAGAAACTACCTGCATTATTTCTCGTTCAAAATTATCACATGTGCTTTCAATGCACCCATGAATTTTGGACCTGCTATTTGCGTGGGTGCCATCAAAATAATGCACCTAAATTGAAAAATCAAATGGCATGTGCAGTTTTCCTCCCCAAACTTTAAACACACCCACAAGAACACCTCTTTTTTCTATAGCTAAAAGTGTATGGGCTATGGAACCTGGGCTTCCTTTTAGCTGCTTTTGAGGCAGGCAATTTTCAGTCAGGCCATTTAACCTGGCAAAATACTTAACCAGGTAAATTTCTTTGAAAATTGCCCTTCACAAGACAATTTGAAAAGATTGGACCAATTGTGAATGAAAACAATTTTTGAGACTAAAATATACAACTTGTTAGAAGTCTGTCAAAATCCAACTTTAGTGTCTTTAGTTACTAGGTAATACATGTAAAACAAATAGAAGAAATATTTGTTTACTTAATGCATAATTAAGCTCTAGAATTTATTGATGGAGGATATGGTAAAAGCTGTTAGTGTAGCAGAGTTTAAAAAAGATTTGGACAAGTTTCTGGAGGAAAAGTCCATAAACCCTTATTAAGGTGGACTTGGGGAAATCCATTGCTTATCTCTGGGATAAGCAGTGTGGAATCCATCTAGTCCTTGGGATCCTGCCAGGTACTTGTGACCTGGCTTGGCCACTGTTGAAAACAGGATACTGGGCTTGATGGACTTTTGGTCTGACCCAAAATGACAAATTTTATGTTCTTATATTCACATATATAGACAGTATAATTTTGGAGTTGGTTTGGTTTTAAGCTGTTACTTAATACTAAAAAAATGTTTTTCAATAGGCACAGAATTTTAGAAAAGTCTTTCTGAATAGTTTCCTGCCACATTAAAGATTTCAACATTTTAGGTATTTTCTTTTTATGAGGTTACAAATATGCTTAGAAATGTCCTTACAAGCCAGAACTCATAGGATGCACTTTTCTAAGCTAAACACTGCAGCCCACAGTGATACATAATTATTGTCTGCATTTCGTCTCCTTAGAACTGTTTTTCTAAACCATATTCCCTTAATGTTGTACATGTTGTGTAATTGGTATGTGGGTGTTAAACTGGATGTATTGTTATGTTCAGCACGAGTTAAAGGCACCAAGTACTACACTGAATATAGTGTATGCATAAGTGTTAGGCATGACTGGGACAGTATTTTAAGCAGTCTGAGTAGATAAATAACTCCAGCTCATGAAAAAAGATGACAAGCCAGGCCGAGGTCAGGCTGCCAATAGGTTAGTCCAAGGGAAAGAAACAGGGCCTGGGGGTTAAAAGTAGGAGCAGACCAGTGGCAGGACAAGGCAGGAGTAACAGAGCAGAGCCATTAGCAGGAAAAACAGGTACAAAGACTTGGAAATAGAGGGAGGGACTAGTATCTGTGAATTGTTGAACCAGCTAAAAGGCATAACACATCCCCCCACCCCTGCCAAAATGAAGCAATGTAAAAACAGATGGTGGAACCCAGGCCTCCCTGGGCTCCTCTGACCCTACTTCTGCCCCAGATAAAGGGCCCCTACTTACCCTTTTCAATGGGTTCCTTTTGTCTGAGCAAAAGAAAGGGGTAGAGATGTGAATCGTGTGCCAGATCGTCTTAACGATCAGATTCGGCTGCGGGGGGGCTCGAATCTGATCGTTAAGATATGTGAATTGGAATCGTTTCCAATTCCAATTCACATTTTTTTAGGAGGCCCGCACCGCAAAAAAAACAAAAAAAACAAAACACATCCGACCCTTTACATCGACCTCCCGACCTGACCCATCGCTAATTATTTTTTTACGGAGGCCCGCGCCGCAAAAAAACCAAAAAAAACCCATCCATCCCCTTAAATCGACCCCCCCCCCCTCCCGACCCGACCCATCGCTAATTATTTTTTTACGGAGGCCCTCGCCGCAAAAAAAAACAAAAAAACCCATCCGACCATTTAAATCAACCCCCCCCCCCCCCCCCCCCCCCACCCGACCCATCGCTATTTTTTTTTTTTACGGAGGCCCGCGCCGCAAAAAAAAATCGACCCCCCCCCCCCTCCTATTTCCTGCATTAAAACTATGCAATATGCCAAGCCAGAAATCCCACCCCAAACTCCTCCCCTTTTCCTAATTTGCACCGCACCATGTGTTATGGTGCTTTTCACATGCATTATGTCATTTTCACATGTGTTATAGGTGTTTTTCGCATGCAAAAACGCCATAAAGCAATTTGCTAAATGACCCCCATCGTTTGTAAGGTGATATCCAAACTTGAATTTGAAAAGTCCTTACAAACCCAAACAGTTCAAACCTACCCTTTTAGAAGGTAATTTTCAAAGGGATTTACACACAGAGGGGCGGATTTTAAAAGGAGCGCGAATAGCCTACTTTTGTTTGCGCTCCAGGTGCAAACAAAAGTACGCTGGATTTTAGTAGATACGCGCGGAGCCGCGCGTATCTGCTAAAAACCTGGATCGGCGCGCGCAAGGCTATGGATTTTGTATAGCCGGCGCGTGCCGAGCCGCGCAGCCTACCCCCATTCCCTCCAAAGCCGCTCCGAAATCGGAGCGGCCTTGGAGGGAATCCTCTAACGCCCTCCCCTCACCTTCCCCTCCCTTCCTCTACCTAACCCACCCGCCCGGCCCTGTCTACACCTCCCCCTTACCTTTCTCCGGGGATTTACGCCTCCCGGAGGGAGGCGTAAATCCCCGCGCGCAAGCGGGCCTCCTGCGCGCCGGGCAGCGACCTGGGGGCGGGTACGGAGGGCGTGGCCACGCCCCCGGACCCGCACCGGGCCGTAGCCACGCCCCCGTACCCGCCCCCAAAACGCTGCCGACACGCCCCCGAAACGCCGCGACGACCGGGCCCGCCCCCGACACGCCCCCAACACGCCCCCCTCGGAGAACCCCGGAACGTACGCGAGTCCCGGGGCTCTGCGCGCGCCGGTAGGCCTATGTAAAATAGGCTTCCCGGCGCGCAGGGCCCTGCTCGCCTAAATCCGCCCGGTTTTGGGCGGATTTAGGCGAGCAGGGCTCTTAAAATCCGCCCCAGAGACGGTAACTTTCAAAGTGCCGTGCAGGTGAACATGTGTGCACGTTTGTCGGCCTGCACCCAGGGATGCGGCTATTTTATAGCATGCGTGTATATGCATGCATGTTATAAAACAGCCTGACCACTTACACATGTGCACTCAATTTAAAGTGGATGCACACATATGCATGCAAATGCTGCTTCTACCGCATACGTGGGGGGATTTTAACAGCACGTGTGCTGACACTATTGTCAGCTTTCCCAGTTCGTTCCTAGTTCACCCAGTTAAGGGACAGGACTTCCAAACCCCCTAGTTTAATAGCCTCCCTTCCTCCCATTAGCCCCCACCTTTAAAATCCCGCTCTTCTGCCTAGATTTTTTTATCCATAGCAGAAATTAAGTTACGCAGCTGGGGAACTTGGTGTGCGACTGTGTGCGCAAGTATTTATGTGCAATTTACATATTAGAATCCCGGAATGCCCATTACCCGCCCCTTTCTGGAAACTTCTTTTGTGCGCAGCACGGGCATGTATAAATGTATCCGGCCAATATATTGACTCATTCCCTAATTTTGGCGTGCATTGGGCTTTTCAAATTCACTTAAAAACTCTAGTTTTATGTGTGTAAAATCATCTTTGAAAATCATCCGGGGAGTTGTATGGGATAAAGTATGCACATAACTTGATTTTGAGTGTGCTCTTTCCTACTGTCAGTGGTAGGTGTTCCAGGAAAGCAGAGATGGGAGAGGGGAAAGCATTTAGATGTATGCTTTTAATTTTCAAAGTATGCATAAATATTCATGCAGAAAGTCACATGTGCTCAGATGTCCATGCAGGCACCACCACAACCTGGGAATTTTCAAAGTGGATTTATGTGTAAGAATCTGCTTTGGAGATGCTGATGTAGGGGGTAAGGATATGCATGCACTCTTTCCTTCCCTCCCTCCCTTCCTCCCCCACCTTTACACTCTCCTCTTTGTTCTCCTCTAACCTCCTTAGCACTCCTGTCCTTTCCCCTGCCTCTCTCCTTAATTGCCCTCCCCCACACTCTCCATCTCCTACCCCCTCCCATGGTTGAGGGGCGTGTAGGGTAGTGATGTAGGTGGAGTGTGTGTGTGGGGGGATTATTTCTCCCTCTCCTCTCCCCTGAGTGTGTGAGGGGAGGTGTGTAAAGGTGATGGTGCAGAGGCATGTGAGTGCAAGTGGTGTGGTAGAGTGGTGAGTTACCTTGTGGGGGGGGAGGTGTGGGTTATATGTGAATTCACTCTTTCCCACTTGCACTCTTGATGTTGTAAACTTTCCCTCTCCCCATGTTTGTATGTAAGGTTAAGGATGAAGGTGGGAGTTGGGAGTTGGGGATGAGGGTTGAGGGTGGGAGTGATGTCAGGGATGGGGGATGTTAGGTATGTATGGCTCAGGGTACTTTTTCATCCTTCCACTCTTCAGTTTGTCCCATTCTCCTAAACTCTATGGGTCTGATTTTAAAAAGCATTTACATGCGTAAAACTGGGTTTTACGCATGTAAATGCACTTTACTCGAGTAAGTGGGCTTTTGAAAATTGCTACAATATATGCCATTGAATCGTCCATAGGATTTACTCGCATAAGTGCACTTTACATGAGTAAATGGCTTTTGAAAATTGCTACAATAGTAGTTACATTTATGCACGTAACTCCTTTGAAAATTACCCCCTATGTGTGTAGTATGGTGGTTTTATGAATGTGTGTGTGAGAGGATGGTGGTGTGTGAGATAAGTGTGTGGGGGAGGTGGTGGTATAAATAGGATGTGTGTTAAGGATTGTAGGTGGGGGTGTTTAGTGGTGTAAAGTGATTTGTGTGCATGCACTCCTTCTCTTCTTTCCCTCCCAACAACTTTGCACCCTTCTTCCTCCCTGATTCACTCCACTCCCCATCCCTCACTTCCCTTCCCTTTCCACTCTTCTTACTTGCTTCTCCTCTCCCCTCTCTTCCCTTTCACTCTCTCTCCCACTCATCATTCCCACTCTCATCTCCATCCACCTCCTGCCACCGATGAGGCCTGGGAAACCCCGCCTGCCTTTCTGCTGCTGGAACACATCCGCGGTGCACACATTCCACAGCCTCCACTCGTCTCCTTCCGCCCCTCCTCTTCTCACTCAACCCTCCTCTTCTACCTCAGGCTGCTTCCTGCTGCTACTGGGGCCTGAGGCGCCCCAGCAGCGATTTTGCTGTCAGCCCCACAGTGGCACCAACCCCACAGCGACTCGCCTCGCTCCACCAGCTCTGACTGAGCATCGTTATTTGCATGTGGAGACTCACCACAATGCTCACCTGAAATCATGGTATTTTTATAATATAGAGAGAAATTAATATGGCAATCTGACATTTTTTCAGTATGAATAAAATGTAGTTTGAGGACTAATATGAGTTAATCTTGTGAAAGTATGTATAGACCCAAATACAAATTTATCTTTTTTTTTTTTTCCACATTTTTTAGGTACAAGGAGCACTGAAAAGACAATGGATGCAGTATAAAACCCAATGGGGCCAAAGGCGAAGAGAGCACTGCTCCATGAGATCTACATCCTACACAGCAACATCAATTACTGAAGTCCCAATCTATCTGTACCATCGTGATTCCAACAGTGAACAGTTAAATGGGAAATACGGGGAGGACTCTGAAATCACAGCATTAAAATCTGGAGAGACCTATGCCTGACTGGGAAGAGAAGAAAAAAAAGAATCAAGCAGGTCAATTTTCATCCCATCTTGGGAGAAGATCCAGCTTGGAATATCGATGTCAGAAAGCAAACTCGCTCACAAGACCCACTATAGGTAAAGTCAAATAGGCCTTTGACAACAGTGGTTCAAAACCAGCCTGGCAAAGACTGACATTTACTATACTGCTGCTTTTATAAACAAGACCAAAATAAGGAGCTTTCTGTGGAGACATCTGGAATTCCCAAGTCTGCAAATATTCCACAAATTTTGGATATAAAAACAAAAAGAAAAGAAATTAATTGTGTCCCCCTAACAAATATGGAACAATTAATTTATTTAAAGGGGCATGGACTTAGTGTCTACTCTGAGGCAAATACATACCAAATCCCAGATAAATGCTATTTATTGAGTATCCATTTCTTGCAGTATCTACATCTGGCATTGGATCGTACATAAATAAATATTCTAGATGTTTTGGCAACTGAAAAAGAAAGTTCTTCTACCATTTGAAGACATCAGTGTGCGATTAAGAAGGGCACAAAGCACAGAAAAATGCAGCGATGAGTTTGGATTTCAAGAGGAACACAATGCTCCTTCTAATTTCCTTGTAACCCTACCTGACATCCTTTTTCATAACATTTATTAGGTGATTGCTACAGCTCACTCTAAAATGTCCTAACAAACGATATTGTTGCTTTAGTCAAACTGAGTACTTTTGTCATGTCGAAAGTATGTAATCTCCCTCCGAGATGATTCTCCTGACAATGAAAACAGACATCAGTTTTTTGTTTTTTTAATTTTGGGTTATTATAGAGCAATATGGAGAGCAGTTTTTAAAGCCCCTTACCAAGATAAATGGAAATTTCCAATAGGTATATATTAAGAAATAATTAATCCGTGAGTGCCCAACTCTAGGCCTGAGTTTTGCCCAGTGAAGGGCTACTTCAGGGGCTATAATAAAATAATCATTACAGAAATGATGTTCATATCAATGAAAATTTAGTTGTTTATTTATTTAATACTTTTTTTATACCGACATTCATGACAGGTCATATCACATCGGTTTACATCAAAAACGTAAAGAACTGGAGAAATTACAATAAACAAGGGAGTGATACCTTGGAGAGACGAAAGGGTAAAGGCTGGCGGGGCACCTCAAAGGGGCCTCAGGAGATGGGAAATATAGAAACAAAAGTCATAAACCAGAGAATAACTGCACTCAAAATAGAAACGTTGAGGAAACGGGGTAGGTGACTGGGAGGCAGGGAGGGAGGGAGGGGGCGGGGGGCAAGGATGGGAGGGGATAGGATAGTTGGGAGGGTGGCAAAACAACACACAGATAGATAAATTAAATTGAACATAGACTAATAAACATACAGAAAAATATAGTCATATAGGACAATATATAAGAAATGGAAGACTGATAAAAATACAGGAAAGTACAATCATATAAATACTATTGTGAAGAAAGGGATAGTAGGAGGTAAAGAAAATATATAACAGCAAAACCATGGCACAGTTTATAAATGGGTTTTTTTTACCTGTAAACAAAAAAATTTCTCATTTAAGATGCACTTTTCAATCTCTCAAGCCTGTCAGGAGAAAATAATAATCAAGTAATATATAGGGTAAATTCATATCTTAAAAACTAATGTAATTGTATATGTATGAGCAGAATTGTACCTCATTCGAGATGACATCAATAATGAGATCCAAAACATTAGTAGCAGGTTTTTCAATATCTTGTTGGTATGCTCATTCCATAGAAGTTCATAAACAAGCTTAAAAATAAGGGGGTAGATCTTTAAAATGTACACGATCGCGTACTTTTATTCGCGCACCAGGCGCGAACAAAAGTACGCTGGATTTTATAAGATACGCGCGTAGCCGCGCGTATCATAAAATCCGGGGTCGGCGCGCGCAAGGGGGTGCACATTTGTGCAACCTGCGCGCGCCGAGCCCAGCGCGGCCTGCCTGTTCCCTCCGAGGCCGCTCCGATTTCGGAGCGGCTTCGGAGGGAACTTTTCTTCGCCCTCCCCCACCTTCCCCTCCCTTCCCCTACCTAACCCACCCCCCCCCCCCCCCGGCCCTATTTAAACCCCCCCCCCCCTAACTTTGCGCGCATCGGCCGGCAGCCCCGCTCCGTCCTACGGTCCCAGGGGCTGGAGCCGCGTCGTTTCGGGAACGCCCCCGGACACGCCCCCTCCCTCCCCTTTTCGAAAGCCCCGGGACTTACGCACGTCCCGGGGCTTTACGCGCGCCGGCGGCCTATGCAAAATAGGCGCGCCGGCCTTTTAAAATCCGCCCCAAGGAATTCAAATTAATTTAGGGAGTCTAATAAAAATAAAATAATGTAAACAACACCCACTAGGTTGAGGGACATTTACATTTGTGTGGATTTTACTAACTTTTTATATCCTTTTGAACAGTTCAACATAAAATAAGTTGTGCATAAAGCTTGATTATTGCATCAATTCATTAATTTTTATTTTATGGGGATACGTTCTAATTCTTTTTAGAACTCCTGCTGCTGTTACATGCATAGGGGTAGAGTTTGTAAAATTACGCGCGCGCGAACAAAAGTACACCAGATTTTATAAGAAAGCGCGTAGTCACGCGTATCTTATAAAATCCGTGGTCGGCGCGCGCAAAGGGGTGCACATTTGGGCACCTTGTGCACGCCGAGCCCTACTCACGCTGCCTGTTCCCTCCACCCCCCCCCCCCCCCCCGCACCTTCCCCTCCCTTCCCCTACCTAACCCACCACCCCCCCCCCTACTGTTTTCGGCAGAGTTACGCCTGCCCGAAGCAGGCGTAACTCTGCGCGTGCCAGTGGGCTGCTGGCGCGCCATCACCCGACCCGGGGGCTGGTCCGGAAGCCTCGACCACACCCCCGGGCCGGCATCACGCCCCGACATGCCTCCCGCCCCACCCCGACATTCACGCCGCCCACCCGGCACGCCCCGACACGCCCCCCTTGCGAAGCCCCGGGACTTACGCGCATCCCGGGGCTTGCTCGCGCCGTCAAGCCTATGCAAAATAGGCTCATCATGCGCAGGGGGCTTTTAAAAGGGTTACGCTCATAACTTATGCGCGTAACCCTTTTAAAATCTGGCCCATACTACTTTGTGTTGCCTTTTGGAGCCGCTCTGATTGAAAGAACCTTAAGCGTGCACACTTCGTGTGCCTAAGAGGTAACACTGCATTTTAATATTATTTTAATGTTTTATTTTTCAATTTTTATTTCTCATTTTTATTCCTTTTAATTTTTTAGATTTTTTAGATTTTCTTATTTTACTTTTATTAGACTCCCTACATTAATTTTAATTCCTTATTTTTAAGCTTGTTTATGAACTTCTATGGAATGAGCATACCAACAAGATATTGAAAAACCTGCTACTAATGTTTTGGATCTCGTTATTGATGTCATCTCGAATGAGGTTCAATTCTGCTCATACATATACAATTACATTACTTTATAAGATATGAATTTACCCTATACATTATTTGATTATTATTTTCTCCTGATAGGCTTGAGAGATTGAAAAGTGCATCTTAAATGAGAAAATTTTTTGTTTACAGGTAAAAAAAAATAATTTATAAACTGTGCCATGGTCTTGCTGTTATATTTTTTTTTACCCTCCTACTATCCGTTTCTTCACAATAGTATTTATATGATTGTACTTTCCTGTATTTTTATCAGTCTTCCATTTCTTATAGATTGTCCTATATGACTATATTTTTCTGTATGTTTATTAGTCTATGTTCAATTTAATTTATGTTTCTGTGTGTTGTTTATGATTTTCATTGATATTAACATCATTTCTGTAATGATTATTTTATTATAGCCCCTGAAGCAGCCCTTCACTGGGTGAAACTCAGGCCTAGAGTCAGACACTCACGGATTCATTTTTTCTTAATAAATATTTTTTGAGGACTTTCGGCTATTCCTTGTTTTTATTCCTCACTGCTTTGTTAGATCGATCTTCCTTCTTGTTTTTTGGGCCAATAGATATATATTACTGACATGTCTGGAAATTACCCTCACTCAGTTCGTGAAAGAGCTCGTGAGACTTCCACAGCACATGTGACTTTAGCTGACCTAGAGGCGGGGAGAGGTTAGGGTGAGGGAACCGCGTGGCACGTAGATTTTGATTTTCAAACCCACATGCATTATTTTCTAGCAAAGTTTTGCCTGCACTTTGTGTCCGTAGAATATTTTCAAAGAGAAACCTACCCATATAGTTTACCTTTGAAAATCAGCTACAAATTATGTGATTGCAAAGCACATAGGAAGCTATCAGCTCTGCGGGCTGTGTTGAGAATTGCCTCCAATGAGTGCAGAAAAGGTATTATCTCTCTTTTCTTCTTAGTGCATGTGGAAATTGGATAATACAATTATATGCCTCCCTTAGTTGACGTAGAAACATATTACAAAAGGGGTTACTTTCTGACAATAGTGGGTTATTTTTGGGGGGATTGCCTTTAGGCATTTATATTTTTGTTGGTGAATTATAATAAAAATGGATGGAAAACTGAGTAGTTAAAAATTAAGTAAGGCAGCTTTGATATGAATTATATAATATTTAAGAACATTTTTATTTTACTTAACAATAAGGCTCATTAAAATGGACTTACTATCTCCATGAAATATTACAATAGAAGTACACCATACAAATGTGTAATGTTTATCTATTATGTTCTACAAGATATATAATATGCACATATTTTTCTAAAGGGCAAAAAAATATTTCATTCTTTTGTTGTTCCTACTTTTTTTACATCATTCTTAGGATTTTAGTTCTTCTGTTACTAACACTTTGAAGTCTAGAATAACAGTTGTACAGTATGTACAGAAGATGAGACAGATGGCTAAGGAGGAATACTGCACAATTATTTTCATAAAATAATCTTTTCATCTGTAATGTTCTAGGCTACTTGCAATTTTAGTTTATCATCACAAAGGGCAAGGTTGTCTATGTAAGCAGGAAAGAAATGTAGAGCGCTCGGTGATGACTTGATTGGTGATGGTGGATAGAATTTCTATGACAAATATTTATTAATTTTTTTTTTTTATCGTCTCGCAGAAAAATCCTAGGACCAGAATTTTGGAATACCATAATAGCTGCTTGATTTATATTTACTATAAAACAAGAATTAGACATGCAAAACACCATAGGGGCTGCTGGCCAAGCACCTAGGCTGTTTGCTGTGCAACCAGAAAAAAATAAGAGTATATAATTTAAATATATCATGGTCATTACATTTATTTATTATAATACTATCTTTCTGTTTATACCTATCAATAGAAAGAAAGAATATCTGCTTGTTTCTTGCAGGGGAAAAGGAACAGCTACATTGAGGAATAGTGATAACAATTGCATTACGCCCACTTCAAAAAATATTATTTGTTTTCATGGTAAAAGGATAATGAGGATGCCTTCCATATTTATTCTACACTCCAACCATAAAATAGATGAACTTTGTATAAAGAGCACATTCAGACTGCAATAGATTGACTGTTTTCTTTTCCAGCTATGCTAATAGGCAGGGCTGGTGCAAGGGAATTAGGTGCCCTAGGCACCCTCTGCCTCACACCACTCCCCCCCCCCCCCCCAGGTCACGCCACCACCCCCATTAGGGGGCACAAGTCATGTGGGGCCATGAGCAGCAGCACCGCAGTGGCAAACAGAAGTGCCAACCCCCCTGGTTGCACCGTCACCCCCATTAGGGGGCGCGAGCCATGTGGGGCCGCAAGTGGTGGTGCCCTGGCAGCAAAGAGGAGTGGAGATTGCCGAATCTCCACTCCTCTTTGGCATCGCCGTTCACGGCCCCACATGGCTCGTGCCCCCTAATTGTTGACGCCCTAGGCCCAGGCCTAGTTCACTTACTCGTTCCGCTGGCCCTGCTAATAGGATTGGCCTTTGTTCCACTGAGTACTGTAACTTGAAGCTTTTGTAATTTCACTTGGATTCTCTCATGCCTCTTCAAATCAGTGGCAGCAAAATTCAATGACTAATTCTCCATTCACCACATTTCCTCATCTAAAAAAAAAAAAAAAAAAAGTTCTATTCAGGATTAGAAGCATAGTTACAAATGCTACTACCAAACCCCATCATTTTCTGTCAGGCCAATGCTATATCGTCGTGTACTGAGCCTAGCGCACAGGCTAACGAGCTCTTAGATGTGCATTTTGAACACGCTAGACTAACACCTGATTCAATAAGGGGCTGGCATTAAGTCTTACACACACTCCAAGAAGTCTAAAAAAAAAAAATTCCCAAAGCCACAAAAAAGCCAAAATTACTATTTTTCTGTGGTTTACCCTACTTCATATAGTCCTGATACGAAGTAAGAGGAACCACAGGTAGCAGCATGAAAAGAAAAGATGCCGGCGATCAGGTTAGGGAAACAGATGCCCATTAATTGAGTGTCCGTTTTCCTGACCCACTCACAGTCACTTCTCCTTGGCACCCAGTACCATGGACGCACTAGGGACGCACAATTAATCCGTAGCGTGGCCTTTTTAGCAAGACCCCTCATTTAAATAATGCATCGCGCACTCAGGAGATGTGGCTGGGCGCGAGTTAGGAGAGCGGGTGTTCAGTCATGAGCTCCTGTTTTACGCAAACCAATATTGCATCGGCCTGTGTCTGAGAATCTGGGATCTTGGAGGAAATCATTGAAGCTTTCCCCTCCTTTTAATAGGGAACATTGTTTTCTTATGTTGTTTTCACAACGTAGATATAACAGTTCCTTTTGTTTAAGGAAAATATTTAAAGCACAACTTCTTTTTAATGTTAAATCAAGCTGAAGTACAAATTGCAATTAGATACAGTTGAGAAATTCCTACTATCTTGTTTGTACAGCTTCAAAGTTACGAAAAAATCATGTTCTTCATTCAGTTTTAATAAGTATTTGTAAAGAATTAGGATAGAGACAATAGAGTCGATTTCAAAAGGAGCATGTTCGTGTGCACGCAGTTCCTGGCACACACACGGATGCGCTGATTTTATGACATCCCGTACATTATAAAATCCAATGGCCGCGCGCATGTGCGGATGGTCCGCGACTCGCACGCACAGGGGGTGAATGTTCAAGTTACGTGCGGCGACGTGATCAGCCTTTTCTCCAGTTCCCTTCCAGTCCGCTCCAATAAAGGAGAATTGACAAAACAAACCAAGTGGTGAACAGCAGCAAATCCCTCCTCCTTCCAGCCCCTAATAAATAACAAAGTGTACTGGGCAAGCAGCCCTCATCCCATTGCCAATAAATGTAAAATTGTAAAGGCTGAGCCTCCTTCCCACACATTCTCAATCCCAAGAAATGTAAAATCAAAGGTCCAAGTGCCCCCTCTCAATCCCAATAAACATAAAATTGAACCTGGCTGAGCAGCCTTCCCTCCATATCTTAATAAATGTTAAATTGTAATAGGCCGAGGAGATTCACCCTGTTGATTTCAATATATACAAATTTGTTGCTGATCAGCTTCCCTGCCACCCAATAGCCTGCAAAAGTGTCTACAAAAGCCAGAGGAGAAGAGGTTCTGATGTTCTCCTACTGGCCTAAGTAGTAAATGACGGTACAGCTCTCAGCTATACCGGCATTTAATATTCATGTACTCATTTTACTTGGCACTGATTAGTCCCCCTCACTAACATGTGACAGTGAAGGAACCAATTCCCATTCAGAATTCAGTTGTCAATGGGAATTGGCCCCTTCACTGAGAGCTGTTTTGTGAAAGGACCAATCAAAAGCGAGGGAAGTTGGATAAATGAATATTCAATACCGGTGTAACTGAGATCTGGGCCGCTGGGCACTTAAAATGGAATATTTATTGGGATGGGGGAAGGCGGTCCTTGGCCCATACGGTTTACATATGTATTTTTGTTTTATTTGTTTATATGTTTGTTTATATTATTTTATGACTGTTGATTTTGTTACCCACCTAGATGTGATGATAATTTTCTTCTAAATACATAAATACATTTATTGGGGAGTACCACTTAAGCAGGTACAATTTTGTGCTTATTTAGATGGGGGAGCTGCTTAGCCCACTACAACTTTGTACAAATTGAGAACAGGAGGAGGTGGCTCTGTCACTCCTGGCCATAGTGGCTTTCTTTTACATATATATATAAAGCCATATTCAGTAAGCAAGTGAGCAGGAAAATTATCCTGGTAACATACCGGTACTTTTTCCAGGAAACCTTTAGCTGAGAATATTGTGTGGGCAACGTGTCCCGCTGAATATTCATTTAAATGTATCCAATTTTAAATTTCTTTAAGAAGATCCCCTGTAATTCTCAAGCATCCACGTGAATCACCTATGTTATGAAGAATATCATATGTATTGGATATGCTTAGTCCTGATTGATAGAGTTGCCCCTAAATGGCATCACACACACACACAGAATATGAGCTATGAAACCATTTGTGACACTCAAGGAAGGCAGAGAGAAATAGTTTAAAAATGTAAAAACAGTTCCAAGAAATAAAGTAAAATATTCAAAGAAAAACTCAGTACCAATTAATGCTGTAAGTATATACTATGCATACTTTTGAAGCACTACGCAGAATAATTATGGTAGTTCCTTTTAAACTAAAATGATAACTTTTTTGTATTGTTTGAAAAGATAGCCCAGATCTCCAGATATGGCTGGACTCACTGCCAGTGTAGTGTAGTGTATGGTTAATATTGCTAAGAAGACAGAGTACAAGATATGATATACAAATGAAAAATAATGATGGTTACAAAATGCCATTTTTTTAAAGCTGGACAAAATAATTTCCTTGTGATGTCATATTGCAAGTTTCTTTGCTTTGGATTTTTTAATGTTCTGAATATTTTTTTAATTAAATGCAGTACTTGTATCAGTATCAAGTCTAACTCTTGAATTAAAGGGCTAGAGATGTGTGACCTCCTTTAAAATCAATTTGCAGAACTGTTCAATAAACCATGAAAAATTGAGGAGGTTTATAAAACTGACTAAACAAACCTTTTTAAAAAAAGAAAAAAAAAAAGAAAGACAGAAAGAAAAATCTAAAGTGGATCTGAAAATGTACTTCAGATCTGTGAAACATACAAAGCGTCCTTCCACAAATTGGCAGACTCACCTCAGGTTTCATAGTTACTTAATAAATGACAACAGAAAAAGATAAAATCGGCCCATCATTCAGGCCAGTGAGGTTCTTCTATTTTGTTGAGATAAGCGTATATGCGTGCATGTTATAAAATATTTGGCCACATGCACATGTGCACCAAATTTTAAGTGGGCATGCGCATGGGTGCACACATCTCACTTTTACTGAGTAAGTTGGGGGATTTTAAAAGGAGCACACACCCTCCCCATTCCCAGTTTACCAGTTCGTCCACCAGTTCATCCAGTTAACAGCTAGGTCCTCCAACCCCCCTGGTTTGATAGCCTACATGCCCCTCAGTTACCCCAGAGCCTTCAAACCCCTCAGAAATGGCTCGATCCTTTTATTTTACTTCATCCATAGCAGAAGTAAAATTATGAGGCAGGGGACCTTGGCATGCGCCAGGGCGTGTAAGTATTTACCTGCACATCTCTTGGCCCGGCCCTGAAATGCCCCCACTCTGCCCAGACCATGCCCAGGCCCCACCCCTTTTTGGAAATGTTTTGGAAGTGCATGATGTGGCATTTACGCACGCGTATGGGCCCTTTCTAAATATGGACTTCTTTGTGCATAACTGATGTGTGCGCCAGGCTTTTAACATATCTAAGTTTAGCTAAACAGGTTATATCAGCTCTAATTTGATAATAAGAGAATAAATGTGTTATTTCATTTATCAAATCCATTTTTCCCAAAAATAGGGCAAACTATAAGGGCTTGATGTTCTAGAGGTTTTTTCCCATGTTTGTCCAGTTTCACCTCTACCAATAGGAATAGGTCAAACATAAGGTAAATGAAGAAGGAAGGTCATCATAAACTCTTTTTTTCCAAAGGATGCCAAAAAAGATATTCCAAGAACCCAAAATTGTATGGAAAGAGCTGGTTTTATGTGAGTCAAACAAAACAAAAACATAATATATTAGATTAGTAACTTATTCCTGAGGACTTTTTAAGATTGTCTAGTTGAAAGACTATCCATAGCTCGACCAACAATCTGAGACCATTCTCTTAACCTTCATCATCCCAATCTTCTCTTGCTGATATCATAGGAAGAGCATGGATATACTAGCTTGCTATATTCAGTAACCTTAAAGAAAGGCACCACAATGAAACATTCAAGATTCAGTTATGTAAGCAATAGAATCTCAAATTTGTTTCAAAGATAGTGCTTTATTTTTGTTCTACAAATATATATATATATATGCTAATTTCCACCATATGATTAGAAAAATAATTCATAAATAAATATATATATAGCAATAATACCTGTTTGAATGCCATTACCTATTATATAATGATGTTTTGGGATATTGTGAGAAACAAAGCTTTGCTTCATGCATTCAACCCTGAGAAAGCCATATATATTGTACTAGACACTATGAAGGGTGTTGCTGCTTTTATAAACAACATTGATATTTGGACCAAAAAATAAAGCACATTTGAAGGCTGAAAATTTGTGTGGACATTTTAGCATTGTATAGGTAGATTTTGTGGGATAATTTCTAAAACTGATGTAAGTTACACATTTTTGTTGACTTTCTTATGTGAGCTATTTGAAAGTTACCACATAGAGGCCAATATTCAAATGTTTTTACAGGAGGTTTTATTAGACTTCCAAGATAATCCTATCCTAAACCTTCTACTTTGGGCAATACAATCCTTTATAAATTACAATTTCACTCTCAAGGTCTATATTTTCAATATTAATGTTATTGGTCCATATTTGCCAATCATACAATATGGGGTAGATTTTAAGAAATTGCGCATAGGCGTCTATGTGCACACGCTACTCGGCGCGCACAAATGGACGCCCAATGTTATAACATGCGCGCATGTTATAAAATCGGGGGTCGGCGCGTGCAAGGGGATGCACCAACGCCCACGGCCTTCACTCGTTCCCTCCCAGGCCACTCCAATTTAAGAGCGGCCTGGAAGGGAACTTCCTAACTACCTAACCTAACCTCCCTTCCCCTTCCCCTAACCCTCCCGCCCCCAGCCCTATCCTAACCCCTATTCCCCGACCTTTATTTTACTTCTTTCGCCAGCCTCCGGGCAGGCACAAGTTGCGTAAACCAGCAGCCTGCCAGCACGCAATCCTCCAACACAGTGGCAAATGGCTGCTGTGCCAGAGGCCTCTGGCCCCACCCCGGACCGCCTCACCCCCTCCCCATCCCTTTTTCGAAGCCCCAGGACTTAGACGCATCCTGGTGCTTTACACGCATCACCAGGCTTTTGTAAAATAGGCCCAGCACGTAACCCCACTTACATGTGTAGGACTTTTAAAATCTGGGCCTATATATATATATATATATATATATATATATACACACACACATTTATTTAAAAAATACTTCCAGAAAAGCTTAAATTTCTATTTTTGCAGAGCTTCAATCATGTCACGGGAGCTAGAATCCAGTGATGGGACAGGAACAAGGGCAGGTTATCATGTACAGGACAGGCTTACCAAGCATAAATACTGAATTGCACATGGAAGCTAGTTGTCTTTGTAACAGATCGATACTGTAACGTGCGGTTGAAGATTTCCCGTCTGTAACGTGCTGTGAGCGCACAATTCGGATGCCTAAGGCAATCCAGCGATACAGTCTCCAGTTTCACGTGTCCTTAGCGCTTCTTAAAACAGACGCATAACCCTTTCCGCACCCAGCATGTATATGATATGTAAATGAACGAATTAGCTGTATAATGAAGGAATTAGCTATGCCCCTCCGATACTGTGACGCGCGCTCAGATTATCTCCTTTGTAACCCGCTATTTTGCCTCGTCCTTAACCTGTTAGTTTACCGCTACCCTCTACTTGGTGTTAGTGTGGTGTTTGAAAATTAAAACGGGAATAAAGTGTAAAAAATGGGGGTAAAACCAAAGGGAGTAAAGTGTAAAAAACCATGGACGACCTCCATATTAACATTGCAGCGTAAGTTGTTTATATATATGTATAAATACCTGTCACTTTCCTGTCACTTTCCGAATCCCCCAGGCGTGCGGTCATCGAGGCGGCGGTGGCGGTGGGAGCCGGCGGGCGGGTGGGCGCGTGTTCGATCCAGGCTGTGGCAGGGTGGGCGTGCATTCATCCAGGCAGAGGGAGCCGGCGGCGAAAGCGGCCTCCGGAGGCCGCTTTCGCCGCCGGCTCCCTCTGCCTGGATGAATGCACGGCCCCCGCCGGCAGTGAATGAATGCCCGTGCGATTTTGGCGCTCAAGGCGTGACGTCATGACGCTTGACGTCACGGCATGTGACTGCCTTGAGCGCCGAAATCGCACGGGCATTCATTCACTGCCGGAGGGGGCCGTGCATTCATCCAGGCAGAGGGAGCCGGCGGCGAAAGCGGCCTCCGGAGGCCGCTTTCGCCGCCGGCTCCCTCTGCCTGGATGAATGCACGCCCACCCGGCCGCAGCCTGGATCGAACACGCGCCCACCCGCCCGCCGGCTCCCACCGCCGCCTGGATCCAAAGCGCGCCCACCCGCTCGCCGGCTCCCACCACCGCCGCCGCCTCGATGACCGCACGCCTGGGGGATTCGGAAAGTGACAGGAAAGTGACAGGTATTTATACATATATATAAACAACTTACGCTGCAATGTTAATATGGAGGTCGTCCATGGTTTTTTACACTTTACTCCCTTTGGTTTTACCCCCATTTTTTACACTTTATTCCCGTTTTAATTTTCGCCCTGCGCCTTGCTTCGGGAGGGGGGGGGGGGGAACCATTCACTTCCTGGTGCCTGTCATTTCAAATGTCATTTGAAATGACATTTGAAATGACAGGTACCAGCGCACCCAGGATACTGTATAGGCGCTGTATTAGCGCCTATACAGTAAAATGGGTTGCGCGGGCCTAACGCTTGCCTAACGCTTCGCAGACGCGGCATGCATTTGCATGCAATTTGAAGAGACTATCGAGCGGTAGGTGAAGAGAACTGTGCGTGCGGGGAACGAGGGTGCGCCCGGCACTGCCACACTGTTTCTACCGCGGCCTTAGAGTATCGATCTGTAAATTAGCAATAGACATTCAGCTTGAGAATAGGATCTTTCAAATAAATTCCTCAGACTATTTTTTTTCAACTTTCAATTTCTCTCATTAAAGCTATCATTCAGGTTTGTTTAGGTGAACAATGAAGTCAATATTCAAAATACATCAGTGTTGATCAGTCTGGGTAATTGGCTATAAGCAAAAGATTTCAGTAATTATAACAAACTGTAATGCAAATGTAACTATGGCTAAGACATTTTCTAAACCTACATTTTGGGAAACATACTCCCAGTTTTATGATGTTAGAAATATGTTGTACCACAAAAGCATTGCAGATTTTCTTATCTGTATTGTAAAAGTATATTTCTGAATATATAATATGTAGTCAGATTGCATTGTGCATTGTATATAGGATAATGAAATTGAACTGAATTGTGGTGTAAATAATTCACCGATAGTTAATCTGTGAACATACTTTGAAGGAAAGTTTATTTTATTATATTTTTATCTGATATCATTGAGTATCATAATTAGAATGTTAACTACCTATTATTCTGTTTTTTTGTTGTGTTGCACAATTGTGGTTTCTGTACCATTTGTTGGATGAATTATGTACTGACTGAAAATACTTTGGCTTTGTGGGAAGCTTCTATTTTTGAAATAAAATATGTTCCTTTTAAAACTGTTTCAATGAGTGGTTTATTTTTAGGTACCAAGTGGCACAGCTTTATGTTCATGATTTCAATAATATGGGCAACCTGGACTGTCTAGCCTCAATTAACTCCCATCACCTTTTACAAAGATTGCTCACCCCCCTTCCCTCCACACCATAATCCCCAAACTGTAATAACACACAGTCAACATTTGCTGATCAAAGGCCACAGTTGTATTGGCATTCTTGAGACATAGAAACATAGAAATGTCGGCAGAAAAGGACCAAATGGTCCATCCAGTCTGCCCAGCAAGCTTATGGTAGCATCTGCTGTGCGATACAGGTCACCTGCATACTTAGTTTCCCAGATTGTCAAAGTCAGGGCCCTTGTTTGCTGCTGTCTGAGTCCAATTCCCCGTTACCTCTTGCTGTTGAAGCAGAGAGCAATGTTGGAGTTGCATCAAGAGTATCAGGCTTATTGGTTAAGGGTAGTAACAGCCGCATCAGCAAGTTACCCCCATGCTTATTTGTTTTCCCAGAGCATAAAATTTAATGTCCTTGTTGGTTGCTGTCTGAATCTAATTCCCCTTTTCCTCTTTTCCCCCTGCCATTAAAGCAGAGAGCAATAATTGAGTTACATCAACAGTATGAAGGCTTATTGATATAGGGGCGGATTTTAAGAGCCCTGCTCGCGTAAATCCGCCCGGATTTACGCGAGCAGGGCCTTGCGCGCCGGCGCGCCTATTTTCCATAGGCCTGCCGGCGCGCGCAGAGCCCCGGGACTCGCGTAAGTCCCGGGGTTTTTCGAGGGGGGCGTGTCGGGGCGTGTCGGGGACGAGGCCGATCGGTGCAGCATTTCGGGGGCGGGACACGGCGTTTCAGGGGCGGGCCCGGGGGCGTGGTTTTGGCCCGGGGCGGTCCGGGGGCGTGGCCGGGCCCTCTGGAACCGCCCCCAGGTCGCGTCTTGGCTCGCTAGCGGCCCGCTGGCGCGCAGGGATTTACTTCTCCCTCCGGGAGGCATAAATCCCCAGACAAAGGTAGGGGGGGGGGGTTTAGATAGGGCCGGGGGGGTGGGTTAGATAGAGGAAGGGAGGGGAAGGTGAGGGGAGGGCGAAAGCGAGTTCCCTCCGAGGCTGTTCCGATTTCGGAGCGGCCTTGGAGGGAATGGAGGCAGGCTGCGCGGCTCGGCGCGCGCCGGCTGCACAAAATTGGCAACCTTGCGCGCGCCGATCCTGGATTTTAGCAGATACGCGCAGCTACGCGCGTATCTGCTAAAATCCAGCGTACTTTTGTTTGCGACTGGTGCGCCAACAAAAGTACGCAAACGCGCATTTTTTGTAAATCTACCCCTAAGAGTAGTAACCATCACACCAGCAAGTTACCTCCATGCACTCTTTTCTTCATTTCCATCCTCTAGCCTTTAGGGATCCACAGTGTTTAACCCATGCCCCTTTGAAATCTTTCTCTGTTTTTGTCTTCACCACCTCCTCCGGAAGGGCATTCCAGGCAGCCATGGAGAGACACCCTCTCTATGAAGAAATATTTCCTGATGCTGGTTCTGAGTCGCCCTCCCTGGAGTTTTATTATGTGACCCCTGTTCACCCAGTTAAGGGGAAAGGACTTCCTTACCCCCCTAGTTAAATAGTATCCCTTTTAGCCTGTTAGCATATGTGATATCTTAGGGAACCAACAAAACAGAACCCCCATTTGCCCTTCTAGTCCATCCTCTGTGCCCCAGCAAGATGAATTATCCCCAAGTTACCCCAACCTGCGGGCATCGGTCAGCCAAATACTGTCACCATCCAAGGCCCCTGCTATACCCCAGCAAGGAACCCCTACCAGGTGCAACTATACCAAATCACACTCAGAAACACCAGAGTCTCCCATAGTCAATTGCTCAGCCAACCTGGCCAATCATTCAACGCTGCTTTTACAAAACGGCTTAGGTATTCCACACACTCCAACTAAAGGAACGACAGCATAACAATAAAATGTAACTATTGCAAACCAATTATCAGAGGCATGGAGCACATTTTAAAACCTGCGCATGCGGCCTACATTTGTGCATGCTACCCATCGTGCACAAATGTTCACCCGATTTTATAACATGAGTGTGCAGCCAAGCGCATGTTATAAAATCCGGGGTTGGCGCACGCAAGGGGGTGCACACTTGTGCACGCCGAGTCCTAGGGAAGCCCCGATGGCTTTCCCCATTCACTCCGAAGCCTGCCTCTGGCAGGCGTAACTTGCACGCGCCGGCCAGCTGCCGGTGCGCGATCCCCCAGCACGGCCGCTGTGCCGGAGGCCTCGGTCCCGCCCCGCCTCACCCCCGCCCCACTGTAACCGTCTCTTTTTAGTCAGTAAGGAGGTCCAGACAACTGATCCGTAAAGATAGACTTTTATTGCCAGCAAGATGCAGCTAAGACAAAGGCTCAGTACAACTGCATGCCACGCCCCCTTAGGAGCAAACCTTTATGCACTTTACAGTTCTTATCTTTCACACATGCGTTCTGGTTTCTGCTGAACAAACAATTTACAAACTGCTGAACAAGCAATAGCTAGCGTGGTCTCTAGTAGGTGTAGCTTAAGATCAGACTATTGTTTCGTCATTTAATTGACGTGTTAGACATTTTACATTGTCATTCGTATTAATACAATACAAAGTATTATTCCAAAATGGAGTTACGTTACGTTACGCTAAAAATTAGTGCGTCACTGCGTCACTACGCATTACGTATCATTTGCGTTGCAAATATTAGTATGTTCAAGATGGCTGTGCGTTTCACTGCTGGCATGATTAGTCGGAGGATGTTCAGCTGCTCGTTCGTACTTCAGGGGGGTCACGAAATTGAACCCCTTCATTCCCCCCTTTGATACTTCAACTTTGAAGAGAAGGCAGAAGTATCACTTTATATCTGAAGAGTAACTGAAACGACAATAAGAGTTAATACCAGTGACATTGAATGTGAGCCCTAATATGTTGTTAGGTCGTTGGTTGCTTCACGGGTTTGAGACGGGTGGACCCTATTGGTGTCACCCCCCTTTGTAGCCCGACTTACCCCAACAACACGTTGGCTCCATTATGGTAATGCTTAGAGGTTAGAGTTTATCAGACTTATAAGTTAGTAGTTAGGTACTCTTTATCAGAATCCGTATCCGAATCATTGTTAGTGTCGTAGTCAGAAGAATCAGATGAAGGAAATGTGGAGACAGACACATACTTATTAATCATCATGACGTGAGCAGCTGCTCGCCGATCAGCAATATGTTCAATCATGGATCGGAGATGTCTAAAAATAAGAGGGAGACAAATAGGAAAAAGAATGCATGTCAAAACAAGAAGTATCAGAGGAAAGAGGAGTTCTTTAAGGCCAGGAATGGAAGTGAGCCAGTTGGGTAAAGAACCTGTCCAGTCAAGAATTCCAGTCCACGTCTGCACGGGTACATGGGCCAGGCGAATCATGCGATCAGTGATCTCTTCAATGACTTTACTCTTGTCATCTACCTGTAAACAACAGTTAGAAAGATTAAATTTGCCACATACACCACCTTCCTGGGCTAGGAGGTAGTCTAAAGCCAATCGGTTTTGGTAAACAGCTGTTAAAATTTTAGTGTTTTGCTTGGCTAAGATGTTGAGAGCCAAGGCAGAATCATTTGTCAGGAGTTCCAGTACTGCTTGGAGTCTTATAATTCGATTGAGCATATAGATAGGTGTTCTATATCCATAAGAACCATCCTCAGCCCAGGTGGCCGGACCATAGTATTGTACAATTCGTTCAGGAGGCCACTCTTGATCTTTCCAATCTCCTATGGATACTTTGGGAGTGCTGCGACGTTTGTTGGGTCTCATGGGACTGTATACTGGAACTCCTAAGGTTTCTCCAGCAGTGATGGGAAGTAGGAAGAAACTTGGCCGAATTGTAGCCAAGAAGCAAGTTCCATACCAGTTTGTTGGTAATTGTTCATAGGCTCTTCGTCCACATACATAATAATAACCATCTGGAGCATTGAAAACGGTAGTGGCAATGCCTGCAGCTGTCCATGTCTTGTTCAAAGTCGAGTCAGTCCAGATGGGAGTTGGCATGGTAAAATTTTCAGTCTGCCACCATGTCTGGGTGGTGAGGTTGGCAGTAAGAACTCCTGTGCATGGAGAATTTCCAACAGGCACGGTATAGATGCGTGAATGTTGTCGAGAGATACATAGTCTGCCAATAACATCAGTCTGGAGTGCCCACTCATATGGATGAGATTTACGGTTATAGGTTACAGTGGTATTCAAGGTGTTAAGATCAGATTGGAAGGTTTCCTTGGCTTCCCATGGCCATTGCTCTCCTGTATCTGTCCCTCCACATACAAAACAGTTCTTGACTTCGAGAGAGAGAGCTATGTTTTCTGCCAAATTGACAAACAGGTTTTTCACTTGTTGAGAAATTGTATGTTTCTTTAATTCCTCAGAGGCATGAGATATTTCATCGAAGAAGGATTGATACCCCACCACAGTAGTCTGGTGAATAATTGGACGAGGTTTGTCTTTTCGCTGGGTGATGGTAATGTAGGTCATGGGGTCTTTTCCAGTTCCGTCGATACCAAATCCCCAAGTATCTTGCCAAGGGATTCCTTCACTTCTTAGAGGCCATTGTATCGATACTGTATTACCATTTACTGCAGTTAACCGTCCTATTCCGTGGCAGCCATGGTAACCTCCACCGGTGTAATCACAAACCAAAGCCCATCCTGACAGTGTCAGGTCCCCTCCGCATGGCAGCCAACTGGATGGATTAGCTGCCCGGTTGTATGGGCAGAGGTATTTGTGATTGTAGACATAGGAATTTCTCCAGGCTTGAGACCCACAGTGAAGTGCATTTGGGTGTTTGTCAATGGCTTCACAGGCATCGAACGTTATTGTGACAATCGTTTCACTTCCCATAAGAACCTTAGTGGAGTTGATGTAGTACAAGATGCCTTTTCCTTCTGGGACAATACTTGATGTGTAGCTCTTTGGTAGACCTGCAGTGAGGGTGATGCTGTAGTACTTAGGAGTGGTTGGGGTATGACATATGACTTTGCCAGTTTCTAAACATCGATGGAAGGACTGATAGCCTTGAGTAGTATTCAGGGCGCAAGCAGGTAGTGTGGCACAGGAAGTTGGTGGTTGAGATTGGTGGATGATTGTTGAGACAACTTGAAATCCAGTTTGAGTGGTAGTACGAATTAGCTTGATACATTCGGTGCAATTCTTGCTCAAGGACAGGAAAACAGATGTAGTCGGTGTACAGAAGAGTAGTAAGTGAATGTAGAAGATGGGTGCAACGTAGATCTTGGAAGTTGGAATCTGTGACATTGCTTTATGACGTAGATGGCTGCATTCATAAGTAATGGATTCTGAAAGGAAGGAAAGAAATGGACACATTAATATTCAGTTGCAGTTACTGATATCGTTTTACTCAGGACTAGCATTGGGCCTGCCTTGGGTGAATCTTAATCTGTGGTCTCCAATCCTGGAGACCTGCCAGTTGGCTGAAGCTGGTTTGAGACGTGTCCAATGAATCCATGAAGAACATCCAAAAACTTTGACAGCTGTCGGAGTAGTTAGCAATACAGTGTACGGCCCTTTCCATCGGGGCTGGAGGGAATCAGACTCATCCCAGTCTTTTATCCACACCGAATTCCCAATCTGGTATGGATGAATCGGGTTTAGCAGGACTAATGGTTCAGTGTCGCAGGTGTATTTTTGAATCGCAATAACTGTGTTATATAGTCCTTTGAGTTGGTTACTGAGAGACATTTCCCCTTGTATTTGCAGCGATTCAGGAAAAGATGGAAGAGGTGGAGGCCTTGCGTACATCATTTCATAAGGTGTTAAACCCGACTTCCGTGGGGTGCATCGGACATGTAGTAGAGCTAATGGCAGGATGTCTGGCCATTTAGTCTTTGTTTCCTGACACAATTTAGCGAGCTGATTTTTTAGTGTCCTGTTAGCTCGTTCAACTGCTCCACTACTTTGAGGTCTCCAGGCGCAGTGCAGGTGCCATTGGATGCCTAGAATTTGACTCAGGCGTCGCGTGACTTCACTGGTGAAAGCTGGTCCATTATCTGAATTTATCTGCCGTGGTAATCCATATCGTGGTAAAATTTTGTGGAGAAGCAATGTTACTACTTCCTTGGCAGTCTCAGTTCGAGTTGGTATGGCTTCGATCCATCCGGTATAAGTACAGACAGCTACCAGCATTGCTTTGTATCTTTTTGAAGCAGTCATGTGGGTGAAGTCGATTTGGCAAACTTGAAACGGAGTTGTTCCTCGCAATATATGTCCAGGAGCTGGACCAGGTCCATTTCTGGGATTGTTCCTTGCACAGGTAACACATTGATTAACAGCGTATTTAGTTAGCTGAAAGAGTCTATTAATGTAGTAAGTTTTTGCCAACAGGGTTGCTAATGCATCTCGGCCGAGATGGGTTTTATTATGGGCTTCCCTGACAACAGTCCATGCCAGGGCGTCGGGTATCCATACCCTATCTTCTTGCACAATCCACCACCCATCCTGCTGATGAAATTGTTCGGTTTGTGCCCAATCATTTTCTTCCGCTGAATAAATGGGGGTTTCATTCGTGAACTGCAGAAGTGGGCAAGTGGGAGTTGAAGTATGTGGTGATTGCACACGTGCTGCTTCTTTCGCAGTCTTATCTGCCCATTGGTTTCCTTTGGCGATGGGATCAGTTCTCCCTGTATGGGCTTTACAATGCATGACAGCTACCTTCTTTGGTGCCCATACAGAGTCTAGCAATTGATGTATCTCCGATGCATTAGCTATTTGTTTCCCTTCTGCAGTTAGGAATCCTCTTTCCTTGTATAAGGCTCCATGTACTTGGATCGTAAGGAAAGCGTACTTTGAATCAGTATAAATATTGACAGTTTTTCCTTCTGCCAACTGCAGAGCCCTTGTGAGCGCAATTAATTCAGCTTTTTGCGCTGATGTCCCTGGGGGTAGGGGCTCGGCTTCAACAATGTCGTCTTCGGAGACTACAGCATACCCAGCGACCCTGATTCCATTTATGACCTGGCTGCTTCCATCAGTGAATAAAGTCCATGCTCCTTGCCAGGGTTGGTCGCGTAAGTCGGGTCGGCTGGAATGTACTGTTGCCATAATTTCCCCACATTTATGAGAAACTGAAGTGGGGGTTGGGAGTAGAGTTGCAGGATTCAGGTTTTTACTGTCCTGTATTTGAATTTCTGGAGTTTCACATAATAACGCTTGGTACTTTACAAGACGTGAATTTGTCATCCATTTTGGTCCATGGGTCTCCAGCAGTCCTTGGATTGTATGAGGAGTTGTTACTTGTAAAGTTTGTCCAAATGTTAGCTTAACAGCTTCGGGTATCAGTAGACATGCAGCAGCAATGCTTCGGAGGCATCCCGGCCATCCTTTTGACACATTGTCCATTCCTTTTGACAGATATGCAACAGGTCGTTCCCATGAGCCTAAGGTTTGAGTCAATACCCCTATGGCCATGCCTTTTTTCTCGTCGACGAATAGATGGAATGGTTTCATCACATCTGGCAATCCTAAGGCAGGTGGTTCAATTAAGGCTTCTTTTAGTTGACGTAAGCTTGCCAGTTCGTTTCCTTCCCATTGGAAGGGTTGAGATTCTGCCTCTTTACCCCGCAGTTTGTCGTACAGGGGTTGGGCAATAACTGCATAGTTAGCAATCCACAGCCTACAGTATCCTGCAGCTCCAAGGAACGCCCGGAGCTCTTTCTTGCAAGTGGGTACAGGTTGATCTCTTATAGAACTGGTGCGAGAAATCCCCAGACATCGGGTTCCTCCACGTATTTGGAAGCCTAAATACTCTACTTCCAATTCACAGATTTGCGCTTTCTTTTTACTTGCACGATACCCTTTTGAGTACAACGTCTTTAGCAGCTGAAGAGTGGATACCGCACATTCGAGGTACGTCTCTCGAAACAACAGAAGGTCATCCACGTATTGTATGACTGGCCCATACTTTACTTGATACATCTTTAAATCTTTTGCCAGTTGCTCACCGAACAGCGTAGGTGAGTGCCTAAACCCTTGAGGCAACCTAGTCCATGTGTACTGCTGCTTTACTCCAGTATCTGCATCTTCCCATGTGAAAGCAAAAATCTTTTGACATTCCTCCGCCACCGGGACGGAGAAGAAGGCATCTTTGAGATCAATGACACTGTACCATTTTGATGCAGGAGAGACTTGAGCCAGGATTGAGTACGGATTTGGGACGAGGGCTACTAGATCTGCTACTTGACTATTCACTTTTCTTAAGTCTTGTACTGGTCGATAGTCATTTGATCCAGGCTTCTTTACTGGCAACAGAGGGGTGTTCCAAGCAGATCGGATTCGCCGGAGAATGCCCAAATCATACAATCTTTGCAGGTGTATCTGAATTCCTTGTCTGGCCATATACGGAATGGGGTATTGAGATTGATTTATCACCTGTGCATTCTGTTTCATCTCGATCCAAATGGGGGTAGCGTTGATGGCTATCCCTCCTGGGTTTTGTTCAGCCCATACTTTAGGTATACTGTCCATTAGCTGTCTGCGCTTTTCGTTGAGGACGGTGTTTCCTCCATATCGGTGCGTAGTAGTATGTTCGACTATGGGGAGATGTAATCTCCATTCTTCTTGGAGTGGACAGATGAGAGAGACTGGGTTATCAGCGAAGGATGCTCTTATTTCTCCTGTCGATTCGAATTGTAAGTTAGCCCTTAACTTACAAAGAAGGTCTCTCCCTATAAGGGGAACTGGGCATCCCGGGACGTAGAGAAACTGATGAGATACTAATTGTCCTCCCACTCGAACTTGTCGTTTCTGAAGAAAGGGAGTGATAAGTGGCTTTCCAGAGGCCCCTACAATAGAAATGTTTTTCGAAGTGGGCGTGGTAATAGCAGTAGTCATGACTGATCTTTGTGCCCCGGTATCTAACAATCCCTTAAATGTCTCAGTTCCTACTTTGATTTCTACTAAGGGATCGAATGGAAGAATTCCCTTCTCTAGTCATGCCTCACTACTGTCTTCACTAGAGATTTCTCCTACAGTCATCTGCCATTCAGCTTCCTTTGGTTTGGACGGAGTATATCCTTCCTGCTTCATTTGCAGGGACTCAGGGCATTCAGACTTCCAGTGTCCTTCTTGTCTACAGAATGCACATTGATTGGCTCCCAACGGCATCCTTCCACCCCTAAACGATCCTCCTCTACTAGCTCGTCCTCTGGGCGGTCCCCTCGAGGGTGACCTGCCCCTTCCTCTCGGCCCAGGATATCCCTGATAGTGCCTGGCCGAGTTTCCGAAATTCGTTTCTTCCAGCGCTGCGGCTAACAAACTAACACTTTCTCTTAACTTTCTACTTTCTTTCTTTTCTTTCTTGTCTCCGTCCGGCTCTCGGTTTACATAAACTCTGTCAGCCATGGCTTTTAACTGGCTAATAGTCATTCCCTCAAATCCCTCTGATTTCTGTAGCTTCCGGCGGATATCGGGACAGGATTGTCCGACAAAGCTCATCACTATGACGGACTGACTCTTGGGGTCCTCTGGGTCGAACGGACTGTATTGCCGATATGCATCCATCAATCTCTCCAAAAAGATTCCAGGAGTCTCGTCTTTTCCTTGCACCACGTCGTGGATCTTCCCCATATTCATGACTTTCTGCTTTCCTTTCTTTAAAGCTCCGAGAAAGGCGACTTGGTATGCAGCAATGCGGGCTCGCCCTGCAGCCGTCTGGAAATCCCAGTTGGGATCGGCGACAGGGGCATGCTCTCTCACTACTTCATCTGGATTACCGTCTGACCCGGCTCCCAGCCGAGCTGCTTCTTCCATGTTTAATTGTATTTGTCGGCGTTCTTCGGTGGTAAAAAGGATGGAGGCGAGATGCCGAATGTCAGCCCAGTTGGGGTTATGGGCTGCAAAAATTCCTCGTAAAAAATCTAGCATCTGATCTGGATTATCAGCGTAAGAGGGACCGAGCTGTTTCCAGTTAAAAAGATCGCTGGAAGTGAAAGGTATGTAAGTAAACAACTTTATAGTTTGCGTAGTATTATACTCGTTTTCTTCAGTAGGGACCACGGGAACTACGGTGGTTGTTTCTCTAATTGGTAGTTGCAAACTTGCGGCTTGGGTTTTACTGCGAGTGCCGCCGGACACGGACGACTCGCCGCCGTCTTCAACTTTTGCCGCCGCCGCTTCCGCTTCAAGCCGTACTTCGGGAATCGGCATTATTTCATGATCAACTTGGGCAGCGGCGGGAGCTGGGGGATCTGGTGGCGCATTATACGATTGAGGGCAGCTAGGGGCATAGGGTGGCGGCAGAAGATCTTCTGCGTCAGGCAGTACTGCAGGCGGCAGGGGTTTAATTTTTTTTTCTTGAGTCCGTGAGTTCCCTTGCACTACAAACATGGCCGCCGCAGATGACGCATGGTCCTTTATTCCTAAGATGGCCGCCCTTCCCTTTCTTTTCCGGTTTGAGGACTTCCGGTCTCCCATTTTGTTTACTTGCGCCACCATTATGAGGGCGGCTCCCTCCACTAATTTCTTTGCCCACTTCGGAGGATTCTCGATAACTGCAATCCAAGCAGTTATGTATGGCTTATCCTCAGGGCAACCCGGATTCTCTTCTTTCTCAACTATTTTCAGGACCCTTGTGGCCGTTTGGAAATTGAAAGTTCCTTCCGGAGGCCAATTTACACACAAACCGGGCCACCTATGGGTGCATCGCTGAACCATTCCGGGCTTCGTACATTTACGTTTATCGAACACTTCACTATAGTGTTCCGTCATAACTTTTAGTGGAGTTGAATAGCCCCCTCCCATTAGGATAGAATTCACAGACAAAGGAGGGAAGGGAAGACGGATAGGTAAGGGGTCCGTATCCGTCAGACACAAAAGGGTCACAATTGCCCCGACTAGAACGCGGTCGCCCGGTCTAGAACTGCGAGGCCATTCACTCTCTTTCACACAACAAGAAACCTATTCCCACTATCGTACGCGTTACTTCTTCTTTTTTTTTTTCCTCTTTTTATGCGCGTGGCTTTCGGAATGCAATTCCTACCAAACCACCGCTTGGGGTGTGATCAAAGCCCCCTCGGTCCCCTCACGGATGGACCGGTTATTTGCTACTCTTTTAGCTATTCTTCACTTTTCCCATCATTCCCATAATACTCGCCTGCAGGGTTCTTCCGATCGTCACGAAAGCCTTCTTCCCAGATCACCAGCCCAGAGGTCTCAGAAGAATTTCTGTGGAACGGTCCCCTCAGAAACCTGATCGCTGAACTCAGCGGTGGCCACTCACCAGGTGCGTCTGGGGGATCGCTCCGCCACCAAACTACCGGACCCACTGGGGGGCTAAAATAGCGTCCCCGGTACCTCCTGGCTGGCTCGCCAAATGTAACCGTCTCTTTTTAGTCAGTAAGGAGGTCCAGACAACTGATCCGTAAAGATAGACTTTTATTGCCAGCAAGATGCAGCTAAGACAAAGGCTCAGTACAACTGCATGCCACGCCCCCTTAGGAGCAAACCTTTATGCACTTTACAGTTCTTATCTTTCACACATGCGTTCTGGTTTCTGCTGAACAAACAATTTACAAACTGCTGAACAAGCAATAGCTAGCGTGGTCTCTAGTAGGTGTAGCTTAAGATCAGACTATTGTTTCGTCATTTAATTGACGTGTTAGACATTTTACATTGTCATTCGTATTAATACAATACAAAGTATTATTCCAAAATGGAGTTACGTTACGTTACGCTAAAAATTAGTGCGTCACTGCGTCACTACGCATTACGTATCATTTGCGTTGCAAATATTAGTATGTTCAAGATGGCTGTGCGTTTCACTGCTGGCATGATTAGTCGGAGGATGTTCAGCTGCTCGTTCGTACTTCAGGGGGGTCACGAAATTGAACCCCTTCACCACCCCTTTCACAAAGCCCCGGGATATACGCACGTCCCGGGGCTTGCTCGCATCGCCGGGCCTATGCAAAATAGGCTCGGCGCGCGTAACCCTTTTAAAATCCGCCCCACGTATTTGTAACAAAAGGAGAAAGAAACCTGTGAATCCCTCCTTTTTCTAGCATACCCCAAGCCCCCATCCTACCAGTGATCCCCCATGGCTCTGAACCAACCTGTAATGAGAGCTTTTCAGCATGTGCTTCAAACTGAAAAGGAGCTTTCCAGCCATCCCATCCCTACACACTCCATAGGACAAATTTAATCTCAAGTGGCAACCCAGGGCCAATTTAGGAGTAGCCTGGGAGGGAACTTCCCTACCCCCTAATCTAACCTTCCTGCCCCCCTAGCCCTATCCTAAACCTTCCCCCAAAATGGTTCTCCTACCTTTTGTACCTGCCTTGAGGGAGGCACAGGTTGTGCGCGCCGGCACCCTGCTGGCACGCAATCCCCCGGCACAGCGGCAAATGGCCACTGTGCCAGGGCCCTCTATCTAGCTCAAGAATTCAAAGTACAAATCTCATCTTTGTGTACCTTTCCTCAGTCCAAATCACATCAAATCTTTACAGATGTGCACTGTGCTGTTCAAAGCTCTGATTCTGCATGTAAAACTGTCCCCCAAACCCTAGACCACCATCAAAACCTCACCTCGAGTTACTAGTTCACCCTCCTACAGTGGAATAATTAGTTTACTTATAGGAGAACCTTATAAAGAGCCTCTCTTGCTAAAATAGCGCATGTTGTGGTATCTCAAAAATTTCTCCAACATTCCCCTTTTTTTATCACGGGAGCTATTCATGTGAAATTTATAGTAAAATGATGAATCTAGTCTTAGATTGTAAGCCTTCTGGGGACAGGTAAATATCTATTGTATCTAAACATAACATGCCTTGAGCTGCTACGGAAAAGCATGTGCTATGTATAAAATACATACATGAGATATTTCAATGCACAGACTTTGGGCTGGATTTTAAAAGGGTTACGCGCATAAGGTACGTGCGTAACCCTTTTAAAATGCCCCTGCACGCGCCGAGCCTATTTTGCATAGGCTTCCGGTGCGCGCAAAGCCCCGGGATGCGCATAAGTCCCGGGGCTTTCCCGGGGTGGGCATGTCGGGGGCGAGCCGCGATCCACGCATCATCGGGGGCGTGTTGGGGGGGGCGTGACGCGGCCGGCGCGTCATCCGGGGGCGTTGCCATGGGCGTGGTTTCGGCCCGGGGGCATTCCTGGAGCATGGCCACAGCCTCCGAACCAGCCCCCGGCCTCCGGACCAGCCCCCGGATCCGATTTCGGAGCGGCCTCGGAGGGAACGGGCAGCACGCGCAGGGCTCGGCGCGCAAGTTGCACAAATGTGTACCCCCTTGCGCACGTCGACCCCGGATTTTATAAGATACACGCGGCCACGGCCTCCGGACCAGCCCCCGGATCAGAACATGGTGCGCGGCAGCTGGCCCGGTGCACGCAATGTTACGCCTGCCTTGAGCAGGCGTAACTTTTGCGACAGAGGTGGGGGGGGGGGGTTAGATAGGACCAGGGGGGTGGATTACATAGGGGAAGGTGGGGGGAGGCGGAAGGAAAGCTCCCTCTGAGGCCGCTCCGATTTCGGAGCGGCCTCGGAGGGAACGGGCAGCGCGCACAGGGCTTGGCGCGCAAGTTGCACAAATGTGCACCCCCTTGCGCGCGTCGACCCCGGATTTTATAAGATACGCGCGGCTACGCGCGTATCTTATAAAATCCAGCATACTTTTGTTTGCGCCTGGTGCGCGAACAAAAGTACGCGCATGCGTAGATTTAAAAAATCTACCCCTTTATGTACATTTTCAAAGGGAAACGATTTTCTTTATGTGTAGTTGGCCAGTTAGGGGCAAAATTGCATGCATACACTTGAAAATGTATCTACATATGTTATTTTCATTCTCCAATATAATGACAGCCCTGGAATACCCCTTTCTAATGTAGCTAAAAGTGTGCATGCTATGGGGCAGATTTTCAAAGGCTACGTGCGTAACCCGAGAAAATCTGCCCCTGCGCGCGCCGAGTCTAAGCCCCGGGACGTGCGTATGTCCCAGGGTTTCGAAAAAGGGGCATTCCGGGGCGGGGCCGGGGGCAGGGTGCCGGCCCGGGGGCGGGACCAATGCCTCCGGAACAGCTGCTGTGCCGGGGAATGGTGCGCCAGCAGCTGGCCGGTGCACGTAAGTTACGCCTGCCCAGAGGCAGGCATAATTTCAACGATAACGGTAGGGGTGGGGTTTAGATATGGCTGGGGGGCGGGTTAGATAGGGGAAGGGAGGGGAAGGTGGGGGGGGAACGGAAGGAAAGTTCCCTCCGAGGCCTGTGCAGCTCGGTGTGCATGAGTTGCAAAATTGTGCACCCCCTTGCGTGCGCTGACCCTGGATTTTATAACATGCGCGTGACAGCGCACGCATGTTATTAAATCGGGCGTAGATTTGTTTGTGCCGGATTGCGCGAACAAATCTACGCCTGCGCGCAGGTTTGAAGATCTGCCCCTATGTGTACTTTTAGCTTTATTTGAGTAGGGAAATGTTCAATCAGATAATTTTACCTGAGAAAATTCCTATTTAACTGGGTAAACTACTTTGAAAATTGCCCTCCTTGATATCACTTAGCATGCAGTGCTATACATTTTTTTTCCAAGTGCACACTAAATATTACTCTCACAATTGTGTGCACGGGATTCATACAAAAACTGTACCACCCATGTGCTGTCTCTCAAAATGCCCTATATTAACCAAATAGCACAAGGATTTCATCACTTTGATACAGCCATCAAGGCTTCCATACCCTGATCATCCCCACCCCCTTTGACATATAGTGGCAAGGGTAATGCAATGCCCCAACACCTTCCCCAATAAGAGCAGAATGTCAGAGAGGGCTCAGTAATACCAAGATTTCCCAACAACAGAATGACAATGAGGGCTTTGCAATCCCAAATTCTACCCCACAATAAGAGCAGAATGACAGCATCTCTTACAGATTCCCCTTTCTGCTCCATGCTCCTGGATTAAAGGTCAAAAGGCCCATATCCAATCATCGCCTTCCTCACCCCAGATATCTGACTCCCTATTCCTTCTGATAAGTACCTCTAATGATCAGGGTAGAAGAGCACATTTAACACTGATGACTATCAAAATCCCACCAACTACATTCTTGTAATACTTTGTCATAGTGGAAGGGTTCTCAACCCAATCCTCAAGATACACCTAGCCTGTCAGGTTTTCAGGTTTTTTAGGCCTAGAAGACTGTGTTCTTCTTTAGCTGACTATAAAGATAAAGTGTCTTGTATGAAGGTTTTCTTTTTGGAACGTAGTTACCCAGTTTTGTGGTCCATAAGGTTTACAAGAGGGCAAGGTGGATCAATAGAGATCTCCTTTCACAACCTCAGGTTAAGGAAGGATGGGATAGGATTACCTGCATTTTGCCTTATTTGCTGGGCATTTATAGGTAAGGTTTCAATGGACCATCTTAAAACATTGGCATATTTTGCAGTCATACTCATTGTTCTGTGAGCATCCTATTTTCGCTTTTACTTGGGGCCATAACATCTGAGACATTGTAGTGAATTCTGAATTTCGGAGTGCCATAGGGCACTCTGAGGAAGTTGAAGCATCATATGGCCATTAACCCTGTGGAAAATGCTTGGTCTGTGCAAAAGTATTTAATGGTTCAGTGATCCCTTTTAAGAATTTATCAAAACATCTTTTGCATGTAAACACATCTTGAGATACAAAAGGGGTTGTGCATGTTATGTGGTGCCCTTGTCATTTGTTGTATTTGGGAAAGACAAGTAGAACTCTTAAGATTAGGATGATAGACCATCGGAGTGCTATTACTCGACATAAATTGGGCGCTCCCTTGGTGTCCCATTGTATCGCCCGTAATCATTCTTTCTCTGATTTGTATTTGCTGTATTAGAAAAGGTTGAACCTCATTCTCAAGGAGGTGATATTGACTCTTTTTTGAGGAGAAAAGAGCAACTTTGGATTTATTATATGAATTCCGTGCATCTGCATGGTTTGAATAAGGAAATTAAATGGTCAGTCTGTTGAGTATTCTGGCTTTGCTTAGAGTTTGATGTGCTGGCGTTAGTGAATACTGTGTGATTTGATTGGATGAATAGAGAAAGGGGTGGAATTATGACTGTATTTAACCATTAGTATTGCTTAGTCACCTTTTGAGCTGGTCACCATTTTTAAATGTCTTGCAAGTATGTTACAGCAAGTTGATAAGTCTGATGTGTTTATATATCATTCTTTTAAGTATATCTGTGGGTGCTTTTGTATTTTTGGGGGTTTAAGGGGGTATTTTTTGATTGTTTTTATCCTTGTGTAGGTAAATCATTCTCCCTGAGGCAGGCTTTTAGGACACTGAAACATGGGCCTGTGTCAGTTGGGTATTACTTTTGAACACAGTTTCGTATATAGTGATCAGATGAATCATTTAAAACTAAGTATTTTTTCACTCGTTTGTTTTTTGAGGGATTCTTAAAATCACTATTTGGATAGGGTTTTGAACCAGCAAATGAATGAGAGCTGTTTGTGCCTTTTGACTGACACCGTTTACAACCCATCGTGAGGCAAGAGACAATAGATTGTATTTGGCATTTTATTTCTTTATTTTTAAATTTTTCTTGACTTTCATAAATCAAAAGAAAACATAAGCAATAACATGAAATAAAATGTTCATATGCAAAGATTTTCACACATTACACACATAATATAATATATCATACTTAAGTTCTCATTATAGTGGGAGAGAGAAATAAGAAACATACATTAAGAATAAACAAAAAAAAAAGAAAAGAGATGAGAGGAGAGGAGAGGAAAAGAGATAAATTAACTATATGTTCGACCTTGACCCTTGACCTTGACCCTCAAACATGGCATTTATTTTCATGAACTATGGACTCTGGTACCTCCAGGTTAAAGCACTTTCAAGTTTTAACCCGTTTCTCTCTATCATATCTTCATAATTAATACTTGCCTTTATCTTCCTTCCAGCTTGTTTTAAGCTTCCAAGTTCTTGACTCCCGTTGATTGTAACTTTGACTTATTCCTATCTATGGTTATTTATTGTTTACCTGAATTGTTCCTTCAGTTATACCCTATGTTAAATGTAAACCGATCCGATATGGTTATTTACTATGAAGGTCGGTATAAAAAACTGTTAAATAAATAAATAAATAAATAAACATAATCAAGAATAATAATTCAAGTTGTAACTGATTTATCTAAAACAAATGTTTCTAAATGTGACGGTCATAGAATACAAATTTACTCTTCTGAAAAGAAATCAGGTATTTACAAGGAAATTTCAAGAAGAAGGTAGCACCCTCTCCTTAAGATTTAGAAATTTCTCTCTTCTCTTTTGTATTTCCCTTGAAACATCAGGAAAGATTTTTATTTTATGGCCACAGAAAGAAAGATGTTTATTCAAACAATATTTCTGAAAAGCAGAATCCCTCTCTGTCGGAAGAGAAAGACAAAACCAAGGTTGCCTTCATAGGAATAAAATCAATACAGGATTCCAAGAAATCAGAAACATCCAAGGTTTCTTGCCTAGTACCCTCTAAAATCCTATTCGAATGTGTTCATTGTTTAAGCAAATAATAAGCATAAGATATACATGGAATCTGCTCATCTGGGAAGCTTAAAATATCTTTCAAGTACTTTCTATATATCATGCTAGGAGGTAAGAGTCCAGTAATAGGACACTTCAGAAATCTCAAATTTTTAATATGAATCAAATTTTCCAAGACCTCTAATCGATTGTGAGTATACAAACTATCTTTTATAGAGAAAATACTAGCTTATTTTTCAACTCTTTATTTATAGAATTTTTTAATTTACAAACATAATTGTTTGTAACAGAAATATGTGGATATTCAAAATTACTGAAAACTACAAAGAAAAACTGTAATAAAATAAAAGTCCACTCCAAGCAGAAATTAAAAGGAAATTAAGGAGAAGAAGGAAATTTTAAGAGAACATACACCAGAAAAACTTTACTAAGAAGTAAAGGCATAATATAGTCCATCCAGCATTTATTACTAATAAATCAAGGAAGCACAGGGGAAGAAGTAAGAGGCATACAGGACTCAACAAAATATTTTAACTGTGTTCAGGAAGAAAAAAAACAAAACATTCATCTCCTTTTTTAATTACACATTTGCATGGAAAATGAAGAACAAAGGAAAAACCTAAAGAAACAACATCCTGGCGGAAAGATAAAAAAACCCCTTTTTGCTGAATTTGAGTAGCAGAAGCTAAATCAGGAAAAATTTTAACAGATGAAGCAAAAAAGATAACAGGATAATTCCTAAAATAATTTCTCATTACAATATTTAAATCTGATCAGGAAGTAAAGGAGACTAATAAAGTACCTCGATCAATAACATCCAAAGAGGAATTTTCAAGGAAATTGGATAAATCATTTGGAAAAGGAACATTAGCAACAGATCCAGAAGATCTAGCTTTTTAGGAAGAAAACAGCATGTATTAACAGATGGTAAAGTTTCAGGTGTAATTCCCAAAACATCTTGGAAACATTTTTTTAAGGTTGTATAGGGAATTTCTCCAGCAGCTCTGGGGAAATTGAGGAACTGCAAATTGAGATGTCTAACGTTATTCTCCAGGAATTCAATTCATCTAGAAAGGGACACACAATCCTTAACAGTGGCTACACTGAATTCCTGGACTGTCTTTACAGTGTCTTCAACAACAGAAACTCTAGAGGACACAGAGTTAACCTGGGTCTGTAAATCCAACAAATTTTGTTGGAAATTAGACGAGAATTGATCCATTATGAAATTTAAAGAGTTAAAGGTACTTTCCAGGTTCTTATGGCCTGGATTGGCCACTGTTGGAAACAGGATGCTGGGCTTGATAGACCCTTGGTCTGACCCAGTATGGCATGTTCTTATGTTCTTAAGTGAGGACCCAAAGCCAGCCACAAGATCCCACAGGGCTTCCAAAGTCACCACCTCTGGGTGAGCTGGTACAGTAAAGAACTCACCGCCTTTGATATTCCCTACAGATCGAGAAGGTAAAGATGGTAACAAAACTGGCCTAGGAGCCAAGGTCAACACTGGAGCCATCGCTCCAATATCCCAGATATAAAAGGGCCATTTTGGTGAGGGATCCCTTTATCCAGCAAAGGACTAGATCCATCAAAATGGAGTGGAGGAGTAGCCTAGTGGTTAGAGCAGTGGGCTTATGAACCAGGAGACCAGGGTTTGAGTCCCACTGTCACTCCTTGTGACCTTGGGTGTCACATTGCCTCAGATACAAAGTTAGGCCTGGATTCATCATTCTTCACAGAAAGGGGGGGGGGGTGAACCTGCAGCCTTTGCATCATGGTGGTGCACTGGCTTTAGCACTACTGTGAAAGGTGGTGATAATGTTAGTAACATTATTGCTGGCAGCAAAGACTCTGCCCCAATCTAATTTGCATGCTATCGCACACAAAAAGGGCCTTTTCATGTGCAATAGAGGCTTATTGCGTGTGATAAACCTTTGAAAAATGACTCCCTGTAGGGGTCATTTATCAAAATGTGCTAAGGCTTTTTTGCATGCGTTAAGGACTTATCACATGCGAAAAGCCCTGTTAATGCATGCGATAGCACCATATCGTATGGAATGGTGCAAATTAGGAAGAGTTAGGGATCATCTGTCTGCAAAGAGCTATTGCACAGACTTCACCTTTTTGGATGGTGTTAAGCTGTACAATAGCTGCTGTGTCTGGGCAGCAAGGTTTTATTGCCTTTAGCAATGTCCCCCGCAAGGCCTATTTTAGGTGAAGTGAAGGGGAAAGAGAGAGAGAGACTAGCCATAATGTCATCCCTTAGATAGGTATTTGTATCCCTATGGGTGGCCCACCTAGTAACTTGAGGTGAGGTTTAGGTATTAGTGTAGGGGCTTAGGGGCCACTCTGACATTCAAAGTGAGACGTACGAACAGAACAGTGGTCTCTTGTGAAGATTTGATGACCTACGGAGAGAGGAAACTCACTCCAAGATGATATTTGTGCAAGGTTCTCTCAACCTAGCTTGATGAACACTCTACCTGGGTAACATCAAGCTAGGTGGAGAGAACATTGCCCAAATATCATCTTTGGGTGAGTTTCCTCTCTCCATAGGTCATCAAATCGTCACAAGAGACCACTGTTCTGTTCGTATGTCTTACGTTGAATGTCAAAGTGGCCCCTAACCCCCTACACTAATACCTAAACCTCACCTCGAGTTACTAGGTGGGCCTCCCATAGGGATACAAATACCCATTTAGGGAGAGGACATTACAGTTACTCTCTTTCTCTCTCTCACTCACTCTCTCAGTATGTCACTTATTGCAAAGTCTGAAAATGTTATTGCAAATTGTGATAAACTGTATATTAGCATAACACACACCCCTTTTGCTATCGCATTTTGATAAATCCAGGCCTCAGTTTGTTAGCAAACGAAGGGCAGGCAAAAATACCAGGATGTCATGAAGTCACTCGAAGAGGATGCCCCAGAGGTTCCCGCCATGACATGGATAAAGACGTGGGTGGCGTGCATGCGCGCACCCTAGGAAGCCCTCAGGAGAAACATGGCGAACACCGTCGCCGTTGCGGGGATGCCGGAGAGAGCGGCATGAAGATGCGGCAGGAGCCATCTTCCCAAGGCTTGAGGAGAGAGAAGGAAGAAAGGTGAGGCACAGAGGTCGAAGCCATCTGAGACCGATGGATGCAACATGAACATAGAAAAGTATATAAAATATTGTGACTGATAATTAAACATAAGGCTGAGTCCTAAAGTTGAAATTATTACACGATGAACCTATTATGAAGGTCATTAACATTCATTATATGCTGTTTGATAATTGATAGTGTGAAGGATGGACTTTTGGGTAGTCTTAAATTGAGCAGCAGGTTAAAAACCTGGGAAACCACAGTTCAAAACCCACTTTGTCACCTTGGGCAGTTACTTTACCTTCTATTACCTAAGGTTCAAACTTAGGACCTGACTTACTAAGGCTTTTCTCTATTCTTGTGTCTGTTGGAAAAATGCTTAGGGGCGGATTTTAAATGCCGGCGCGCCTATTTTGCATAGGCTGCCGGCGCACACAGAGCCCCGGGACGCGCGTAAGTCCCAGGGCTTTTTAAAGGGGGCGTGTCGGGGCGGGCCCGAATGACGCGGCGTTTCAGGGCGGGACCGGGGGCGTGGCGCCGGCCCGGGGGCGTGGTCGAGGCCTCCGGACCAGCCCCCGGGTCGGATGATGGCGAGCCAGCAGTCCGCTGGCGCGCGTAGATTTATGTCCGCTTCTAGCAGGCGTAAATCGAGGAACAAAGGTAAGGGGGGGTTTAGATAGGGCCGGGGGGGTGGGTTAGGTAGGGGAAGGGAGGGGAAGGGGAGGGCGAAAGAAAGTTCCCTCCGAGGCCGCTCCGATTTCGGAGCGGCCTCGGAGGGAACGGAGGCAGGCTGCGCGGCTCGGCACGCGCAGGCTGCCCAAAATCAGCAACCTTGCGCGCGCCGATCCAGGATTTTATAAGATACGCGCGGCTATGCGCGTATCTTATAAAATGCAGCATATTTTTGTTTGCACCTGGTGCACGAACAAAAGTACGCGATCGCGTACTTTTTTAAGATCTACCTCTTAGTATATGAGGCCTGGATTTTCTTATGGTGCAGAGCTCATTGAATCCCACGGTAACATGGGGCGGGGGACAAAGCGGGGAACGGGCCTGCGAAAGCCGGCAGCGATCGCACCACCTTGAAAAGTGGTGCTATTGGGCGCATTACTGGTGGCAATAACGGATCTTACCTTATCGCTGCCAGCGATCTTACCGCCGTGTCCGCCCCGATGCTGCCCCCGACTCCTCCTCTTCCAGTCCCGACTCCGCCCCTATCAAGCTATCGTACACGAAAAGGGATTTTTCATGTGCAATACCGATAGAAAATGACCCCCTTAGATAGTAAGCTCTGTGGGGACAGGGAAATAACCCACTGTACCTGAATGCAACTTGCCTTGAACTACCAATAAAAATGTGTGAACTATAAAATAGCAATATAAAAATAATAAGTACACATTAATTTCAGCATATATACACTAGCACTTTTTCAGACCTATTTAGTGTAAACGTTAAGCTGTTACTGCACAGTTCAACGATTTTAGCTCATGCTAAATGGCTTTAGTATGAATGCCAAAGTTTAATGCATGGGCCACACAGTTACGCAAGATAACAGTGAAATCAAAATATAGAGTTTTACAAGTTAGACATGTATTCAGGAACACACAATTTCCTTGAGCCAGAACATTCATTTCAGTTTTTGAAAGTAATTCCTGTCAATTCACAGCATTATCTTTTATTTTCTTTTGCTTTGGATTAAACTCTCACACCTATGAGGACAAATGCCAGTGGGAGATGGTAATATAATCAGACTGCTTCTGCAGGGCACATTAAACTTTGGCTTCCCATTACATGTTTTAATCCAGCCAGTCGCAGGCTGTTGGACAGGAGATTTCAGTCCTCTAGTTGGAGCATGCATAAATGTTCCTGCTAGCTCAGAAGGAGAATGAGCTTCTCACTGATTTTTTTCTACCATTTTTCTTAGATAACAGGAGCTGCTTCCTGAACATTTCTTTTGCCATGAAGAACGGGTGACTAAACTTTGATTTTCTCAAAGGAAGCAGCCTTCATCTACTACTGCTGTTGTCTTGGTATTTTGACACTTTTTAATTTCTTCTGGTAGAATGTTTTCAAGAGTGAATTTGTGATTTAATAAAAAAGGAAAACAGTGTATAAAACATAGTCTCTAAAGCATAAAAGGAAGAGTAACAGTAACAATCAATAGTTTTTCCCATCTAGCCTGAGAACATAAGAAGTGACATGCGGGACAATGGTCCATCAAGCCCAGCAGCCTATCTCATAGAGTGGTCAATCTGGGTCACTTGCAAGTATGTGGGAGATTGCTTCTCTGTTTCTCATGCCCAGATATAGAAAGAGGCAACCCCCGTGCTTGGCTGGCTAATAAGTGTTAATGGCCTAGTCTTCTGGAAACTGCAACAGATAAGCCTTTCAAAAAATAAATAAGATAACCAAATGTTGTAAAAGTTCTTTTTAGTTATCTCAGCTTTTAGTATGCTCCCTAATTTTCTACTTTTTAATTTTGACAGTGCCAGGTTTTCTTTACCATAAGCAGTGCATATTGTATATTATTTTAAAATGAATAGTAGTGGAAAATAAGACATGCAACAGACCATAATTATAAGCCTAGACTATAAATGATTTATCACTCTATCAAAGATCTTATTTAGAAATGCTCATTTCTTATAAAATAACTTATATTATTAAAGACATGGCTGGTCTTTACAGAATCAATTGCATTCTGAAATCGTAGTGCGTCCGCCATGTCTTTAATAATATCAGTCCAGCAGGTGTGTTGCTGATTAGTTTATAATGTGTCTGCTCGTCATTCCACATTCTATAATAATATACAATATGCACTGCACTGTCAAAATTAATAAGTAGAAAATTTATGTCACTGGTTACACTGGGGCGGATTTTAAAAGCCCTGCTCGCGTAAATCCGCCCGGATTTACGCGAGCAGGGCCTTGCGCGCCGGCGCGCCTATTTTCCATAGGCCTGCCGGCGCGCGCAGAGCCCCGGGACTCGCGTAAGTCCCGGGGTTTTTTGTCGGGGGCGTGTCGGGGGGCGGGGCAGATCGACGCGGCGTTTTGGGGGCGGGAGGGCGGGACGCGGCGTTTCGGGGGCGGGCCCGGGGGCGTGGTTTCGGCCGGGGGCGGTCCGGGGGCGTGGCCGCGCCCTCCGGAACCGCCCCCGGGTCACGTCTCGGCGCGCCAGCAGCCCGCTGGCGCGCGTGGATTTACGTTTCCCTCCGGGAGGTGTAAATCCGTGGACAAAGGTAGGGGGGGGTTTAGATAGGGCCGGGGGGGTGGGTTAGGTAGAGGAAGGGAGGGGAAGGTGAGGGGAGGGCGAAAGAGAGTTCCCTCCGAGGCCGCTCCGATTTTGGAGCGGCCTCGGAGGGAACGGAGGCAGGCTGCGCGGCTCGGCGCGCGCCGGCTGCCCAAAATCGGCAGCCTTGCGCGCGCCGATCCTGGATTTTAGCAGATACGTGCATATCTACTAAAATCCAGCGTACTTTTGTTTGCGACTGGTGCACCAACAAAAGTACGCGAATGCGCATTTTTTTGAAATCTACCCCACTATGAATGCAGCACTATTATAATTGAGAGTGAAAATAAAACTTTTTATGCTCATTCAGCTAAATTGGTGCCAATTGTGCAACGTTGATTTTGGAATACATATGAACATTGCTGTTGATGCAGGTAAAAAACCAAATTTCTTTTTCATATTAAACATTTTTAAAATATAGATCCAATATTGCGTTTGACTATTAACTGCACACCCTTATTTTTCTATAGAATCCATGCATTAAGGGACTCACATTGTTATTGGAACGAATGCTCACGGCATATTGTAATCTAAACTTTATATCCCATTTAACTAAGAAAAATGAATAGAACAATGTCCCCCCCCCTTTTCTTCTTTATCTTTGTACTATATGAAAGGTTGATTTTCTAATTAACACTAATAAGAGTCTATTTCCAATGTATGCATACAATTGTTAATTATTCTCTCTGTACATCGGTGCCTACAACTGTTTTTCTTTCAAAATGTTCTATCTTCACCCATCAGTGAGATTTCTATGTTGTATTACTGTCTGTTTCAAATTGTTTTTATTTTACTTTTGAATAAGACTTTAATAAATGTTTGGTTTAAGTAAGAGTAATATGTAAATGAGATTATACATGATTTGTCGAATGTAATTACAGAATGTATACGATTGTGTATGTAATACCAATTATGAATTTTACTGATCTTTTGTAGCCCCTGATGCAGCCCATGTTATAGGTGAAACTCGGCCAGATTCGGGCGATTTGGATTACCTATTCTTGATTGTTTCATCCTTGATCTCCCTAATAAATATTATTCAAGAACTAAGACAAGTGGTCTACGTTTTCTCATCTGCTTCCTGGCATCTATAGACAGTCTTCCGTACTGTTTTCTAGGCAAACCTTTAGTCATGCACCCACTCCCCCAACTTCCAATTGGTGGAAGATCCAGCACAGTGGGATTGGCTCTGGCACAGCACCCCCTGGGCCTCACATTGGCTGTATTTTGCCACTCTCAAAATATTGGTACTCTAGGTGACTGCCTAGTTTGCATACTGGAAGTACAGGCCCTGATTATTTATTTTCATATTTATTAACTGCGTTTCATCTGAAGCTACAAAGCAGTCAGTCTTCGCCTTCAGTAAGGAGGTGGAAGAGTGAGATGATACTGATGGAACTGAGAATATACTATGTAAATGAGAAAACCAACTCCAAGCCTAAATCCCCAGTCCTTTCCCAAAATGAAGCCATAGGGGACCTACATCAGGCCTCTGCCCTTCCAGGGATTTTCTTTGGCTTCTTCCTAGCCAGGGATATTACTAGCATCAGTAGCATGGGATATACTTAGTTTTTATTTAATTTACAATATTTCTTGGGTCTACATGCTCCTTAGAAATGCTAAACTCTTTTTCTTGGATAGATCCTAACAAATATTTATGTCAGTGAATGCTCAAATCATGTCTTCTATTTACCTTCTTCCAATATAACTGTTAACTTTAATTTGCTTTCACTGAGTATCAAGGGTTTGAATAATCTCATTAAAAGAAAAAATGTATTTGCAAAAAAAAAAAAATCTTCAAGAAATTAATTTGTTTAAACGAGACTCTAAAATTGAATGATATGGGTTTTCAAGTTTTAGCCTTTTCTCCTGCTTTCAAAAAGAAAAATGGTGTAGTTATTCCTGTGAAAAAACATTTTAAGTATCAAACAATTTTTCGAGAAGCTGATATTGAAAGCCAATGGGTTTTGATTGTTTTGAATATTGGTAATCAAACTATTTCGTTTTCGATATTTATATACCCAATACTCTTACACTGAATTTTTTTGGAAATATTGCCCAGATCTTAACAGATCTGGATGACATTCCAATAGTCTTAGGTGGAGATTTAATTTTTATTTTTTTTTGCATAAACATTTTTATTGGTGAACAATAAAAAAATAAAAATACATAACAACTTTGTAAATTACTGGTTACATTTTTATGGAATTTTAAGCTACCAAAAATAGCAATTAAAAAACTCAAATCTTTTAAAGACCAATGAGAAGTCAATTTTCCAGATTTTACTTACTATTATTATTATGCTTCTATCCTGAAACAAGATTACTTATGGTTTCATTAGAATGATAGACTACCTAATTGACTACTAATTGAAGAGAATATTTATATCATTTTCTATTACATCTCCTTCCTGGCATGTACTGTATATACCGGCGTTACAGAATAACTATCCAGTACTGAGTGCTACCCTATTGGCTTTTAAGAAAACTGCAAATTTATTCAAGGTTTTCCTCACTTACAGGTCGATCCAGTAACGTGCAGTTAAAGATTGCCCGTCTGTAACGTGCTGGGAGCGCACAATACAGACGAGTAAGGCCATCCAGCCATACAGTCTCCAGTTTCACGCGTCCTTAGCGCTTCCTAAAATAAACACCTAACCCTTTCCGCACCCAGCATGTAAATGAACGAAAAAGCTGTATAATGAAGGAATTAGCTATTCCCCTCCGATACTGTAACGGGCGCTGATATTATCTCCTTAGGAACGCGCTGTTTTGCCGCGGCCTTAACCTGTTAGTTTACCGCCTCCCCCTAGTAGGAGTTAGGACTGTGTAACAAATCCATCGACACCGCTTAAGATACTCAAACACAATAAAACAATAAGCCTGGCACCTTCCTTGATGTAGTACGTCCCGGATGCCCCCCCCCCCCCCCCCCAGCGCGCCCGCCACTACCCCTTTCATCAGCTGCATCCACCCATTATGCCCCTCACGGGCATGTCCCGCTTCACAGAGCGCTCCCACTCAAATCCGTTCATGGGTATATACCCTTTCGCCCCCCTCACAGCGCCATGCTACCACTGCGACCCGGAGGAGGTGAGGCACAGCGGCGAAGACAGACGGGAGAGGAGAAAAAGCAGAGCCGAGCAAAGCGAAAGCGTGCAGCAAGCCGGCGAAATAGACCTGCGAGCAGAGGCAATAGCAGCGGTTCAGTAAGCCTGGCACCCTCCTTGATGTAGTATGTCCCGGATGCCCCCCCCCCCCCCAGCGCGCCCGCCACTACCCCTTTCATCAGCTGCATCAACTGCGACCCGGCAGTCCCGTGAGGCCTACAAAAAAAAAAATCCCCGGCTCCCGCGCCCCCGCACTGGCCCGCCGACTCTACCCCCCCCCCCCCCTCCTCCCGATCGGGCAGATAGGCGGCGGCGACGAAAACCAAAGCAATTTTTTTTTTTTTCAAAAAGCAACATCACACATTGCATAAAATAATTTCTCCAGCCTTAAAGCGACTTACTTTTGGGATCTGTCAAGATCCCAAAGTAAGTCGCAAAAGTAACTTACTTTTCTGAAGCCATCAGGAACATGATCTTAGCTCCTCCGGACGAAGACGAAGATGGCCGCCTGCACGGGGAAAGCGTGCAATTGGCCGCTGAAGACGTGACCTCACGTCTTCAGCGGCCAATTGCACGCTTTCCCCCGTGCAGGCGGCCATCTTCGTCTTGAGCTACGATCGTGATGGCTTCAGAAAAGTAAGTTACTTTTGCGACTTACTTGACAGATCCCAAAAGTAAGTCGCTTTAAGGCTGGAGAAATTATTTTATGCAATGTGTGATGTTGCTTTTTGAAAAAAAAAAAATTGCTTTGGTTTTCGTCGCCGCCGCCTCCTTGCCCGATCGGGAGGAGGGGGGGGGGGGTAGAGTCGGCGGGCCAGTGCGGGGGCGCGGGAGCCGGGGATTTTTTTTTTTTTTTTGTAGGCCTCACGGGACTGCCGGGTCGCAGTGGATGCAGCTGATGAAAGGGGGTAGTGGCGGGCGCGCTGGGGAGGGGGGGGCATCCGGGACGTACTACATCAAGGAGGGTGCCAGGCTTACCGAACCACTGCTATTGCCTCTGCTCGCAGGTCTATTTCGCCGGCTTGCTGCACGCTTTCGCTTTGCTCGGCTCTGCTTTTTCTCCTCTCCCGTCTGTCTTCGCCGCTGTGCCTCACCTCCTCCCGGAGCAAGGCTGCTTTCGTGCCCTGCTCCGGGAGGAGAGACACAGCGACGAAGCAACAAAGACTTTTCGTGTTTTTTTACACTTCCTGGTTCCTGTCATTCCAAATGCCATTTGAAATGACATTTGAAATGACAGGTACCGTCGCACCCTGGTTACTTTATAGGCGCTGTATTAAGCGCCTATACAGTAAAATGGGTTACCCGGCCATAACCCTTCCCTACCGCTTTAAAGCCGCGGCATGCATTTGCATGCGATTAGAGGAGAGTATCGGGGAGTTAGTGAAGAGAACTGTGGGTGCGGGGAGGAAGGGTGCGCCTGACACTGCCGCACTGTTTCTACCGCGGCCTTACTGGATCGACCTGTTAAAATGCCAATTTTAACCAATTGTAACCAATATTGTAAGATTACTGGTGACGTTGTTTCAAGGAAATCTTGGTCTGATAGAGGTATTTGGTCACTTCATGATTTAATATTTGATAGAAAATTCACACTTTTTGAACAGATCAGCTGAATCTTTAGTCTTACGCTAAACAATATTTTCAATGGTTATATTTAAAACATTGTATAATGAAAAATGGTATTGATCACTTGAAACTCACCAAAGATTTACATTTAGAGGATATATGTGTAAAGTAACTGTCTGGATCTAAACAAATTAAAAAAATTTTAAAATTATTTAAATCCAATGAAATACCAGTATGTAGATGTGATGCCGGAGGTGGACCCTTGGGCTGAGGTGGGGTAGATGCAGGTGGAGAGGGCTGATGGACGGAGGGCTGATGGACGGAGGCTGGATGGCGCTTCATCAATACCAGCCCTCGTTCCCTGCAGGTTGAGTCTTTGGGTACCAGGGCCGGCTGGACTTAGGTGGGCCTCCATATTTTGTCGAAGATGGAAGGATTGAGGTCATCCCAGAGGCAGCTACAGAGGAGAGTAAAAATCTGTACTGGACGAGACGGAGTCCCAGAGACCCGGGCGCCAATAGAACCAATGTCAGACAGTGGGCGCCCGAGCAAGAGTAGGCAGAAGCCTGAATAGTTCAAGACCAGGACATAGACTAAAGAGGCATCATAAGGCAAGCTGGAGTTAGGACCGGTGGCAATCTGGAACTAGTGGCAAGCAAGGCTGAGGTCTGGACGAAGAGAGAGTCAAGAATGTAGTCAAGCAATGCAGAGGTCTGGATCTGGAGAGAGACAACAGAGTAGTCAGGTAATGCAGAGGTCCAGGCTTGGAAAGAGTCAACGGCGTGGTCAGGCAAAGCAGAGGTCCGAGCTTCAAGAGAGTCAACATCATTGTCAGGCAAAGCAGAGGTCAGGGTGCAAGGAGGCAATCCGAGGATAGGTTGAGGATCAGGAACATAGGAATGAGGAAACCAGGAACAGGAGTCAGCGAGGATCAGGAACTAGGAACGAGGAGAATCTCTAGGAGGCAACAAGTACTCAACCAGCGAGGAGACCTGTTGCAAAGACGATCCTAGGGAGCGGAGCCCAGGCTTAAGTACCGGAGCTCCGCTGACATCATCATCCGGGGCCACGGCTTGGTTCCCACCATGGGCCCTACTTAAGACACAGTGATGCGCGTGCATGCCTAGGGAGGGGTACGGCGCTGAGTGGCGGCGTCACTCCGCGGGCCAAGCGGAGAGGCCCGATGCAGAGCACAAGTATCTGTAGCTGAGCTGGAGGCACCAGGGGCGGCCCGAGGATGGATCCAGTAGCCTACTGCCACCAGGGATAAGGGACCAGGCACTGGATTCACTTGAGAGAGGTGAGGGGGCTGATCCATGGGCTGCCGTGGCCAGCACGGATAACAGTACCCCCCCCTTTATGCCCCCCCTTGGAGGTCTGGGTTTGCCCAAATGGGCATGATGAAATTGTAGGAGAAGGGTTTTATCCAGGATGTTATGAGCTGGCTCCCACAAATTTTCTTCAGGGCCATAACCCTCCCAGGAAAGGAGGTATTCCCACCGGCGGCACCTACGGCGAACATCAAGGACTTCATGAACCTTGTAGGTGGTGTCGGTCTCAGCAACCAACGGAGGTGGCTGAGGAGCTTTTCACGAAGGCCAGGATAGGACTACTGGCTTCAGCAGTGATACGTGAAACGTATTGTGGATTCCCAATGTAGCTGGTAGCCGAACCTGATATGTATCTGGTCCAACATGACAAATGATTGGAAAAGGTCCAATACACCTTGGTGCAAACCTTTGGAAAGGTATCTTAAGTCGAATATACCGCGTGCTCAACCAGACATTCTGGCAAGGAAGGAACTCAGGAGCCGAGCGTCAATGCCTGTTCGCAGACTTCTTGGCCCGGGATGCGGCTTGGCGTAAGCAGAGGTTCGTCTGATTCCAGAGTGCCTTGAGGGCATCAGCAGTAGCTTGCACAGCAGGAGAGGGTACCGATAATGGTATGGGCAGTGGTGGTCGTGGTTGCTTCCCATAGATGATGTAAAAGGGAGACATACCTTTGGCAGCGGCAATATGGGAGTTGTGGGAAAACTCCGCCCAAGGAAGGAGTTCAGACCAATTGTCTTGACGATCGCTTATATAGGCATGGAGAAATTACTTTAAGGAGCGGTTCATACGCTTAGCTTGCCCATTGGTGTGTGGATGGTACGCTGTTGTTAAACTGATATTGATGCCAAATTTGCTATAAAGAGTGCGCCAGTATTGGGCAACAAATTGTGGACCCCTGTCAGAGACAATGTCCTTGGGTAAGCCATGCAGTCGAAACATGCGAAGAAAGAACAGGCATGCCAATTTGGGAGCAGATGGTAGGCCCGATAGTGGAACAAAATGGGCCACTTTAGAAAATCTATCTATAGTAACACATATGACCATATGACCCTTAGATGGTAGTAAGTCCATAATGAAATCCATGGAGAGATGCATCCACGGTTCTTCAGGAGCTGGAAGTGGCTGGAGAAGACCCCATGGTCGACCGACCAGGGGTTTTTGTTGAGCGCAAGTGTTGCAGGAATCGACATATGCTTTAGCATCAGAGACCATAGTGGGCCACCAGAAGAGCCGCTGGACCAGGGCTAGGGTTCGCCCTCTCCCTGGGTGATCGGCAAACTTAGAGTCATATGCCCACCGAAGGACTCTTTCAGGGAGTTGACGGGGCACAACAGTCTTCCCAATGGGAACTGGGTGAGTTGCAGACAGACAAATACAAGCTGGGTCAATAATATGACCAGGTTCTTCCAGAGTATCTTCTGGTTCAAAGGAACATGATAGGGCTTCCGCCCAGAGATTTTTTCCAGCTGGATGATAGCGAAGCTCGAAGTTAAATCTAGAAAAAAAAAAAGGCCCATCAAGCTTGACGGGCGTTAAGATGCTGGGTATGGCTCAAGTGTTCCAGATTCTTGTGATATGTGAATACAATGAATTTATGTTGAGCGCCCACCAACCACGGGCGCCACTCCTGTTCCGGAGATGGTTTACAAAGGTGATAAGTCACACAAACTGAACCAAATCACTGTGAACCTGGAAGATGTAGTAGGCCACATTGACAAGCTAAAGAGTAGCAAATCACCTGGACCAGATGGTATGCATCCTAGGGTACTGAAATAACTCAAAAATGAAATTTCTGATCTATTAGTTAAAATGTGTAACCTATCATTAAAATCATCCATTGTAACTGAAGACTGGAGGGTGGAAAATGTAACCGCAATATTTAAAAAGGGCTCCAGGGGTGATCTGGGAAACTATAGACCAGTGAGCCTGACTTCAGTGCCAGGAAAAATAGTATAATCTATTCTAAAGATCAAAATCGTAGAGCATATAGAAAGACATGGTTTAATGGAACACAGTCAACATGGATTTACCCAAGGGAAGTCTTGCCTAACAAATCTGCTTCATTTTTTTGAAGGGCTTAATAAACATATGGATAAAGGTGAACTGGTAGATGTAGTGTATTTGGATTTTCAGAAAGCATTTGACAAAGTCCCTCATGAGAGGTTTCTAAGAAAACTAAAAAGTCATGGGATAGGAGGCAATGTCCTTTCGTGGATTACAAACTGCTTAAAAGACAGAAAACAGAGTAGGATTAAATGATCAATTTTCTCATTGGAAAAGGGTAAACAATGGAGTGCCTCAGAGATCTGTACTTGAGTCAGTGCCTTTCAATATATATATAGAAATAATCTGGAAAGGAATACGACGAGTGAGGTTATCAAATTTGCGGACGATACAAAATTATTCAGAGTAGTTAAATCACAAGCGGATTGTGATAAATTACAGGAGGACCTTGCAAGACTGGAAGACTGGGCATCCAAATGGCAGAAGAAATTTAATGTGGACAAGTGCAAGGTGTTGCATATAGGGAAAAATAACTCTTGCTGTAGTTACACGATGTTAGGTTCCATATTAGGTGCTACTACCCAGGAAAAAGATCTAGGCATCACAGTGGATAATACTTTAAAATTGTCGGCTCATTGTGCTGCAGTAGTCAAAAAAGCAAACAGAATGTTAGGAATTATTAGGAAGGGAAAGGTTAATAAAACGGAAAATGTCATAATGCTTCTCTATCGTTCCATGGTGAGACCACACCTTGAATACTGTGTACAATTCTGGTCGCCGCATCTCAAAAAAGATATAGTTTCGATGGAGAAGGTACAGAGAAGGGCAACCAAAATGATAAAGGGGATGGAGCAGTTCCCCTATGAGGAAAGGCTGAAGAGGTTAGGGCTGTTCAGTTTGGAGAGGAGACGGCTGAGGGGGAGAAATGATAGATGTCTTTAAGATCATGAGAGGTCTTGAATGAGTAGATGTGAATCGGCTATTTAAACTTTCGGATAATAGAAGGACTAAGGGGCATTCCATGAAGTTAGCAAGTAGCACATTTAAGAGTAATCGGAGAAACTTCTTTTCTACTCAATGCACAATTAAGCTCTGGAATTTGTTGCCAGAGGATGTGGTTAGTGCAGTTAGTGTAGCTGGGTTCATAAAAGACTTGGATAAGTTCTTGGAGGAGAAGTCCATTAACTGCTATTAATCAAGTTTACTTAGGGAATAGCCATTGCTATTAATTGTATCAGTAGCATGGGATCTTCTTGGTGTTTGGGTAATTGCCAAGTTCTTGTGGCCTGGTTTGGCCTCTGTTGGAAACAGGATTCTGGGCTTGATGGACCCTCGGTCTGACCCAGCATGGCAATTTCTTATGTTCTTTTTTTCTGGATTCAGGAGCTGTTGGCAACTTCATCATGGAGAATTTGGTTTGCAAGTAAAATCTCCCAACTATCATACTGGCCAGAGCAATTACAATATCATCTGTGCATGGCAAATCATTCCACGGTTGCCTGTCTGTCACCACCTTACCTCTCATACTCCAGACAGGGCTCTTACACAGGGAGAGCATCTCCTTCTATGTACTTCCCCAGGCTGTGAATTGTATCATGCCCTAGCTTAGGTTCCATAATCCATCTCTAGACTGGGAAACTCTATAAATTGCCTGGTTGAGTATAACTTCCCACGAACATTGCCTCTTAGCTGTCTTTCCTCCAGTCTCTGTTATATGAACGTCTACCCCCAGACCTGTCAGGTCTTCCTCCTGAGTACTCAGCCTTTGCCGATATATTTAGTAAATAACAACGATAAACCCTATCACTGATTAGGTCATATGACTGCCTGAGTGACCTGCTCCCAAGCAAGATTCCTCCTCAAGGCTGAGTTTATCCACTTTCTATGAAGTGGAAGCCATGGCTAAAAACATCTACTGTAATGGGGTTTTATCTGCCCTTCCTCATCCCCTGATAAATCAGGATTCTTCTTTGTGGGAAAGAAGGATGGTTCACTCAGGCCATGCATGGACTACTGGGTTCTCAATGTGATTAACTGAAAGAATCGACACCCAATACCCCTCATCATGGAGTAATTCGACTGCTTGTGGGAGATGCAAATCTTCATGAAACTAGACCTCAGAGGGGGCTACAACCTTATATGCATTTATGAGGGTGACAAGTGGAAGATGGTATTCAACACCCGGGATAGCCACAATGAATATCTAGTCATGCCAATTGGCCTTTGCAACACCTCTGCCATCTTCCAACATATGGTCAACGAGATCTTCCAGGACCTCTTGTACTCCCATGTACAACATCCTCAACTTTTCATGTTCCATAGCAGAGCACCATGAGCATGTAAGACAAGTACTGCAGAGACTCCACAAACACCATTTATATGCTAAACTCAAAAAATGTACATTTGAGCATGAAAAATTTCCATTCCTGGGCTATATTGTCTCTCTACACAAATTATTGTCTCTCGGCATGGTCTCGGCATGGTCTACGAATGGAGCTGGTCAAGGGCTTACATCCATGACAATTCACTTCTGCTTACTGGAATACAATTAGAAGAAAACCGAATCTGGTTATTACTGGTCTAAATTAGCTGTCCTTATCAGCATGTCTATTAGCCTAGTTTTTCTCTCACAGCCTTAAGTATTTCTGCAAACTCCCTTTAACTTCTGCATAGTCTCAGTATTGCCAGTAACAAAGCATAACTAATGATGAAAATGTAACCTGAAATTTCCACTTAAGTTCAACAATTTCTTCCTATTTATGTTTTAAATCTAGCAATAATATTTGCCAGATTTAAAACAAGTCCAATTCTTCTTTATTAGTCAAAGGGGTACTCCGCTCTATAGGTAGAAGAGAATGATTAGCATATGTAATCATTGTCATGATGTTGGTAACATTGGAAACATTCTTCCTGCAAAGAGAAAAGAAGCATTCGCCACAGAAACAAAAACATAGTAGTATAACCAGAACAATAAAAATAAGAACAATATACTAAGCAATTTTCTTTCCCAGGCCACCAAACTTGATTCATTTCCCAAAATATCACAATCCAATTGACACCCTCCCTTTTACCACTGGGAGAATGGGCTTGTTTATACAAATCATCTACCTTTAAAATTATTTGTTGAATTTTCCCCAAATTATGACTATAAGAACAACAGGAAGTGTTTATTACTTGACATACCACACCTTTATACACTAGTAACATATCTAGGGCCATTCTGTTATTCAAAATAACTCCAGCTAAGGAAAGGACTTCCTATTGGATTTCTTTGAATACCTTTGCAGTTTCATTGGTCAGGGACTCAATAATAGAGGAAAGATTATTTACAAATTCTTTTAATTCAAAAACTCCTAGTGTGGGAACAGAGTTCAGAGGAATTGATGGAATGCATTATCATCAAGAATACCAACTGTCTTTTTTATTCGATGAGGGGGCCACAGGACATTCTATAGCCAACAAAGTATTCTTATGACTCCAATGGAAAGAGAAGAAGGGGACAACACTAATAAACTATGAAGCAAGTGTTAAATGAAAGCTTTAGGTTCTATCCTTATCATCTTTGACCTGTCTGCTGCTTTTGACACTGTTGATCACCACCTACTCCTTGATACTCTGTCTTCCTCTCCCATCACACTTTTAGCATTTCCTCTGGTGGTTCCTCCTCCAGTGTCATTTCACTATCAATTGGTGTGCCTCAGGGCTCCGTCCTGGACCCTCTTCTCTTCTCACTATATACTAATTCCCTTGGTGCTCTGATTTCCTCTCATGGCTTTCAATACCATTTTTATGCTGATGATTCCCAAATCTACCTATATACATCAGATATTTCACCAGAAATCCAGTCCTGGATCTCGGCCTGCACGTCTGACATTGCTGCCTGGATGTCCCACCGCCACCATAAACTCAACATGGCCAAGACAGAGATCTTTATTTTTCCCCCCAAGCCCACCTCCCCTCTTCCTCCTTTCTCTTTTCTGTGGATAACATGGTCATCGTCCATGTCCCATCAGTTCATAAACCTTGGAGTCCTCTTCGACTCCTGTCTCTCCTCTCTCTCCTTCTCTACTCATATCCAAAACACTGCTAAAACATGTCATTTCTTTCTTTATAACACTGCCAAAATCCATCCTTTTCTTTCTGAAGATACTACCAGAACCCTTATCCACTCTATCATTTCCTCCCACCTAGATTATTGCAACCTGCTCCTCACAGGTCTCCTGTCAAGCCATCTCTCACTACTGCAATCTGTCATAAATTCAGCTGTGCAACTTATCTTTCGCAAAGTCACTGTGCTCACATAACCCCTCTTCTAAAGTCACTGCATTGGCTCCCTATCCACGCCTGCATATATTTCAAGCTCAGCTTTCTCACTTACTTCACTCTGCAGCACCTCACTACCTCTCCTCTCTTATCTCTCTCTACACCCCTCCTCGTGCACTCCGCTCTTTGGAGAAGTCACTCCTATCCATGCCCTTCTCCTTTACTGCCAATTCCAGACTCCGTGCTTTCCACCTGGCTGCCCCGTATGCTTGGCATTGTCTTCCTGAACTGGTGCGTCATGCTCCCTCTCTTGCCATGTTTAAATCCATTCTAAAGACCCACCTTTTTGAAACCGCTTTTAAATCTTATGCCTGATTGTCTGTTTTTAGTCTTGACTAACTTTCATTTTTTTTTAACCAAGTCTCTTGTCCTGTATGTTTGTCTTATTAGATTGTAAGCTCTATTGAGCAGGGACTGTATTTTTGTATGTTTGTACAGCGCTGCATATGTCGTATAGTGCTATAGAAATGCTAAGTAGTAGTAGTAGCAGTATGCCCTAAATATGGGTGGGTGACACCTAGAGGTTTCTTTTTTCTTCCTGCCCCCTAAATATTTGTACCCTAAGCAATAGCCTTGTTCACCTAGGGGCTTATTTTCTAAGGCTATTGCAGCGCAACAGAAATGAATCAGAGCAGAGAGAGGAAAGGAATAAGAGTTATGCACAAATATAAAGTTAAAAGACATTGCATGATCAGTCATCAGTCAATGCCTTTAAGAAGACATAATATTGTACTGCCTTATAAATGATTTTGTACTTACTTAATTCTAGTAAGATGCTACTTGTAAGAGTAGATGGGTTATTAATAATTATGGCACAATGACCCTGTAAGCACTAACTTAAAAACTACTGCTTTGGTAATATTTTAGCTAATTAATACAAACATACTGCATGGATTATGAATTCTCATCCATTTGGGAAATTAATTTGCTCCATAAAATCATGTGGTTTTCCACTCACTGTGTAGCTTTGATTTTTACTTTGCAATCCACGACTTCAAAAATAGAAACTGGGTTTTGAGGGTGGGGGGGTGGGAGGGGAGAGTGCAAAACAGAGAGGTAACTAGAGTTTGTTTTCCATTTGATTTTCATTTACCTTGCTTCCTGCAATTGTAATTTTCTTGTTTCCCTGAAAAACGTATAATCAATCCCAACATGCATTGGTAAACAACAACAGATTCTGTCTTTGAGATGCTACTTGCTCATTTTTTCCAGAAATTAGAGTTCATTGCTAAATCCTATCCAAACTGTGTCTACAAATCATACTCCTTAATTGAAGAACACATAAAAAATATTTAATGACTCCTACAATAATTTTCAACATTTTGAATCCCTTAATGAGATGTTCTTGTATATTTCTGTCCAAGTACATTTTGACATTTTTCTAATAATGTGCTATAGTTGCTAAAACAGCTTTAGAGCATGAAGACTATTAGCTTATTTCTGTGCACATTAGCAGTAGGAGCAGGCATAATTGGCTCTCCCTAGATGTAAAAGATATCTATAGCATATTGCTCATCATGGCTTCATCATATACCTGATTCACTAAAGGTTTTTCCCATAGACACAAAATAAGAGAAGAGCCTTAATGAATCTGGTCCCAAGACTGCTAACTGAAATGGAAATACAAAAAATACTCATAATCATATTTTTGTCTCTGTGTATCAGCAACACCCATGTTACTGTAAAATATGTGTGTATGAAAACCTTGGAGATGGACAAGAATAATCCACACCTAGAAGTTAAATGCTAAAAGAAGATTGATTTTAGGCTCTAGAAAAGGTCACCTTACCTGGATTAATTTAAATGTTGTTTCCTACTATTCAGGTATTATTTCTGTGCAAGAAAAGAAAGCTGCTGGTTAGTTTATCATGAAACCAAATACTCCATAATATCCTTGACATTCAGTACATTGATGAAAGCAAAACTGTATCAAACTGTTTTCCTAAAACAAATCGTATACCATTTCTCTTTTAAATGAAACCAAGATTTCTCAGTGAAATAATGAATTTAGGATTAACCAAGGTATCCATCTCACACTATGTATAGGGGTCTATATGCAAATGAACATTAGCTAAGGTACTTGTAGAAACATTTTTACAGATGGAATTTGCATTATATTAGTATTACCACCAGCATTCCCAATGGTAACCCTAAGGATCATTAGTGCACAGCGGTGCACTGCACCTGCAACACCAACTTGAAAAATACATGTGTATTGTATACCACGTATCACCAGGCTGAGCAGGTCAGATTCTGACAGCCACACAACCTCAAAAGAACTTTCAGCACTTCAAAACATGGATAAAAATAAATAGCTGCACTGCCACTAGATACTGCTTTTTATCATGGTTTTGCTTATTTTTCTGTTTTAGGCTTACAGATTATTTTAAGACATTTAACTAGCTTTGGGGTCGTTTTCCAAAGGTATCACATGCAAAAAGTCCCTTTTCGCGTACGATATCTAAATAGGGGAGGGTTCTGGGCGGCGTCTGCACCAGAAGGGGAGGAGTCAGGGCGGCACCGGGGTGGACACCGCGAAGACATCGCTGACAGTGAAAAGGTAAGGAGCCTTATCGCCATCAGTAACGCGGCCAATAGCACCACCTTTCACGGTGGCGCTATTGGTTTGCGAAAGCCGGCAGCGATGGCACCAATGGTGGTGCCATCGCTGCCAGCTTTCACAGGCCCGCCCCCCGTTACCGCCGGATTTTCTAAGTTCTGCGAACTTAGAAAATCCAGACCTTTGTGTCTATACCTTTGTCAGGACCTGGAACGGGGAAATATACTCAGAACCTCTATATAGCTTCAATGTCTTGGGAGTTAGGGAGTGCATTTAGATTTCCCCTGGAAAGGGTAAGCATAGAAAATGTATAACTGCTAGTTGAAGGACTTATTTCCTTCTTTTCCCTCTGCAAGCTGCAGTCATTGGACAGCGAAAAATCTCAGAAACTGTAGTTCTTTTCCTTTTCAGTTTCTCCTTGCTTGTTTAATGTCTGCTATCCTCTCTGTAACCTTCTTCTTGCCTGACAGTCCTTAACTGCAGCCCCTTTCCTCCTCCTGGCAAAGGTTAGGATTATTTTGTTGCTTTGTTATCTTCTGCTGAAGCCTTGGAGATAAGGTTGCTCAGGGACCTTGATGCATCTACCATTTGCGCTTTTAATTTCCAGCGCCACTATTGATGCTGGCGTTGCTGCTCCAAGCTACACCTGGTACCCTTGGGTGGTCCCTCCTCTATTCTGGTTGTCTTCAATGTTCTTTCCAAATTCCCTTCCCTCACAGAGCGCACTAATTCTTGGTCGTGCATCTGATGCTTTACAGACCTTACCCACTGATCTCTACTGGCCCTCTTGGACTTTTTCTTCAAACTCCCTTTACTTGTGGGGGTTTTTTTTTCCGACTATTGTTCTCATCCAGTATTTAGCCTTCAAACGATTATATCTCAGAAAATAGCAGGGGCGGCAGAAATGCAGAACCTAAAACCTGGATGGTGCTCCTCCATTGTTACTGTGTCTCAGGTAATGGAGGCAATAACTGAAAAGAACTTGTGGCCTCTAGTCAGTAGCATCTTAGCCTCCAGTGAGGAAGTGGAGAAGGCATTGAGATTACACACAGCAAAGGAGAAGACCAGCTCCAAGCCTGAACAGTCATCACCTTCCCCTAAAGATGCTCTGTAGAAGTGACATCAGGCCTCCTCTAGGGATTTCCTATGGCTTCTCTCTGCCTAGGGCTTTGTACCAATTTGGTTAGTGTCCTTTAGCACACATTTGGAGCCTTTGTGGTGTTCTTACCAATGTGAGCTCTGCACCTCTCGTGGTGCTTTGTGGGTCTTCATGGCACTATTTCTGCTGTTTTGATCCTCTATTTCTGCCTTGGGGTATTTTCCTGCCTGTTTTGGTGCTTGTTCCACCTTCATGGTTCTTTGAGCTATTCTTGCCAATGTTATTGGAGCTGCTTTGCCACTCTCATGCAGCCTTGGGGTATTCTAGCCATTCTTGCTGATGCTTTACTCCTCTGATGGTGCCTTGGAAAACTCCTCTCATAGCTGGTAGTGTTGTGCCCCACTGCAGGACCTTGAGCTATTGATGCCACTATTGGTGCCACATTGACATAATCTTGAGGTGTTGGATGGTCTTCACCCTTCTAATGATGTCTAACCACAAGTTTCATTAGAAATGATTAGAAAACCCCAATTTGGGATCTCAAAATAGGCTACACTGCTTCCCTCATCAACTTTAATGGCAAATCAATGAACAAATGAAATTAATAAATTAAAGGTTATTTTGTTTGAAATGAACCAAGTGAATGATGGTGACCTATGAAATGAATAAACAAACCAAAATTAAATTTTTGCCTCTGCACATCCCTATTGTCTGTCTAATGTTTAAACTTTCTTTTCCAACACTCAGCTGATCTTTCATACTTCTTTTTGTTCTTCCTGATCTCAAATGACTGAAACAAGTGATGCAACTTTGTCAGCAACAATCTCTAATTAGTGTCAATGTTTTTTGTTAATTTTTCTGAGTTTTCCAATACCTGCTGAAATGTTCCTTCAATTTCCATAGACAATTCACATAAGTTTCAGTCTTTACCATGTTCCATGTTGCACCTTTCCTGCAAAGCATGTTCCTGTTGGGGAGGTGGACCCTTGGCCACAGGTGGTGTTAGCACCACCTGTGGGGGAAACATCCACAGGTCCGACCATCGGGAGGCGAGGCCGGATGGGAAGTGGAGGCCAGCTGGAGCTTCACCAATACCAGCCCTCGTTCCATGCAGGTTGTGCCCTTGGGTGCCAGGGCCAGCTGGATTTAAGTGGGCCTCCGCATGTATGATCCCATAAGGTTGGCCAAAGGGTGGCACACCAGCGCACAGCAGCTGTCGGAGAGGTCCAGCTGCAGATGTAGCAGATGGCGAGACTGGGAAGCTGATACAGGCGACTGGTGGGAGGCAGGCAACTTGGCACGGAGTCGAGTCCAGGTGAGAAGTCAAAGGCAGGCGGTAAGGCACAAAGTTGAGTCTAGGCAAGAGGTCAGAAACAAGGAAATCCATTCGAAGGGAAGTGGAAGGCAGGAACCGGAACAAGGACTGGAACTGAAGCAGGATCACGAACAGGTACTGGAACTGGAGCAGGATCAGGAACAGGTACTGGAACTGGAGCAGGAACAGGAACACAGGCAACGCAGAGCACAGCTGAACAGCGTGGAGACCTGTTGCCAAGGCAAGCTCTGACTGCCAGAGCCTGCAGATGTCATCAGAAGGGGCTGCGGTCGTGGTCCCTTTAAATCTAGTTGAGGTGCGCATGCCTAAGGCCATTGGGCCAGAAGGGAGATAGCAGCAGCATCTGGCCACGTGGCAGAGGCCTAGCCAGGCCTAGAGGAACTCACTGCCACGCAGGGAGGCCTGGGAGGCAAGGGAGCAGGGTGAGCATGGGAACAGCTGCCCGCCGCCACCGCCAGGGAGGGTGGGCCTAAACCAGAGGGCCGGCATCGGGGATGAGTGAACCCGACCTGTGGCCGCCAGAGAGAGCAACAGTTCCTCCATTCTGTTTAACTTAGCTGTATTCTCTGCCCACGTTTTATGTATAGATTGCCTCACATGTCCTTTAGACATTTTTAATTCCAGGCTCACTGTCAATACATATATGAAAAAACTATATAGTTGTTGGGGCCAACAGGAGCTCCTCTGCCATGCTGCTGCTCAGTCTACTGCATCATGTGATATGCCCCCTCCATTTTTTAGTCATTTTGGTCAATTAAACTTTCTATTTTTATTAAAGTTTATTTTGTAAATTTGTTTTACTTTAGTGTAAGGTTATGATCCTTTATTAACTATTTTGAAATAGATACCTGTGATTGGCTATCTAATAATGACATACTCATCATTGAAAATAGAGAAACAACTGGTTTCCCTCTATGTTTAAAATATGTTTGCATATTTTATTATTTTCTCTCATACTTTACTTTTAAAGCTAAATAGAGACAGTATAAAGTACTATACTTATAAGGTTACCCTATTATTCATATATGTGGAAAAGATCTGTGTCACCTTTCATATAGATTGTATTATTGAAACATTTTATTTTATTTATTTATTTAACACTTTTCTATACCGACCTTCATGGTAGGGACCATATCAGGTCGGTTTACATCAAAAAGGGGGAACTGTAACGAAACCGTAGGTAACAGGAAGAACAAAGTTACATTCAACAAGGGAGGTAAAACTTGGAAGCAAAGACTGCTGGAAAGAAAAGACTAAGGAACGAAGTGCTTAGGATAATAATAACAGCTGTTTTAAGAGTCAGGGTAGGCTCTTATATCGAGCTTGGGGATAGTAAGGGGATCCATTGTTCATGATGGCTTTTCGGTCGTCTAATGAGTGTCTGGCGGATCTGAGAAGGCCTGGCGGAAAAGCCAGGTCTTGAGTTTTTTTCTAAATGTTAAGAGGCAGGGTTCCAGTCTGAGGTCGGATGGGATGTTGTTCCAGATAGCTGGACCTGCTGTAGAAAAGGCTCGGTCTTTGGTCGAGGTGAGAAGTGTAGCTTTTGTAGGTGGGGCCTGTAGGGTTCCTTTATAAACTTCTCTGGTCGGTCTGTTGGTGCTATGGAGATTGAGAGGGAATTTGAGGTCCAGATGCAGATGATTGTAGATGGCTTTGTGAATTAGAGTGAGTGATTTTTGAAGGATTCTGTATTTCACCGGGAGCCAGTGTAAATTACGGAGAATAGGTGATATGTGATCTCCACGGTTGGTGTTAGTCAGAATTCTTGCCGCGGCGTTCTGTATCAATTATAGGGGTTTAGTGGATGAGCTGGGGAGACCCAGGAGGAGAGCGTTGCAGTAGTCTATTTTAGCGAATAGTAAGGCTTGCAGGACTGTCCTGAAGTCGTGGAAGAATAGTAGAGGTTTGAGTCTTTTTAGAACCTGGAGTCTATGGAAACAGTCTTTGGTTGTGGTGTTGATCGTTTTCTTTAAGTTTAGGCAGATGTCGAGTAGAACCCCGAGGTCTCTTACATGGGTGTGCGTGAGCTGGGTATTGAGGATGGTCTGAGGAGGATGGTTGTCTTGATTGGAGGAGATGAGGAGAAGTTCGGTCTTAGATGCGTTCAGAACCAGATTAAGATTGTTGAGAAGGATGGTGATCGATTTTAGGCAGTTGTTCCAGTGCGTGAGTAATTTTGTGATGGATTCTGTTATCGGAATCAGAATCTGCATGTCATCAGCATATAGGTAATGTGTTAGGTTAAGGTCCGTTAGAAGTTGGCAGAGAGGGAGGAGGTAGACGTTGAAGAGAGTAGGTGATAAAGAGGATCCTTGCGGAACGCCTAGTGAGGAACTAGTCGATGCCGACTCTTTATTGTTAATTTTGACTTTGAAGCTTCTATTACTAAGGAATGACGTGAACCAACTGAGGGCTGATCCGGCTATACCTATGTCTGCTAGGCGAGTCAGGAGGATGGAGTGGTTGACGGTATCGAATGCCGCCGAGATGTCTAGGAGTACTAGAAGAAAGGAGTAGCCTTTGTCTAATCCCATAATGATATGGTCTGTTAATGATATGAGAAGCGTTTCTGTACTGCAAGATTTGCGGAATACGTATTGGGATGGGTATAGGATATTGTGTTCTTCTAGATATTCTGAAAGCTGAGTATTAACCAATTTCTCTGTTAGTTTGGCTAAGAAGGGGAGATTTGAGATGGGGCGGAAGTTGGCCAGTTCTTTGGGGTCTAAGTTGTGTTTCTTGAAGAGGGGTTTAAGAGACGCGGTTTTTAGGCTGTCTGGGTACCTCCCTTGGGTTAAAGAGCAGTTTATGATGTTCGCTAAAGGACCAGAGATCTTGTTAGGAATCAGTAGCAGAAGTTTGGAAGGTATGTTATCTGCTGGATGGCTAGCTGGTTTCTGTCTCTTGAGGAGGGATTCGATCTCACTAGAGGACGTTGGTTCGAAATTATTGAGCTTGATTCCAGAGTTGGTGCGAGTGTTGGTGAATGTAGAGCTTGAGGTAGTCTTGGTTGGTAAGAGTGCCAGTGTAGTTGCAATCTTCTGTTGGAAGAAAGAAGCGAGCTCATTGGCCTTCGATTGTGCCTGATCATCGGGTATAGTTGATGGGGAAGGCTTTGTGATTTGAGACACATACGAGAAGAGCGCCTTCGCATCATATTGGAGATGGTGGATTTTGTTTGCATAGTATTCTTTTTTTGACTTTAGGATTGCGGTCCTGTAGTGATGGAGGGTTCCTTTGTATGTTGATAGTGTAGAGGAGTTTGGTGTTTTCCGCCATTTATTTTCTTTGTGACGTAAGACTAGTTTCAGCCGTTTGAGTTCAGAGGAGAACCAAGGTTGATTTCCTTTTTTTTCTGGGTTTATTGTTTTGGAGACTGCGGGGCATAAGTTGTTTGCAACTGCTTCTGTGATGTTGTGCCATGAGAGAACAGCTGAATCGGGGTTGGATAGATCCAAGTTTGAGAGTTCTTTCGCAAGATGGTCGCTGAGGATCTCAGATGCACAAGTTTTCCTGAAATGGATGGTAGATGGGTGCTGTGTGCTGTGAGACTGTTGTATTGTGGAGACCTTGGTGGTTATCAGAAAGTGATCTGACCATGGAACAGGAGTACAGGAGGGTGCTATAGAGCAGGTGAAATTTGAGTTGATAAAGATCAGGTCCAGCGTGTGTCCTGCTTTATGTGTCGGGTTGTTGATGATCTGCGAGAATCCCTTGGCTTTGAGGGAGTTGAGGAGAGCATATATATATATATATGAACATATATATGAGAGAAACATGTAACCGAAACTATATTGGCACTTTATTATTATTATTATTATTATTATTATTATTATTATTATTATTATTTAAAGCTTTTCTATACCGGCATTCATGATACAATCATATCATGCCGGTTTACAAAGAACAGGGGGTGCAATAACTTTGTTCTTTTAACATGTGCAGAGGAAGCAAAAGTTACAATATAACAGGGTTGTTGAAACTGGGGAAGGAAGGAGAGAAGAATAGACATGAATAATAGAATCTTTACAGAAGTAAATTAATTTACTTTGTAAGATAGTATGACCCAAGCTGAACATTAAATATATGTGCCTCTCTGTAAACCATTGTGATGGTGTATGACCAAACGACGGTAAAGAAAAGATTTTAAATAAAATGCAAAATCTGGAAAACTAACTGAGAGTATCAAACTAGCTTAAAGGGAGATTCTAAAAGAGAAGCTAGTTAAAATGTTGATCAGTTTCATATAAGGCAAAACATAAATGATGATTTATATTAGAGCAGTGAATTAACCCTCTCTCTAAAGACAGATTGAACACATCTATCAGTGAACCTACCAGAACTTCTCTCAGCTTGCTTAATATCCTAAGATATAGCCCATTTAACCCTATATCCATGTCTACTTTTAGCTTTGCTAATTCTATGCAAATTCTCTGTTTTGTAATGTTGTGGCAATTCCCCATTACACATATGCAGCCCTACAAATTATCAGTGATCAGTTTCCAATCCATTCTTTGCTGAACATTGAACACAACTATTTGTTCACTGAGTTTTGTATAGATCTTATTGATTGACAGAGGGTAAGAGTAGAGACTTGGGAGGGAGTGGGATAGTGGAATGGTGTGGGGTATGGGGATTTAGTGAATGGTGGGAGGGCAAAGGAAGAGTGGGGAGAAGATAGAGGGGATGCTGGGTGGAGGTTGAATGAGAGCAAGAGAGAAGAATGCCCCTGGGGTAATGCGCAGGAAGGGGAGTAGAGAGAAAGAGGAGGATTTCAGAGCAAAGGTGGCTACTGGCTAGGAGAAAGTGAAAGATATAGATTAGGGAAACTGTAATGGAGTTATCACCACCAAAGGAGGGGGTGTTATGCCAGAGTGGGAACTTGTGTTTTGTTTTGTTTTTAATGGAGGGACACCAATTTAGATTATAAGAACATAAGATATGCCATACTGGGTCAGACCAAGGGTCCATCAAGCACCAGTATCCTGTTTCCAACAGTGGCCAATCCAAGTTACAATTGGCAATTATCCAAACATCAGATAGATCACATGCTACTATTGGTTAGTGCAATTAGTATAGCTGTGTTTAAAAAAGGATTGGATAAATTCTTGAAGGAGAAGTCCATTACCTGCTATTAAGTTCACTTAGAGAATATCCATTGCCATTAGCAATGGTAACATGGAATAGACTTAGTTTTTGGGTACTTGCCAGGTTCTTATGGCCTGGATTGGCCACTGTTGTAAATAGGATGCTGGGCTTGATGGACCCTTGGTCTGACACAGTATGGCATTTTCTTATGTTCTTATGCCTATTAATTACTGTCATAGCAGCTTATGGATTTATCAAAACCTTTTTTAAATGCAGTTACACTAACTGCTGTAACCACATCCTCTGGCAATGAATTCCAGAGCTTAACTAAGCGCTGAGTGAAAAAGAATTTTCTTCAATTTGTTTTCAATGAGCTACTTGCTAACTTCATGGAGTGCACCCTGGTCCTTCTATTATCTGAGAGAGTAAATAACCGATTCACATTTACCCGTTCTAGACCTCTCATGATTTTAAACACCTCTAATATATCCCCCCTCAGCCGTCTCTTCTCCAAGCTGAAAAGTCCTAACCTCTTTAGTCTTTCCTCATAGGAGAGCTGTTCAATCCCCTTTATCATTTTGGTCATCCTTCTCTGTACTTTCTCTATAGCAACTATATCTTTTTTGAGATCGGGCGAGCAGAACTGCACACAGTATTCAAGATGTGGTCTCACCATGGAGCAATACAAAGGCATTATGAAATCCTCCGTTTTATATTCCATTTCCTTCTTAATAATTCCTAACATTCTGTTTGCTATTTTGATCGCCACAGCACACTGGGCCGACAATTTCAATTATTGTCCACTATGACGCCTAGATTTCTTTCCTGGGTGGTAACTCCTAAGATAGAACCTAACATTGTGTAACTGCAGCAAGGGTTATTTTTCCCTATATGCATCACTTTGCACTTCTCCACATTAATTGCATCTGTCATTTGCAAACAATCTTCCAGTCTCGCAAGGACCTCCTGCACTTCATCACAATCTGCTTGAGATTTAACTACTCTGCATAATTTTGTGTCTTCCGCAAATTTGATCACCTCACTCATTGTACCCCTTTCCAGATCATGTATAAATATATTAAAAAGCACTGGTCCAAGTACAGATCCCTGAGGCACTCCTCTGCTAACCTTTTTCCACTGTGAAAACTGACCATTTAATGCTTCTTTCTGTTTCCTGTATTTTAACCTACTTGAAATCCACAAAAGGACATCACTTCCTATCCTGTCGAACACCTTCTGAAAATCCAGATAGACCACATCTACTGGTTCAGCTTTGTCCACATGTTTATTCACCCCTTCAAAAAATGTAGGCGATTCATGAGGCATGACGTCCCTTGGATAAATCCATGCTGGCTGTGTCCCATCAAACCATGTCTATCTAAATGTTTTGTGATTTTATTATTTTTAATAGTTTCCACAATTTTTCCTGGCACTGAAGTCAGGCTCACTGGTCTATAGTTTCCCGGATCACCCTTGGATCCCTTTTTAAATATAGGGGTTACATTGGCCATCTTCCAATCTTCAGATACATCAGATGATTTTAATGATAGGTTACAAATTTTTATTAATAGGTCTGAAATTTCATTTTTTAGTTCTTTCAGAACCCTGGGGTGTATACCATATGGTCCAGGTAATTTACTATTCTTCAGTTTGTCATTCAGGCCTTACATATCTTCCAGGTTCACCGTGATTTGGTTCAGTTGATCTGAATCATCACCCATGAAAACCTTCTCCAGAACAAGTATCTCTCCAATATCCTCTTCAGTAAACACTGAAGCAAAGAAATCATTTACTCTTTCCGCAAAGCCTTATCTTCTCTAAGTGCCCCTATAACCCCTTGATCATCCAACAGTCCAACCAACTCCCTTGCAATCTTTCTACTTCGGACATATTTTAAAAAGATTTTATTGTGAATTTTTGCCTCTATGGCCAACTTCTTTTCACATTTTTTTCTTAGCCTGTCTTATCAATGTCTTAAATTTAACTTGCCAATGCTTTATGCTATTTTCTTCTGAAGGATCCTCCTTCCAATTTTTGAATGAAGATCTAACCTCTTTCACTTCACCTTTTAACCACGCCAGTAATCACTTTGCCTTCCTTCCTCGTTTTTTAATACATGGAATCCATCTGGTCTGTGTTTCTAGGATGGTATTTTTTAACAATGTCCACACCTCATGTTATCAAAGTTTCCCTTTTGAAAGTTTAGTGCTAGAACCATAGATGTATATACTGTCCCCCTTCCAGTCATTAATTCAAATTTGATCATATTATGATCACTGTTGCCAAGCGGCCCCACCACCATTACCTCTCTCACCAAATCCTGTGCTCCATTGAGAATTAGATCTAAAATTGCTCCCTCTCTCATTGGCTCTAGACTTTCTGACTACCTATTTTAACAAAACACACGAACACACTAAACAATATTCCCCAATAGTTTACTTCTCCCCAGTACTTTTAAGTTTAAAAAATGCCTCCAAGCACTACTTACTGATTCTTTCCAGCCACCAGCAAGGTGATCCTCTCCTCTCAGTGCTCCCACTGGATTGTGGGTTACTGAGCTCTTCTTTTTTTTGTGTTCAAAATGTGTTATTGAAGCATTATAAAAACAATATAAAACAACAAAAAAAGTTAACAAATTTAACTAGCACAGAACCAAAATACCAAGAGATATAAGCCAAGCTCTGGATATTACATAATATTAATATTAAAGAAACATGTGTTACTTAGAAGAATAAACTTTCAATGGATCCCATATCTTAAAGTTTTTAAGTAACGTGCCTTTACTTTCTGCAGCCATAAGTTCGTAGTTAGAATTTAAACAAACAGTATTTCACCAAAGGTTGAAATCAAATACTCTTATAATCTTTCCAATTATTTGAGATTTTAATAGCAATTGAGATTAGAAAATCCAAAGATTTTTCTTATAAATAGATAATAAAGAGGTGATGACTAAGGATTTCAAAATAATTATGGGAAATGATAAATCATTCTTAATAGGAACAATATGACAAAATCTATCCCATATCATTGACCAAAATAAATTTACATTAGGACAGAGGTTCCCAAACCTGTCCTAGAGGATCCCCACCCAGCTAGTCAGGTTTTCAGTATATCCATAATGAACATGCATGAGATCAGGGGTGGATTGCAGGAAAGTATCAGCCCGGGGGATTTTTTTCAAAACTGGCCCACATGGTATCTGTCTGATTCCCTTGTGTGCTTTCCTTGCAGGACGTGTTTCAATACTTCCCAAATGGACACCAAACTGACCCTTCAGAGGTACATCATGTGACTAGGAGCCTAGCAGAACTAAGCCAAAAAATCTGCAACATAAATTTCAATTTTTCCTAAATAACTAAGTAGAAGAACATACCCTAGGCCAGAGGTGAACAAATAGAGCTGCGGGCCCTCTTCCATCCATGCAATCAATTACCATCTTCCCCCAAGTCTAGTTAAATCTCTCATATAATTCTTGGATTTATGAGCTGGTATTAAAGCCTCTTGCCAACCAATCAGCTCTTGAATCAGTTGCCAAGTAATGTGCTGTATTTTAGACATTGAGTTGTGGACCCCTGGTCACTACAAGAGATGACTCCTCCCACAGGGCAGAGCCCTTTGGGGACTTGTAGTGATAGGCTGCTTCTTAGCAGTAATACACACAGCGGAGTGATAGACTTTATTATACAGCAATGTAGTTTGTGGCCCGGGGAACGGGCTGTGAACCCAGCCAGAGAAGAGTCTCTGATGGCGTAGTCCAGTCTGTACTCTGCTGCGCAGATAAAGAGACTCACCAGGTCTTGAGAGAATGATGGGTCCGGTAGTGCTCCACAGGGCGGGGTATGCCAAGAACCCAGGTACAGATGATATGCCAGAGAGGGTAGATCCGGTAGTGGTTCGCAATGCGGGGGTAGGCTGAGAATGTACAATAGCGAGGTGAGACAAGGCAGAGATAGACCAAGAGCTGAGATACTCACTCTGAGGCTGGAAGCTGCTGTAGAGAGGAACCCCCAAGGGCGGAGTTTCGGGAACGGAGCAAGATCCCTGAGGAATGGGTACCTTAGGCGTCCTTGCAGAAGCTAGTAACCCCGGAGGGTAGGAAGGAGCGAGGCAAGGTCCCCGAGGAGTGGGTACCTTGAGAATACTTTTGGTAGCTGGTATCCCCGAAGGGAAGGTAGGAGCAAGGCAAGGCCCCCAAGGAGCAGGTACCTAAGTCGTTCCGGAGTGAAGGTACACAGAGCAAAGGTGTCTGGTAGCAGGCAGAGATCAGCAGGGAGATTCCTTGCTAACTCGTAGTTGGAATGGAGAGCGGAGGCTAAATACCTGGAGGTTCCTTCCATGACATATTCAAAAGGAGTGCCGACGCACGCGCGAATGCCCTAGGTGACCTCAGAGGGAAAATGGCGAACGCAATCACCCAATCAGGACCGGGGAGCCGGAGACAGCAGCGAGGAGATGCAAAGGCAGCCACAAGACTTGCCAAAAGTCCAGCGGGGGTCCGGGAACGACCTCTTGCACTCGAGCCGTATTGCAAAATGGCGCTGGCCATATTGCCGTATTGCAAAATGGCGCCGGCCGTTTGGCCGGCGTACGGCCGTATGGCCGCTGGACTTTTGGCAAGTCTTGTGGGGGTCAGGAGGCCCCCCCAAGCTGGCCAAAAGTCCCTGGGGGTCCAGCGGGGGTCCGGGAGCGATCTCCTGGACGCGTGACGTCGGGAGCTAGGAATCAAAATGGTGCCGGCGCTACCTTTGCCCTGTCACATGATAAGGGCAAAGGGCCACCGGCGCCATTTCTCTTCACAGCAGTCGTGGCCAGAGAGCGGGACATCGCGCCGGGATCATCGCGCCGGGACCCCAGGTCATTTAAAACATTTTGGGGGGGTTCGGGAGGGTGGGGGTTTGTTTTAAAGGTTCAGGTGGGTGTTAGGGTTTTTTTGGTGTGCCGGTTTTCCCGCTCCCTGTTTAACGATACAATACAAATGCCCCTGACGATAAATCGTGGGCATTTGTATTGTATCGTGCACTCTAACGATTTTGGAAGATTTTTAAATTATCTGATGATAATTTTAATCGTTCAAAAACGATTCACATCCCTAGTTAATATAGCTGTGTTTAGAAAAGGATTGGATAAGTTCTTGGAGGAGAAGTCCATTACCTGCTATTAAGTTCACTTAGAGAATAGCCACTGCCATTAGCAATGGTAACATGGAATAGACTTAGTTTTTTGGGTACTTGCCAGGTTCTTATGGCCTGGATTGGCCACTGTTGGAAACAGGATGCTGGGCTTGATGGACCCTTGGTCTGACCCAGTATGGCATTTTCTTATGTTCTTATGTACAAGTGCATTCACTCTGCAGTTCCATCCTATCTCTTATCTTCTTTTATGTCTCACCTTCTGACCTCTGTTCATTGGTCAGGCTGCTCCTATCTGTCCTTTTCTTACATTGCTAAATCTGCATTCTACATATATTTGTCTTTCAGCACTATGTGACCTTCATAAGCTGGACTGTCTGGTTCCCACTTAAATACTCACCTCTTTCAGATTAGGTTTGTATCTAAAAATCTTGATTCTCCCTGATCTTTGCCTTCTCTCATTAAACATGCTTTACTATAATAGTTACGTGGTTACTAGAAAATTGTCGTTTGTCTGTCCATGTCCAATGTACACTATGATATAACAACACACAGGTCAATGTAATAGCTCTTCTTTATCGCATTATAGTAGTGAACACAAAAAGAAGAAGAAACACATTTATAGTGCTTTTTGCATTTATTTAACTTCACATATATTAAACACCTGTCTAACACTTAAAATCTCTCCAACACACACATACCTTCCCACACACACCACACATTAAAATATGTACTGCATTCTTATATAGTTTTCACACAATATTTCACAGTATCAATCATAAATACACAAACTTTTAGAAAATTAACATGTAAGTAATAATTATAAATACATATTGAATAATCATAACAGTCCATAAATCCTACAAAGATCTTTGTTTCACCCCCTTTTTTTTTAATGGGCTTCCTCAGGGACGGACTTTACGTTATGTAATCCTCAAGTAGAGGGAAGAGATTTCAATAAACAACAACTTGATTCCCTAATTCCTCTCGACCGTGTAATTTCACCCTTCGGTCAAAAAATCTTCACATGCATAGATGATTCTAAATAGAGAAATTATAAGAAAATATTAAGAAAATATTAAGAAACATGTACTGTATTGAACGAGAATGCACCAATGATTTAAATGACTATATGCACGATGCGACCCACCAGGAATACCAAAGAACCATACCTAAGGTTTATACAATGAGTTACTCCATCTGGACAGAATGTCCCACTCAAGATAAATCCACAACTCGATCATCACCTCATAAACGTTCCCATGATTGATTCTACGAACACAGAAAGATTAGTACATGGAATCAGTCTGAAAAAATTGCTTCAAAGAATCATTTCAAAAAGACAACCCATCACACCAAAGATAATTTGAATTTTATAATACTATACAATATATTCCAAGGGTAAAGATGAATTCACTACACCCTTGTACTTCCTTATAGATCAAATTCCAAAATAAATTCACCATCTAGAAAATGAAAAAATTCCACATAAAATCAGAATTATTTTCAGGACACTTACCCACGCCGTCTTCAAACCGAACTCACTAGTACCTACCCGGAAATGATGTCTACCCCTCAATTGAAAAGAGTGTAATGCTGTATGTCCTAAAGCTGTACCATATATACATACCCAAATCAGAAAATGCCTCCGGTTAATAATTCAATCAGGTAGGACTCCCCAGCTCACCAGATATACTAAACAGGGAGAGCTAAACCTGCTTACCTATTCACCAAGAAGAGAAAGTTATATCAATGCACTCCATTCTACTGGACCATTGAGTCCCTTAGGAGCAGAGGTGGACCAATTAAAAATAAAATGTTGTTCCATTCTCTGCAAAGCTGCTGATAAGTCCCCACTGTTTTTTAAATATACTCTATCACAAAGAACCTAATGTCCTCCCATGAATGTTGTAATTCAATCCATTGATCGACCAAAGGGGCATGTTCTTTTAAAGACCTAACCCGACTATGATGTTTTATAATTTGGGCTCTAATTGATCTACATGTTTGACCAACATAAATTAATTCACAAGGGCATTTGATGATGTATATGACACCACTACTATCACAAGTGAATAACTCTGGTAGCAAGTAAGAATGGTTTGCATTAGGGGGCTGAAATTCCATGCATTGTAGAACATGTCTGCACACCGAGCATGACCCACAGGAGACCTGTCCTCGGATATGATTTGGGTATATATATATGGTACGGCTTTAGGACATACGGCATTACGCTCTTTTCAATTGAGGGGTAGACGTCATTTCCGGGTAGGTGCTAGTGAGTTCGGTTTTAAGATGGCATGGGTAAGTGTGCTGAAAATAATTCTGATTTCTAGATGGTGAATTTATTTTGGAATTTGATCTATAAGGAAGTACAAGGGTGTAGTGAATTCATCTTTACCCTTTGAATATATTGTATAGTATTATAAAATTCAAATTATCTTTGGTGTGATGGGTTTTGTCTTTTTTGAAATGATTCTTTGAAATGATTTTTTCAGACTGATTCCATGTATTAATCTTTCTGTGTTCGTAGAATCAATCATGGGAACATTTGTGAGGTGATGATCGAGTTGTGGATTTATCTTGAGTGGGACATTCTGTCCAGATGGAGTAACTCATTGTATAAACTTTAGGTATGGTTCTTTGGTATTCCTGGTGGGTCGCATCGTGCATATAGTCATTTAAATCATTGGTGCATTCTCGTTCAATACAGTACATGTTTCTTAATATTTTCTTAATATTTTCTTATAATTTCTCTATTTACAATCATCTATGCATGTGAAGATTTTTTGACCGAAGGGTGAAATTACACGGTCAAGTGGAATTAAGGAATCAAGTTGTTGTTTATTGAAATCTCTTCTCTCTACTTGAGGATTACATAAAGTAAAGTCCGTCCCTGAGGAAGCCCATTAAAAAAAGGGGTGAAACAAAGATCTTTGTAGGATTTATGGACTGTTATGATTATTCAATATGTATTTATAATTATTACTTACATGTTAATTTTCTAAAAGTTTGTGTATTTATGATTGATACTGTGAAATATTTTGTGAAAACTATATAAGAATGCAGTATATATTTTAATGTGTGGTGTGTGTGGGAAGGTATGTGTGTGTTAGAGAGATTTTAAGTGTTAGGTGTTTAATATATGTGAAGTTAAATAAATGCAAAAAGCAAGTTACACTATGAGCAGTAATAATGGATTTGAGGTTTACTATGACTTTATCTAATTTGTGAGCTAAATTGTACTTTCTCCTTTGTATTTTTCAAACTGAGCATTAGTGCTGAACTTGGAGATCATGTACCAGGAAGAGGGGTTTGTGGATGCTAGGTTCTTCAGTGGCTCATTTGGGTCAAACGTGTATGACAGCATGTTCTCCATGACCACTCTGTGACTGCTGTCCTTTACATATGTACTTGCATAACCCATGGTTACAAAGAGCATGGTATTCTAGTGGCCCCTAGTGGCAAGTCTTAGAATTTTTGCTGCTATAAAAGATCATGCTCCATTTTGGTGTGAGGTCACTCCATGGAGACCTTGGAACTGGCAACTTCTGTTTCCTCAACATGCAGCCAAACAGGAATCCACCTCCCTGTAGAGCAATTTGAAGGCTCCAGAGAGGATAATGCCATCTATTTTTCTGGGATTCTCTGTTTCAGGCATGGACCAATTATCTATGTGTGAGTACCATGGAGTTGCAGTACTTCCACTGATAGTGAATTCTCACAGTTATGAACAGCATTGCATGTTGCGGGACTGAGTACATTGCATCAGGCAGTAATTTCATCTACTGATGTGCTGGCAGTTTTGGGATTCCTTTGAATATATTCAACTACCTCATATGTGGAAACTGCATTCTCTCTCTGTTAAATCTGTCAAGAAATAAATAAGATAGTTGGACTCAAAGTGAGTGAATCCCATAGTTTTATTTGGAGTTGCATGAGTGCATGGAAGGTAGAAGGACTGGATAGACTGTAAACCCAAAGTCTACCCCCTGTAAAATCCTAGTGATTTGGAAGAATAGTGTACTGGCAGGTTACACTTGAATGTAGCTTGGTGACTTTTGTCTGTGGTTTTTTGTTTTTTTTTTTAATTTGATTTGTCTGTTTATATAGCATGCAAGGGTAATAGGAGCTATTAGCTATTTTCTCTTTGTGTGAACCATAAGTTGCAACTTTTATATACACTGAATACCAACTGCTTGCATCTCTGTCCATTGTGACTGTGAATGTGTATTGTCTCATTTCCAATTCTTAATGTAGGGAGCTCAGCATGTAAATTATACACAACTATTCCCTAAAATCAGCAAGGCACTAGCAACAAATTAACTTTAACTTGCACATTAGTAAGTTAATTGGTCTTATCCGGCTCTCACTAGCTTTAAAAGAAATGCACCAAAGCCTCACCAATGTAGTCTGTGCTGAGAGTCTCAAGCAGGCCGGCTGACACAGGATCTGCTTCTGTTGCTGGCTGCTGGGACATTCAGCTCTGCTTCGCAGGAACAGCACTCAGCTGAGCTAGGGGACCGTGTCCCTAGAGGAGGACAAAGAAGGCTTGGCCCTGAAGGGTGAGGAGTGGCTGGAAGCACGTCTTGCTGCTTCAGATCTTCCAGTGCTCCCCTTTGCTTCCTTGTTCTCTGCATTATAACGGCTTAAATTTGTGTTATTCAGTGACAATGGAAATTACTTAAATCCACTAGTCACCATACAATTGGTCCACCTGGCCCTGTTTCTTTACAATTTTTTCTGAAAACTGTGAGATCGTCTCTTGGGCAGAGAGGCATTGACTAGAGGTTTGAAGCAAACATCTTCCTGATAAATTCATCACTGCTGATTGGTGGGTTTGTGTAGCTAGCCATGCCTAGTTATATCTGTTTTCCACACATTGAGAAGGTAATTTTCAAAGGAGTTACACACAGAAATGAAAGATACTATTGTAGCAATTTTCAAAAGCCATTTACTTGAGTAAAGTGCACTTTCTTGAGTAAATCCTATGGACAATTCAGTGGCATATATTGTAGCAACTTCCAAAAGCCCACTTACTCGAGTAAAGTGCATTTAAATGCGTAAAACCCAGTTTTGCACATGTAAATGCTTTTTAAAATCAGGCTCATGGTCTTTTATTGTTCTTGCTTTTCTGTGTGTGTACAGAGAAGAGTGTGGAGAGAAAAACAAGCTCCAGCATCCATTTTGAAGTTAGGGACTACATTTTGGCTGCATTGATAGTTCATTATAAAGTTTCTGGGTTTTGCTCTTATATTATCTGCAAAACAAGTATCATTCCTAATGTGACTACAGCTTGATGAGTATTTTGTTATATTGTCTTTTTTTTTTGTCTTCTATAGATTCTAACTTTCTGTTTTCATTTTCTAGTCATCTGTGTTATTGTTTCAACCTTATTTTTATTTTCCACTTGCTCTGTTTTGTATTTTCTGGAATGTATAGAGCCTATGCATTTGCCTCTCTAAAGAACTTGATCACTTCACAGTCCAAGTTCACCAGTGGATTCATGCATGCATGCACTAGGGCAATGGTTTTTAAACCTGTCCTGGGAGATTCCCAGTCAGTCAGGTTTTCAGGATATCCATAATGAACATAAGATAGATGTACATTCACTGCTTCCAATGCAAATTTATTTCAAAATATACATTGAAGCTATCCTGACAACCTGAGTCGATGGATAGTCCCCAGGATAGTTTTGAGAACCACAGCACTAATATTTACCTAGAGTGAAAGTGATGGCCGTTTTAGGTATGCAGCAGTTTCTGTTGCCTACTGTCTTACTTTCTATTACCTAAGTTGCCTTTTGTTTGCAGAGAATCCTTTCTGACTTAACTTTTTTATCTTTCAGCCCCACAATGACATGCAGGGGTTATCATGGGAAAAACATCTGTATGAGAACAAAAAGACCTTGAAGGAGGACTACTATATGCCCAAGAGATGCAGAGCAACACCCTGAATCTTTTGCATGGGTCTAGATCCCCAGAGTGGGCAATGAAAAGATGAAACTATAGTTTTTTCCTTATATGCGATAAAGATCTTATTATTAGCAATACTGTTGTATACAGTGTAATTTCATGCAGTTATAGGTGTTTTTTTAGTATGAATGGTGGGTATCAGTGTAAGTGTATGCATGCATGTGTACAATGCGTGTTTAAGTATTGTTTATATGAGATGAAGCATTTTAAGATGAAATATGATTGGATCACAGAAAATGGACATAGATAAGATTGGAAGCGAGATAAACCTCAAACAATTTTAAAAACATTGTGTTTGTGAAGAGCTAGCTAAATATAGATAAAGCGATGGGGTCAGACGGAAGGCAAGTAAGAAAATAAAGGGAACTTAGATAAGTTCTGGCAGCTCTGCTGGCTAACCTTTTCAATGCATCTTTAGAGTTAGGAGAAGGACTGTAGATGGTCAACTGTGGTTTCTCTTTACAAAAAGGAAGTAAGAAGGAGGCTGGAAACTAGAGGCCAGCTAGTCTAACCTCTGTGCTGAGTAAATTAATGGAAGTGCTGCTAAAACAGAGGATATTGCAGTTTCTGAACTCCAGTGCATTACAGCAGGGGTTCTCAATCCAGTCCTCAGGACACACCTAGCCAGTCAGGTTTTCAGGATATTCACAATGAATATGCATGAGTTAAATCTGCATGTACTGTCTCCATTTTATTCAGATCTCTCTCATGCATATTCAGAGGCATCATGGTTTTACCAGAAGTAGGTCTTATATGACAAATCTGACTGTGTTCAGCTTTGTTCTGTGGTCCTTTTCTTCCTTTAATAATAATGTTTTATATCATTAGGAGTTTAAGGAATTGAATAATTAATACTTGCATATGGTGATTTGAGATTTTGGAAAAGCATTTGGTGAATTTATTTGTGTATTCCTCTAGGGTTTTCCACCTGTCCACAATTTTCTTTTATGTTTAATTTGTTTATTGGTATATAAAGAACAGTAATACAGAAACAGTGTTTCCCAATACAGCATGATGTCTGAACATAAACACAGACCAAGTGGCTACTATATTGACAAGCAAGGGCCTCAATGACTACAATGTAATACACTGTGCAAATATGACATCCAGGAATAGACCTGTATTACCTATGAAAGCAGAGTAGAGAAAGAGGAAGGAAAGAAAGGAGAGAAGATATCAGCCAGAAAGTAGAGAACAGAAAAACAGAGGTAAGGTTTACACTTGGGAAATGAGAAGGCAACCAGTACTTAAGAAGTTGAGTTTGTATAATCTTCTAATGGCTTCCACACCCATATCCATTTCCTCAGTCTATTATATTTTATTGCCATGGCCTTCTCATACTTGTAGTACATACAAACTGAATTCCACCAGAGATGATGTAATAGGAAATCACTATGTTTCCAATTAGACATGATATCATGTAAGGAGATGGTAATTAGGAAGTCTAGTTTGGGGAGATGATAACTGGAGAGATGGGTTGGTACCCCATAGCACCACCAGGGAATAGCTAGGCAAATGAGGGATAGGTAATATTTTAGCTAAAGTTACCCAAATTTGTTTGCAAAAGAAGGAGACACTATCACAAGAATATAGCATATGCTCTAACATAGCCTTAGGTGAGTAGCAAGTCCAGCAAGCATGGTCAGAAAGGAGGCCAGCCCTGTATAATTTCCATGGCGTCCACACTGCCCGGTGTAAAAGAAAGAAAGAGGTTTGGGTTAAACTAGCGGAAAGAGAGATGCGAGTAGAGATGAGCCATAGTCTAGTCCACATAGAATCAGTAGGGACTATTCCAATATCTTCTTTCCAAGCTAAAGACAAGGAAATTTAGATTGGGAAATTTTTATTGTTTTATAAATTCTAGAAGCTAAGTGGCCTTTATGCCCATAATTCTGGTATAAATATATTAGATAAGGTTTTGGAGTCATACGAAATTGTAAGAAGGCCTGGGATTGAGTAATAGTACGTAATTGAAGCCATTCATAAAAATGGGATACGGGTAAGTCCCACTTCCTCTGAAAGGTCTCAAAGGAAACAAATTTCGAGTCCTCAAAAAGTTTGGTTAGATGCCAAATATTTTTAGACTTCCAGAAAGACCAATTTAGGGAGTGTCGGGCAATTTTTAGCGAAGGGTTATGCCACAACAGGGCAAATGAAGACAGCTGCCAAGAACCAAGATGGACAAGACGCAGTGAATCAAATTCTTTGAGGGCCCTGTATAGAGACCTTAAGATGGGGTTTGAAGGACATTGAGGCAACAACGTCATACCTGGGAAGCACGATGATGGATAGGGAAAGAGTAAAGGTGTCTCAACCGCTAGCCACCGGGGAGTCTCTCCTAAGGAAATACCGGGAAAAAAATAATGGTAGGCTTGTTGCAAAATAAAAGCCTGATGATATAGATAAAAATCAGGAAAATTAACCCCACCTTCTTCTTTCCTTCTCTTTAATTTGGATAGAGCCTGGGGGCCTTATTCCACCATAAGAACCTTACTAAGAGGTGTTCAACCTGCCTATAAAAGTCATTAGTGAAAAAAAATAGGTAACATAGAGAGAATATAGGTAATTTTAGGAGCAAGTACCATTTTGATCGTTTCCAATCTGCTCCACCATGTAAGGTGAAGGGGGGACCATTGCAAGATACTACTGTGGAGATTATTTAATATATGTAGTTCAGCATTACTAATAGTTTGATGTGGTTCCGGGTAAAATGTGTTCCCAGGTATTTCAGCCCGTGGAGAACTTTCTGAATCGATGGGTAAGAAAGGTCTATCATGGAGCCTAAATAATTTAAAGGGAGACGCTCGGTCTTATGCCAATTGATTTTATATCCTGATAAGGAAAATATATGTCAATTAGGCATAGCAGCTGGGAAAGAGATGATTCAGGATTATGGAGAAAAAGAAGTACATCATCTGCATAGGCTGAGAGTTTAAACACTTCTGATCCCAGTTGTATCCCTTCAATCCGAGAATCTTGCCTAATAGCAAGAAGCAGTGGTTCCAAGGCCAGGTTAAACAGAAGAGGGAAAAGGGGACATCCCTGTCTCGTTCCTCGATGAAGGGAGGAGATATTATATTATTAATATACAAATATGCCATAAGAGCATGATACAGGAGGCGAATCCAGGCTATAAATTGGGGGCCAAAACCAAATCGTTGTAGGGTATGAAAGAGGAAGGCCCACTCAACCCGGTGGAACACTTTTTCGGCATCTAGTGAAACTGCCACAGCAGGGGAAGGATACCTGTCCACAATTTTCAACTTTGTATCATGAAAAGGTTGTGCCGGCTTCTAATCACTTAGAGAGTCACTGAATCATACAATTTGACCACAGTACACACAAATGTAAATTTAGGGACATAAAACCTAGCAAGTACATTTTAAAGGCGCGCGTTTGCACCCATAAACGCGTGTATTGGGCATGTGAGCAAAAATATGCACAATGTTTATATCATGCATGCAACAAGGGAGAGAGAGAGAATGAGAGAGAGAGAGAGAAAAAGAGAGGGTGGGTTTGCAGGGGGGGGGGGCAGAGTTACAAGGGACAACAGGTCCTTGTGCTCTAGGCAGATCAATATAACACCGCCCTCCCCCCCCCAATACCCACCCTAAGTTGAAAGTGCCCCTCTTACAGTGGGAGATATATAGAGTGTCACATTGCCTCTTTAAGAGGCTCTCTCCTCTCTTTCTCTCCCAGTGCTCAGGATCCCTCAAAATCTCCAGACTTGGACCTCATTAGGACCAGTAATAAAGTTACACAAATAACATGGTACACATTACCAGGCTTATTAAAATGTGCATTGCTCACACATGTATGGGGCAGTTTTTGCACAAGCGCAAATCTACCTGTAGGTGCCTAAATTTGGCCGTAATGTTCATTTACCTAGAGTTAGACTCCTAAGTTAGGTGCCTACTGCCAAAAATCAGTACTCAGCACCTAACTTTTTTCTTTCCTTAACTCCACCCCATAGCTACTAGGGATGTGCAATCATTTGGGACGAATTAGGAAATGTCAGTGAAATTGCCTAATTCGTCCTGGTTCGGAGAACCCAAAAACCAAACCAAATTTTCCAGAAATTTCAGGAAAATTCGGTTTTCGGGTTAGTGCGCAGTAACGGGGGTTAGTGCGCAGTAACGGGAGTTAGTGCGCGCTAACTCCTGTTAGCGCGCGCTAACCTGAAATTCAGGTCCCCCGAATTTCAAAGGCCCGAACCACGGGAAATATGAAATTTCCTGCGGCAGGCAGAAAACAAAGCCCGAAACAAAAGGTTCGGGCTTTGCACATCTCTAATACCTAACTACTTGTTATGTCCCTAAATTTAGGTATTTAGTGAAACTGGGATTCTAAGTTTAGGGATTCAATTTTAGTAAATTTTAAAAACAGCCAATTTAGGAGCCAAACTCCAAAAATTAGGAGCATTAATCCTTTGAAAATCAGCATCACTGCCTCTTTAATAGCAGGATTTTTTTTGTCACAAAAACAATGTTGTCAGCCTTTTCCTTTCACAAGCAGTTTGTTGCAATCAGGTTTCCTATTTTTGCCTTAAACAAAGTATTGTAGTACATTGGTCCATTTAAATATGAAGCAATAAAGGTCAACAAATAAATTGCAGTGATTCTTTTTTATTGGACTAATTCAGTACATATGTGATTACCTTTTGAGAGCTATGATCCTTTCATCAGGTCAGTGACCAAACAGCATAGTTAAACTTAGTAGAAACAGTATAGAGTCAGCTAGGCCAACTAATTCAGCTTTACAATTCCCATCACCCCCTCAGAGGTCCCCTACGGTATGTTTATCTCATGCTTTCTTGAATTGAGATACTGTTTTTGCCTCCATCACAACCACAGAGATGCTGTTCCATACATCTACTACCCACTCAGTATATAAATATTTCCTTAGAAATCTATCCCTTTTCACTCTCATTTCATGACCCTTTTGTTCTAGAGCCTCGTTTTAATTAATAGAGGCCCACCTTCCGTGCACTGATATCTTGGAGGTATTTAAAAGTCTCTATCATATCTCCCCTATCTTGATTTTCCTCTAGGGTATACATGTTTAGATCTTTAAGTTTGTGCCTATATGCTTTAGAACGAACACCACTGACCATTTTAATAGCCACTCTCTGTACTGCCTCCAACTGGTTATATCCTTTCAATGGTGCAGCCTCCAGAAGTGCAGGTCTCACCAGAGAAGTATATAGGGCCAATATCACCTCCCTTTTTCTGCTGACCATTCTTCTCCCTCTGCAGCCAAGCATCTCTCTCGCTTTTCCTGTTGCTTTATCCACCTGTTTAGCCACCTTAAGATCATCAGATATGATCATCCCCAGATCCCACTCTTCTTTCATACTTAGAAGAATTTCACCCCTTTACTGTACCTCTCCCTTGGATTTATGCAGCCTAACGGGCAGATTTTCAAAGGATTACGCGCGTAACCGCCAAAAAGCTGCCCATGCCTGCCCCTGCGCGCGCTGAGCCTATCTTGCATAGGCTCGGCGGCGCGCACAAGCCCCGGGATGCGCGTATGCCCTGGGGCTTGCAAAAAGGGGCGGGGCAGGGCATGGCCAGAGCTTCCTGGGATCATGGGCCGGCCATTGGCCGGCGTACGTAACTTACGCCTTCAACAAAAGTAAGGTGGGGTTCTAGGTAGGGCTGGGGGGCAGGTTAGGGAGGGGAAGGTGCGGGGGGGCGGAAGGAAAGTTCCCTCCGAGGCCACTCCAATTGTGCGCCCCCTTGCGCGCGCGCCAACCCTGGATTTTATAACATGCGCGCGGCGTTATAAAATCGGGCGTAGATTTGTTCACGCCAGGTTGCTGATTTTGCACAGCCTTGCGCACGCCGACCCCGGATTTTAAAAGATACACGTGGCTATGCGCGTATCTTTTAAAATCCAGCATACTGTTTTTTAAAATGTACCCCACAGTTTTTTTCCCACGCCCCTTTGAAATCCTTCACAGTTTTGGTCTACACCATTTCCTCCAGAAGGGTGTTCCAGGCATCCACCATCCTCTCCGTGAAGAAATACTTCCTGACATTGGTTCTGAGTCTTCCTCCCTGGAGCTTCAAATTGTGACCCCTGGTTCTTCTGATTTTTTTCCAATGGAAAAGGTTTGTCGTTGTGTTTAGATCATTAAAACCTTTCAAGTATCTGAAAGTCTGTATCATATCATCTCTGCTCCTCCTTTCCTCCAGGGTATACATATTTAGATTCTTCAATATCTCCTCATAAGTCATTCGATGAAAACCATCCATCTTTTTGGTTGCCCTTCTCTGGACCGCCTCCATCCTGTCTCTGTCCCTTCAGAGATACGGTCCGGGTCTCCAGAACTGAGCACAGTACTCCAGGTGAGGCCTCACCAAAGACCTGTACAATGGGATAATCACTACCCTTTTCTTACTCGATATTCCTCTCTCTATGCAGCCCAGCATTCTTCTGGCTTTAGCTATCACCTTGTCACATTGTTTCGCCGACTTCAGATCGTTAGACACCATCACCCCAAGGTCTCTCTCCTCTGCTCCGTGCACATCAGCCCTACTCCCCCCATCGAATACAGTCTGGAGTATGTATAACAAGTGTCCATAAATTTTAACTTTGCAGTTCTTTTAGGTTTTGTTTTGGCATGGCTTTCCAACCAAAAGTCTACTCTTCTGTATGAACTGAAGAAAAATAATTTCACCTTATAGTGCAGCCCTAATACAAGCCTTAAGGGGGTCATTTTCTAGGAAAAAACCATATGGCCCATCTAATCTGCCCATCCATCCAATTTATCTAGCTATTACAATTCCCATCATTCCCTCAGTGATCTCCTGCATTTATCCCATGCTTTCTTGAATTCAGATACCATTTTTATCTCTACCACTGCCACTGGGAGGCCATTCCATGCATCCACTACCCTCTCAGTAAAGAAATATTTCCTAAGATTATGCCTGAGCTTACCCCTTTCACTCTCATGCCATGAGAGGCCTTGTCCTCAGCCTCCTTTCCGTTGAAAGAGGCTAGCCTCCTATGCATGGGAACCTTTAAGATATTTAAATTTTGAAACAGCCTTAGCAGATATGCACATAAAACTGCATAAGCAACATAATTTCACATATACTTTTATGCACATAACAAATAGGCATTTTGAGGGCAGAGTTGGGGGCAGGTTCAGGATTTAATTTTCATAATTTTAATTTTCAAAAATATACATGTAAATACACATAAACAGAGTTACACTTGCTCTCGAGCAGGTGTCACTTTGTGCATATATGTCGTGCACAGTTCTATGCACACCTGCAAATTTTCAAAGCAGATTTATGTGAATAAATGCACATTGAAAATTCTGGCTAAGGTTTGTGGGTAAAAAGTAAGCTGTTTGAAAATTATCCTCTAAGGAGTCAGTTTTTAAAGGGGTTTCACACATAAAAATAGCATATATGTATGTAAGTAGCAAGTATGTGCATGGATGCTATTTTATAAATGTTAAGAGTGCAAGTGTATTTTCCATTTCATGTGAACATTTTACAGGAAGAAAAAAGAGGTGGGCTAGGGGTGTTCCAGGGTGGGGTTTAGAAATGCAGGATAGTTGCAATTTTATAAGACATATACAAATTTACAATACCAAACTTATTCGTGCACTTTTACACCTGCTCATTTGGCGCAAGTGAAACTGGACTTGCCTGTTGTCTGCAGTTTTGTGGTGGTAAGTCTGAGTTAACTAGTGTGGATTCAGATGAAGTTGTAGAGAATCTAGGTGAACTGGAATTGGACTGGGTGAACTGCATGAAAGTATTTTCAAAACAAAGAACGTATATATAAAAATGTATAAATAAATAAATATACTTTATGAAATACCTGCCTCTGCATCTAAATTGGGGTCATTACGTGTGCATGTAATATTTTTTATGCATCATTTTTTTTACAAAATAGATAAAGTATGCATTTTCTTGCATTAGAAATATTTGTGCAAACTGAAATATGCACACCTACTTTCAGAGCAGAAATATACTGTATTTTATAAACAGTGACGCTCCCACCACACACTATATAAAATAATCTCTGCTCATCCACTTAAGTGTTAAATGCTGTACCATGGATAAGTTGAAAGTTAGGCTCCCTGCTAGAAAACCTAGCACAGAATTGTCTGTTAAATAGTATAGGTTTTCATCTCATGTATTCAAACTGACCAATTCACACTAATTGTAATGCATAAAAAATCCTTTTAACTACCTAACCCTGTTTCATTTGTGGTTTCTTTGAAGCGTAATTTTTCATTATTCCAGAGATCCATACTATAAAGAAAGCCAGTAGCTGGATATGCTATGCATGACATCTTAAAGTTAGAATTGTTTAACACCCCAACAGCTCAATAAAGACCTTTAAAACTGGCATGTAACACCCTCAGAGAGAAGATTTATACATTTTAAAAAGGTCAAATTGGACATCTGGATTACTTCCGTCTTTTTTTTTTCTCTTGCTTAAATCCCCTTTATTTGGGAGATTAATGTTGAACCATAAGGGCCTGATCTATAGAGAACATTATTCAGAGAGTACTTTGTACTGTCAAACCCCTGTAAAATATGTGGTTGAAACAATAAAGAAGTCAATCTCATTATCCACATCCTTGTTTTCAGCTACATAAAATACTCCATGTGGCTGAAAATATCTGCCTGGTTCAAGAACAATTCATTTAATATAAAATTAAAGCAATACCTGTCATATAAAATTAACAGTATATTTCAGTTTAAAAAATGTATTTTCCTACAATCTTAAATGGATTAGAGTTTAAAGTTACCCAAATTAAACGAAACAGAAATATTGATTGAGTTTACAATCTCTACTGTAAACTTTCATGGTAATAATGTTAAATGTTCTTTTGCTATCATATACTTCTATTCAATTACATGATATAAAACTATTTAGATAGACAGTTCCTAATTTCAAAATTTAAAAAAGACTTTTTTTCTATCTATCCTGCAAAACAATTAATCCAGTTCAAATTCTTCCAGTGGAGTTTTATGCTTGTCCCTCATTACTATTCCAGAATATTGGCTGGGTAAGTGAACCATCAGGGCAAGCTAGAGAGATAAAGTTCCTGGATGCAATAAAAGACAGTTTTATTGAGCAATAGGTTCAGGAACTGATGAGAGAGGGAGCAATTTTAGATCTAATTCTCAGTGGAGCACAGGATTTGGGACCTCATTTTTTAAAGTATCGCAGGCCTGCGATACTTTAGAAAATTGCGCTACTGGAGGGTGGGGGGTCGACCCGGGGGGGGCGGTCCTGCGCTAGCCGGCAGCGATCACACTGCCGTGGTGCGATCGCTGCCTGTTTCGCACCCAATAGCGCCACCATAGAAGGTGTAGCTATTGGGCGCGAACTAGGATGCGAAAAGGCGCCTACCTTTTCGCCGTCCGTGGCGTCTTTGCGGAGTCGGCCCCGGTGACGCCCCGACTCCTCCTCTTCCAGGGCCGACTCTGCCCCCATCCTGGTATTGCACGCGATAAGGGACTTTTTGCATGCGAAACGTCCCTTATCGCGTGCGAGCCACTTGGAAAATGACCCCCTTGGTGAGAGAGGTAATGGTGGTGAGGCTGCTTGGCAAAAGTGTTCATAATATGAACAAATTTGAATTAATGACTGGAATGGCGACAGTATGTAAATCCACAGCTCTAGCTGGTGAGCCTGACTTCAGTGCCAAGAAAATTCATGGAAAATGTTATAAAGAATAAAATCACAAAACATTTAGGGGGTCATTTATCAAAGTGCTATATGGCGTTTTCGCATGCAAAAAACGCCTTTAATGCATGCGAAAGCACCATAGTGCATGGTGCGATGTAAATGAGAAAAAGGGAAGGACATTGACTCACAGCTGTGTGTGTGTGTGTGTATGTGTGTGAGAGAGAGAGAGAGAGAGAGAGAGAGAGAGACCATGCATAATGCCTGCACACTAGATAGGTATTTATATCTCTATGGGCGGCCCACCTACACTCTCTCTCTCTCTCTCTCTCCCCCCCCCCCCCCCTCCCCCATGAAAGGCCCTGACAGCTAGGCTGGCTCTCCAGGAGCTTAAAACTACTAAACATGGTCCCCCCAGTGGTTGTATGTGGGAAATACGACAATTGTGGCACTTATCACAAAGTGCAAAAAAAGTTACCACAATTTGCGCTACACATTAGAGATGTGAATCGGAACCGGAATCGGTTCGGATTCCGGTTCCGATTCACATGTGGGGTTTTTTCAATCGGGCCCAATCGCAGTTTTGTTTATCGGCTACACCCCAGCCGATAAACAAAAAACCCACCTCGACTCTTTAAAAGTAACCCCTTAGTTTCCCCCACCCTCCCAACCCCCCCCCCCCCCAAAACTTTTTACAGGTACCTGGTGGTCCAGTGGGGGTCCCGGGAGCGATCTCCTGCTCCGGGCCGTCCTCCCGCTCCCGGGTCATCGGCTGCCACTAATCAAAATGGTGCCGATAGCCTTTGCCCTTACTATGTCACAGGGGCTACCGGTGCCATTGGTCAGCCCTTGTCACATGGTAGGAGCACAAGATGGCGCCGGCCATCCAGTGCTCCTACCATGTGACAGGATCCGGCCAATGGCACGGATACTCTGTCACATAGTAAGGGCAAAGGGCCATTGGCACCATTTTGATTAGTGGCAGCCAACGGCCCAGGAGCGGGAGGACAGCCCGGAGCGGGAGATCACTCCCGGGACCTCCACTGGACCACCAGGTACCTGTAAAAGGTTTTTGGGGGGGTCGGGAGGGTGGGGGAAGCTAAGGGGTTACTTTTAAAGGGTCGGGGTGGGTTTAGGGGTTATTTTTGAGTGCCGTTTTTCCTGCCCTCCCCCAAAACAATAAGGGAACCCCCACAATCAATATCGTGGGGTTTTCCTATCGTTTTGGGGGAGCCCCGATTTCTGACGATATTTTCAATCGTCCGAAGCCCGATTCACATCCCTACTACACATAGGGGTAGATTTTCAGACGAGCGCGAATAGCCTACTTTTGTTTGCACTCCAGGCGCAAACAAAAGTACGCTGGATTTTAGTAGATACGCGCGTAGTCGCGCGTATCGGCTAAAATCCTGGATCGGCACGCGCAAGGCTATCGATTTCGTATAGCCTGCGCGCGCCGAGCCGCGCAGCCTACCCCCGTTCCCTCCTAGGCCGCTCCGAAATCGGAGCGGCCTAGAAGGGAACTTTCCTTTGCCCTCCCCTCACCTTCCCCTCCCTTCCCCTACCTAACCCACCCGCCCGGCCCTGTCTAAACCCCCATCCTACCTTTGTCGGGGGATTTACGCCTCCCGGAGGGAGGCGTAAATCCCCGCGCGCGAGCGGGACTCCTGCGCGCCGGGCCGCGACCTGGGGGCGGGTACGGAGGGTGCGGCCCCGCCCCCGGGCCGTAGCCACGCCCCCGTACCCGCCCCCAAAACGCTGCCGACACGCCCCCGAAACGCCGCGACGACCGGGCCCGCCCCCCGACACGCCCCCGACACGCCCCCCTCCGAGAACCCCGGGACTTACGCGAGTCCCGGGGCTCTGCGCGCGCCGGGAGGCCTATGTAAAATAGGCTTCCCGGCGAGCAGGGCCCTGCTCGCCTAAATCCGCCCGGTTTTGGGCGGATTTAGGCGAGCAGGGCTCTGAAAATCTACCCCATAGGTATTAGCACAAATTGTGATAAACTGCCTATTACCATAAAAGACACCCATTTTCCTATCGCATGTGATATTTAGTGCATTTTTATAAATCCAGGCCTTAGATAGATATGGTTTGATGGGACACAGCCAACATGGATTTACCCAGGGGAAGTCTTGCCTCACAATCTCATACATTTTTTTGAAGGGGTGGATAAACATGTGGACAAAGGTGAACTGGTAAATGTGGTGTATTTGGATTTTCAGAAAGCATTCGACAAAGTTCCTCATGAGAGGCTTCTAAAAAATCTAAAAAAATCATGTGATAGGAGGTGATGTCCTTTTGTGGATTGCAAATTGGTTAAAAGACAGGAAACAAAGTAGGATTTAATGGTCAGTTTTCACAGTGGAAAAAGGTGAACAGTAAGTGCCTCAGGGATCTGTACTTGGACCGGTGCTTTTTAATAAATTTATAAATGTTCTGGAAATGGGTAACGATGAGCGAAGTGATCAGATTTGCGGATGACACAAAATTATGCAGAGTAGTTAAAACTCAAGTGAATTGTGATGAATTGCAGAAGGACCTTGTGAGACTGTAAGATTGGGCTTCTAAATGGCAGATGAAGTTTAACATGGACAAGTGCAAAGTGTTGCATATAGGGAAAAATAACCCTTGCTGTAGTTACACAATGTTAGGTTCTATCTTGGGAGTTACCACCCAGGAAAGAGATCTAGGCATCATAGTGGATAATATTAGAGATATGATTCAGCCGAACCTTTTGTTTCGGCCTTCGTTATTGGCCCGCCGCGGGAAATTGAAATTTCCCGCGGTTCGGGCCGGTTTTGTTTTGTCTGCCCCCCCCGAAATGGTGCCGAAACTCGCCTCAACCCTTCAGATTAAAAAAAAACAAACCAATGGTGTGGGCCATCCATTGCTCTTACCATGTGACAGGGGCCGACCAATGGCACCGATAGCCCCTATCATATGGTAAGAGCATTTTGATTAGTGGCAGCCAATGGCCTGAGAGGGGGAGATCGCTCCCAGGACCCCACTGGAGCACCAGGGATATTCGGTAAGTCTTGGGGGGTCGGGAGGGTAGGGGATTGCAATTAATTAAATCTGAAGGGTTGGGTTGGGTTTGGGGTCTGTTTGTTTTTTTAATGTGTCCTTTCTCCCCTCCCCAAAAACAATAAGAAAACCACACGAAATTTTGTGGGTTTTCTTATCGTTTCATCGCCCCCCAAAACGCATCGAAATAGGAAATATCGTTTCTATTTCCTATTTCGTCGCAAAACCAATGCACATCCCTAGATAATATATTAAAATCGCTGACCCAGTGTGCTATGGCAAGCAAAAAAGCAAACAGAATGTTAGGAATTATTAGAAAGGGAATGGAAAATAAAACGGAGTATGTCTTAATGCCTCTGTATTTCTCCATCGTGAGACCGCACCTTGAATACTGTGTACAATTCTGGTCACCACATCTCAAAAAGGATATAGCTCACTGGAGAAAGTGCAGAGAAGGGTGACCAAAATTATACGGGGCATGGAATGGCTGCCCTATGAGGAAAGGCTAAAGAAGTTAGGGCCTTTCAGTTTGCAGAAGAGACGACTTAGGGGGGATATGATAGAGGTCTACAAAATCATGAAAGGGCTTGAACAAGTTAATATAAATCGGTTATTTACTCTCAGATAATAGAAGGACCAGGGGGATTCCATGAAGTTAGCAAGTAGCTCATTTAAAACAAATTGAAGAAAATTGTTTTTCACTCAGCGCATAGTTAAACTCTGAAATTTATTGCCAGTGGATGTGGTTTCAGCAGTTAGTGTTACTGGGTTTAAAAAAAGTTTGGATACGTTCCTAGAAGTTAAATCCTTAAACTGCTATTACGGTAATTAATAAGCAATAGTAGATTGTGATCTAATGTTTGGGTACTTACCAGGAACATGTGACTTGGATTGGCCACTGTTGGAAACAGGATGCTGGGCTTGATGGACCCTTGGTCTGACCCAGTATGGAATTTCTTCTGTTCCTATGTTCTTACCTCCTCTGCAAGGAAACCATGAAAGTATTTATATGTCTCTATTATATCTCACCATAATACCTTTCCTCCAAGGTATACATATTTAGCTTGTTTAGTATATCCCCATATGTTTTGGAATGAAGACCATTGATCATTTTACTAGCCATCCTATGGACTGATTCCAGCTGGTTTATAGCCTTTTGAAGACGTGTTCTCCAGTCCAGAATTATTCTCAGTATTCCAAATGAGGTCTCAATAAGGACATATACAAGCAATATCACCTTCTTTTTTTCTGCTGACCATTCCTCTCCCTATGCACCCAAGCATCGTTCGGGCTTTTGCCATCTCCTCATAAACTTGTTTAGCCATCCCAGATCCATTTTTCTATCATGCTTGGAGGAATTTCAAACTTATACTGTTGTTGTTCTTCTTCCTTCAGTTTTTGTAGCCTAAATACATATTCCTGCATTTTTTCAGCATTAAATCTTAGCTGCCAGATTCTAGACCATTCCTCATGCTTCATTAGATCTTTCATGTTTTCCACACTTTCCTGGCTGTCTACCTTGTTTCAAATTTTGGCACCATTAGCAAAAAGACAAACCTTTCTTGATAATCCTCCTCAATATTGCTCATAAAACTAGGTAACCAAGGCCTATTTTTGCTTCATACCATTCATACAAACAAAAAATAACCTCTTTTGCTGCATTTTTGACATTCATTCTAATGAATAAACATCACTAAGAGAGATTATCTGTTTGTTTCTTGCAGAATATGTACTGCTGTGACTAGAAGCAGTTTCTTGCTTTCTCTGTGCCAAAGAGTCAGTGTAACAGTGCACTGATTCTTGTCTGTGTGACTCTTGCATTAAGTTTAGTTTCTTAGGGGAAAATTTTAAATGTGTTGCGTTACAAGGTCGAGCGTGAGCAACTTCTATTTTAAAACCAAGAAATTATTTGCATATGTGCACATTGAAATCGTCGGTTCAGTGTGCTGCGGCAGTCAAAAAAGCAAACAGAATGTTGGGAATTATTAGAAAGGGAATGGTCAATAAAACGGAAAATGTCATAATGCCTCTGTATCGCTCCATGGTGAGACCGCACCTTGAATACTGTGTACAATTCTGGTCGCCGCATCTCAAAAAAGATATAATTGCGATGGAGAAGGTACAGAGAAGGGCTACCAAAATGATAAAGGGACTGGAACAGCTCCCCTATGAGGAAAGACTAAAGAGGTTAGGACTTTTCAGCTTTAAAATCATGAGAGGTCTAGAACTGGTAGATGTGAATCGGTTTTTTACTCTTTCGAATAATAGAAAGACTAGGGGGCACGCCATGAAGTTAGCATGTGGTACATTTAAAATTAATCAGAGAAAGTTCTTTTTCACTCAACGCACAATTAAATTCTGGAATTTGTTGCCAGAGGATGTGGTTAGTGCAGTTAGTGTAGCTGTGTTTAAAAAAGGATTGGATAAGTTCTTGGAGGAGAAGTCCATTACCTGCTATTAATTAAGTTGACTTAGAAAATAGCCACTGCTATTACTAGCAACGGTAACATGGAATAGACTTAGTTTTTGGGTACTTGCCAGGTTCTTATGGCCTGGATTGGCCACTGTTGGAAACAGGATGGTGGGCTTGATGGACCCTTGGTCTGACCCAGTATGGCATATTCTTATATTCTTATGCATGTGCACGTACCAGAGAACGCAAAATAAAAAGGGGCAGATTAGGGATGGGTCAGGGGATTCCGGATAAGGGCAACATTTACATGCATAAATCCCGATTCTAAAACCAGCGCACATATTTACTTCTGTTCTTATTCAGGTGTAAGTCTGTAAAAACTTGTTATAGCCAAAAACTGACTAGGTGAGGGGTCTGGGTAAACTGGGGGAAGTGCAGGCTGAAGATCCAGTGGGATCTTGATGACCTAATGATAGACAGGGCAAACTGGTAGACTTAGTGGTCAATCTGGTTGTTTCCTTCACGCGTACATGTTTTAAAATTTGCTCACATGCAAGTGAAAAAGCCAACAAGTCATGAGGAAAGACTGATGAGAAATGTTTCCTCATGTACTCACTTAAATTAAGGAGCACATATATGTACATTAGGTGTATTTTAAATATTTGTTGACATTTTAAAATCCCAGCGTATGTGGGCGCATGCATGCTCATTTTAAAATTAACGTCCATGTGTATATAGTCATTCAGCAATCATCATCAGTTAATTCACAGTACTTTTCTTTTAACAAAATAGTGGGAAAAATATAGTGGAAACAGTACTTTTCTTTTAACAAAATTCTTTTAAAAAGATAGTGGAAAAAAAATAGTGGAAACTATTCTCAAGATCAAAATCGTAGAGCATATAGAAGGACATGATTTAATGGAACACAGTCCACATGGATTTACCCAAGGGAAGTCTTGCCTAACAACTCTGCTTCATTTTTTTTGAAGGGGTTAATAAACATGTGGATAAAGTTGAACCGGTAGATGTAGTTTATTTGGATTTTCAGAAGGCATTTGACAAAGTCCCTCATGAGAGGCTTCTAAGAAAACTAAAAAGTCATGGGATAGGAGGCGATGTCCTTTCGTGGATTACAAACTGGTTAAAAGACAGGAAACAGAGTGTAGGATTAAATGGTCAATTTTCTCAGTCGAAAAGGGTAAACAGTGGAGTGCCTCAGGGATCTGAACTTGGACTGATGCTTTTCTATATATATATATATATATATATATATATATATATATATATATATATAAATGATCTGGAAAGGAATACGAAGAGTGAGGTTATCAAATTTGCGGACGATTCAAAATTATTCAGAGTAGTTAAATCACAAGCTGATTGTGATACATTACAGGAGGACCTTGCAAGACTGGATGATTGGGCATCCAAATGGCAGATGAAATTTAATGTGGATAAGAACAAGGTGTTGCATTATAGGGAAAAACAACCCTTGCTGTAGTTACACGATGTTAGGTTCCATATTAGGAACTACCATCCAGGAAAAAGATCTAGGCATCATATTGGATAATACTTTAAAATCGTCGGCTCAGTGTGCTGCAGCAGTCAAAAAAGCAAACAGAATGTTAGGAATTATTAGGAAGGGAATGGTTAATAAAACAGAAAATGTCATAATGCTTCTATATCACTCCATGGTGAGACCGCACCTGGAATACTGTGTACAATTCTGGTCGCCGCATCTCAAAAAAGATATAGTTGCGATGGAGAAAGTACAGAGAAGGGCAACCAAAATGATAAAGAGGATGGAACAGCTCCCCTATGAGGAAAGGCTGAAGAGGTTAGGGCTGTTCAGCTTGGAGAAGAGATGGCTGAGGGGGTTATGATAGAGGTCTTTAAGATCATGAGAGGTCTTGAACTAGTAGATGTGAATCGGTTATTTACACTTTCGAATAATAGAAGGACTAGGGGGCATTCCATGAAGTTAGCAAGTAGCACATTTAAGACTAATCGGAGAAAATTATTTTTCACTCAATGCACAATAAAGCTCTGGAATTTGTTGCCAGAGGATGTGGTTAGTGCAGTTAGTATAGCTGGGTTCAAAAAAGGTTTGGATAAGTTTTTGGAGAAGTCAATTAACGGCTATTAATCAAGTTTACTTAGGGAATAGCCACTGCTATTAATTGCATCAGTCACCAACCAACCTCTTTCCCTTTTTAGCAATACACCAACTTACACATACAAGGGAATCCTTGTTTGGTGGTAATTTTGTACGGCGGTTTTTCGGCAAGGGTAACCGATTTGCAGTTATCCTTTCCTTGACCTCCGTCTATTATTCTTTTATTAAGTTTCAAAATATTTCTGAAGACGCTCTTTTTAGTGTGTTTTTTCAATGAATTTTTCTTAAAATCCCTTCTCCCCTGCTGCTTTTCTGACCCACTATAATTTTTATTTCATACTTATCAAGGTCGTCGGCTTTATTGGTGTCTCATGGGTACGGAGCTGCATGTCCGACACGGGCCATGTTTTGGCACTATGTGCCTGCTTCAGGGACTATGGGAGAGTGTGCTGTGTCCTGAACGGGGTTCACAGCATACAGTAGACCTTCAATATATAAAAATGTTAATTTTGAACAAAAAACTCTATTTCACATCCATTACTAGCTTTTAAATTTTTACCCACCTTTTCATTAAAAACGTACTTTTGGAAATTTCTTCTGTCTTACGTGCGACGCCTTCTGTGTTTGCACGGGCGTCTGGTCTATTCTGGCTGCTTTTATAAGCCTGCCTAGGGAGTCTACCTCCTGCTCTCAGCCAGATCGAGGCTATCTCAGTTGTGTACTATGAAACTGATTGGTTTTTTATTAGCTTGTATGTACGATCCAGAACACTGTGTATGACTAATATTGATCGATAATTATCCTTACAAAATATTCCTGCATGCAACCATACCAAATCGTGTTGTTTAGTGTTGTTCTTCTTAATTTTATGTTCTTGGCATAAACGGACCTGATGGTGAACCGCATCTAATTAGCAACGTGTTACCTACTCGTGTTGGGCGGACCTGGTGGGGAACCAGGCCGTACCACGTCCGCTGATCCTGCTTTATTGTTGAGAAACATTGATAGTGAATAGCTAATTTACAGAAAGGCGCGGCCCTATGCCCCACCTGGGAAACGCCTACTGCCAATCATTGTCACCCTAAAGCAGAACTAGCGGACGTGGTACGGACAGGTTCCCCACCAGGTCCGCCTGACATGAGTAGACTACATGCCACTAACCAGACGCAGTCCACCATCAGATCCGGAAATGCCCAGAACTAAAACAATTATGAAAAATAATATAAAACAACATTATTGGGTATGATTTTATATAGAGAATATCATATCACATTGATAAAATTAACACACTATACAAGCGAAAATGAAACGGTCTCCACAGTATTAAAGAGGAGTCTTAAAGAGAGTGCATAGTGAACAGCTAATCTACAGGTAGGCGCGGCTTTGAGCCCCGCCCGGGAAATGCCCACTGTCAATCAAAGACGTTTCTCAACAATAAAGCAGGATCAGCGGACGTGGTACGGCCTGGTTCCCCACCAGGTCCGCCCGACACGAGTAGGTAACACGTTGCTAATTAGATGCGGTTCACCATCAGGTCCGTTTATGCCAAGAACATAAAATTAAGAAGAACAACACTAAACAACACGATTTGGTATGGTTGCATGCAGGAATATTTTGTAAGGATAATTATCGATCAATATTAGTCATACACAGTGTTCTGGATCGTACATACAAGCTAATAAAAAACCAATCAGTTTCATAGTACACAACTGAGATAGCCTCGATCTGGCTGAGAGCAGGAGGTAGACTCCCTAGGCAGGCTTATAAAAGCAGCCAGAATAGACCAGATGCCCGTGCAAACACAGAAGGCGTCGCACGTAAGACAGAAGAAATTTCCAAAAGTAAGTTTTTAATGAAAAGGTGGGTAAAAATTTAAAAGCTAGTAATGGATGTGAAATAGAGTTTTTTGTTCAAAATTAACATTTTTATATATTGAAGGTCTACTGTATGCTGTGAACCCCGTTCAGGACACTGCACACTCTCCCATAGTCCCTGAAGCAGGCACATAGTGCCGAAACATGGCCCGTGTCGGACATGCAGCTCCGTACCCATGAGACACCAATAAAGGCGACGACCTTGATAAGTATGAAATAAAAATTATAGTGGGTTGGAAAAGCAGCAGGGGAGAAGGGATTTTAAGAAAAATTCATTGAAAAAACACACTAAAAAGAGCGTCTTCAGAAATATTTTGAAACTTAATAAAAGAATAATAGACGGAGGTCAAGGAAAGGATAACTGCAAATCGGTTACCCTTGCCGAAAAACCGCTGTACAAAATTACCACCAAACAAGGATTCCCTTGTATGTGTAAGTTGGTGTATTAATTGCATCAGTAGCATAGGATCTTCTTAGTGTTTGGGTAATTGCCAGGTTCTTGTGGCCTGGTTTGGCCTCTGTTGGAAACAGGATGCTGGGCTTGATGGACCCTTGGTCTGACCCAGCATGGCAATTTCTTTTTTTTTTTTTTTAATTCTTTATTTATTGTTTTCAAACATTAATACAATAAATAAAATTTATACTTGGAAATACAACAAAAGACAGGATCTTGGAAACATACATCCAGTTTAAATCCTAAGGTTAATTTATATAAAGAAAATGCCTTTGTTTGATATCTATTTGGGTAAATCATAGTGACAAATCAGCATATATTATAGCGGAGCAAATACTTAAATAAAGTAAAGAAAACAATTTCTAAGGAATGTTTGCATTATTTGATGACCTTCCTTATGCAATAAACCCGCAAACTAAATACCAAGAAGGCTTCTGAGATCCTCTGGCTCTGTAAATATATAGTTCTTCCCTTCCAACTTTACCAAACAACGACAGGGATATCTCAATATAAAGGATACACCCCCTCCCAATAAGTCCTTCCTTAACAATAAGAATTTTTTTCTTCGCAATTGTGTAGTTCTTGCACAGTCTGGAAATATCCAGATCTTCTGTCCATAGAACATTTTTTGATGATTGTGAAAGAAAAACTTCATTATCGTATCTTTATCTGTTATAAAGGCACATTGAACTAGTAAAGTACCTCTTGATGTTATCTCAAGTTCTTCTTGTGACTTTTGTATCAAATCTGAAATGTCCAAAGAACTTTCCTTATCAGTTTTTGGGTCCGAGGATGCATCAATTTTCTCTTTATCATCTATTGATTGTTCCTGTTCTAATTTCTTTTTCTTTTTACCCAAGTAAAAAGCTCTAACAATTATCGGAAGACATTTTTCAGGAATCTCCAGGATTTGCATCAAATAATTTCTAAACAACTCTGTTGGATTCAATTTCCTAATAATAGGAAAGTTGTTAACTCTAAGGTTTAATGATTTAATAGAATTTTCTAATCCTTCCATCCTCTTATATACTTCTGTTTCAACTATTATCTGATGGTTCTGAATTTTTTCTACTTGAGATATTCTCTTATCTAACTCCTTCATATCTTTTTCTTGTTCTACCAGTTTTTCAGAATTTTGCACTGAAATATTTGTGTTCTTCATAACCATTTCGGTTAATTTATTTATTGATGCATCCATCTTAACCAAAAAACTCCAGACATTGTCCAATGTAACATTAGCTGGTTTAGAAATCATTATATCAGAATTAATAACAACTTCAACATTTTTATGAGAATTGTTCTTTTCGTGTTTCCCTACTTTAGGGGTACTACAACTCCTTGGGAGGGGATGTAATTTACTTGAGATACTTTTCTGAGTTGTCCCTTGATCTACATTTACTATCACTTCTACATTTTCTTCCTGGTATAATTTATTGTCCAGAGCAGTGGTTTTCAGAATTGTTCCTTCCTGATTACCTCCTGGGTTCTCTGGGGATATTACTCCCCCTGTCCCAGGTGGAGGTGGTACTTCGGGTGTCCCAGGGCTTAAGGATGTTTCTTCGACCGGAAGGAAAATATCCCGCTCTGATATTACTCCTTCAATGGTCTGCTCTTCTGGGGAATTCTGGGTCATCCATTCAGAGACTGATCTCTGGCCTGAGTCTGCCATTATCACACCAGTTGGAGGCTTTAGTTTTGCCTTCCTCTTAGTGTGTGGCATATATTCAGCCAGATTCTACCACTTCCACATGTAAAAATGTTATTACTAATGTAAATACCTATACCTAATGTTATTCTCTTTCTTTTCTTCTCTCCTCCCAGTTCTATTACCTTGTTATTTGTAACTGCTTCCTTCTACACAAATAGGTTATTGAATTGTTTACTGTACACCCCTGTTATATGTAAACCGGCATGATGTGTTTGCAACATGAATGCCGGTATATAAAAATTTTAAATAAATAAATAAATAAATCATCAATAGGTAAATATATTACAATAGGAAATATAATTTCCCGGACAGGGTAGTATCTGATATGAAATGCAAACTATCGCTGTTGTCACTTGATGGAGGGTGAGATTGAAGTTTAAGGAGAACTAAAGGAGGTTTATATAATAATAAACATACACTTACGCTACAGTCCTCATATATATCCAGCTACATCCGGCTACTCCCGGCGAAGCCCGGCAATGCCCGAAGACGCGCGCCCCTTTAGCGCGCGGGTCTTCAGCGTGCCAGCGGCATCTGCGCGCCACTATAGTTCAAATTTATAATAGGAAAAATCAACTGACTTCCAGGTTTGGCCACGCCCCTCCGGCGGCGTCAGTCGCTGGCTGCAGATCTCACAAACCGTCGGGGCAAGTAAAACAGCTTACCCCCGGGATAATCAGCAAGCGAATAGCAGGAAAAACAGGTATGTCCTCCTTCTCCTCTCACCCTCAAGGAGCGAGAGGGAGAGATTCAATTTATGCAGGCACACTTCCGGGTCCGAGTTCGGCCACGCCCCTCCGGCGGCATCAGTCGCTGGCTGCAGATCTCACAAACCGTCGGGGCAAGTAAAACAGCTTACCCCTGGGATAATCAGCAAGCGAATAGCAGGAAAAACAGGTATGTCCTCCTTCTCCTCTCACCCTCCGCAATTTCTTATGTTCTCTTTTGACTGTGTGCCTACACACTAGGGCATACAAATATTGTAATGCTAAAAGTCCCTACCCAATAATATTATGTTGTATTAAATTCCAACAGTTCACTGGCATCAAGAGGTAAAAATGGCAATGGGTGAACAAGCAGAAAGCCTTCGCCTCCAGAGAGACCTGGGGCCAGTACAAGTAGCAATGAGGAACAGAATGAATGAAGACCAGAAGCCCTCCTACCAAGATCAGAAAGGATATCCTTTTATAAATGTATTATTGATTCATTTTTCCACATAAAGCAAAAATGTTGTTACAGCAACAAAACTGTGACAAATATATCTATATATATGCATATATGTGCCATTTTTGTTTCTGTAACAAAGTTTTTGCTTTGTGTATATATATTCCATATACAAGAGATCACATTAGAAATAAAAAAGAATAACAGGCAGCTAGATTCCCATTTAACATTAGTCCACAAGAGAGTGGAATTAATAAAACAATACTAAAGTAAGCAAATTAAAGGTTTATAGGCAGTAAGCGCTCACATTCGTAAACAAGAAAACAAAAAAAAAGCCATGATCAATTAGACATCCACCTTGATCAGGTAGAGAGTCCATCAAGCTAGGTTGAGAGAATCTTGCACAAATATCATCTTGGAGTGAGTTTCCTCTCTCCGTAGGTCATCAAATCTTCACAAGAGACCACTGTTCTGTTCGTATGTCTCACGCTGAATGTCAAAGTGGCCTCTAACCCCCTACACTAATACCTAAACCTCACCTCGAGTTACTAGCTGGGCCACCCATAGGGATGCAAATACCTATCTAGGGAGAGGACATTATGGCTAGTCTCTCTCTCTCTCAAAACAATGGTCCCCCAGTGGTTTAATGCAGGAAAAACAATAGGTATGGCATATCACAAAGTTTGAAAATGTTATCAGAATTTGCACTAACTTAGCTATTCGCATAGGTAATTAGTGCAAATTGTGATAAACTGTATATTAGCATAAAACACACCCCTTTTACTATCGCATGCGATACTTATTGCATTTTGATAAATCCAGGCCTAAGTTTGTATTAACTCAAAATCCACGAGAATTGATGGCGCTTGGGGATGATAAACTGCTAGGTCACACCATCTGCAGCTCCCACATGGGTAGTAAAACCCAAACCTCTCTTCAGTAGTTTCTGTAATGAGTTTCCCTAGTAAAATGCTATACTCCTGTTAGTGAGGGAAACTAAAGGTTCCCTACATAAGGGCATCAGGCAAAACTAGTACAGCACTGACTGTTCCATTCTGAGTAATGTCTGCAGATGATCTTTGCAGAACTTACTGTTTTAGATGAATCAGGTGAGGGATATGAAGAATTATATGAAGGGAATATTGAAAGTCTAGTAGTTGAGGATTGTTTGGAGAACCTAGCTAGTGGTGTGATACCTATAAGCAATCCTGTAGGGGCCAAGATCACCCACCTGGAACAGAAGGCAGTTCAGATCATGAGAGTGTCCTTGGTCTTTTACTTCTTGATCTGCCTTCAACCCCAGCCTCAGCAGCAGTAGCACTCAAGGATTCAGAGAAGTGATCCCACATAACATCAGAGGTGTGGATGCATTTTACAGTTATGGAGGATCAGATTTTTTCAGAATGCTTTCACTATTGAAAGTCACCAGTAGAAAGAATGTACTGGGACGTCTTTCAAACAGTGTTATGCTCCTTCATGTGCAAAAACAGTACTACTACTCATTAGTGTTGGTTTCAGGGGAGGCTGGCACTAATTTGCGACTCCATTTTCTACTAAAAGCAGCACAAAAGGAGGAAGAGTGCTAGATCAAAGGAGATGTCTACCTTCCAAATTGACTACCAAGCTCTTTCTTCAAGTAAAGTGGCAGGCCAGCAGTCACCACCCCCCGTATTCACAGCAATTCACTTGTTAGGGCAAATTGTGTTACCTTGAACCAGGATCTGCTTAGTTTGAAGCTGGTAGAGCTACAGAATTGCTCTGAGAAGTCCTAGCCCAGACCTCTGATTGCCTGGTGTATAGCCCCTCCATTGAGGATCTGTATTGGTCCTTGGGGGATTTAAGAGGTATACTGGGACACCTGGAATGTATTCCAAGCATTTAGATTGCTAGGAAGCCAAGTGATGTGGGATCCTGGCAGAAGACCCATGAGCTCTTCTCTTTGTGCATGCCTGATATTCCTATGTTCTATTATGTGATGAGAAACCCTTTAAACTCTGTGTTAATCCTGCAAGTAGAAGTAGTGACTCAAGTCTTGCCTGTGTTTGTCTATCAAGAGGAACTACTGTGAAAAATGGCCTGAACTGGATTTAAGCTTTGCCCTAACTATGTGTGTTTGCAAACTTGATTGAAGTTAAATGTTTTATATCTATAATGCATCATGAGTCAGGGAATATTTCTTTATTTATTTGTTTATCTATTTCCTTATCTATTAATAAACCAACATTGAGACCCTATTCGCAGCATGGTTTGTACTTCAGGGCCTTCCAACCTGACTCCGCCATTGAGAAGAAAGGGTGTTGCTCTACTTACTGTCCTGGGCTAGGAGGCAATTAACATCGCAGGTGTGAATATGGGCCATCAAAGAAATGTTTGCCCTGGATGACCAGCCCTAGTAGATGGTTGAGAATGTGAGATTTAAGTAGTTGCTACACATCTTAGTTCCAAATTTTAAAAATTCTCTTCAGGACAACATTTAATAGGCATATGATCCCTACCCTGTACACTCAGTGCTATGCCTGGATGCAGGTACAACTAGCCAAGGCAGAAGGAAGTAAGCGTATCCATTTCACCAGTAACATCTGGACATGCCAGAACACTATGCACATCTACTTGTTCCTGATGGTACCCTGATAGCAACTGGATGAGACAGGATCAGGCAGCAGCTGTAGCAGAGCAGATCAGCCAGGTAAAGGTGGGCTGTGCTGCACACCAAAGTGATGGAATTGAGCTATAGGCTTGCCCATATCTTAGTTATGAGAAGGGTGATGATGGAGGGCTTTTAACTAGGTTGGAAATGCATGACCAGTCTAAATTTGTTTATTACAGGTGGTGGTAGGAATGACCAGGGCAGTAAGCAAAGGGAACCACTAGGAGATCTGATGTTTTTGACTTGTTGTACCTGGCATTAAGGAACTCCCTGGGACTGGGAGCCAGGAAGCAGTAGCTGTGCCCTGTGGGAAATGATGGAGAGGTGCATAAAAATAGCAGGCATTTTAACCAGAGTGTGAAGGGTGGGCAGCAGCTCAATGAGAGACAGGAAGCAGTCGGGGCATCTGGGCACCAGTTAATTCAGTACATATGCACCAGGTAGAATTTCACCTATCTGATGATGCAGATGTTAGTGGAGTAAAAGACACCCCTTCACAGGTTGTCTGAGGATACCAAGATAAGTGTGAATCACCCCTTATAGTGTCAAGATTGGTTACACATGATACCATCAGCACAAGTCCTGAAACCTTCAAGGATGACACGAAGGACCCGAGTTCAACAACAGCCACCCTGGGCTAGGTCATCTCCATATGCATTATCCTGGAGCAGAAGTTATAGGATTTTTGGCAAGAACATGGATTCCTTGCAGCTGCAACTGCAAAATTGGCTCAGCGCCCGCACCTTTCACCCAACTCTGCCTTCTTTACATACCATCATGCAATACTATACAGAAATTCTGCAAGCAGAATTCCAGAAATTATAACAAAATGTCTGCACATTATGCCTCGCCCTTAATACATGAATCCCATAAGTTTTGCATGGGATAATAAATTCCAGTGATAAAATAAATCCAGCCTCCATGATGCAGCACAAAGTAATACAGTGTACTACCTTTACTTCGGAAGACCCATTATACAGTATGTAAAAATCATGGGCTGCAACCCATATTCCATTATCCAGAAAGATTTCTATTATCTGGAAATTGGTAGCTTTATATTTTCCATTATCTGGGACAAATGTCATTATCCAAAAATGCCATTCAACAGAACTTCCATTAGCCAGAAACACGGCATTATCTGGAATGAACTTGGTCCTGTCCATTTTGGATAAAAGATATACTGTACTTACATAGGTCTGCACTATGCATCAGTCCCATAAACTTAAAATCTCACGAGTGCCACATCCAAGGCATTCTGGAAGTTATTAAAATGAATATTAATATACCAAAAGTTCTTAAGTTTTAATTAGATGCATTACAATCTGGCCTTAGTTTTAAAAAGAGTTATTTTTACTTGTGACCTGTTTGATTTTATGTAAACCATTATCTGGAATTTAGGGTGATAATTGCATTAACCTTATGTGTTAAAACTTGAATTGCTATAATAATCTTCATTTATATTTGATCATGTCTCTGCCTATACCTATGACAGCATGAGGCAATAATAAGGATGCATGTCTTTGTGAGTTGTCAGATTTATTAACTCCCCTTGGCTTGCTTGATGAGGTCTGGTAGTACAGAAAATGATGAGGAGCCCACAGAGGATTCAGGATGATGCTGTCACCAGGTCATTCACCTCCATTACAGCATCTCACTCAGGATATCATTTCCACTCTATAGTCACTTCATTGATTCTTGTCAAGCAAAGCAATTATTAAAAAATTGTTTTCTTGACCTGTAAATAATTGTATAGTCTTGAACCGAATTCCTATATGCCTGACCTACTCTCTTCATGCATTTAAGAGGGTTTTTTTTTAATCACACCAGTTCTTTTCTTCCTTATTCCCAAATGCAGTCTATAGTCACAGGGTTAAAACTTGTGTCAGTCAGTTTATCTACTCTTGGGCCTTAAAAATAATTTCCAGTTATAGGGAACAATGGCTTTCAGCTTCTGGATCTTTGTTTCTACATAACTGTGAGTGACCTGGGCTTTATCTCTCTCTTTCTTCAAAAACTGCTGGTTTGGAAATCTAGAATATTATGTAAATTATTTTCCAATGCATTGCTCTCTATCTGAGGTCTGAGGTTAACTTCTGGCTACAATTCATTGTTTATTATTGGTGGCAAGCACTTTCCTTTTATTTTCTCAGACATCATCGTTCCTAGCTGTAAAACACTCAACAAGAAAGAGAAACCTCCAGATTTATTCTGCTTGACTAGTTGATGTCAGACTATGGGTGTTTATTTCCTTAAACTTTGAAACAGCAGCATGGTCACATGTACGCACATGTACGCTTGCTGGATGGGCCGTCTGGTCTTCTTTTTGCCGTCACTTCTATGTTTCTATGTTTCTATGCCAGATCGCACCTAGAGACACGGCCATTTTATAACATACATGTGCATATGCACATATAATATAAAATCGGCTGTATGCACCTACGTGAGCACGTAGTTTTCGATTGACGCGCACTTGTGTGCGCCAATGTCGGCTCTACCACATAAGTGGGGGCAGTTTATTAGATACGTGCGCCAACGCAATTACCAGTTTCCCCAGTCCATTCCCAGGTCACTCAGGTAAAGGATAGGACTTTCTAACTCCGCTACTTAATATGCCTCCCTTTTACTCTTTTAGCCCTAACCTTTAAAACCCCGCTAACCAGCCTAATTTGTTTTGTTTCATTACTTACACGCCATCTGTAGCAGAAGTAAAGTCATGCAGTAGGGGACTCCAGCATACACATTTCATGCTACATACCCGGACCACTCATCCCCCGCCCCTTTTTTACTTTTCCCATTTGTGCACATACCGGGAGATACGTGCGTACTCGGGCGCTTCTTAAAATCCATGGGGCACACACCGGTTCAAGATACTCACATATCTCCCGGCTTAGACGCTTGTAGGGCTTTTAAAATTTGCCTTTTAGTAAGCCCAGAAAAAGAGAGGGTCTATCTCCCCCACAATTCCAGTCATTTAAAATAATAGGTGAACCTACATTGCCAATATGTAGCCAGGAGGTTGAAAGGAGGGGCTGAGATGCAGATCCTAAAAGATGGAAACAGATATAGGTAGATAGAACCCTTTACATCTATATCTATAGATATAGATTGTTGCACTCACCAACCGCGGAACCCCTAGGCCGGCTCCTCTTGTCCGTCAGCACCTCCCTGCCGGTCCCCGGGTCCTTAGCTGCAGCGGCTTGTCTCCTCGGTTCGGCTCCACTCACTCTCTCTGTCGCCGGGGCCTCCCCGGCCTCGCCAGCGCATGGAACGCCGCTGGCTTCCAGCCCTGCCTGGGGTTCCCCTACGTGCACGGATCTAGCCGCAATTAAAAAGAGGCCAAAGGCGGGAAACCGATGCCAGCCCCGGAGGATGACATCATCAACCCGGGCCTATTTAAGGCTTTTCCGGGCTGACCCCAGACAGCTTGGAAATGAGTCTCAGTGTGCTACTTCCTCTTGGGATCCTACGCTACCTTTTCGAAGTACTCCAGTTCCTGGCTCCTGTTCCAATTCCTGACTCCTGTTTCAGTTCCTTGCTCCTCGTGCCTTCGCCCCTCGGACGGATCTCTCTGGCTTCTGAACCTCGGACTGGTCTTCACGTCACCTGCTAGCTGCCTGCCATTTTACCCTGGATTGGAATGCACCTTGCCTGCTAGCCACCTGCCTTTGAACCTCGGACTGGACTTCACCTTGCCTGATAGCTGCCTGCCACCAAACCTTGGACTGGGCTTCACCCTGCCTGGTAGCCGCCTGCCTCTGACCCCTGGGAACCTTGTCTCCGGCACCCCAATCCACTATGCCCCTTCCTGGTAGAAGTTGACGCCTCCTCAGAGGGGGTAGTAGCGGTACTGAGCCAGCATTCCTCCACTGGCACCCTCCACCCATGTTCCTTTTGCTCTAAACAGTTCTCTCCCACGGAACGTAACTACGGGATTGGAGATAAGGAGCTCCTGGCGAACAATCTCGCCTTTGAAGAATGGCGCCCCTGGCTTGAGGGGGCACAACACCCCATCACTGTATACATGGACCATAAAAACATAGAATACTTACACCAAGCTCAGTGGCTGAACCCCAGTCAGGCCCACTGGGCCCTCTCCTTCACCCGCTTCAATTTTACTCTTCACTACCGTCCCGCGGCCAAGAACCTCAAGGCACATGCCCTTTCCCGCTTGTTCATCGCTGAGGATGTCGACAAACCTCTGCGACACATCATAGACCCTGCACAAGTCTTACTTTCCGATCACCACAGCCGTTCCTCTGGGGAAGACGGTTGTTCCTCACAGACTCTGTAACAAGATCCTCCACTGGGCCCACGACTCCCACACTGCAGGTCACCCCAGACGAGCACGCACCCTCACCTCTGTCTACCACCCCTGGTTCAGGACCCCTTAGACAGGCTGGCTGTTGACATAGTGGGACCACTGGAAAGGAGCAGGCGAGGACATCAGTACGTAATTGTGGTTATAGATTATGCCACTCGTTTCCCCTGGGCTGTTCCCTTATGCTCCAGGTAATAGCCCAAGAACTGAATGTAATCCAACAGAGAGCATTTTCGGTTGCAGGACCTATACATTGGAACTCTACCTTATTGTATTTTATTTATATTTTGTTAAATTAGAATTATTTGTAAACTATTTTGATTAAATTTTATTTGCTATGATGGTATAAAAGAAGTTTTAAATAAATAAATATATAAAGAACTAATAAAAATATTCTACCACTTTGAGTTCCCTAAGGAGGACCTCACAGACCATGGGATGAATTTTATGTCCTGGGAGCTAGCCCACCTCTGGAATCAGCTTGGCATCAAACATTTGCACACTGCAGCCTACCATCCACAGACAGATGGGTTGGTAGAAAGGTTTAATCAGACTTTGAAAGCTATGCTGCACAGTTGCTTAGAGGATGATTCCAGTGATTGGGATAAGCTCATCCCCTTCTTGCTCTTTACCATCAGGGAAGTGCCCCAGGCATCCATGGGATTTACCCCCTTTGAATTGTTGTTGGGGCGCCAGCCTAGGGGTCTGTTGGACGTTGTCCGGGAAAGCTGGGGTGGAGAGGAAATGCAGCCCCAGAAGAGGAGGTGCCGCCCCGACTCCTCCTCTTCTGGGGCTGACGCCGCCCTGACTCCGCCCCCATCTTGATATTGCACGCGATAAGGGACTTTTCGCATGTGAAACGTCCCTTATTGCATGTGATCCGCTTGGTAAATGACCCCCATAGTGACTTATGTTAAGAATTTATGCCAGCGAACAAAAGTAGCCCTGAAGGTCGCTAAAGAAAGTTTGCAAAAGGTGCAAGATCATCAACATATGTATTATGACAAAGGAGCAAGGGAGAGACAGTTTCAAGAGGGGGATCAGGTCCTAGTGCTAGTACCCACATCTCCCAATCGACTAGTGGTGAAATGGAAGGGCCAGGCTAATTTAATAAGGCGTTTGGGGCGCCTGAATTATGAGGACAAAGTGGGTGCAGGGCATAACCAGGTATACCATGTGAATCTTCTCAAGCCCTGGATAGACAAGCCCTGATGGCGAACCCTCTTCCCATGGAAGAAGATGATTTGGGATCTCAGGTAATAGAAATGAACCGGGAGGGAGAAGTAGTGATAGGAGAAGAGTTAAGAGTTTCACAAAGCCTACAGGTTGAGACGGTGCTGAGGGATGCTAGAGATGTGTTCTCCCCTTTGCCAGGTCAGACGAAGTTGGTCTCACATAGTATAGTGACTCCCCCTGGGAAGGTAATCTAGAGAAGACCATACCGTCTACCGGAGGCAATGCAGGAAGAGGTCAACCGCTAGGTGGAGGAAATGCTACGACTAGGAGTAATTGAAGAGTCGTGCAGTTCTTGGTGTAGTCCGATAGTTTTAGTTCCCAAGACAGATGGCACATTAAGATTCTGCATAGACTTTAGAATGGTAAATACAGTCTCTAGCTTTGATGCCTATCCCATGCCCCGAGTGGACGAGCTGGTGGAGCGGTTAGGAATGGCGCAATACCTTACCTTACCCAGTATCCAAGGGCTCAACCTGCGGGGAACAAGGGCTGGTAGTGGCGAAGCTCCAGCTGGTCCCTGTCTTCCTCCGGCCTCACCTCCTGACATTGGTGACCTGCAGAGGATACCCCTCTCGGGTAGTGACAACACCAACTCGGGCCAAAGGTCCACAGTCTACGACGAGGTGGCAACATAGATAAAATGAAATTGACAGTAAAAATCAAAAAGTGCATTCCCTGTTAAGGACAAACACCAAAAAATTGAAGAGAACCCTCGATTACTGTAAATGGTGAATTTTAAAAGTCAGGCGCATGCCTAGACTAGGAGATATATGCATATGTCAGGCCTGTGTGCGCCGAGCGGATTTTAAAAGCCACCTGAGTGCGCGCATACTTACTGCTACACGCACAAATGAAAAGTTCCAAAAAAAAGGGGCAGAGCTTTCCTTGATTTCGCCTTGAAATTAGCACATAAATACTTATACACACAGGCATGCACCAGGGTCCCCTGCTGCATAACTTTACTTCTGCTTTGGATGACGTTTAAGTTGTAAAACAAAAAATTCTAGGTAGATCAGCTGGATTTTAAAGGTCAGGGCTAACAGGGTAGAAGGGAGACTATTAAACTAGAGGGCTTGGAAGTAAAAGCAGCATTTCTGCACATTTATTTATTTATTTAGAAGTTTTTATATACCGACATACACTCAGAGTACCACATCGGTTTACATATAACATGAACTTGGCATGTCCACTTAAAATTGCATGAACATGTGTGCACGGCCAGGCTGTTTTAACATGCGTGCATATATGTGCCTAGGTTATAAAATGGCTGCATCCCTGGGCATGGGCAAATGAGCACATGCAGATATGTGTGCCCACGAGCCGTTTTAAAAGTTATCATCCCTATGCATCAAAATATATATAATGAAAAAGTTGTCTTCATAGTGACAATTTATTAATAAACTAGTCCAAATTCTTGTTATGAATGAAAAAAAAAGCCCCTTCATACCATCACCGTAGTAGCTGTCTTACAGTTATATCATTCTGTGACACTGCTACATAAGCAATTATTGTAGTCATTACTAGGGATGTGCAGAGCAAAATTTTATGTTCATATTTTTTATGTCCGAAAGGGGGTCCCACTTGCGGCCAATATGGACATAAAAAAAATCCAATGAGTTGGGTATATGTACATATGTGCAAAAAAAAAATTTAAACCCCCTCACCCTCCTTAATCCCCCCCCCCAGACTTACCACAACTCCCTGGTGATCGAGCGAGGAGTGAGGACGTCATTTCTGCAATCCTTGGCGAGAAGCATGTGACGTCGGTGGCACGTCGAGTGACGCGGCATCACGTGATTCCCGGCGAGTTCGCGCCGGACGGCTCGTTCGGCCCAAAAAGAACTTTTGGCCAGGTTGGACTAGGGGCTTAATCAGAAGTGTTCTGATTAAGCCCCTAGTCCAACCTGGAAATTGTATGGGAAGAAAATGGGACTAGTTGATAAAGTAGGAATAAGAACATAAGAACATAAGAATATTTATTTATGTATTTATTTTATTTATTTAACATTTTTCTATACCGACATTCGCACGAGACATCACATCGGTTTCCAGACAACAGCAAATTCAGCCAACAGGGCTTTACATTGTAACTGATATTATAACTGGGGGGGAGGGGAGGGGAGGGGCAGGGCAGTAACTTGGAACTATATGAGTATGCTGGGAACAGAGGGGGGGAATAAAGGGGTTTATTTACAAAAAGCAGGAGTTATGTACATTCAATATATATTCTATTTTGTACAATCAATATACAAGGTGAGGGAGTGGAGGGGGGGCTAGGTTAGGGAGGGATGGGAATATGCCATACTGGGTCAGACCAAGGGTCCATCAAGCCCAGCATCTGTTTCCAACAGTGGCCAATCCAGGCCATAAGAACCTGGCAAGTACCCAAAAATTAAGTCTATTCCATGTTACCATTGCTAATGGCAGTGGCTATTCTCTAAGTGAACTTAATAGCAGGTAATGGACTTCTCCTCCAAGAACTTATCCAATCCTTTTTTAAACACAGCTATACTAACTGCACTAGCCACATCCTCTGGCAACAAATTCCAGAGTTTAATTGTGCATTGAGTAAAAAAGAACTTTCTCCGATTAGTTTTAAAGGTGCCACATGCTAACTTCATGGAGTGCCCCCTAGTCTTTCTATTATCCGAAAGAGTAAATAACCAATTCACATCTACCCATTCTAGACCTCTCATGATTTTAAACACCTCTATCATATCCCCCCTCAGCCATTTCTTCTCCAAGCTGAAAAGTCCTAACCTCTTTAGTCTTTCCTCATAGGGGTGATGTTCCATTCCCCTTATCATTTTGGTAGCCCTTCTCTGTACCTTCTCCATCGCAATTATATCTTTTTTGAGATGCGGCGACCAGAATTGTACACAGTATTCAAGGTGCGGTCTCACCATGGAGCGATACAGAGGCATTATGATATTTTCCGTTTTATTCACCATTCCCTTTCTAATAATTCCCAACATTCTGTTTGCTTTTTTGACTGCCGCAGCACACTGAACCGACGATTTCAATGTGTTATCCACTATGACGCCTAGATCTCTTTCTTGGGTTGTAGCACTTATTATGGAACCCAACATTGTGTAATTATAGCAAGGGTTATTTTTCCCTATATGCATCACCTTGCACTTATCCACATTAAATTTCATCTGCCATTTGGATGCCCAATTTTCCAGCCTCACAAGGTCTTCCTGCAATTTATCACAATCTGCTTGTGATTTAACTACTTGTTAAATCACAAGCAGATTGTGATTTAACTACTCTGAATTACAGAGAGGTGAAGCTTGCATTTTTAGTAACTGCATTTGTGAAAACTTCACAATGTGCGCGGAAATAAAGTTTAATTGGTTCAGTGGGCATTACAAGTCAAACTGCCAGGGGAAAAGGAATTCATACTGAAGTGCAAGGTAACTAGAGGTGTAACACAAGTGAAGTCTCTACTGAGTGAAATATAATTGCCTGGGTGAAATTGAACTGACAAGACAAGCTGGAGAAAAGCCAGACAAGCCTGCTAGATATGACAGGAGCGGTAAGGCTGCTTTCCTGTTTTAAGCTGATTTGTTTGTTGGTTGAAGACCATATAACAAATACCAGTGAACATGAAAACCTTGATGTAAGCATTTTTTTGTATCTTGAGGCAACTGCAGCAGAGTGGGATTGTCCTTAATTAATAAGTGATTACATCTAAACTTATTCAGAAGAAAAGCTACTTTTATTCAGGAAAAATGTGTTTATGAACTCACAAAGTGAAAATGTGAATGTCCATGGAGAGATAATCCTGTTTGATCAGCCAGCAAGGTGGTTTAAATTAAATGGGTCTTAAATCTGCATTTATTGGCCAATTAAAAGTTCAGGCTTTCACAGAAAAAATACTTTTTTTTTTAATTGAAGGAGAGCTATGGGTATGGGACTGAGCTGTTATAGCTGAGGGAGAAAAAGGAGCTGCCAGTCAAAGAATGTGATCTTATGTGCGGTAGCTGAGACATTACCTAGGAAGAGTATCAGAGGGAATGAGATGTGCTGATTGAATTAATTGAACTCTTGAGCAAAAGGGGAAGAACTGGCCAGACAGGGAATTCTTCTGCGTATGTCTGCACTGGAGATTTTTCTAGGAGCAGTATTAACAGCAGCAAAGTGGCTTTCTTGTTAACTCTAATCAATCCAAATCTTAAAGTCCTAGAGAAAAACTGGCTGTTTTTGTTTTGACTAAATCATTTTTTTGCTTGAAGAATCAACTTGATATCTTGATGAATGAACATTGTACATGTGCAGCTTTGAAAATAAAAACCACTGGGTGAAATATTGTTGCCACTTGGAACTGGTTAAGTCTACAAACTGTCCTACTGATTGCCCCTAACCCCCTACACTAACACCTAAACCTCACCTCGAGTTACTAGGTGGGCCTCCCATAGAGATATAAATACCCATCTGGAGTGCCTTTTTCTAGCACAGGTGATATTTAGTGCATTTTGATAAATCCAGGCCAATATCTCCTTACTGAATCTTTCAATGCACAAAGAAAATCCATATTTAATAGCTTAAAAGCAATCATAATCACCTTAATATGAGCTCTGAAAGTGATGGGCAACCAATGCAGCTCATAAAGTATCTGCGAGATATGATCTGTGAGTGCTACCCCAGACAGCCCATGAGTTGCCATATGTTGCAGTAACTGTAATGCTCCTGACATGCATTTTTGCTGAAGTACAGAGATTATTGCAATAACCAAGTAGTACAAATAAAATAGTAACACAGACCTAAACAATGTTTTAATTAAGATATTTTAGGGATCCTAGCACCTTTAATCTAAAAAAATGCTTTTTTTTCTACCTGATTAATCTGGGACACAAAGGTTAACTTTGAGTCAAATTTTTTGTCAGTCCACAGTATTGTAGTTTTTGCCACACTAAGAATTAAATGATTGGTGAATAAACCACTCAGTGTTAATAATACACTATAGAAAATTGTGTAGGAACGTCACCATCCACAGTAGAAACATAAAAATGTATATCAACTGCATACAGAAAATTTAATATGTTCAAACTCTTAAAAACAAAGCAGAGAGACGATATATATATATATATATATATATATATATTAATATATATATATATATATATATATATATATATATATATATATATATATATTAATCAGAACGGAAAACAAGGGAGATCCTGGTGTTACTCCCACTCCAATTTGTCGACATGTGGATTAATTGAACACACCATCTTCCATTTGATAAAAACAATTGAAACCACTGCAACACAGAGCCTCCTATCCCATTGTAACTGAAATAATCTAATAAGATTTTGTGATTCACAGTATTGAAGGCCACTGTCAAATCTCTATATAAGGCATCTGTTAATGTGTTGCGTCCGTAGGTCTCAAACGGCTTCAACCTCTGTGCCTCACCTTTCTCTCTGCTCTCCCCGCTAGCCTTGGGAAGATGGCTACTGCTGCGTCTGCTTGCCGCTCTCTCTGGTGTCCCTGGAACGGCTATGGCAAGGCTATCTGCCATGTTTCTCCTGAGGTCCTCCTAGGATGCGTATGCCCACGCCACCCACGTCTTTATCCATGTCATGGCGGGAACCTCGGGGGCGTCCCCCTCGAGTGACATCATGCCATCTGGGTATTTAGCCTGCCCTTCGTTTGCTAACAATTCGCGTTAGCAAGGATTGGAATGCCGCTGGAAGCTCTCTCTGCCCTTCGGGATATTTCATCTAACCTGGGTACCCGCTCCTTGGGGGCCCTTTCCTTTTTTTCAGATGCCTATCTGGGATACCAGGTACTCGCTCCTTGAGGGCCTGCACTCCCTTCCTCGGTGCCTGTAATCCAACTACTTCTGACTGCTGGGATCTACATCTATACAGCTACCAACTTACAGGCTGATACAGTAGTGCGCTCCGGCGGAGGACACTGTTAACCCGCGATTGGATGCACGTTTGACGCGCTAGCTTTACCCCTTATTCATTAAGGGGTAATAGTGCGTCGAAAATGTGTGTCCAACCCCACCCCCCCCCCCGAACCTAATAGCGCCCGCAACATGCAAATGCATGTTGATTGCCCTATTAGGTATTCCCGCACGATTCAGTAAGCAAAATGTGCAGCCAAGCCACACATTTTACTTTCAGAAATTAGCGCCTACCCAAAGGTAGGCGTTAATTTCTCCGGGCACTGGGAAAGTGCACAGAAAAGCAGTAAAAACTCCTTTTCTGTGCACCCTCCCACTTAATATCATGGCGATATTAAGTCGGAGGTCCTGAAAGTAAAAAAAAGTTAAAAAAAAATTTTTTTTGAAATCAGCCCGCGGCTCGCGGATTGAAAACTGGTGCTCAATTTTGCCAGCATCCGGTTTCCGAACCCGTGGCTGTTAGCGGGTTTGAGAACTGATGCCGGCAAAATTGAGCGTCAGCTGTCAAACCCACTGACAGCTGCCGCTCCTGTCCAAAAAGAGGTGCTAGGGACGCGCTAGTGTCCCTAGCGCCTCTTTTTGCTGCTGGCCCTCATTTGAATACAGAATTGCACGCACAGGAGAGTGGCCTGTGTGCGTGCCGGAAGAGCGGGCGAACGCGACTTTTACTGTATCGACCTGTTAGTGAGTAATCTAACCTTTATCAGTCTGTCTCATCTATAGCTCCGCACTGGGAACCTGCAACTGGAACTCCCTATACTACCGTGTGCTGCTAATATCTACCATTGCGAAACGGGTCTCCTCTGCCAAGGGTCCCTGGACTGCTACTACTGGATCACCTCACTACTACCACCTCTGGTGGTATCATCCAGCTGTATAATAAAAGACAAATCTCTGTCTTTGCATGTCTCGAGTCTAGCCTAGTACTGCGGCTCCTCACGGGGCTCCTCCCCGTGGGCGTGGTCATCACCGCAGTACCCAAGAATCCACTCCAATACCTCAAAACCATAACAGATTGCTAACTCCATGGATTCGGCTCAGCTCACCACATTGCAGGCCATTCCTGGCCTGGCCCAGCGAATCTCCGAACAACAGAACTCACAGGATAACTTGACTAATGCCTTTAACCAGTTGCATGCACAGATGAATACATTGACCACTGCAGGTAAAGAAGTTACATCGCCAGAAGTGACGGTCAAGACTACTGTACCTCTATCTGCACCAACATGCTTCTCAGGTGAAGTTTGGAAATGTAGAGGTTTCATCAATCAATGTTGCATGCACTTTTCTCTGCAACCTAATCATTTTCCTACAGCTTATGCCAAGACCACTTATATCCTGTCTTCTCTGCACGGAAGAGCGTTGGCTTGGGCCTCTCCGCTGTGGGAGCACAATGAACCTATCCTGAATGATCTTGCCGGTTTCCTTGAACTGTTCAGATTAGTATTCGATGACCCTGCCCGGTACACGACAGCAGGATCTACGTTGGTTCATCTGAAACAAGGCATTAAACCTTTACCAGACTTTGCCATAGAATTCAAGACATTGGCGTCAGAATTAAATTGGGACCCTAGCTGCTTGAAGACCCTCTTCTTTGAAGGCCTGAACTCCCAGCTAAAAGATGAGCTGGCGGCTCAAGAGATGCATGCGATCCTAGCTGAACTAATGAAGTTGGCAACAAGGATTGATCACAGACTTCATGACAAGGTCCAAGAGGCCAAGAGTCCCAGAAGACCACTTGAGGGAGAGACTCGAGTCAAGTCTATACCTAGGCCTATACCCTTGGGTCCTGTGGCTGGCGAAGAAGAACAAATGCAATTAGGCCGCAGCCATTTAACTTCCAAAGAGAGAAGAACGCGAAAGAGGTTGGGACTATGCATGTTTTGTGGACAAGCTGGTCATGCTGTACAAACATGCCCTATATGTCTGGGAAACTGGCAGACCTAAGTCCTGCGGAAGGACTCTTCTTAGATCTAACTGCACTCTCTCCTCCACTCTCGCTACCTGTATCCTTAATCTGCGGACCTCTAGAATATCAGACCCTTGCCTTAGTGGATTCTGGGGCAGGGGGAAATTTCATTTTGAAACGTCTAGTGGAACATTTGTGTATCCCCACCACCTCCATGAAGTCTCTGCTACTTTTGTCTTCTATCCATGGGGAGCCCTTACGAGGTGAAGTAACCCTGCTCACAGAACCAGTGAGCTTGTGTACCGGTGCTCTTCATACGGAGATTATTTCCTTCCTTGTGCTAGAGAAGGCCATGCACCCCTTAGTTCTTGGACTACTGTGGCTGCAGAAACCTATGCCACAATTCAACTGGGTCACTTTGGAGCTTTCACGTTGGGGTCCAGATTGCCATGGCAAGTGCCTGATGGAAGTTTCTCCAATACTCTGCACGCCAACTACCCCGTTACTGCCTGGGTTGCCGCCTCAATATGCATCTTTTCAAGATGTATTTTCCGAAGACGCTGCTGATGTACTGCCTCCACACAGATCTTACCACTGCACCATCAATTTGAAGCCTAACACTGAACCACCCAAAGGAAGGGTTTACCCTCTCTCCGTAGCAGAAAATAAAGCAATGTCAAAGTACATCCAGGAGAATCTTCTAAAAGGCTTCATAAGACCCTCCAAGTCTCCTGCTGGCACAGGCTTCTTCTTCGTGGGGAAGAAGGACATAAGAACATAAGAACATGCCATACTGGGTCAGACCAAGGGTCCATCAAGCCCAGCATCCTGTTTCCAACAGTGGCCAATCCAGGCCATAAGAACCTGGCAAGTACCCATTACGTCCCTGTATTGACTACAGAGGTCTAAACGAGATCACTGTAAAAGATCGCTATCCCTTACCACTCATCTTGGAGCTATTCAATAGACTACAGGGAGTCAAGATATTCTCCAAGCTTGATCTCAAAGGAGCCTATAATCTAGTTTGCATCCACTCTGGTGATGAATGGAAGATGGCTTTTAATACCAGGGATGGGCACTTTGAATACCTGGTGATGCCCTTCGGCCTGTGCAAAGCCCCGGCTGTCTTCCAAAACATGATGAATGACATTCTGCGTGATCTACTCTACAAATATGTCGTTGTATACTTAGAAAACATCTTGATATTTTCCCAGGACCTGAATACCTATCTGGAAGATGTCAAAAGAGTACTGCAGAGACTTCACGAGAATCGCTTATATGCCAAGCTATCTAAATGCAAATTCTACAAGGAATCTGTGCCCTTCTTAGGGTACATTGTTTTGAATAAAGGTTTCCATATGGACCCTCAGAAGCTTGAGAGTATTCAAAAATGGACACAACCCACTGGTCTGAAAGCTCTTAGACAGTTTCTAGGATTCACCAACTACTATAGAACTTTCTTCAAGAATTACTCTTCACTGACAGTTCCATTAACTGCAATGACGAAGAAAGGTGCCAATTGGTCTACGGAGGCTGTGACAGCATTTCAGAAGCTAAAAGTTGCCTTCTCAAGTAAGCCATGCCTCCGCCATCCGAACCCCGCACGGCCCTTCATTGTGGGTCGATGCCTCGGATATAGGCGTGGGAGCCGTGCTAAGCCAGACCAGTGACTCTAAAATTTTGCATCCATGTTCTTTCTTCTCCCGTTTCTTGCCTGCGGAGAAGAACTATGGCATTGGGGATAAAGAACTACTGGCGATAAAGATGGCATTCGAAGAGTGGTGCCCTTGGCTTGAAGGTGCACAACTTCAGATCACAAGAATCTGGAGTACCTCCATCACGCCCAGCGCCTTAACCACAGACAGGCGAGATGGTCCCTGTTATTCAACAGATTTGACTTTGTGCTGAAATACCGCCCTGGAGATAAGAACATCAGAGCAGATGCCCTATCTCGCTCTTTTCTCTCTGAAGACATACCTGATGAACCCCAGCATATCATCAACCCAAAGAGAGTTATTTTATCAGCTACACATCCGCTACCTCTGGGCAAGACCATTGTACCCTGCAATCTAAGACAGAAACTGTTAACATGGGCTCACGACTCAAAACTGGCTGGACATCCTGGTCAACAAGGAACTCTGGCGAAGCTACAGAAGTACTACTGATGGCCCACCATGAAGGAAGACACTTTTGCATATGTAGCTTCTTGCTCCAATTGCGCCAGACATAAACCTCCGCCCGGACGTCCTTGGGGCCTGCTTCATTCTTTACCAGTACCAGATGAGCCCTGGATACACATCGCCACAGACTTTGTGGTGGACTTACCACTTTCTGGAGGTAACAATACCATCTGGGTTACAGTGGATCGGTTCTCGAAGATGGTGCATTTTGTGGCTCTCCCTGGCTTGCCTTCAGCCATGGAGCTTGCTAAACTATTCATCAGCTACATCTTTCGCCTTCACGGCATGCCAAAACACATTGTCTCAGACAGAGTAGTCCAATTTATAGCCAAGTTCTGGAAGGCTTTGTGTAAGAAGTTCGACATCACGCTTGACTTCACCTCCTCATACCATCCTCAGTCAAATGGCCAAACTGAGAGAAAGAATAGAACACTCAAGCAGTTCCTTCATGCCTATGTTGGTTCACGTCAGAATGACTGGGCTGAACTGTTGCCCTAGGCTGAGTTTGCCATTAACTCCCATCCAGCATCATCTACTGAATCTACACCTTTTGAAGTGGTCTACGGATGACAAGCCTTAATACCTTTACCACTTCCACTTTCAGTGTCGTCCCTGGCAGCTCAATCTACTGCCAAAGATATCCAACAACTCTTTAGAAAGACTAAAGAGATGCTCCAAAAAGCTGGACAAATAGCTAAGAAGGGCTATGAAGCTCATCATAGCAAAGCTCCTGAATTCCAGCCTGGTGACAAGGTCTGGCTGTCTACCAAACATCTGAGACTCAAGCTACCATCAGCTCGATTTGCTCCACGCTTTGTCAGACCCTTTCCTATCCTTCGATGATTGGGTACGCTCACTTACAGTCTGAAACTTCCTCCAGCAATGAAGATTCATATTGCTTTCCATGTCTCGCTGCTAAAACTGCTTGTCCTTAGTGAGTTTTCCATCAAGACACCTGAACCTACTCCTGTTGATGCAGAAGAAAACATCGAGTACAAAGTTGATGCCATCCTTGATGAAAGAAAGAGAGGCAGAGTTTGGGAATACCTTCTGTAATGGGAGAGTTACGGACCTGAAGAAAACTCTTGTGAACCTTTGGCTATCATCATGGATAAAGAGATGCTTCGTCAATTCCATCGATCACATCCTCAAAAACCAAGACCAGGTAGGGGGTCTGGAGGGGGCCCTTTGAAAGGAGGTACTGTTGCGTCCATCAGTCTCAGACGGCTTCATCCTCTGTGCCTCATCTTTCTCTCTGCTCTCCCCACTAGCCTTGGGAAGATGGTTACTGCCGTGTCTGCTTGCCACTCTCTCCGGCGTCCCCAGAACGGCTATGGCGAGGCTATCTATCATGTTTCTCCTGAGGGCCTCCTAGGGTGCACGCGCGCATGCCACCCACGTCTTTATCCACGTCATGGCGGGAACCTCGGGGGCGTCCCCCTCGAGTGACATCACACCATCTCGGTATTTAGCCTGCCCTTCATTTGCTAACAATTTGAGTTAGCAAGGATTGGAATGCCTCCAGTCTGAGCTATTCTGCCGCTTCTGTGCTGCCGCTGGAAGCTCTCTCTGCCCTTCGGGGTATTTCATCTAACCTGGGTACCCGCTCCTCGGGGGCCCTTTGCTTTCTTTCAGGTGCCTATCTGGGATACCAGGTACTCGCTCCTCGAGGGCCTGCGCTTCTTGCCTCGGTGCCTGTAATCCAACTACTTCTGCCTGCTGGGATCTACATCTATACAACTACCAACTTACAGGTCGATACTGTAATGTGCGGTTGAAGATTTCCCGTCTGTAACGTGCTGGGAGCGCAAAATTCGGACGCGTAAGGCGATCCAGCGATACAGTCTCCAGTTTCACGCGTCCTTAGCGCTTCTTAAAACAGACGCATAACCCTTTCCGCACGCAGCATGTATATGATATGTAAATGAACGAATTAGCTGTATAATGAAGGAATTAGCTATTCCCCTCCGATACTGTAACGCGCGCCCCGACTATCGCTGCCATTTTGCCCCGCGTTTAACCTGCTAACTTACCGCCTACCCCTACCCCTGCGTTAGAGGCAGGGGTAAGGGTAGGCGGCAAGCTTTCCCCCAGCCCCCTCTCACCTGCCCTGGCCGCGTCCATGGATGCTGGCCTCCGGGGCAGCCCCAGTCCTCCCCCCTCCTCCCGAAGAAAAAAAAAAGCGAAAAAAGTTGCGAGAGAGAGCGAGAGGGGAGAGGACGGCAATCCTATGCTCGGCGACTTACTTTTGCAGCCCCCCTCCTCCGGACATCGTGGCTTCCCCCGTGCCAGTTCCCCCTCCCCTCCTCCCGAAGCAGGGCGCGAAAAGCAGCCTTGCTCCGGGAGGAGGGAAGAAGGGACTGGCAGTGTAAAGCGGCGAAGCGACTTACTTTTTGCAGCCCCCTCCGGACATCGGACGACCTCTCCTGCCTCCAGCTGCTCGCGAAGATGGACGCCTGCACGGCCGCTGAAGACGTGACGTCACGACGTTTGGCGTCAGGCATGTGACGTCACGTCTTCAGCGGCCGTGCAGGCGTCCATCTTCGCGAGCAGCTGGAGGCAGGAGAGGTCGTCCGATGTCCGGAAGGTGCTGCAAAAAGTAAGTCGCTTCGCCGCTTTACACTGCCAGTCATTTCTTCCCTCCTCCCGGAGCAAGGCTGCTTTTCGCGCCCTGCTTCGGGAGGAGGGAAGAAGGGACTGGCAGTGTAAAGCGACGAAGCGACTTACTTTTTGCAGCACCTTCCGGACATCGGACGACCTCTCCTGCCTCCAGCTGCTCGCGAAGATGGACGCCTGCACGGCCGCTGAAGACGTGACGTCACATGCCTGACGCCAAACGTCGTGACGTCACGTCTTCAGCGGCCGTGCAGGCGTCCATCTTCGCGAGCAGCTGGAGGCAGGAGAGGTCGTCCGATGTCCGGAGGGGGGTGCAAAAAGTAAGTCGCTTCGCACTTTTTGCGCCCTGCTTCGGGAAGAAGGGAAGGGGAACTGGCACGGGGGAAGCCACGATGTCCGGAGGGGGGCTGCAAAAGTAAGTCGCCGAGCGTAGGATTGCCGTCTTCTCCCCTCTCTCTCTCGCAACTTTTTTTTTCACTTTTTTTTTCCTTCGGGAGGAGGGGAGAGGGGTCGGCAATCCCGACTTCCTGGTATCTGTCATTTCAAATGACATTTGAAATGACAGATACCAGCGTGGCCGTGAAGCGTTAGGCCCGAGCACCCAGGTTACTGTATAGGTGCTCTATACCGTAAAATGGGTTGCGCGGGCCTAACGCTTCCCTAACACTTCGCAGACGCGGCATGCATTTGCATGCAATTAGAAGAGAGTATCAAGCGGTAGGTGAAGAGAACTGTGCGTGCGGGGAACGAGGGTGCGCCAGGCACTGCCGCACTCTTTCTACCGCGGCCTTAGAGTATCGACCTGTTAGTGAGTAATCTAACCTTTATCAATCTGTCTCATCTACAGCTCCACACTGGGAACCTGCAACCGGAACTCCATATACTACCGTGTGCTGCTAACATCTACCATTGTGAGACGGGTCTCCTCTGCCGAGGGTCCCTGGACTGCTACTACTGGATCACCTCACTACTGCCATCTCTGGTTGTATCATCCAGCTGTATAATAAAAGACAAATCTCTGTGTTTGCGTGTCTCGAGCCTAGCCCAGTACTGCAGCTCCTCACGGGGTTCCTCCCTGTGGGTGTGGTCATCACCGCAGTACCCAAGAATCCACTCCAACACCTCAAACCATAACATAATGAGAGTAATAACATCTCAATCCCATGATTTTTTTCAGAATCCATATTGTTAGAAATCTAAAATGGTGTTATCATCTAGATAATTCACCAACTGCTGTAAAACACACTTTTCGATAATTTTCCCAAGTGTTGGTATATTTGATATAGACATAATAATAGGTGCTATAAGAACTTTTCTGCACTGGTTTAACAACAGTCATTAGTTTCAACTGTCTTGGACATTTTCCTTTCACTAATATTTGATTTACATTACAATGTATAATATTAAAGGTATTTTTATTTAATCCCTTAAAAATAGTGAATGGATAAGGATCCAATAATGAGGTAGAAGCATTAAGACCATTAATCACTGCTGTTAATTCCAAAATGGTTACTTATTGAAACATAATAAACTTGTCTCCCTCTAATGAGATATTCTCTGCGACATTTTCTGACTCAGTAATCCCTAAACATTTTGCTTGCAAATTAGAGATTTTTTTAAATAAAAGAACTCTGCCAAATCATCACAATTGAAAAAAAAAATCGATTCCCCTGATCCTTTTTACTCAGATGGCTGAGACAGGGAGTCTTCAAATCTTTTTGTTAACCTAGACCTTTTATGGTCCTGACACTACTTCTTTTAAGCTTGCAAAGTACTACGCAGATATTGTCGTTTTATTTAATCTTCCTTTGTTTTTCTTAATTTTTCTAATTTTCACAATTTTCTCTTCTGCTCTTGCAAAGAAGTAATATACCACAATTGCTTTTTACAGATACTTCTAAAATGAATTAGTATCTTTGGTGCTACTGCATCATATGCAGCACCCAAAGAGCTGCACCAAATATGACAAAAATCTTGTAATGCTATTGATTCTGATAAACAAAACTGGGGAATACAGTCTCACTCCTTAGCAAATAACTCTAAATCTGCTGCTGAATGAATCTCTTTCTTTTCTTTCTTCATTAAGCAATCTTTACTCATTACACAATTTTTCATTGTAAACTGCAAAAGAACTTGATCAGGCTATTCAAATCCCCAAGTACAAACTTGAGTAATACAGTCCTTCCATTTACTATTGTAATGGCCCCTCCGGATATATTACCAGTAGTGCCCTGCTTGATCTCCTTTGAGCTAGGGATTTATTTATTTATTTATTTTTAGTTTTTATAAACCGACGTTCCTGTATAAAATACATATCACACCGGTGTACAGTGAAGTAAAAAACTGTCGCCACGTGGGCGGCTTACATTATAACAAAGTGATAGTTATACATTATAACAAAGGGATAGTGCAATTAGAGTGAGCAAAGAGATGGGGAGGATCCATTCATTGCAGCTCCTCCTTAAAGGGACCTAGAATGACTATACCCTGTAGAATAATTTATAAGCAGCTCTCTCCTGTGAGCTCTGGGGGCAGTGTTAGTTGAATTTTGCAATCAGAGGAGGGGTTTGGAGCTTTTCCTAAGTTGGATTTTTTTAGGCCTACTCTATGACCTGAGTAACGTTTGCTTGAAGTCTATGAGGCAGGTCGGGGATCTGCCCTGCTTATGCCCTCACTGATGGGTAGGGACTGTATCCCTGGTTTTGGTTTTGGGCTGTTGAGAGACTTTACTTTGTAAGAAGCCTGGTGGGACTCGTAGATACTGCTTTAAAACATAAGAGCAAAAGAAGTTGCAATACTGAGTCAGACCAAGGATCCATCAAGTCCAGCATCTTATTTCCAACAGTGGCTAACCCAGGTTACAAGTACCAGGCAAGTACCCAAACATTAAGCAGATCCCATGATACTGATGCCAGTAATAGCAGTGGCTATTCCCTAAGTCAACTTGATTAATAGCAGTTAATGGACTTCTCCTCCAGGAAATTATCCAAACCTTTTTTAAACCCAGCAACACTATATATCCTAACCACATCCTCTGGAAACAAATTCCAGAGCTTAATTGTGCACTGAGTGAAAAAAATAATTTTCTTTGATATGTTTTAAATGTGCTACTTGCTAACTTCATGGAGTATCCCCTAGTCTTTCTATTGTCCAAAAGACTAAATTTCTAAAGAAGTCTCTCATCAGGAACTTTCTCCAATGCTTTCTGAAAATCCAGATACACTATATCAACTGGCTCACCTTTATCCACATATTTATTTACGCCTTCAAAAAATAAAGCAGATTGATGAGGAAAGACTTCCCGTGGCTAAATCCAGGTTGGCTTTGGACAATTAAATTATGATTTCCTAGATGTTTAGTAATTTTGTTTTTTATGATAGTTTCAACTATTTTGTCCAGCACTGACATTAAGCTCACTGTTCTACAGTTTCCTGGATTAACCTTGGAGTACTTTTTAAAAATTGGAATTACATTGGCAACTCTCCAACCTTCAGGTACTGTAGATGATTCTAAAGATAGTTTACAAATTACTAATAGTATGTGTATAATTTCATTTTTAAGTTATTTCAACACTCCAGAATGTATACCATCTGGTCCAGGTGTTTTGCTATTCTTTAATTTGTCAGTTTGCTTTATTATTTCTTCCAGGTTCAGTAAGATTTGTTACAGTTCCTTTGAATTGTTATCTTTAAATATCATTTCTGGTATGGGTATTTTTCTTATATCTTCCTCAGTAAAGACTGAAGCAAAGAATTAATTTAGTCTTTCTTCAATGGCCTTATGTTTTCTAAATTCACCATTTACCCCTTGATTATCTAGTGAGTCAACTGATTCCCTTGCACACTTTCTGTTTTGAATGTAACTGAAAAAGTTTTATTATGAGTTTTTGCTTCCATGGCAATCTTCTTTTCAAATTCTCTCTTTGCTTTTCTTATTATTGCTTTGCATCTAACTTGCCAGTGCTTATGCTATTTCCTGTTTTCTTCATTTGCATTGATTTTACATTTTTTGAAAGATGTTCTTTTAGCTATAATAGCCTCTCTCACCTCACCATTTAACCGTGCTGGTAGTCATAAGAACATAAGAAATTGCCATGCTGGGTCAGACCAAGGGTCCATCAAGCCTAGAATGCTGTTTCCAACAGAGGCCAAACCACACCACAAGAACCTGGCAATTACCCAAACACCAAGAAGATCCCATGCTACTGATGCAATTAATAGCAGTGGCTATTCCCTAAGCAAACTTGATTAATAGCAGTTAATGGACTTCTCCTCCAAGAACTTATCCAAACCTTTTTTGAACACAGCAACACTAACTGCACTAACCACATCCTCTGGCAACAAATTCCAGAGCTTAACTGTGTGTTGAGTGAAAAAGAATTTTCTCTGATTAGTCTTAAATGTGCTACTTGCTAACTTCATGGAATGCCCCCTAGTCCTTCTATTATTCAAAAGGGTAAATAACCTGTTCACATCTACTCATTCAGGACCTCTCATGATCTTAAAGACCTCTATCATATCCCCCCTCAGCCATCTCTTCTCAAAGCTGAACAGCCCTAACCTCTTCAGCCTTTCCTCATAGGGGAGCTGTTCCATCCCCTTTATCATTTTGGTTGCCCTTCTCTGTACCTTCTCCATTGCAACTATATCTTTCTTGAGATGCGGTGACCAGAATTGTACACAGTATTCAAGGTGTGGTCTCACCATGGAGTGATATAGAGGCATTATGACATTTTCCGTTTTATTAACCATTCCTTTCCTAATAATTCCTAACATTCTGTTTGCTTGTTTGACTGCTGCAGCACTCTGAGCCGATGATTTTAAAGTATTATCCACTATGATGCCTAGATCTTTTTCCTGGGTGGTAGTTCCTAATATGGAACCTAACATCATGTAACAACAGCAAGGGTTATTTTTCCCTATATGCAACACCTTGCACGTCCATATTAAATTTCAACTGCCATTTGGATGCCCAATCTTCCAGTCTTGCAAGGTCCTCCTATAATGTATCATAATCCACTTGTGATTTAACTACTCTGAATAATTTTGTATCATCTGCAAATTTGATAACCTCACTCGTCGTATTCTTTTCCAGATCATTTATATATATATTGAAAAGCACTGGTCCAAATACAGATCCCTGAGGCACTCCACTGTTTACCCTTTTCCACTGAGAAAATTGACCATTTAATCCTACTCTCTGTTTCCTGTCTTTTAACCAGTTTGTAATCCAAGAAAGGTCATCGCCTCCTATCCTATGACTTTTTAGTTTTCTTAGAAGCCTCTCATGAGGGACTTTGTCAAACGCCTTCTAAAAATCCAAATACACTACATCTATCGGTTCACCTTTATCCACATGTTTATTAACCCCTATTGAAGTGTGCATTTCTTATTTTTAAGGGTTTTTTAGTTTTGCAAATAAAAACATGTCAAAAATATCTTGTCAGTATACTGGCAGTGTTCAAGAATCAAGTGCTACAAGTGTGCATCACAACAAATACTCAAGAAGTCCCCATCTTCTATTGTCCTTAGCATATTTTTCCTGTCTGTTACAAAGAAATGGCAGAAGAGTTCTGCCTCTTCAGTATAGCTGCCAACTGTCCAGTATCTTTCTCATGACTGATAGAATATTGCATTACCTGGGTGTGTAGCACAACCCACCTGCTCCCTAATGCTCAGTCCCCGCTGGAGCTGCTCTTTAACTCTGCCTCAGTCAGGTTCTATTAATGTGCCATCAGCGAGAGATAAACATATGTAATATCTGTGCTGGTCCAGATATCATTGGAGAAATGTATATTACGCTCCTCTGCCTTAGCCAGCTGTGCCTGCATGTGACTATGACACTGGTTGTACAGAGTGGGGATAACCTGCCTATTAAAGGAAGGGATTTTGTAATTGTGGGCCATGGATGATCAGCCCATGATCTCCATTATCTGCAGGGGTTGATCATCTATAGCAATCATTTCCCTGATGCACCTTGTTACTACTTTTGATGCTGCCTGCTTCTTGCCCTGGAACAGTGATAAAGAGCACCACCCCATTTCCTCTTTGGTGGGTTGCTGCTGCAGACACAAAGCAGGAGACAGCTGGCCCCGCCACCTGACTTTTGGAAGGGGCCATGAGATTAGCTTGGGAACTAGTCTTCCCCTTTTCAATCCCTTTCCTATTGTTTTAATTTGAGTGACAGAAGCGGTCCCATGAAGCCAATGCTAGCAGGTGCTGCTTCTGAAGGTGATGTTGCATGACAGTGTTTGTCAGATGCCCCACTTGCTTCCCTGGACTGATGTTCTTACTGCAGTGAATATATTGATCAAAACATGGGTCCTCCCTCACTTTAATATGCCTTCAGATCAGGGATAGAAATGACGGCAGAAGAAGACCGAACGGCCCATCCAGTCTGCCCAGCAAGCTACGCACTTTATCCTTTTTTATTTTTTTTTATCTTTTACTCTTTCCCACCTGTTACTATTGGCTTCCAGTACCCTCCAGCCCTAATTCCCCTCCACCCCACCACCAATGTAGAGCAGCGCCGGATCTGCATCCAAGTGAACATCCAGCTCAATTAGGGGTAGCAACCGCAGCAATAAGCAGGCCACACCCCTGCCCCGTACTCTTACCCACCCCTGTTTTTTTTGGGGTTTTTTTGGAGATGGCAGCCCTCCATCCTTCCGCTCCGTGAAGGTGGAACACCAACCACTGGCATCCCGCTCCGTGAATGCCTCTGTGGCTACTGCCGCTCCGTGCAGTGTTTTGCTGCCTCCTCTTTATTCACATCCTCTAGACTTGATGGATCCACAGTGTTTATCCCACACCCCTTTGAGTCCTTCACAGTTTTAGACTTCACCACTTCCTCCGGAAGGGCATTCCAGGCATCCACCACCCTTTCCGTGAAGAAATACTTCCTGACATTGGTTCTTAGTCTTCCTCCCTGGAGCCTCAGCTCGTGACCTCTGGTTCTGCTGATTTTTTTCTGATGGAAAAGGTTTGTCGTAGTCTTTGGATCATTAAAGTTTTTCAAGTATCTGAAAGTCTGAATCATATCACCCCTGCTCCTCCTTTCCTCCAGGGAGTACATATTTAGATTCTTCAATCTCTCCTCGTATGTCATCCAATGAAGACCCTCCACCTTCTTGGTCGCCCTTCTCTGTACTGCTTCCATCTTATCTTTGTACCGCTTCCATCTTATCTTTGTCTTCTGTTATCTCTTTTCTCCATCCTTGTAGGCAAATGCTGGCACTGGAGTTGAGGTTGTGGTGCATACCAGTGCAACAGGTGTGGACAGGTGTGGACATTGTTAAAAAATACCATTCTAGAAGCACAGTCCAGTTGCATCCAACGATTGCCAGCATGGTTAAAAGGTGAAGTAAAAGAGGCTATTTTAGCCAAAAGATCTTCATTCAAAAATTGGAAGAAGGATCCATCAGAAGAAAATAGAATAAAGCATAAGCACTGGCAAGTTAAATGTAAGACATTGATAAGATAGGCTAAGAGAGAATTTAAAAAGAAGTTGGCCATAGAGGCAAAAACTCACATTAAATTCTTTTTTAAATATATCCAAAGCAGAAAGCCTGTGAGGGAGTCTGTTGGACCATTGGATGATTAAAGTGTTAAAGGGGCACTTAGAGAAGATAAGGCCTTTGTGGAAAAATTAAACAATTTCTTTGCTTGGGTGTTCACTGAAGAGGATGTTGGAGAGATATCCATTCTGGAGAAGGTTTTCAGGGGTGATGATTCAGATCAACTGAACCAAGTCACGGTGAACGTGGAAGATTTGGTAAACCTGATGACAAACTGAAGAGTAGTAAATCACTGGATCAGATGGTATACACCCCAGGGTTCTGAAAGAACTAAAAAATGAAATTTCAGACCTATTTCAATTAATTTGTAACCTATCATTAAAATCATCCTATATACCTGAAGATAGGAAGATGGCCAATGAACCCCTATATTTAAAAAGGGATCCAGGGGTGATCCGGGAAACTATAGACCGATGAGCCTGACTTCAGTGCCAGGAAAAATCGTGAAAACTGTTATAAAGAATAAAATCACAAAACATTTAGATAGACATGGTTTGATGGGACACAGCCAACATAGATTTATCCAAGGGAAGTCTTGCCTCACAAATCTACATTTTTTTGAAGGGGTGAATAAACATGTGGACAAAGGTGAACCAGTAGATGTGGTGTATTTGGATTTTCAGAAGGCATTCGACAAAGTCCCACATGAAAGGCTTCTAAGAAAACTAAAAAGCCATGGGATAGGAGGTGATGTCCTTTTGTGGCTTACTAGTTGGTTAAAAGACAGGAAACAGAGAGTAGGATTAAATGATCAGTTTTCATAGTGGAAAAAGGTAAACAGTGGAGAACCTCAGGGATCTGTACTTGCACTGGTGCTTTTTAATATATCTATAAATGATCTGGAAAGGGGTATGACAAGTGAGGTAATCAAATTTGCAGATGACACAAAAATATGCAGATTAGTTAAATCTCAAGCAGATTGTGATGAATTGCAGGAGGACCTTGCAAGACTGGAAGATTGGGCTTCCAAATAGCAGATGAAATTTAATGTGGACAAGTGCAAAGTGATGTATATAGGGAAAAATAACCTTTGCTGTAGTTATACAATGTTAGGTTCTATCTTAGGAGTTACGACTGGGAAAAGAAATCTAGGCATCATAGTGGATAATACATTGAAATCTTCGGCTCAGTGTGCTGTGGCGGTCAAAAAAGGCAAATAGAATGTTAGGAATTATTAGGAAGGGAATGGCAAATAAAACAGAGGATGTCATAAATCTTCTGTATCGCTCCATGGAGAGACCATGGAATACTGTGTGCAGTTCTGTTCACTGCATTTCAAAAAGGTTATAGCTGCACTAGAGAATGTGCAGAGAAGGGCGATCAAAATGATAAGGGTCATGGAATGGCTGCCCTATGAGGAAAGGCTAAAAGAGTTAGGGCTGTTCAGTTTGGAGAAGAGACAACTGGGGGGGGGGGGGGGGGGGGGGGATATGATAGAAGCCTACAAAATAATGAAAGGACATGAACAAGTTAATGTAAATTGGTTATTTACTCTCTCAAAAAATAGAAGGACCAGATGGCACTCCATGAATTTTTTCACTCAGTGCATAGTTAAGCTCTGGAATTCATTGCCAGAGGATATGGTTACAGCAGTTAGTGTAACTTGTTTAAAAAATGTTTGGATGAGTTTCTAGAGGAAAAATCCATAAACTGCTATTACAGTAATTAATTAATAAGCAATATTAGCTTGTGATTTATCTAATGTTTGGGTACTTGCCAGGTCCTTGTGACTTGGATTGGCCACTGTTGGAAACAAGATATTGGGCTTGATGGACCCTTGGTCTGACCCAGTATGTTATGTTATGAGTAAAGTCAATAGTGGACCCTTGGGCCGGCTGAGGTGGACAGCGTCCACAGGAGTTAATAAGCCGGGAGGCGGCACTCAGCTGAAGCGGACTGATGGCGTCTTCACCCTGGAAACCCAAGACCCCCCCAGGAGGAGCCCGTAGGGGTCCGAGTCGCTGGGACTTAGGAGAATCGTGAATGAGTCCAAGGTTCAAGGCTGGCAGAAGACAAAGGAGAATCGTGAAGAAGACCAAGGTTCGTGGCTGGCTGAAGACAAAGGAGAATCGTGAAGAAGACCAAGGTTCGTGGCTGGCTGAAGACAAAGGAGAATCGTGAAGAAGACCAAGGTTCGTGGCTGGCTGAAGACAAGGAGAATCAGGAACCGGAGCTGGAGTCAGGATATGTAGACAGCAAGTAGAGCCCAGAGCTGGAGCCAAGGCACAGCAGGACCAAACAGAACCTGACCTGGAAGCAAGGCACGGCTGGGACAAGCTGGAACCGGAGCTGGAAGCAAGGCACGGCTGGAACAAGCAGGAACCAGGGCTGGAAGCAAGGCACGGCTGGAACAAGCTGGAACCGGAGCTGGAAGCAAGGCACGGCTGGAACAAGCAGGAACCAGGGCTGGAAGCAAGGCACGGCTGGAACAAGCAGGAACCAAGGCTGAAAGCAACGCTGGGAAGCAACTAAGCACACAGTAGAGTGACCCTCGTTGCAAAGGCAAAGCAAGGAAGTCAGACGCTGGTTTAAATAGCCGGCCAGCGTCTGACGTCAGGAACGGGGCGGTTCAGCACTTCCGGGTGCTGGACCTTTAAGAGCCCCCTGCTCGCGCGCGCGCGCGCGTTGCCTGGCAGTGGGAGGAGTCTGAGTCGTCCCTCGGCAGCGTCTCCACGTGGAGAGAGACGCTGCCATGCGGCCCTGCAGGCCCCAGGAGCAACGGAACGCGGCGAGACCGGGAGAGGCAGCAGAAAGGTAAGGACCCGGTCGCTAGCCTAGCGACCGGGACCGCAACAGTACCCCCCCTTTTACGCCCCCTCTTCAGAGGACTAGGCCTGTCAGGATGGTCCAGATGATATTGCTGTAGGAGAGTCTTGTCCAAGATGTTGCGGGCAGGCTCCCACGTATTGTCTTCGTCTCCACAACCTTCCCAGGCCAGCAAATACTCCCAACGTCTGTTGGCGAAACGAGCATCCAGGACCCCTCGTACCTGAAACGTAGGATCCCCATCCGTGGTGGTGGAAGCGTCGTCAAGAGGCCTGGGGTGGAATCTGGAAAGAATTACTGGTTTTAAGAGAGAGACGTGAAAGACATCATGAATGCGTAAAGTGGTTGGGAGTCGTAGACGGTAAGAGACCAACCCTACTCTTTCTGCTACGCGGAAGGGACCACAGAACTTGGGAGAGAGTTTCTTGGAAGGTTGCCTCAAATGAATGTTCTTTGTACTAAGCCACACTCGATCGCCTGGGAGGAAGGTGAATGCAGGTTTTCGGTGTCGATCATAGTAGCGTTTAGCAGTGCGTGCGACCTTCTGAAGACGGTGTTGAGTTGAGGACCACAATTTACTCAATTGGTCCGCGGACAATTGAGCAGCGGGTGAGGAGGTTGGTACAGGTAGAGGTAACGGTGGTTTGAGCTGTTTACCGTACACAATTTGAAAAGGGGATTTCCCCGTCGCCGTATGTATCTGATTATTATAGGCAAATTCAGCCCAAGGCAAAAGCTCCACCCAATTATCTTGTTTGTGGTTAATGAACGCTCGTAGGAACAACTTTAAAGAACGATTCATGCGTTCAGTTTGCCCATTACTTTGCGGGTGAAAAGCGGAAGAGAAACTCAACTGGATCTTAAATTTTTTGCATAAGGCTTTCCAATACCTGGCTGTGAATTGAGGACCTCTGTCTGAAACAATGTCCTGAGGCAGACCATGAATACGGAATACATGGTGTGTGAACAGAGAAGCCAGTTCAGTGGCGGAAGGTAATTTGGGTAAAGGCACAAAGTGAGCCATTTTAGAGAAGCGGTCCACCGTGACCCATACCACAGTCTTGCCTTGCGAAGGCGGGAGTTTCCACCATAAAGTCAGTGGCAATATGTGTCCAGGGTTCCGTGGGTATAGGTAACGGTTGTAGTAACCCTCTCGGGGGGCCATTAAGCGGTTTCTGCAGAGCGCAAGTGGGGCAAGAACTCACGTAAAGGGAAACATCACGTCGAAGACCTGGCCACCAATAGAAACGATTTATAAGATCCAAAGTTCTTAGTCTACCAGCGTGCCCCCGGTCAAGGAGTCGTGGCCCCAAGACAGGACTTCCCTCCGAAGCCTTTTAGGAACCGTAGTCTTACTTGAGGAACAAATGGAAGTAGTAGTTAGTTGAACACAGGCAGGATCCAGGATGGTTCGTGGAGAGTCGTCCTCTTCCTCCGGCTGACAGGTACGAGATAGAGCATCGGCTCGAACGTTCTTCTCCGCTGGTCGAAACTTGAGGATGAAATTGAAACGACTGAAGAAGAGTGACCATCTTGCTTGCCGCGAGTTTAGTCGTTGAGCTCGGGCCAAGTACAATAAATTTTTGTGGTCAGTGTACACTGTCACCGGATGATTAGCCCCCTCCAGCCATTGCCTCCACTCCTCGAAGGCTAACTTAATGGCTAGGAGTTCCTTGTCTCCGATGCCATAGTTACATTCAGCAGGCGAAAACTTTTTTAGAGAAGTAAGAAACATGGCATCAATTTGCCCGAAGTATCGTGTTGACTGAGCACCGCTCCAACAGCCAGATTCGAGGCATCGACCTCCAAGATGAAGGGTCGTTGTGGATCTGGGTGTCGTAGGCAGGAAGCGGCTAGGAATGCTTGTTTTAAGTCTTCAAAGGCAGCCGAGGCGGTAGTGGACCAATCGTGAGCGTTAACCCCTTTGCGAGTAAGCGCCGTGAGAGGAGCTACCTTCTGGAGTAATGTGGTATAAAATGCCTGTAAAAATTGGCGAATCCAAGGAATCGCTGTAGCGCCTTCAGGCCAGACGGGCGAGGCCAATTGACAATGGCCGCCACCTTCTCTGGGTCCATCTGGAAACCGGACGAGGAAACAATATATCCCAAGAACGGAAGCGACTCGCGCTCAAACTGACATTTTTCAAATTTAGCGTATAGATGATTGTCCCTTAGAGCCTGTAAGACTTGTTTGACGTGTTGGCGATGGGAAGAAAGATCTTGGGAATAGATCAGGACGTCATCAAGGTACACTATGACGAAGGAATGAAGCATCTCCCGGAGTACCTCATTCATCAGATTCTGGAAGACAGCAGGGGCATTACATAAGCCGAAAGGCATTACTAAGTATTCGTAATGTCCATCTCGCGTGTTGAACGCTGTCTTCCACTCGTCACCGGGACGAATACGAACCAAATTGTATGCTCCACGTAAATCCAATTTTGTAAAGATCTTGGCCCCCTGAAGTCTATCGAGCAGTTCTGGGATCAGAGGCAAGGGATAGCGATCTTTCTTAGTGATGGAGTTCAGACCTCGATAGTCTATGCACGGCCGGAGGGAGCCATCTTTTTTGGACACAAAAAAGAATCCTGCTCCTGTAGGGGAGTGCGAAGGACGAATGAACCCTTTGGCAAGATTCTCCGTAATGTAGTCTGACATTGCATGGGTTTCTGGCAGAGAAAGAGGGTATACCCTACCCCGCGGAGGAGTGGAACCAGGTAGTAAATCAATGGCACAGTCGAAGGGCCGATGGCATGGAAGCAGTTCAGCCTTTTGTTTGGAGAACACGTCAGCGTAATTCTGGTACGGCAAAGGAAGGTCCAGGGCAGAGTGAGAGAGTAATATCTCCGGTCTAGGAACGGGATCCAGGCAATTCTGGAAACAGGAAGGACTCCATTGCGCAATTTGGAGAGAGTCCCAATGGATCACCGGAGCATGTTGTTGCAACCAAGGGAGTCCCAGGACCACAGGGTGCACCGATTTATCAAGTAGCAAAAAGGAGATTGTCTCAGTGTGAAGCACTCCCGTCCGTAAAGTGAGAGGCATCGTAGTTTCAGAAATGGATCCAGGTAGAGGGGTTCCCTGGATAGAGGTAACCCGTAATGGAGGTATCCGGCGCTTAGTAGGTAGTCCTAATTGGTGTACCAGTTCTCTCCAGATAAAGTTCCCTCCGGCTCCGGAATCAATGAAAGCTAGAGTCTGAAAGGAGCCACCTGGATACTCCAACGTTATAGGAACTGTACATTGAGGAGTAGCATTAACATAGCCTAGGGGAACCTCCTCATCTCTCCCTAGACTTGAGCTTTTCCCGGTCTCGCAGGACACTGACCCAGGAAATGACCCTTAGTGCCGCAGTATAAGCACAGGCCTTGAGTACGGCGACGTGTCTTCTCCTCCTCGGTTAGGGGCGCCCGACCAAGCTGCATAGGTTCCTCAGAGGGGCTGTGGGAGGCTGATGATGTCTTGTGAGATAAAGTCAGAGACCTGGAGAAGGAGGGTGCCAAAGAGACAGGCCGACGAGGAACTCGACCCTCCTTAGCTCGTTGCTGCAATCGCCGGTCAATCCTCCCGGCCAAGTCTATCACCCCGTTCAGAGTGAAGGGCAGGTCGCGAGCCATCAGCTCGTCCTTGATACGGCCTGCAAGGCCTTCCAAGAAAATACCCCGCAAACAGTCATCCTGCCAGCCGAGTTCCATCGCCAGAGTACGAAATTCAATACCGTACTCCGCCAGAGAACGGGATCCTTGTCGTAGCTGTAGAATTTCAGTGGTAGCGGTGGTAGCACGAGCTGGCTCGTCAAAAGTCTGTTTGAAGTGAGTCACGAAAACCTGTAAATTGTGCAGCATGGCGTCCTGTTTCTCCCACATGGGAGAGGCCCATAGCATAGCTCTCCCATCGAGCAGAGACAAAATATATGCTACCTTGACGGCATCAGACGGGAACTGCCCTGGTAGCAAAGTGAAGCGGATGAAACACTGATTCAAAAACGCCCTGCACGATCTGGCATCCCCGGAGTATCGAGTAGGCGCTGGAAGCTGAGTCTGCGCGGGAGCTAGAACCGCCGGTGGAGGCGGGGGTTGTGCCACCGGAGGAGGATTGGCGTCCAAGCGACTGGCTAGGCGATCCACCGTAGCAGCCAAGACTTCCAGACATTGCTGTTGCTGCTGGATTCTTTGGGCCATGCCAGGGATGGCCTGCATAGGAGCGGAGTCCGCCGAGTCCATGGCCTTTGCAAACTGTTATGTTATGAGTAAAGTCAATAGTGGACCCTTGGGCCGGCTGAGGTGGACAGCGTCCACAGGAGTTAATAAGCCGGGAGGCGGCACTCAGCTGAAGCGGACTGATGGCGTCTTCACCCTGGAAACCCAAGACCCCCCCAGGAGGAGCCCGTAGGGGTCCGAGTCGCTGGGACTTAGGAGAATCGTGAATGAGTCCAAGGTTCGAGGCTGGCAGAAGACAAAGGAGAATCGTGAAGAAGACCAAGGTTCGTGGCTGGCTGAAGACAAAGGAGAATCGTGAAGAAGACCAAGGTTCGTGACTGGCTGAAGACAAAGGAGAATCGTGAAGAAGACCAAGGTTTGTGGCTGGCTGAAGACAAGGAGAATCAGGAACCGGAGCTGGAGTCAGGATATGTAGACAGCAAGTAGAGCCCAGAGCTGGAGCCAAGGCACAGCAGGACCAAACAGAACCTGACCTGGAAGCAAGGCACGGCTGGGACAAGCTGGAACCGGAGCTGGAAGCAAGGCACGGCTGGAACAAGCAGGAACCAGGGCTGGAAGCAAGGCACGGCTGGAACAAGCTGGAACCGGAGCTGGAAGCAAGGCACGGCTGGAACAAGCAGGAACCAGGGCTGGAAGCAAGGCACGGCTGGAACAAGCAGGAACCAAGGCTGAAAGCAACGCTGGGAAGCAACTAAGCACACAGTAGAGTGACCTCGTTGCAAAGGCAAAGCAAGGAAGTCAGACGCTGGTTTAAATAGCCGGCCAGCGTCTGACGTCAGGAACGGGGCGGTTCAGCACTTCCGGGTGCTGGACCTTTAAGAGCCCCCTGCTCGCGCGCGCGTTGCCTGGCAGTGGGAGGAGTCTGAGTCGTCCCTCGGCAGCGTCTCCACGTGGAGAGAGACGCTGCCATGCGGCCCTGCAGGCCCCAGGAGCAACGGAACGCGGCGAGACCGGGAGAGGCAGCAGAAAGGTAAGGACCCGGTCGCTAGCCTAGCGACCGGGACCGCAACACAGTATGGCTAACTTAACCGGGATATTCAGTGTTGCGGGAGCACCGCTGATCATACCCAGAAATCCTAAAAGTTAACCAGATAGGTATATCCAGCTAACTTTAGATCTGCCTTCTTCACAGCCAGATTTAGCTGGTTAGGTTTACCAGCTAACACCACTCTTCCCCGAAATGCCTACTGCCAGTCCCAGGAATGCCCCTGATATATATGGCTACATTCTAGCCAGATAAAGAGCTATCCGGCTAGAGTTTAGCCAGATAAATTGCCGAATATCGCAACTAAGTCACTTAGATAACTTTTCAGTTATCCTCTAAATGGCGTTTGAGTATCTATCCTGAAATGTTTAATTAATTGCCTTATTAGCCACTATTCTGCCTCTGCAGCCTTTGCTACAAATTTGAATAGCAATTGTTTTTATTTTCCATCCTGTTGAAATAGCTATTTGCTTCTGGCTGATTTCCAGTGGTGAATCAATCATTTGATATTATTTGATGGGATCTGTGTAACTGGTGCTACTTATTTGTACTCCTCATTCTAAATCTTCCTCTTAGTATCTTTTACATTGTTCTCTTGTCAATCTCTGTGATTCTCTCTCTTTGTCATACTTATGTCCTGTTATATTTGTTACAGTCTCTTCACCTATCATGCTTTCTTTCCTCTCAATCCATTACTACCATCTCCTCCATCTATCTTAGTACCACCCAACCTAATCTATTTTCTTTTCCTCACATCGTTTCTCCATCAGTCCCTTTGTTTTCCAGGCTTGTTTATTCAGAGGTAGAGCAAATGATGCCATTATTCTGGTGTGGCTCCTCATATAGGCCCCTGAGTGGATTTCCTCTGCTGACTCTTCTCTGTTCAGCAGTCTGTGTAAGACTACCACTGCTGCCACCAGCTCATGGTGCCTTGTAGCTTTAGGAACCAGTTTATCACAATTAATGCACCAGAGCTAGTTTTGCCACTGATGAATAGAAAATAGTAGCAGAGGAGATCATGGAACAAACAAAAGTAAGAAATAGTCTAAAAACCTTAGTCTACATTTTGCAGTATTCTCTAAATCAGTTCCTGATGAGAAACACCCTTCATGCTGTGCTGTCACTTACCCTTCGGTGTCTGTTACCTGCAGCTGTTCATTTGCTGAAAGTTTTTTTAAGCTATTTCAAAAAATATCCCTATAGACATTACAGCTGCATCTTAGCATAAATGCACAGCAATTTTAAAGTATATAATTAAATTTCACTAATATGCATTGATTCCATGATCTGCTTGCTAAATGTGTGCATTTTTATGTAGACCTATTTGCAAAGTTTCAGTATCTGACTTGCAATTCATAATTTAGTAATCAACAGGAAATAACACACATTATTTTGCCTTTCTATGGTAAAATGTAAAGGATAAAATTGCAATTCTCTAATATGTACCCATTCTATGATATACTTGCTAAATGTATGCATTTTGTCATGTAGACCCTTCTGCATAGTTTCAATGTTTGTCTTGCAGTTCAGAATTTGGTAATCAAGAAGGAATAACATTTATTATTTTTCTTTCCATGGTAAGATGTAAAGAATGGGAGAAGCTCTGCATCCATTTCTAGACCATTAGAACAGATTATCTACATATATTAATAGTCTAAAACATGCATGCAGTGGAGGAGCAGCCTAGTGGTAGAACAGCAGGCTATAAACCAGGAAACCAGACGTCAAATCCCACTGTTGCTCCTTGTGATCTTGGACAAGTCACTTTATCCTCCATTGCTTCAGGTACCAAATTATAGGGAAATACCTAAATGTAATTTGCTTAAAAAAGTGTAAAAAGCAGAATATAAAAATCTAAATGACAAAAAAGAACCAAGAAGAGAGGGAGCTATTTTAGATTTAATTCTTAGTGGAACGCAGGATTTGGTGAGAGAGGTAACTGTGGTGGGGCCACTTGGCAACAGTGATCATAACATGATCAAATTTAAACTAATAACTGGAAGGGGGACAATAAGTAAATCTACAGCTCTAACACTAAATTTTGAAAAGGGAAACTTTGATAAAATGAGGAAAATAGAAAAAAACTGAAAGGTGCAGCTGCTAAGGTTAAAAGTGTTCAACAGGCTTGGACATTGTTTAAAAATACAATCCTAGAGGTGCAGTCCATATGTATTCCACGCATTAAGAAAGGTGGAAGGAAGGCAAAACGATTACCATCATGGTTAAAAGGTGAGGTGAAAGAGGCTATTTTAGCCAAAAAAACATCCTTCAAAAATTGGAAGAAGGATCCATCTGAAGAAAATAGGATAAAACATAAGCATTGTCAAGTTAAGTGTAAAACATTGATAAGACAGGCAAAGAGAGAATTTGAAATGAAGTTGGCCATAGAGGCAAAAACTCATAATAAAAACTTTTTAAAATATATCCGAAGCAAGAAACCTGTGAGGGAGTCGGTTGTACCATTAGATGACCAAGGGGTTAAAGGGACTCTTAGGAAAGATAAGGCCATTGCAGAAAGACTAAATTAATTCTTTGCTTCCGTGTTTACTAATGAGGATGTTGGGGAGATACCAGTTCTGGAATTGGTTTTCAGCAGTGATGAGTCAAATGAACTGAACAAAATCACTGTGAACCTGGAAGATGTAGTAGGCCAGATTGACAAACTAAAGAGTAACAATTCACCTGGACTGGATGGTATGCATCCTAGGGTACTGAAGGAACTCAAAAATGAAATTTCTGATCTATTAGTTAAAATTTGTAACCTATCATTAAAATCATCCATTGTACCTGAAGACTGGAGGTTGGCCAATGTAACCCCAATATTTAAAAAAGGCTCCAGGGGCAATCCGGGTAACTATAGACCAGTGAACCGACTTCAGTGCTGGGAAAAATAGTGGAAACTATTTTCAAGATCAAAATCGTAGAGCATATAGAAGGACATGATTTAATGGAACACAGTCAACATGGATTTACCCAAGGGAAGTCTTGCCTAACAAATCTGCTTCATTTTTTTGAAGGGGTTAATAAACATGTGGATAAAGGTGAACCGGTAGATGTAGTGTATTTGGATTTTCAGAAGGCGTTTGACAAAGTCCCTCATGAGAAGCTTCTTCGCAAACTAAAAAGTCATGGGATAGGAGGTGATGTCCTTTCATGGATTACAAACTGATTAAAAGACAGGAAACAGAGAGTAGGATTAAATGGTCAATTTTCTCAGTGGAAAAGGGTAAACAGTGGAGTGCCTCAGGGATCTGTACTTGGACCGGTACTTTTCAATATATATATAAATGATCTGGAAAAGAATACGACGAGTGAGGTTATCAAATTTGTGGACGATACAAAATTATTCAGAGTAGTTAAATCATAAGCAGACTGTGATATATTACAGGAGGACCTTGCAAGACTGGAAGATTGGGCATCCAAATGGCAGGTGAAATTTAATGTGGACAAGTGCAAGGTGCTGCCTATAGGGAAAAATAACCCTTGCTGTAGTTACACAATGTTAGGTTCCATATTAGGAGCTACCACCCAGGAAAAAGATCTAGGCATCATAGTGGATAATACTTTAAAATCATCGGTTAAGTGTCCTGCAGCAGTCAAAAAAGCAAACAGAATGTGAGGAATTATTAGGAAGGGAATGGTTAATAGAACGGAAAATGTCATAATGCCTCTATATCGCTCCATGGTGAGACCACACCTTGAATACTGTATATAATTCTGGTCGCCACATCTCAAAAAAGATATAGTTGCGATGGAGAAGGTACAGAGAAGGGCAACCAAAATGATAAAGGGCATGGAACAGCTCCCCTATGAGGAAAGGCTGAAGAGGTTAGGGCTGTTCAGCTTGGAGAAGAGATGGCTGAGGGGGGATATGATAGAGGTCTTTAAGATCATGAGAGGTCTTGAACGAGTAGATGTGACTCGGTTATTTACACTTTTGAATAATAGAAGGACTAGGGGGCATTCCATGACATTAGCAAGTAGCACATTTAAGACTACTCAGAGAAAATTATTTTTCACTCAACGCACAATTAAGCTCTGGAATTTGTTGCCAGAGGATGTGGTTAGTGCAGTTAGTGTAGCTGGGTTCAAAAAAGGTTTGGATAAGTTCTTGGAGGAGAAGTCCATTAACTACTATTAATCAAGCTTGCTTAGGGAATAGCCACTGCTATTAATTGCATCAGTAGCATGGGATCTTCTTGGTATTTGGCTAATTGCCAGGTTCTTATGGCCTGGTTTGGCCTCTGTTGGAAACAGGATGCTGGGCTTGAAGGACCCTTGGTCTGACCCAGTATGGCAATTTCTTATGTTCTTATTCCCTTATTCAAAATAAATGTGTTATGTAACTTATTTAATCAGAACAAAAAGGCACAAGCAGTAAGGTACCAATACAAAATATATATCATGTCATTTCTGGTCAGTTGTATTTTTGAACCTCGTGATATGGGTGATATTGTATTTATTTATTTATTTATTTAATGATTTTTATATACCGAATTTTCATGCGAGCAATTCAAATTGGTTTGCAGTAGTTAGCAAATATTCATTTAAAAATATTTGCATTTCCAAAAGAAGAAAGGAAGTAGATGCATAGTTTCATAATGTAAATAAATAAAATAGTAAACTAAAAATAGTAGGCTAAATAATCATAAAATTTAAACAATTAGAGAGGCAGTATAGTAGGAGTAGAGATAATAAAATCATAAATATATTCATTACCTTTGTATAAAATCAGTAGTTTGAACTCATTATGTTAATAGCTCTTGGAAGGCTTTTTTAAAAAGGCAAGTTTTGATGCCCTTTTTAAATAATTTGATGTCTGCTTCTAATCGTAATGTTTTTTAATTTCATTAAAAAATGCATTTTTCAGTTGGTGGTTCAGGCCTTTGTTTTGCCTCAGATTGATTACTGTTGGTGGAGTTACCGGTTAAGTGTATTCACAGGCTGTAGGTTATGCAAAATATGGCAGCAAGGTTGATTTATGGTTATCCTCAAAGAGTCAGTGCAGCTCCTTTAATAAGGCAGCTATCACTAATTCCTGGTTCAACAAAGAGTCCAATTTAAGATCATGAATTTAAAGTACAACGTGACCAAAGGACAGGGGGCAAAGTACTTACAACAGCTGGAAGAGATTTACAAACCAAGGAGATGTCTCTGTTCAGCATCAGAGATCTTATTTAATGTTCTGACAGTTAAGGAGGTATCAAGAAGCACAATTAGCTGGAGACATTTTTCCTTCATAGGCCCTGAATTATGGAATTCAGCTCCAAAGGAGTTCCAGATGGAGCCAAATTATCTTTGGTTTAGGAAGAGAGTGAAATCTTGACTCTTTGTATGTTAGACCTGTAAGCAGTATATTCTAAATCGCTGGTAATTTAAAATAATTTTATTTTAGGTTTAAGTTTTTATTTAATTTGTATAATTTGTTATTTTTGTTTTATTATTGTTTATTGAGAAATATTGTTTTTGTTCAAACTTGTACACCACACCAACCGAGGATTCCCTCCGTGAACGATTAATAAGAATGAATAATTGAAATGAAATGTGCCTTTTAGGAGTGGGGAAGACAAAAACATTTTGTTTTGTTTCATTTTTTGGTGGGGGATTCCCCCAAATTTTATTTTGTATAATGTTTATTTCATTTATTTAGTTAGAAAAACAACAAAATAAATGTTAAAAAAAAGCCTCCAAAAATGGAAAAACAAAGAAATGGGGATCCCAAGGTCTCCTGTTCCCCCCACCTGCAAAAATGCCAGAGCCAGATCCTCCCCAGCCCTCTTTTACCCAGTTTGGGGGGGGATCCGCAGATAAGGTCTAGGCCCAGCTGAAGACCTAGGTCAAGGCACCAGAGTCATGCTCGGGTTTAGGCCAGGACTCTTGCTTTGGGTCTTGGCCTATTTCATAGACTAGTGACTAATTTTTTTAATTGTTTTTCAGAATTGGAGGTGTTCCAACTTTGCCTTTGCCTGTCTTCCTCAGCTCACTATCTCCAATGCGGGAGCCTGTGCTGCATTCTATTCTGCCGGATTTGTTGCAAATTACCAGCCACAGCAGCACCCCTTAGCCTGGTAGGACTTAACACCAAGCCCCCTATTGACATCACCTTGATGCCAGGATAAGAAGGATGGACAATCACTGGAGGCATTCCAACTTTGCCTGTCTTCCTTAGTTCCCTCCCTCCAATGCAGAAGCCTGTGCTACATTGTATTCTGCCTAATTTGCTGTGAATGACCAGCCACACCAGCATTCCTTAGCCTGGTAAGGCTTGACACCATACCCCCTATTCAGGCCCAGCACCTCTGGGTGTGCAAACCGTGAAATTGCACAGGGTAGCACAGCCGGGTGGGGGCAACATTGGGAACAGGAAGAGACCCGCATGGCAGCCAGTAGACCCCATCCCACTGACAGCAGAAGAAGCAGGAGGTCCACACGCCATATTCCAATGCACAAGAGGAAGCCTGTCCTCAGCTTCTCATGTGCCAGCCCAACAGTATTCAACACTGATAGTGTTAGCACTTCCTTTATGCTCATCTGGTGCAGGTGTCGGCATGCAGGAAGAGCTGGAAAACGCCTACTCTCCCCATTGAATGAGATACATTTCCATGCAGCAGCACAGTGGAGAACGAATAAGAGGCCCCATGGACCCTGCCTGCCTGGAGAAAAAGGCACAAGATGAGTTTTGGAGGTTTGTTTGGTCCCATTTGTGAGACTGACAATTTCTGAATGATTCAGAAACAAAATACTTTTGATGCAACTCCAACAATGCTCTCTGCTTCAACAGCAAGAGGTAACGGGGAATTGGACTCAAACAGCAACCAACCCAGACTTTGACGGTCTGGGAAACTGATAAATATGAGGGTGACTTGTATGGCATGGCAGGTACTACCATAAGCTTGCTGGGCAAACTGGATGGACCGTTTGTCCTTTTCTGCTGTCATTTCTATGTTTCTATGTAAGAAAAATGGCAAAACTGAAAACTGAAGATGGGAAAACAGAAAAACATGTTTTATTTTATGATGGAGAATCAGTTGCAGAAAAGATTGCAAATAAAGGTCAAATGGATGCATATATGTGTGTGTGTGAATGGGAGCCTGTCTGGGATGGATGTCTGTGTGTGAATGAAGGCCTGCCTGGGATAGCCTAGTGGATATGAATAGGAGCCAGACTGGGATGGGTATGATGGGTTTTTGGAATGGGTGGGTTTGTGTATGTGTGCGCACGTGCACATGCATGCATGCATGCATGCATGGGAGGCTTCCTGGTATGGGAGGTATGTGTGTGTGAGAATGGGAGACTGCCTGAGATGGGTCAGTGTGTGTGAATGTGAGCCTGCCTGGGATTTGGGTGGATGTAAATGGGATTCTGCCAGGGATTTAGGTGGGTGTATGTGAATTAGAGTCTACCTGAAATCTGACTAGCTGAGGGTGTGTGAATGGGAGTCTGCTTGCAGGTGTGGGTCTGAATGAGAACTTGCCTGGGTTGTGTGTGTCTGTGAAAGAGAGAGAGAGAATGGGGCTGCAGATGCATCCTAACCTGCCAGCAGGTGAAGAGGATGGCCCAGGACTGCTGGCAGATCCCAATCAAAGAAGAGCTGGAGACACCTGGATGTGTGTGAGAGAAAGAAGCACATGTGTGTGAGCGTTTGTGTATATATACAGTATATAAGAAAGAGAGGAAAAAATTTGTTCAGCCCACTCCCTCTAGTCCATGACAATCTCAGGAGACTAAAAATCAAAAGTTCCCAGGTATGGGGAGTGTGAATTTTTTAAAATCCTTTTTAGTTTTATTTTTTGGGTGTTATTTGACGTCTGTTGTTTTGAAATATTTTATTGGCGTTTGGGACATTTAAAAAAATTGTATGAGGTTTTAATTATTTGATCTTTTGTCATCTGTTTTTGAAATATTATTATTAGGATGTTTTTACTATTATGATTATGTATTTATTATATTTCTTGATTTTGTTTGATATTTGAGGAATGGTGATGGCTCTGGTTTTTTATTGTTGCACTGCATAGAGAGTCTGGCTTCTTGTTCCAGTTCAGGTTTTGTCATGTTTGTATTTCTACATTATGGTTGCTCTGTTATGTATTTGGTAAGGGTCTGTTTATGTTCTGCATTTGTGAATGAGGTGAGGTATTCTCCTAATAGGAAGTATATTAATATCTTAGGTCTTTCAGAGTGTTACGCCCACAGACAACACACAACAGGCATAATACCATATGGATTCCAAGTGGTTTTTTTGCAGGGATTTCTGGTTGGCATCACAGCAGTGCACGTAAATATAATGTAAGTGAGATTTTAATCCTAGAATACTCTACTTTGATATTTTTCATGTAAAATGTTGCTATAAATGCTTAACTCTTAACTGTGTGTGTGGAATGGGCCGGGGGTGGTTGGGTGAAGGGAATGTGTTGTGCAAAGTTACAAGGTTTGCCTAGGGCATCTAATTCCCTTGTACTGGCCATAGATTCTGGGGCAGAGGGTGAAAACCCGGGGGCTGGGGGAGCTGTCGGTTTTTAGAGTTTGTATTGCTGGAAAGAACTGGGCTTTTTTTTTTTTTGTGGACCTAGAACGGAGACTGAATGAACTGGGGGGATGGGGGCAGCACAGTAATTGTTCACACAGGGCAGCAAAAAGGCTAGCACTGGCCCTGCCCCTATTGACATCACCTGGGCACCTGGCTAAGAGGCACACAGGGCTGGTGCAATGTTATTGGACGCCCTTGTGCTGCCCCCCCGCGCCCCCCCCCCCCACCTGTTTCGGCACCGACTGTGTGCTTCTAAGGGCACTGAGCCGCAGGGGGCGCCAAAGAGCAGCCACGTGGTGCCGCAAGCGGGGCCTATCCCGCTCGTGGCAAAGAGAAATAGAAACAATCGGCGCCGAAACAGGTGGGGGGGAGGGGCGAGACACTGTGTGCTTCTCAGGGCCGCGAATGGCATGCTGCTTGTGGCCCTGAGAAGCACACAGTCTCCATTTCTGTTCGCCGCGAGCCAGATAGGTCCCGCTTGCAGCACCACGTGGCTGCTCTTCGGCGCCCGCTACGGCTCGGCACCCTAGGCAACCGCTGAAGTTTGCCTAATGGACGCGTTGGCCCTGGTGGAACGGACCATCATCGGAGGGCTTTCTCCTTTGTGCACCTCTGCGCGCCACAGTGAAAACCTTTTCGTTGAAGTTTGAATTGTTCTGCCGAACACAATCAATAAATCCTCTTTTTTTTTTCCTGGATACATTTTTGGGATGGACATTCATCATCCCTTCCATTGATTTGATCTCTCCACTGCTGTGACATGAATATTTCAACCATCTTAGGAGATATGGCGATATTTGCCACAAACATTACAAGAGAAATCACCATACTCTTCTCGCAAAATATATATTTAAATCCGACTTCTTTTATGGCAGTGATGTGTACGCTCTCTTTGCTAGCTCTTAATGCTCAATCTTTAAAAAATGAAACTCCGATCATTCATGATTTAATTGAATCAACACAACTGAACTGTCTATTAATCTCTGAATCTTGGCTCACTGATATATACACTGTTATACTTAATAAGATATGTCCAAATGATTTCATATCAATATCAGAACCCAGACCTAACCATTGAGGTGGAGGACTATTAGCTGTTATTAAATCTGCTATGCATTCTAGAAAAATACCAATTAACATTAATTGTCTATATGAAATTATACTTATCTCAACCTCATTAGTTAATCTATGTCTGGTTTACTGCCCTCTGGGAGTTTTAAAAACTGACCTCTCTCCACTACTTGAAACAATATCATCTTTACCTGTAGATTTAACAAACATCATTGTTGTAGATGATTTTAATCTGCATATTGATGAAATACCACCCTCTTTCAAAGCACAAACACTTTTAAATGTTATATCAGGACCAGGCTGGGAACAGCTGGTAAACTCAGCCACTCATAAACATGGTAAAGTATTAGACTTGGTTTTTGCAAACTCCAATTTTGTTGAGCAAAAACTACAGTCATAATGACTGACAAAATTCCATGCTCTGACTGTTATGCTTGCCGCCTGCAGCAGCCCCGCGGTATGGCCCTCTCACCTCTCTACACAAGCTTCATGCTCCAGCTCCTCATCGCTGGTGGCGGTGGGCCACCAGTCCTGACCTTGGACTTCCACCAGCACCTCCAGCCCTGCTCAGCTTCCCAGGACCTCCAGTCAGGATGCCTCCATCCGTCAGGCCTCTCCGTGGGGTTCACACAGAGACGTCGCCGGCAGCACGGCACCCCTCCCTAGGCGCGTGCACCAGTGAAACCTTTGAAGGGCCCGCAGCGGGAATCTGACCGCAGACCCGGATGTTGCTGTCAGTTCTCTCAGCATATAAAAGCTCAGGCAGCACTCCTCAGCATTGCCTTTGCAACAGGTCGCCTTGGTCTCCTGTTCCGGTTTCCAAGTTCTAGTTGCCTTGCACTTGTCTTGTTCCTGTGATTCCTGGTTCCTGTTCCTTGTGTTCATCTCATCTGCCTACTGGATCAACAACCTAGTTCTGACCTCTGCTACGCCTGACCTTGCCTGCCTTCTCCGTGCCTTGACCATTGCTATGTATGACTTCGCCTCAGACTTTCTTGAGTCTAGAGTTCCACGTTGCTTGCTACACCTTCCAAGTGCCGCCAGCTTCCATTCAAGCTTGACAGTGACGCCTCTGTCCCTATCCTCTGGACACGGACTATTAAGGCTTCAGCCTTCCTTTGCTCAGGCACCTTCATTTCCTTCTTGTCCCTTGGTGCTTGAGTTCCTGTTCCATAACCCGTCCGGGATAGGACCACGCTACCTGCTGGCTGCTGTCTCTAGGCTGAACCATCTCCTACCTGTACTCAACTTTGAGGCCTGCCTAAGTCCTGCCGGCCCCGGCACCCAAAGGTTCAACCCGAGGAGAACATGGGCTGGTATAGGTGAAGCTCCAGTGGCCTCCAGCTTCAGCCCATTCTGCCTGCTGACGGTGGGGACCCGTAGGTCCTTGCCTACGGGTTGCGTCAACCCCACCTCAGCCCAAGGATCCACCTCCTACACAACATTGACCTCACCTAATTTCACCAAAATGTGTGATTAGAGTAGCCAACTTTGAAGTAACTGAAAATAAGATGAAAATATTAAGAAGTAAGACATCCAATCCCAAACAATGTATTGAAATCTTGTTGCCTATGTTACCTGATACACCAGGCGACAATATTGTTGATGCTCTAAATGAATGGAATAGTTCCATCACAACCATAATGGATTCTATTGTCACAGAAAAACTCATGTTGACCCACATAAAAAACTGTTTTCCTTGGTTCACACCTCACTTAATATATATGAAAAGAATATTAAGACGTCATGAACGTCAATGGCACAAGAATCCACTCCCTGTCTGCAAGAATGCCTTTATGTTGCGTGTGGGAAGCTAGGTAACATCAAGGAGCACCCTGCAGCGCTTCTCACCCCACAGTCATGGGAGGGGAAGTGAGGGAAACAGCTTGGTCTTCACCTGGAACTGGAAAGAAGCAGCGATGTAAGTGCTGCGATCATTAGACCCGCCCCCCCCATGACGTCACTAACATCGGACCGTTAAAACAGCTTCAACACCAGGCGTTGCGCGCCAAAGGGGCTCTCCCCTTTGTGCACCCCTTCGTGCAAACCTTTGTGTATATGTAAAAATTTATATTTATGTTTCCTTTGTTAACTAAGCTGTTTCATTGTATTCGACTAAGGAATTTTTTCCTGTGTTTTCTGTTTCACTGTAAACCGGCATGATTTGCATTTAATGCAAGAATGTTGGTATATAAAAGTTAAAAATAAATAAATAAATAAATTTATCAAAATACAGGAAACAAATAGACACAGCAAAAAAAGCTTATTACTCAAGGAAGTCACATGATGTGGTGAACTTGGGCAGATGTGTGCTTCAGGGCTCTGGGTGTCATCCTCCTGTAATCATTAAGTAAACTATCCATCTGTGGCTTAAGTCAAGTGTTTTCTAGGCAGGGGTAAACTTGTCTATTGCAAGTATATGCAGAAAACACCAATGATTATGCACTTGAAATGGGAGAAAAAGGAGCGAGAGAAGTGAAAAGTACTCAGACAAAATGGCTGCCAATCAGGAACAAGTGAGTAGGCCTGTGCTGGGCAGCGACTCTATCACAGAAATATCTGCAGCAGTAGCAACAGCTTTGGATAGCAAATTAAACTCTATTTCAGAGCAAATCAATGAGTTAAAAGCTTTGATAATGGAATTTGAGCCTCAGCTAGAAACTGTGGAGGGGAGGGTATTCCTCTTAGAGGATGACTCAGTGGTGCTCACAAGTAGTTAAAAAAACAAGTGGATATGCAGGAGGATAAAATTGAAGACCTAGCAAATAGGTCTAAAGAAGTATTATCAGGCTAGTTGGCTTGGAGGAAACAATAGAAAATCACAACAAGCCGGCTTTCTTAAAAAAATGGTTGCCAGAGAAATTAAATTTACCAAAGTTGGTGGGAGACTTCAGGATTGAATGTGCACACCAACTGGGGAGTAAACACAATGGGGAAAGGTGACCTAGAATCACGATAGCTAAAGTGCTCAATTTTATGCACAAACAACTGCTGCAAACTTAGGGGCGGATTTTCAGAGCCCTGCTCGCCTAAATCCGGGCGGATTTAGGCGAGCAGGGCCCTGCGCACCGGTGCGCCTATGTTCAATAGGCCTACCGGCGCGCGCAGACCCCGGGACTCGTGTAAGTCCCGGGGTTTTCCGAGGGGGGCGTGTCGGGGGCGTGTCGAGGGGGCGGGCCCGATCCGCGCGGCGTTTTCGGGGCGGGCTGTGGCATTTCGGGGGCGTGGTTACGGCCCGGGGCGGTCCGGGGGCATGGCCGCGCCCTCCGGACCCGCCCCCAGGTTGCGTCCCGGCGCGCTAGCGACCCGCTGGCGCACAGGGATTTACGTCTCCCTCCAGGAGGCGTAAATCCCCCGACAAAGGTAAGGGGGGGGGTTTAGACAGGGCCGGGCGGGTGGGTTAGGTAGGGGAAGGGAGGGGAAGGTGAGGGGAGGGAACGGAGGTAGGCTGCGCGGCTCGGCGCACGCCGGCTATACGGAATCGATAGCCTTGAGCGCGCCAATCCCGGATTTGCGCGGCTATGCGCGTATCTACTAAAATCCAGCGTACTTTTGTTTTCGCCTGATGCGCCAACAAAAGTACGCCAAATCGCGCTATTTGAAAATCTACCCCATATTGTAAAATTTAGTCAGTGACATACCAAGAAAGACAAGTGCATATCTTCCAAGATTACTCGGCAAGAGTTTCTCTGCAGCATAAAGAATTCAGTCCACTTTGTTATGAGCTGGTAAAAATACAAATCAAATTCGTGCTGCAGCACCCAGCACACCTAAGAATATGGCATGCAGGCACCTTTCAGATATTTGACAAAGTGGAATCAGCAAAGTAATTTATTACTAAGTTACCTTGATTTTCCTAAAGAACTGCAGATTTCAAGTTTTAAAGTTTAAAGAACTCAAGTTACTGCATGTTCTTGTTATTGCCAATTTTATATTCCGGAAGTCTCGCCTCCGGTTAATCTGACAGAACAGTCCAGTTATTTTATCGGAATCACGTTATGGGGCAGACATGAAGCAGTCATTGTGACATACACAACCTCTCCAGTGGGTGGTTTGAAGACTGCTTCCAGTGTCCGTCCACCAGAGCAGGCAGCAGAGGATTAGGAGGAGGTATAAGAAAGGGTTTACAGGTGCTTACTTGATATGTATAGTCCTTTGATCATTTGGGAAGGAAATCCGTGCTGACTTATTCTAGTTCTAAGCAAGAGATAGCTCTATTGAGATGGGATAGTGTAATCTCAGCAGACCATGAAATGTGAAGAGAGTGGGGAAAGGTGATTACATTTCAAAGGGACTCATAGGTACAGAGCTCATACTGGAGACAGCCCCCTAGGACTTGAGGTGTACTTGTGAAACCGGCGGTTTTAACTGCATTAGAGAGCAAATAAAAAGTAACACCTCAAGTCAGAGGCTAACTGAAAGGACCTGGGCTCCTAAGTGGAGTTTCAGCTCTCATCCAAGGCTAAGAAGTTATGAAGCCCTATCGTAGCCGTACTGGAGATGACCTGATAATCCAGCTCTAAGACTTTTTAGGCAATTAACTAGGGGTGTGCATTCGTTTTGAACTTAAATGGAAAACGCAACTTATTTTTTTTTTTAACTTAAAAAAATGATGAGGCGTAAACGATCGGATTTCCAACTTATTCAACATAGCTATGTTGAATACGTTGGAAATCGCGATTGTTGATCTAAATAAAAATTTAAACCCCTCACCCTCCTTAATCCCCCCCCAAGACTTACCAAAACTCCCCAAGCTGGCCAAAAGTTCTGTGAGGGTCCCGGGAGCGGACCCGAGGGGAATCACGTGACGTCCGCGTCACTCCGTCGTGACGCCGACGTCACGTGGTCCATCGCGGTTCCGCTCCCGGAACCCTCGTTGGGCCCAAAAGGAACTTTTGGCCAGCTTGGGGGGGCCTCCTGACCCCCCCAAGCTGGCCAAAAGTTCAGTTTGTTCAAAACGAGGGCTCCGGGAGCGAAATCCCGGTGGACCACGTGACGGCCGCGTCATCGACGTGACGCGGCCGTCACGTGGTCCACCGGGATTTCGCTCCCGGAGCCCTCGTTTTGAACAAACTGAACTTTTGGCCAGCTTGGGGGGGCCTCCTGACCCCCCCAAGCTGGCCAAAAGTTCCTTTTGGGCCCAACGAGGGGTCCGGGAGCGGAACCGTGATGGACCACGTGACGTCGGCGTCACGACGGAGTGACGCCGACGTCACGTGATTCCCCTCGGGTCCGCTCCCGGACCCCTCGTTGGGCCCAAAAGGCACTTTTGGCCAGCTTGGGGGGGTCAGGAGGCCCCCCCAAGCTGGCCAAAAGTGCCTTTTGGGCCCAACGAGGGGTCCGGGAGCGGAACCGCGATGGACCACGTGACGTCGGCGTCACGACGGAGTGACGCGGACGTCACGTGATTCCCCTCGGGTCCGCTCCCGGACCCCTCGTTGGGCCCAAAAGGCACTTTTGGCCAGCTTGGGGGGGGCCTCCTGACCCCCCCCAAGCTGGCCAAAAGTTCAGTTTGTTCAAAATGAGGGCTCCAGGAGCGGAACCCCGGTGGACCACGTGACGGCCGCGTCATCGACGTGACGCAGACGTCACGTGCTCCTCGCAAAACCACTGGGAGGAATGGCTTCCTGACTCCCCGCTGGACCACCAGGGAATTTTGGTAAGTTTTGGGGGGGATTAAGGAGGGTGAGGGGTTTAAATTTTTATTTAAATTTTTATTTGCACATATGGACATAGACTCAACTTATGGAATTCTCCATATGTCCATATTGACCGCAAATGAGCCCCCCATTCGTCTTATGGACTTATGAACATAAACTTTCGGGCTGCACATCCCTTCAATTAACTATGATCTTGCAATGCTATGTTGTTGTTTTTTTAAATTTTGATAATGTTTGTTACTTAACAGTTCTGTGGGTACATTCAGATTTCCTGTGACAAGTTTATAATTTGTAGAAAGCTTAAGATAACATAGGCATTTAATTAAGAAGAGAAATGAGGATGAAACCAGCACACTTCTAAATGTGCCTCCTGCTCGCTGGACAGAATTGATCGTATATAAAGATGGGAGGAGAAGAGAAGGAAGAAAGGACAGGAAGGGAGGAAGGGGAGGGCAAAGTTGTATGACAGAGAGGGAAGCTGAAGGTAGTTTTGAATCTGGAGGGGAAAGGTTTTTATAGAATAACTCTCAGATTCATCAATAAAGGAGGATGCCTGGTGATCCTGTTTCTTGGAGGAGATCTGAGGTAAAAAAAAGACAAAAAAATTGAAAAAAAGAAAAGAACAGCGCTGAAACTGGGAAGAGATGATGAATTTGAAAAGAATAAAAGGTCTGAGGGACCCGCCCCTCCCCCGATGTCATCGCTCAAGGAACTGATCCGTTAAAAGCGTCAAGTCAATAGGCGTTTGTGCACCCCTTCGTGCATCCCCTAGTTTTAATATTCCCCTTGTTATCTTTATTCCCTTGTTAACAATTTCTACTTTATAATTGTTTTACATTTCTGACAAAGGTAATGTATACTTTTAATATAATTTGTTGATTGTTCTATGTAACGCTCACAGGCGAAGTTATGTTTTTATTGTAAACTGGTGTGATTTGTATTTTATACAGGAATGTCGGTATATAAAAGTTAAAAATAAATAAATAAATAAATCAGGTTCTACCTCGAATTGAATTTTGCAGGGATGTGAGGCAAGGCTGGGTGCCTTACATCTTAACATTGATGTTTTTTCTCTGGAGATTGGCAAGTGCAATTCATAAATTAATTATTCATTACAAATTATCTCTTGGAACGTTAATGGGCTGGAAACATTAGTTAAAAGGAAGAAAGTTTTACAAACTTTGAATAGGCACAAGATCTCAATAGCCTGTCTACAGGAAATGTACCTTTCTGAAACAGAAAGTAAAAAACCGGCTAGGGAATGGGTTAACTTGTGCTATTTCTTGGCATCCAGAGGGGAAAATGCGGGAGTGGCCATTCTTATACATAAAAAGGTCCATTTCCAGATGGAACAAAGATATAAGACCCGGAGGGTAGATTCATTATACTGCTTGGGAAAATTCATGGACAAGATATGACCATATGTAATTTATACACCCCTAATGAATATGGCCACCAGTTTAATGAGTTAACTTACTTCTTGTCAATACAAGGGGAGTTTTGTTTATGATCAGGGATTACAACTGTGCTCATGGCCCCTGTTGGACAAGTGGTCACATATCAAAGATCTAGGAAAGACGAGGGGGAGGGGAATTGCTTATCTATGTCAGGAATAATAGCTGTATGATGTTTGGCGAGTGCTGAATCCTGAGGATGTCTGAAGAGCACATGCCTCCCTGTTAAGGATACACTATGTTTTGGTCTTTTCAAAACTTTTTCACAAAGGTAAAAGGGGCAGGAATAGGTCTTCCTGTAATATCAGATCATTCCTTAATTTAGGTGGACTTTAAGCTACTAGAAGAAGAGAGAGGAGAACGACTTTGGAAATTCCCAAGTTATTTAAGGGAGGGATATTGAATTCCAAGCATTCCAATGTAAGAAATGGTCGGGGTTTGAGGGTAATAATGGTAAAAAATACAGAGACCTCAATACTGTATTGGGAAACAAGTAAAGCAGTTTTAAGAGGAGAACTAATTTCATTCGTATTGGGGAGGAATGGTAGATTGAATAAATCTTTCAGTTGAATGGAAACTCAAAATACCAAGAGAAATAAAGATGAGTATGTAAATATATTAGCGAACCTAAATACATACATATACCAAAGGACACAGTGAATGTTGCAATGCATAGAGCACAACTTTTTCTGTTTTGGTAATAAAGGGGGAAAATATTTGGCAAATGTAGTAAAGGTTTGGAAGGTGAAAACATTTATCGAATGGCTTAAGAATAGATGGCGCTATTGTCACAAAAAGTATAGATATTTGTAAAGTTCTGAGAAAATTCTATGAGATACTATACTCAGAAGACAGAGCAGGAGGTCAAATAGAAGAAGAGAATTTCTTTAGGGATTTGTAGTTGCCCCAAGTAAGGGAACAGCAACTGGAATTCTTGAATAGACCTATACAAACCCATGAGATTCTCAGGGTCATTAAATCCAGTAAATTCTGCAAAGCCTCAGGATTGGATGGGTTCACTTATGATTATTAGAAGATCTTAAGTCAATAAATTGTTTGATCTGTGTATAAATTTTCCTGGAGGCACTGAAATGAGATGCCTTCCCCGCAAATTTTAATAAAGTCTATATCACGGTACTGACAGGGAAAGACCCACTGTTACCTGCTTCCTACAGGCTTATCTCCACTGTTTCACCAATCTTCCCACACCACTTCATCACATCGCTCAAATCTTTCTAAATATCTTCCTTAAACCAGTAATATGGTGTTTTAAGCATGCTGTTGTGCTGTGGTATATATACTGCAGTGCATGAATTGGAATTCGGGTGGGGCCAAAAACATTTGGATAGTGATTGATTTAAGGAAGATATTTAGAGAAGATTTGAGCGATGTGAAGAAGCGGTGTCAGAAGATTGGTGAAAACAGTGGTACTTTGATTTAGAAGACAATATTGGAGTTCTGGAGGGATTTTGTCCGAAATTCACTTTGATGAATGTCCCCTGAAGAAGCCTCTTGAGGGTGAAATGAGGGTCTTCGTCAGGAGCCGTATGAGTTATACCCATTGAAGTTGGAAATTCAATCTACTTATACTGTGGGGAGCTGTAAGAGTTAAGCCAATTGAAGTTGGGAATTCAATCTACTGATACTGTGTTGTCATTGTCATTGTTATTATTGAATCTTACTGTGAATGTTGTGGATCCCGGCCACAGCAGACCATGGCCAGCCCCCCTATCTTTCTGTGGCAAGCCAGCACTCCCCCTGGTCGGCGCAGTGTTCCCTGCTACAGGGCCAACCGACTGCAGCCTCCCACGTGGCTCAAAGGCCACCACCATGCTTCCTGCGGAGCTCTCCCTAGGTGCATGCGCACGGGAGGTTCTGCCACTTAAAGGGGCCACGGCGGGAAACTTCGGCCCTGCCTCGACCGATGACATGAGGACTGAGGGGTATTTAAACCCTGCCTCAGTCCCCAGTTCTTCACCTTAGCAACAGGTCGTCTCCTCGGAGTGCTAGTTGTTGCGTTCCTTCGCTTCCTGATCCAGTTCTGATCCAGCTCCTGATCCAGCTCCTGTTCCAGCTCCTGCTCCTGATCCAGTTCCTGACCTTGCCCCTTCCTTCGTACTCCAGTTCCTGAGTTCCTCTTCAGCTTGATCTCCTGGTACTGACCCCTGGCTTGCTCCTCATCTTCGCTTGTCTGCTGCCTGTCTCAACCCCTGGCCTGGTTTCCTCGTCTCTACCCACCTGCTGCCTGCCCCGGATTCTCGGATCGGACTCTCGTTCTGCTTCTCTGCTGCCTGCCCAGACCCAGACTCCTGACCTCGTCTTCATCTCTCTGCTCCTGCTTCGCCGAGGCAACCCACACCTAAGTCGTGCTGGCCCCAGTACCCAAGGGCTCAACCTGCGGGAAACGAGGGCTGATATAGGTGAAGCTCCAGCTGGGTTGACCTCACTTTCACCACCTACCGGCGACGGGAACCACTGAGAGCCTTCCCTCTGTGGTGGCACTAATACTCGTCTCGGCTCAAGGGTCCACAACCATAACAGTGAATTTTGTATTACATGGCACAATTTACTGTAGTGGAAGTTTGTTCTCTTACTACATGTAATTTTATTTGGGATAATGAAACATGTATTAATGAGTGTGTATGAGTGTATTATGGTATGAGTGGTTGGGAATGTGTGAGCGTCAATTGGGGGGCATGATTATGCTTTAATTATTAAGATTGTGGGATAGCTTGTTGTTGAAAACACCACATGATGGGGGCATGAAGAAGATCTTTAAAAAGATAGTTTGTATAAGAATGTTAATAAAAAATGATTAGGTGATTGTGGAAATAAATGTTATTTTAACATATATACCTCTGATCATTTTGATGATGTTTATGTGATATATACAGAGGTTCTGCACTCATTTTGTATTGACCTTACACAGGATATATAGACATCCTTTATTGTTTTGCTAAATTTAGTGCTGCTAGTCCTTCATGTTGAAGGGGTTGTGGTTTGTCAGCTTCCTATTTGCATATGTGGTGGGACTGTCCAATAGTTGTTGATTTTGGTTACAGGTACAAGCTGTTATTCTACAGATAACTCATTTTACATTTCAGCTTATGGCTCCTTTCTGTTTGTTGGGAAGATAAGAGGATGCTCCTGCAAATAAGTGGACCCACAAGCTTGTTGACCATCTACTAAATGCTGCCAGGATAACTATTGCATATTTTTGGAAGTCGAGACCACAGTTTGGGCATTGGAAGCATGTGGTAGCTGATGTTGCCATCATGGAACGTATGTCCCATTCCCTTCATAATACTACATGAAAATATGAGCCCATCTGGAAACTTTATTGGACTTGGAGATTACTTTATTGTGAGGACTAAGTGTTAAGAACATAAGAACATAAGAAAATGCCATACTGGGTCAGACCAAGGGTCCATCAAGCCCAGCATCCTGTTTCCAACAGTGGCCAATCCAGGCCATAAGAACCTGGCAAGCACCCAAAAACTAAGTCTATTCCACGTAACCATTGCTAATGGCAGTGGCTATTCTCTAAGGGGCGGATTTTCAGAGCCCTGCTCGCGTAAATCCGCCCAAAACCGGACGGATTTACGCGAGCAGGGCCCTGCGCGCCGGGAAGCCTATTTTACATAGGCCTCCCGGCGCGCGCAGAGCCCCGGGACTCGCGTAAGTCCCGGGGTTCTCCGAGGGGGGCGTGTCGGGGGCGTGTCGGGGGCGGGCCCAGTCGTCGCGGCGTTTCGGGGGCGTGTCGGCAGCGTTTTGGGGGCGGGTACGGGGGCGTGGCTACGGCCCGGGGCGGTCCGGGGGCGTGGCCGCGCCCTCCGTACCCGCCCCCAGGTCGCGGCCCGGGGCGCAGGAGGCCCGCTGGCGCGCGGGGATTTACGCCTCCCTCCGGGAGGCGTAAATCCCCCGACAAAGGTAAGGGGGGGGTTTAGACAGGGACGGGCGGGTGGGTTAGGTAGGGGAAGGGAGGGGAAGGTGAGGGGAGGGCAAAGGAAAGTTCCCTCCGAGGCCGCTCCGATTTCGGAGCGGCCTTGGAGGGAACGGGGGTAGGCTGCGCGGCTCAGCGCGCGCCGGCTATACAAAATCCATAGCCTTGCGCGCGCCGATCCAGGTTTTTAGCAGATACGCGCGGCTCCGCGCGTATCTACTAAAATCCAGCGTACTTTTGTTTGCGCCTGGAGCGCAAACAAAAGTAGGCTATTCGCGCGCCTTTTAAAATCCGCCCCTAAGTGAACTTAATAGCAGGTAATGGACTTCTCCTCCAAGAACTTATCCAATCCTTTTTTAAACACAGCTATACTAACTGCACTAACCACATTCTCTGGCAACAAATTCCAGAGTTTAATTGTGCGTTGAGTAAAAAAGAACTTTCTCCGATTAGTTTTAAATGTGCCCCATGCTAACTTCATGGAGTGCCCCCTAGTCTTTCTACTATCCGAAAGAGTAAATAACCGATTCACATCTACCCGTTCTAGACCTCTCATGATTTTAAACACCTCTATCATATCCCCCCTCAGTCGTCTCTTCTCCAAGCTGAAAAGTCCTAACCTCTTTAGTCTTTCCTCATAGGGGAGTTGTTCCATTCCCCTTATCATTTTGGTAGCCCTTCTCTGTACCTTCTCCATTGCAATTATATCTTTTTTGAGATGCGGCGACCAGAATTGTACACAGTATTCAAGGTGCGGTCTCACCATGGAGCGATACAGAGGCATTATGACATTTTCCGTTTTATTCACCATTCCTTTTCTAATAATTCCCAACATTCTGTTTGCTTTTTTGACTGCCACAGCACACTGCACCGACGATTTCAATGTGTTATCCACTATGACACCTAGATCTCTTTCTTGGGTTGTAGCACCTAATATGGAACCCAACATTGTGTAATTATAGCATGGGTTATTTTTCCCTATATGCATCACTTTGCACTTATCCACATTAAATTTCATCTGCCATTTGGATGCCCAATTTTCCAGTCTCACAAGGTCTTCCTGCAATTTATCACAATCTGCTTGTGATTTAACTACTCTGAACAATTTTGTGTCATCTGCAAATTTGATTATCTCACTCGTCGTATTTCTTTCCAGATCATTTATAAATATATTGAACAGTAAGGGTCCCAAAACAGATCCCTGAGGCACTCCACTGCCCTCTCCCTTCCACTGAGAAAATTGGCCATTTAATCCTACTCTCTGTTTCCTGTCTTTTAGCCAGTTTGCAATCCATGAAAGGACATCGCCACCTATCCCATGACTTTTTACTTTTCCTAGAAGCCTCTCATGAGGAACTTTGTCAAACGCCTTCTGAAAATCCAAGTATACTATATCTACCAGTTCACCTTTATCCACATGTTTATTAACTCCTTCAAAAAAGTGAAGCAGATTTGTGAGGCAAGACTTGCCCTGGGTAAAGCCATGCTGACTTTGTTCCATTAAACCATGTCTTTCTATATGTTCTGTGATTTTGATGTTTAGAACACTTTCCACTATTTTTCCTGGCACTGAAGTCAGGCTAACTGGTCTGTAGTTTCCCGGATCGCCCCTGGAGCCCTTTTTAAATATTGGGGTTACATTTGCTATCCTCCAGTCTTCAGGTACAATGGATGATTTTAATGATAAGTTACAAATTTTTACTAATAGGTCTGAAATTTCATTTTTTAGTTCCTTCAGAACTCTGGGGTGTATACATTGCTAGAGGACTCACATACTATTGCTTTGTTGTTCTTCTTTTCTTAATTGTTTTTCTTTGTATATTCTGTGTCATTAAATAGAGTTACAAAAAGATAAAACCAGTTATAACAAATATAAAATATACTGACAGTAACTTTAAAACAGCCGTGCAGGCGTACATGCCATGCCCATGGACGCAGCCATTTTATAACATGCATGGGTATATGTGCAAACCTTATAAAATCAGCTGGACTTGTGTAAATATGTGCACCATTTTGTATGGATGTGCGCATGTGCCTTTTCTACTGCATAAGTGGAAGTGGTTTTAATATACATGTGTGCCGATGCAATTACCAGTTAAACCAGTTCCTTCCCACTTTCCCAGTTACAGGATAGGATTTCCTAAAAAACCCCCCAGCTACTAACCTTTCTTTTACTCTATCTGCTCCAACCCTTAAAATCCCACTGACTAGCATTTTTTTTTTTTGGTTTTATAACTTACACACCATCTATAGCAGAAGTAAAGTTACGCGGTAGGGAATACTCGTGCGCACTTGTGCACCTAAATACTTTCACACTGGTTTCCATGTAAATTCCTGGAACGTCCACGCCCTGCCCCTTTTTTTGGTCTTTTTCTTTTGTGCACGTACCGGGAGATACGGGCGTCCATGGACGCTTCTTAAAATACGCAAACCACATGCCAGCCTGAGAGACGTGCGTATCTCACTGATTTGGCACATGTAGGGCTTTTAAAATCTACTCCAGTAATTCAAGTCTCAATTTCCAAGGCATTTCCATAGGTAAACAGATGGGGTGGGTCACCAGAAGTACAGAAGGTGATTTCCTTTTGAAATTCCTATGCCTGCTTTCTTTGGCTTTTTCCTGCATATGCGTGGGGGGGGGGGGGGGGGGGAGCCTCTGCACTGACTGGCCAGCTGGCAAACTGTGAAAGAGAAAGTGGAACCCACACAGACGCAAGCCTTTGGCTGCAGCTGAAAATTGCCTTCCTTATCACTGGTGCTAATTCAAATGAAATGCTGTAAAGTGTTTTGTTAATGATTTTTCAGATGTATTTATTTGATTTATATTCTGCTTTTCAGCACTTCAAAGTAGATTACATTCAGGTACTGTAAGAATCTCTCTATCCACAGAGGGCTCACAATCTAACAAGGTCATTCATCAAATTGCATTATGGCATTATCGCGGGAGTTAGGGCCCTAACGCCCATGATAATGCCAGAACGCATGTGATAAATAACGCAGCGCGAGATGCATATGTAAATTTTAAAAATTTAGTCAAAAGGGAAGAGTTTATGAAAATGAGGGGTGATTAACATTGTGTGCAATAACATAATGCACATTCTCAAATGATTTAACACCGGAAATAACTACACCTTTTTTGGGGCATTATGCTGTACATGATGCCCAAAATGGGATTTGAAATACATATTGCAAATCCCGTTTCGAGGAGGGGAGGGGGACAGAGAGAGCCTTCGGGGAGGCACACATATTAGTCAACTTTTTTATACCACTGTAAGAGGGGCCATTCTGAGCTCAGGGTGAGGTTTTCGTGGTGGCCTAGCTTTTAGGGGTCAGTTTTACATGCACAGTCAGAGGTACGAACAGCACAGTAGACATCAGTGAAGATTTTGTGTGATTTGGAGTGATGACAGGTACCCAAAGATGAGATTTGTACAATGTACTCTCAACCTAGCTTGATACACTCTCTGCCTAGCTGCTATCATGCTAGGTTGAGAGTACAATGTAAAAATATCATCTTTGTGCAGATTTCTACTCTGCTGTTCTTTCCTTTGCTGTGCATGTAAAACTGCCCCCCAAAACCTAGGCCACCACCAAAACCTCACCCCGAGTTACTAATTGTGCCTCTTACAATGGTATAAATAGTTTGCTTATATGAGAGCCTTACAAAGAGTCAGTCTCTCTCTCTTTTTTTCTCTCTCCCTCTCCCTCCAGCAGCCCAAAATATGAAAAAAGCCTATCTGGGCACTTACCCTAACCACACCCCTTTTTTTAAATCATGGGTGCTATTCTCTCAAAATGTATAGCATAATGATGAAACTAAGTCTAAGTTTTTACCTGAGGCAATGGAGTTCTCAGGCATAAAATCATAGAATAATTTCTTAATTGCCAGGCTAATATATACTCGTTCATGACTGTGTGGTGTTTCAAGATAGTGTTCGGTCTTTTCATTTGCATTCAAGAAACCATTTGTTGCATACAGGAAGTCAAATTCACTGGATCAGAAGGCACTTGCTAGCTATGAATAATTATATTAGCAGAATATTTTTTAACATTTTTGAAAGGTTCATTAGCATATCACTGCCTCCCAGCACTAAAGGTTTGTCATGAAACATATGAGGAGACTTAATTATTTTTCCAATATCCATAATACATCCCCAGTAATTTTATAATTTATTACACAAAAGAAAACTATTCACTAACAAAGTTTTTTCAACTGTGTATTTAATCCAGGTCTCTGAATATAACATTTTCTTCATAAAACTTTTCACTTGATCTAGGCAGCAATTATGTTGTATTTTACATTGCATTTTCTTTAGTGCTGCAGCTGTAGGCACAGTATGGGCATTAATGAAGAAATGATTAATACCTGTCAAAGATACTTCTTGGTCTAACTCAGTTTGCCAGAAGCATTTAATTATTTCTAGTACTTCAATTTTGTGTTTATCTTTGCTCAGTTTATATCAGACTTATAGGGTATTCCCTATGTTACCAATTACCTTTAATATCTTGCTTAGCAAAACCTCTTTTAGAAAGCCGAGCAGATGTAAAATAATGAAACCACAGAGAGGACAACTTATATATAGATCTAGCTGCATTAAAATGAATTAATGCAGCAGGTAAAGGCATGCACACTGTTTCACAGATTGAATGCTCTTGCGAGCACTGGAAAGGTGCTGACTCAGGAGTGGGTAAGGTGGAAATGGGAAGGTACACATGGGGTTTTCAATTTGATATCCCCATTACGCTCTTGACCATGCATGCTTCGCATGTCCTGTAAAGCAGGTCATGGCATCGGACCTGGGTCCGGGCTTAGGCCCTGGCACTGGGACCCGGCCTCCGGATCAGGTCACAATAAGGTCCCAACGCGATTCGATGAATGATCCCCTTAGTGTTTTAAGAAATTACCAATCTGGACTAACACAAAAAAGACTAGCCTAAATACTGTTCAAAAACAACAATCTCTCACTAATCAGAAAAATGCATATTTATACACAATTCAAAATTCACTTAATCAATTCTGTTAGAGGAATTTTCAAATAATCTGCCTAGAACATTACATTCAGCTTTAATTAATAATCCCAATGAACAAATTAACCACATGGTAAAACACCACAATTGAAATCAAACTCCCATTGTTTAAAATGCTAAGACACATTAATGCTTGTAAACTTATCTCATGGAAAGTTCAATATTCTGTACTAAAGAATTATAAGAAAATGTTGGAAAATATTCTCCAGTTCTTCAGTGTCTTGCTATGTTACATAAATACTTTAATAAAGAAGAAAGCTCTTTATAATCCAAGAGCCTCTCCAACTTGATCTTTGTTCTCCTCAAAGACAGAAACCAGTTGTTTGCTGTTGAAAAGTGTACTGTATCCAAGCCTTGTTTCACACTTCACAAACAAAAAGGTAGAAAGTTCAATCTCATATTCTTATTTAAAATATCCAATCCCAACTATGGTAAACTGCCTTGAAACAGTTTTCGCTTACATCCTACCATGGTTTCAAACTCGTCCGACATTGCAGCACGTTGGCAACTACTTGCAGGGGCAAATCTTCCTAATTCTTTGGAAATGGCAGACTCTTCAGCCTGGAGAAGAGACGGCTGAGGGGAGATATGATAGAGGTCTATAAAATAATGTGTGGAATGGAACAGGTAAACGTTAGGGGTGTGCATTCGGATTGACCGCATTAGTAAAACGCAACTCATATTTTTTTTTTACTTAAAAAATTGATTCGACATAAACGATCGGATTTCCCACATATCGAACATAGATATGTTCGATATGTGGGAAATCGCGATTGTTGAGCCAAAATAAAAATATAAACCCCCCCCCCCCCCTTAAGCCCCCCCCCCCCCGACTTACCACAACTCCCTGGTGATGGAGCGAGGAGTGAGGACGCCATTTCTGCAATCCTTGGCGAGAAGCATGTGACGTCGGCGGCACGTCGAGTGACGCCGGCGTCACGTGATTCCCGGCTCATTCGCGCCGGACGGCTCGTTCGGCCCAAAAAGAACTTTTGGCCAGCTTGGGGGGGTCAGGAGGTCCCCCCAAGCTGGCCAAAAGTTCTTTTTGGGCCGAACGAGCCGTCCGGCGTGAACGAGCCGGGAATCACGTGACGCCGCGTCACTCGACGTGCCACTGACGTCACATGCTTCTCGCCAAGGATTGCAGAAATGACGTCCTCACTCCTCGCTCGATCACCAGGGAGTTGTGGTAAGTCTGGGGGGGGATTAAGGAGGGTGAGGGGGTTTAAATTTTTTTTTTGCACATATGTACATATACCCAACTCATTGGATTTTTTTTATGTCCATATTGGCCGCAAGTGGGACCCCCTTTCGGACATAAAAAATATGAACATAAAATTTTGCTCTGCACATCCCTAGTAAACGTTAATCAGTTGTTAACTCTTTTGAAAAGTACAAAAACAAGGGGACACACAATGAGGTTACTAGGTAACACATTTAAAACTAATAAAAAATATTTTTTTTACTCAATGCATAATTAAGCTCTGGAATTCATTGCCAGAAGATGTGGTGAAGGCTATTAATGTAGCTGCATTTAAAAAAAGGTTTGGACAAGTTCCTGGAGGAAAAGTCCATTGACCATTGTTAAGGTAGAGATGCAGAAATGCACTGCTTATTCTTGGGATGAGCGGCTTGGAATCCATCTACAAGTACCTTGGGATCCTGCCAAGTACTTGTGACCTGAATTGGCCACTGTTAGAAGCAAGATACTGGGCTTGATGGGCCTTTAGTCTGACTCAGTATGGCATGTTCTTATGTTCTTTTCTCTTTCCTGTGAATAATGCAGGAGATTTCATTTAAAGAATCACACTTTACTAAGAATTTGGTTTCATTGAATATAATGCTAACTCCACATTTAAGAATATCTGTCTGCATTAATATTCTTAAACATAACATCAGTTTGTACTCTTATGGATATGAGAACTGCATCACATCCATTTTTCCCATAATCTTTATAAAGCTATTGTTTATTTATGGTAAGATCTTAGACCTAGGTTACCCCACTACCACAGAGCACATGAAATGATGAGAGGAACTGTCCCAATATGGTAAGGGTCAGGATCTCAAATGTATTTTTGTGGGTTCAAACAATTTGGGTCATTCAGATAGTGAAGTGGATCCTGTTGAAAACAGTGAGGTAGAATAGTTTTCCCTGGCTATTCAGGTAGGGTATTGCCTTCCCTCCCCTCCCCTCTATGAACCTGACCCTATATTTCTCTAATAGTGCTGACATAGATAAAGTCTCAACAAATAAAGTCACATCACTCCAAGGTATTACCAAACTCTTAATTTTATTTCTGGATTGTGCAACCAGCTACTATTATGTACATTTTAGTATAGGATACACACTCACTACTGAATACTCAGAATTAATGGGATTCACAATCAGGGTAAAACCTACACTAAAAACAACCATCTTTTACCCCATGGGGGGAAAGTACCATACTCTCAGTCCACGCCTGAACAGAATTAAGATTCATCAATCCCTCTCCTTATCACCGACTCATTTTTTCATACTCCCTCTTGTTGTGGGACCTGGAGCTCAAAATACCAATTAGTCCTCTGGTCGCTCACACCCAACCTACTCCCACCCCCAGGGCTACTCACAACCTCTCAACTTCAGGCACCTTCTCTCTCATCATCCTGGGCCTCTCCTTCTGGCTTCTCCAGTTTCCTCCAAACTCCAGCTTTCACTGGGTTCCCCTTGACTCAGGGCACCTCTTCGCCGCCTCCTCCTCCTTTGCACTCTCCTAAGGGGTCTTTTCCCTTGAGGGGGAAAAGCCTTACAGGGCCTCGCTATCTTTTGGGAAGAGTCCCCCGAGTCCAGCAGCCTGCAGGCTGGAATCTCCAGTCTCCCTACATCCTGAAGGGTCCTCTCTCTCCCCAAGCTCCAACCTAGAAAGGGTCCCTCCCACCTATTTGCCACAGGATTTATACCTTCCTGGGATGCTTCCCAACCTATCAAAACCTCCCTAAAACACTAACACTCAGAAGCCTATCCTAGTAATCTAGTATCAAGTCAAGTGCCATTCAGTGGTCATTCCATAGTATTGCAATTGTAAACATTAAAACATTTTTTCCAACACCTCAGGCAAATTTATTTATTTTATTTATTTAATAACTTTTATATACCGACGAACGTTGGGAACATCTCGTCGGTTTACATAGAACAGAACTGAAATGAACTAGGTCTCCCCTACCCAAATATCCTGTACTACTAGAATAAAAAAATGATACAAATTTGGGTATCTCCCCACATACATATATAACTGGTCCCAGCATTTTAGATGCCATGATAATTAACATGTTAAATCTACATGTATTTTTCATTATAGATATAAAAACCTTCCCTTTCTGAGTCTGAAAAAGTGCCAAGAAAGATCCATACATGCAATATGATATTGCAGCAAATGCTTCAATACTACACTGAGCAGAATTGCCTGGAAAATTTTAAAGTGATTTTGAACAACTTGAAAGTATATGAAATTGATACAACTGAGAAGGTTTCCCAGCCCATAATTTGCGATAAAAATAGAACAATATGCTCCAATCTCATCTCAACAGAAATTCTAAAAGGTACAGGCGAGGCTATTGTAGGTGATTAACAGTGCACCAAATAAAGTTATGGACCAAGAATAAAATGGGAAAACAAGAAATCATCTGCAAGGGAGTACATTTACCGTATGCAAATCAATTAGGTAATAAAATTTAAGGAAACAGCAAAATGACTGACCACTGGTTACACTGATCTTTACTGAAGTCTCTTAAGTACCATTTTAGTAAACTACTGAACAATATTTGGGATGAAAAGGAACAAAATGTATTTTGATTTCTGTATATGGTGAAGATACATGCAAGTACAAAGTACCATCAGACTCTGTGCCTGTAATCCTTTTCCAACAACTAATCTAAATTGGGGGCTCACTTGAGAGTGCTGGAGAGAAGTTTTGATGAATGCTCTTAGGTTATTTCCAGATAGGGTGCAAAGATGTAGTCTTTCAAGACCCTTAGGCTTTTCGGAGAACTTCTGACAGTTTCCTGCAAAAATAGCCTATTGCCATGCATTCAGGTATCATTCAAAGGAAATCCGTTACAGGGGTATTAATACAGATTAATAAATTCAGTAGATGGTACACTTGAGCATAGTGCAATCCACACAGAAAATGACCTATGGTTACAGTTCAAATATCACAGCCATGGCATAATCTTGACCCACTAGGGGTTTTCTTCATCAACCTACCCCTAGCAAATAGGCACTCTTTGGAATGGAGCTTCCCTGGGTATCTCCTTATTGCTATCTGCCATTTGGTGTGCAGATTTCTGTAATCCAGAAGCTGAACTGGAACACTCTCCTGAACAGATACAGTTGAGCTCCTGCTGATACTTTGTTGAGCAGCAACTCAGAAGTAAATATTCTCAGTCTAGCAGTCCTTATTCTGACTCCAATCAGAAATCCATTTTCTACATTCAAGGAAAATCTTTAATGAAATGCAAGAAATATGGGACTAACTCCCTTTTTTTTTACTATTCTTCACCTCTTTTGGATCTCTCAATGTCAGGATGCTTCTCTTGGATCCCAGAAATCTCCTTCATCCTGGAAGGCATGAGGGATCTGAATCTGAGTCTCGGCAATCTTTCCAGGTTGGAAGACTGGGTGAAAAAACACAAGCCAAAGAAAGCTCATGAGTTTTGTTAAATACACCCTACAAAAGCCACCTCTCACTGGGAAGTGTCAGGAACACTCTACACTCCAACTCTTTGACCTCATACATCTAGTATATGGTGAAGACTCATTCATGTCTGCGGGAAGGGACACTGTGGTGAAACACTTACCACATCAATGCAGGCCGTTACAAAATTACCAAAACCAAATCTAGATAACATCTGACTAGATTACACCAGTCACTGAAACAGACAGACATCTGTTATAATAACGCCACTAAAAAAATAAAACAGTTATGTGGAACAGATGAAATAAAGCCCTCAGGTAAGTATAAGCCTTCAAGTAAAAGAACATTTATATATACGGTATATATAAATGTGAAAAAGGGCAGAATCTGGGAAACTATATATACACTAATGCCCATACTTTGAGAAGGATGAAATAAAGAATAGATGCCTGTAGTCTAAAATCAATCCTTTATTGAAGTGGAGACACAAGGGTAGCCCCCTTGTGTCTCCACTTCAATAAAGGATTGATTTTAGACTACAGGCATCTATTCTTTATTTCATCCTGACGGCTATTATAGATCGCCTTCCTTTGTGCTTTCTGGGTCCATACTTTGAGAAGTCCAGGCTCTAGAGGCATTCATGGAAGAGGCTGAGTTGGATGTAGTGGCTCTCTGAGAAACATAGAATTGAAGGCAGAAAAGACCAAATGGCCCATCCAGTCTGCCCAGCAATCTTAATTTTGAATTTGATTCACAGACCTTTAGTCTGGGCTCTTTCTTTGTCATTAGGCTTTCATTTCCCTTCTTGTGGTTCATAGAAATCCACAACTCGGATATAATTATTCCAGGCCATAAACTACTTAGAAAAGAGAGGGTAGGCAGAAAGAGAAGAGTGGTGCTACACATAAAATGTATTACAGTAGCAGACCTGCAGAGTTTACAAGGTAAGGAGGAGACACTGTGGGTTAATCTGAAAAGAACGAAGAGAAAATCTATCTATATTGGTATGATATAGATATCATACCATAGTATGATATCTATATCATATGATATAGTCATATCATATCATAGTCATATGATATGACTATGGTATGATATAGATATCATACCATAGTCAGAAGAAGTGGATATAAGAACATAAGAAGTTGCCCTACTGGGAGTACTCAAACATTAAATAGATCCCATGCCACTAATGCCAGTAATAGCAGGGACTATTCTCTAACTCAGCCTGATAAATAGCAGTTTATGGACATCTCCTCCAGAAACTTATCCAAATGTTTTTTGAACCCATCTACACTATCTTCCCTAATTACATCCTCCAGCAACAAATTCCATTGCTTGATTGTGCAATGAATGAAAAATAATTTTCTCCAATTTGTTTTAAATGTGCTATTTGCTAACTTCATGAAGTTCTCCCTAGTCCTTCAATTGTCTGAAAGAGTAAATAACAAATTAACATTTACCATATCTAGTCCTCTCATGATTTTATAGACCTCTATCATATCCCCCCTCAGCCATCTCTTCTCCAAGCTAAACATCCCTAACCTCTTTAGCCTTTCCTCATAGGGGAGTTGTTCCATACCTTTTTGGTTGCCCTTCTCTGTAACTTCTCTATTGTAGCTATATCTGTTTTGAGATGTGGCAACCAGAATTGCACAAAGTGTAGTCTCACCATGGAGTGAAACAGAGGCATTATGACATTCACTGTTTTATTCACCATTTCCTTTCTAATAATTCCTAACATTCTATTTGCTTTTTTGAGTGCCACAGCACACTGAGCTGACAATTTCAATATATTATCCACTATGATGACTAAATCTTTTTCCTGGGTGGTAACTCCTAATATGGAACCTAAAATTGTGTAACTAAAGGATGGGTTATTTTTCCCTATTTGCATCACCTTGCACTTGTTCACAAAAATTTCATCTGCCAATTGGAAGCCCAGTCTTCCAGTCTCTTAAGGTCCTTCTGCAATTTATGACAATCCACATGTGATTTAACTACTCTGAATAATTTTGTATTATGTGTAAATGTGATCATCTCACTCATCTATCCCTTTCCAGATCATTCATAAATATATTGAAAATCACAAGTCCAAGTACAGATCCCTGAGACACTCCACAATTTATCTTTTTCCACTGAGAAAACAGACCATTTAATCTAACTCTGTTTCTGATCTTTTAGCCAGTTTGCAATCCACAAAAGAACATTGTCTCTTATCCTATGACTTTTTACTTTTCCTAGAAGCCTCTCATGATTGACTTTGTCAAATGTCTTCTGAAAATGAAAATACACTACATCTAGTGGTTCACTTTTATCCACATGTTTATTAACCCCTTCAAAAAAGTGAAGCAGATTTGTGAGGCAAAACTTGCCTTGGGTAAAGCCATGCTGACTTTGTTCCATTAAACCATGTCTTTCTATATGTTCTGTGATTTTCTTCTTTAGAATATTTTACACTATTTTTTCTGGCACTAAAGTTAGGCTCACCGGTCTATAGGTTCTCGAATCAATATGACCTTTACAGTTACAGAAATGCATGTTCAATTTTGGTTGAGGAATGGGGGGGGGGGGCCTTATTTTGAGGTGGTGATGGGTCAATGTGGATGCTGCTTGGGCTGTGGAACTTCCTGTTGGGCTGTGATAGCGAGATTGTGAGCATAGCAGAAGCCCGCCGGCACAATCTTGGAAGCTGGGGTTGGCTGTAGGTGACGAACGGCTGTATCATGACAATAGCCATCCTCAAGGCTCTTTGGAAGGGGGGGGGTTTGACATTTAGTGAAACTCAGGTTGAATTTACTTAAAGTTGATATTGCTTCTCATGGGGTTCGGGTGGGGTTTCTAATATAAGCTGTGGCCATGTTTGAATCCTGTGGATGCGTTTTGTGTATTCTTTGAGAGAGGGAAACCAGAATCGTCCTGAACGCCCAAGCTATTGGAAGCATGGACAGGCAGAGCCAAACATTATTAATATGGTGTAGGGTCAGTATTCATTTCCATCCATTCAGACCTCTCTCTGGTGTGCTGCAATTTTTTTAATTAGTAGTAGGAAATATTTCTCCTCCCCCCATTTTCTGTTTCCTCATGTGAATTCAAACCAAGCAGAGGAATTGGAGGGACCCCTTGTATGGCTGATTGATATGATCATTTCTCCAGGTGGGGGATACCCCCTCTCTTTTAAATAGGAGGTCATTATTACCTTCTCACTCCCTTTTGAATTTTTGCAGTCCTGGTTTCCTGCCCTCCCTCCCCTGTTTTCTCTCTTTGTAATTTTGCTGGTTTTGATTTGGTATTTATTATCGCAGTGGTAGGTGACCCGGGCCCTGATTGTTTGATGTATAATCGCTGTGAATTTTATGATTACAGAAATGCACATTTGGTTTTGGTGGCGGAAAGGGGGGCCATTTCTTGAGGTAGTGGCAGGTCGGTGTGGATGCTGATCAAGCTGTGGAGCTTCCTGTTGGGCTGTGGTAGCGAGATTGGGAATATAGCCGAGGCTCACCGGCATAACCTTGGAAGCTGGGGTTGCTTGTAGGTGGCGAACTGCTGGGCCATGACAGTAGCCCTGGGGAAGCAATTTGGTGTTTTGCAAAATGCAAGTTGTATTTGGTTAAGGTTGATATTGCAGTTCATGGAACTCAAGTAGGGCTTCAATATACTGCAGCCATGTTTGAATCCAGTGGATGTGTTTTGTGTATTCTTTATGAGAGGGAATGGGAAGGAAACCAGGATCATCCCAAATGCCCATGTTACTGACCTCTGTTCCTTAATTCTGTAATTTCATTACAACAAGTTACAGAGTGCATCTGGGTCATCTTATCTGTCTATACACCGCACAAAGTGTGCTTCTGTTGATTTTTAAACTATAAATAAAAAAGAAAAACTCTAAAACGCACACATGACACCGGTGCTAGTTCAGGGAAAATGAACTGCATTTCAGTTTGTGTGTCCCTCTATTCAATTAATCCCTTGTCATGTGGTTTCAGTGCAAGATCTAATTACTGGTAATAGACTGAGGCACTCATACACAATCTACAAGGTCTGGATTGATCAGAATTTTCAAATGGTAATGGCTGAATTACACAGCTAAGAAATGCCATTTGTATTGTCTTACAAATAACATACATACTTTTCAATAGAAGTAGTTACTCAGTTTAACCAGAAGGTTACCAGTTTAGTCAGGTGTTCCCTTGTTACATATTCTGTTGCAATCTGCCTTGAACTCTTGGAAAGGCAGCATTATAAATTTGATAAATATGAGGTTCATATTCAATCACATTTTCAGATAGCAAAGGAGGGTCAAAGGAGGGTCATGTCCTAAGCATTTTTTCCATAAACACAAAATGGGAGAAAATCCTTAGTAAATAACCCCTTAAGCTAGATAAACTTATCTGGCTAACTTTGGAGGAATACTGAATAATACTGCAGCCATACTATTGAATATAGCCAGATATCTTAAAGCTGGATAACTCCAGGGAATAGAAAGACAGTGTCTACTGTCTATTATTGATAGCCTTTCCCTGTGTTCTCACCACAATCTGGAGAAAGGCTAAAAAGAAAGAAAGATGTCATAGCAGAGATGCCAAAGAGCAAGATTTTTCAGAAAGAGTGGCTGGGGTATAAATATGGAAAGAGCTGAATTTTTTTTGTTGCTTTGCACATGAAAGGAGCAACACAAAATTATTTCTAGCTTTCTTTGGTTTTATCTAAATTGCAGTTCTTTAATCCCATATGAAGAAGAGGATAAGAACTTGTATTTTGATACACAGGCCGCAGAGAATACCAAATTAACATTTGTGGATGCAATATCTTACATTTTATATATAACCAAGTGTTTCGTACATGATAGTTTTAATAAAGACACTTAAAGTAAAAGACTTTTGAAAACAACAACATGGAATAAAAAGGAAAGTTTCTATTTGCCATAAGTTAAATATGCTAAACTGCATTAACATCAGCTATTAAATCATGTAAACATGGTGTTTAATGTGCTTATTAATGGCCAGTGTTAATGGGATGCAAATGAGACATGCATTACCGCAGATGGTAAAGTGCACACATTAATGCAGACAGGGAAAAAAAACTTACCTAAAGGTAAGATTTTTATGTTAATGCATCTGCATTACATTTTGTACATTTTAATACCTATATTTTTGTTCTGCTAATAGGTAAGGAGCTATTTTGCATACTTTGCATCATATTATCCCATTAGCATATATTTGAATTAACACTGACGAAAAATAGTTTATGCACTGTTAAAACACTATAGCACTTGCTTTACAGTTAATATGCTTAAGCATGTTGGCCCCTGAGGGCCTAATTTACTAAAGCTTTTATACCATATTCACAGAATGATAAAAATGCCTTAGCAAATCAGACCCCCAAGGAAAAACTGTAGATAAGCTGTTTCCCAGAAATACAAAATGGCCCTAAATATCAAGACATTTTTAATGTTACACTAGACATACCATACCAATTCAAATAGCCTTAGGCAAGCATTTGATCTGGGATGCAGTGTAATGCTGTGTCTACTGTCTTATAAATTACTTTCCACTAAAAATCAAGGCCTATTTTGGTTTGTTTTTGTTAATTCTAATATATTCTGCTTCACTTTCTATTTTTTTTAAACACAGTTTAATAAGGTGTTAAAAAATTGCTGCTGTCATTCAAAGCAGCCTTAGAAAATACTATGAGGTCAATATTCAGCGAGTCTGTGGGTGAGAAAGGTGTCTGAGTAAAATTACCCAGATAATGTTAAACGGATATTGAGTGGAACATTTTCAAATATGTGTTTTTTGTTGAATACAAATAAATAAAGTTATGTAGGTAAAATTATCTGGATAACTTTAGAACAGGTTTTTTTTCTGACCAGACTTACCCAGCTAAGTATATTCATATATCAGCCCTTACTGGCTAAAATGTAGCCCTGCTTCTGGAATGCCTCCACCATGGGCTATTTTATTCCTACTTATTTTTAATGTGGATAGTGGAGACATTTGCAAAATTTAGCAAGTCCATGGGGGGAATATTCAAATCTCGGTATTTGTCTGGCTAACTCCAAATGTTACCCAGACAGAGCCCTTGAATATCAATCAAAATATTGTTAGTTCTAGCAGGGTCATTTTATAAGTACATTAGCTTAATGAATAATGTGAGATATGCAGCTTGACTTTGTGGGAATGCTTTCCATATGAAAACTCACCATGATTTACTGAGTTTTATAATAACTTTTAAAAATATTTTCAATCTTTAGGTTTTAAGACATAATTGTGTGTTTATGTTGGTAGGGATGTGTTGAGAAGGAGATGTACGTTTAAATGATGGTTTGCTACCTACCGTATATACTCGTGTATAAGTCAATCTCATGTATAAATTGAGGGTATTTTTTGGGCCCCAAAATCAAGATTTATCTACTATCACCCATGTATAAGTCAAGGGTAAAACCTAGGGGGCGTATGCAATAGTGAAATCATACTAAAAAACAAACCAATAACTTAATAAAATCACTTTTTTTTATTTTTTAAAAGCAGAATAAAGTGTCTAATAAGAAACATCATTTAACAACTTAAGAAAATGTCCCTGCTATATGAATCCTTGCCTCCCTTCCCCATGGCTGTCCCTGCTGTTTGAATCCTTCCCTTTTATTCAAATCCTTCCAAGTCCGATTCTTCATCGTTGGAATGTCTGAATAAATCATGGAACTGTTCTTTTTGGGATGCCATCAGCATAAATGTTGTCTCCACTGTCTCCATCTGTTGAATCATTATCCGATGCTGATTCGTCTTTGTCTTCATAGATGGCATCATCTTCTAATCCATCCATATAGCATTGCTAATGCCACATTTCAGGAATGACTTCTTGACCATTTCTGGTGGAATCCACTTCCAGGCATTTTTTACCCAATTCACTAACAAATCAGTGTATGGTTTCATCAGGTTCCCTCCTTTCATTAACTTTGCTTGACCAGAATACATCCATTGTTGCAACATATGCTGCAATTGGTCCTTGAAAGGCTTGTTGAGACGGACATCGAATGGCTGTAGCATTGATATCAGACCTCTTGGAATCACTGCTAATGTGATCGTCATTTTCTTTGCATCGTCCTTTACATCCTCTGTTACATGTGCACAGAACATAACCCACACCAATAGTGATGGTCATTATCTTAGCCCTGCGCCTGGTCACCTACCCCACACATCGCACAGCCACCATTTCATTCCTTCCTCATCCATCCAGCCTTTAGGATGAACCTGAACAGTTACGCCTGCTGGAATTTTTAGGTGCTTCGGCATCGTTTTGCTTTTGATTATAACCACCAGATACAGGTTTGTGCCATCTGCCAGGCAAGACAGGACCACCATGAAGTGGGACTTTTCATGACCAGTTCATTTTACAAGTATGGTCTTCTCACCAACGCCAGTTACAGTGCGATTGCCAGGCATATCAAATGTCATCGGCATTTCATTCATATTACCAATGTTATTCATATCGAAATGATTTTTTATTTTCTGCTGAATTTGTGGAACAAACAGATCTTTTCATCAAGCTGTTTAGGAAGTTTCTGTGAAATCTTTGTGCACTAATAAAAGGCACAATCCATATTTGTTCATGAACCGTGAACACCAACCAGACGATGCTGTGAATTCTTTCAGACTTTTGGTCGCTGAATAATTTTCTTCTTTTGCTATTTGAATCCTAATGCTCGAGTGAGTCACAATGTTGCCATTCTGTCTGCATCCCATTACCCAGTCATTCAAATCCTTTCCCAATCCTTCAAAAGGCTCAATTTTGAAACGTAAGGTTTTGTTTGACTTTGGCATTTCTAGCAGCTTTTCTTCATTTTTTTCACCAATCTCTGACAAGTTTTTCACTAATGTCAAATTCTCTTAGAGTTACACAATTATTGACCTCCTTTACATATTCTGTAATCTTCAGTTTCAGCAATGCAGTGTAAGATGCTCTCTTTTTCTTCCAGGGGTTCATTTTCCTGAGGATAAAATGTCTTTATTCTAATGGCTGTCCCTCCTGTATGAATCCTTCCCTCCCTCCCCTATGGCTGTCCCTCTTTCTGAATCCTTCCCTCCCTCCCCCTTGGCTGCCCCTCATGTTTGAATCCTTCCCTCCTCCTGATTCCTTAACTCACCCGCTGCTATCTGGCCACAACGACACTTGCTCAGGAACATCCTTCCTCCTCCCCCGTGGCCTCCAGTGTAGTGGCAGGACAGTTTCTCCCAAGCAACTCCTCCGGATCCATTGCTACTACTTTGAGGACGACTACAAACCTGCGGTCGTTCAGGCACTTCTTCCCTCCTCCCCCACGGGGTCCCAGTGGCGCGCTTTGAACCACGTCCTAAGTGCGCCAATCAGTCCCTGGCTTGGGACAGGGGAGGACGAGCCTGCTCAATTGCAAGTACAGTCATACCAGCACTTTGTAGTTTGACCCATTGATAAAACGACCACAATTTTAAGGACTGTTTTTGAGGGTAAAATTGTTTATCTTATACACGAGTATATATGGTACATTAGTAACAAAGGCTGAGCAAATAAAAGGAAACTAAAACATAATCAATAAAGTGCATATATCTATCTCTATATTTAGTTAGTTACTTATTTTTTAAATTTTATTACCCATAAAATCTCCATAGTTCAGTGCAGGTAACAATATACATACAAAATTAAAAATATCAAAAACATTAAAACATGTAATTAAAATACAACAAAATAATCATAATACCCTAATCATATACTACTGTAGACCATTCTGGATAAGCCTGCATGAAAGGAAATGCTTTTAATTTCTTTCTGAAAGCCTTGTTGTCATTTTCCATGTGCAATTCCAAGGGAAGCTTGTTCCACATTTCCAGTCCATTAATTGAAAAAGCTTTCTCTCTAGTACACGCCAATCTAAAATCCTTCACAGTAGGAACATCAAGCAATTTCTAAGCTTGCAATCGAAATGATCTTCTTGGTACATAGCCAAATATTCTCTCTGCTAGACAATTATCTTCCTCATAAACAGCTTTATGCAAAGTGATATACATTTTAAACTGTACCCTCTGGGCTATTGTCAGCTAATATAGCTGTTTCATACATGGTTTCAAAGCTATTTCCCATTGTAACCCAAAAGTAACCCTAACCGCCACAGACTGAATCAGGTATAATACGTTTATTAAATACTTCAGTAACCCCATATATAATGCATTACAGTAGTCCACTGCATGCAAAACTAAGATCTGGACAGACCACTAGCCTGAAATACATAGGTGTTAAATAATTACACAGTGGCCTCACCAAATGGAGCTTATAGAAAGCTACCCATAAGACATTTCTAATGTCTCTTAAATGATAGCTTACTATCAACTACTACTCCAAAATTATCTATACGTACAACATGTTTCCGTGACAAAGCATACTAACACAGAACCAAAACTATGACTAACAAAGAATTGTTTTTTGTAATATATTTTTGACTGACAATGAATGCAAATTTACAGACTGAGCACAGTGTAGCAGTGGCTAGGCAGGGGGCAATCTGGGTTGGCAAGGCTTCTTCACTTTGTCTGTTGCTCTTCTGTAGGACTAGGGTTAGGATCCAATTGGCTGCAGGCAGCACATGCACAGTTTGCCCATGTCCTGTGGCCAATTTAATTCTCCAGCTGACCCTAGACATTGGAACGGCCAATTGACCTGGGAGCTCCCCTCAGAAATTGTGGCCAGACTATGAGGTAGATTGTAAAAGCATTGCTCACGCAAAAACAGCCAGGAAGGTGCATGTATGTGCCCAGAATAAGGAGGCAAAAAATGGGCGTTCCAGGAGCAAAAGTATGTTACCTGCATATGAGTATGAGCGAGAGAGAGAGAGAGTGAGAGAGACTCTGTTTAAAAACAGTCTAAGAACATGCCATACTGGGTCAGACCAAGGGTCCATCAAGCCCAGCATCCTGTTTCCAACAGTGGCAATCCAGGCCATAAGAACCTGGTAAGTATCCAAAAACTAAGTCTATTTCATGTTACCGTTGCTAGTAATAGCAGTGGCTATTTTCTAAGTCAACTTAATTAATAGCAGGTAATGAACTTCTCCAAGAACTTCTCCAATCCTTTTTTAAACACAGCTACACTAACTGCATTAACCACATCCTCTCTCAACAAATTCCAGAGTTTAATTGTGCGTTGAGTGAAAAAGAACTTTCTCCGATTAGTTTTAAATGTGCCACATGCTAACTTCATGGAGTGCCCCCCTAGTCTTTCTATTATCTGAAAGAGTAAATAACCGATTCACATCTATCCATTCTTGACCTTATAAGGGTTATAATCCTTTACTGATGTCAATTTTACTATGAATACCTCTGACTGTATCTGTAACAACATCCTCCTAACCCCAACCCACCTCCCGAAACCCCACCCCAATTCAAAGTGTCCCCCTAGAGTAGTGCATGTATAGAGAGTATCAGACTGACTCTAAACAGAGTCTCTCTCTCTCTCTTTCTACTTTAGAAATATGTGCAGTAACAGTATTTTAAATGCCACACATGTACTTTATAAAATTGGTGTATTTCTGCTCATGCGTTTATGAGCACAAGCACATTCCTTTTAAAATTTACCCTTGTGTGAGTTGTCTCCAAAAATGTGAGTTGCGGCTGCCTGGAGGGCCCTACCTCAATGTTGCCACAGCTGACTGGCCTACAATAAATATCAATATTTTAGTGTAGTACACAGGCAAATATAACTACTAATGGGAACCTCAAGATATTAGTACAAAAAGTTATTTGAGATATCTTAAATAGAGAGCATGTGAAATCTCAGTATAGATAAACTGCCCATTTGTTAAACCACCCAAATGATGTACCGCTTAAAACTTAAATAATAGGTCCTTTTTAAATATTTTTAAACTTTTTTTGCGCCTCTAAAAGAGATTCTAAAATAAATAGCACCTATTTTTGTGGATAATCAATTAAGAAAAAACTTCTTGTTAAAATAATGCCAACCCGACATGAGTCTTGTTTCGTTGCTTCATCAGGGACTGGGGTCTGATCAATGGGTGAAATCAGTTATTGATCTCAATCCACATTATCATCTTAATATGAAACTCTTCCCAAATTTCATGATTCAGTATTTTGTTGAGCATGCGTCTCCTGAATCCACCATGGCCTACAATAAAGACAGGGCCATGCAGGAGCACCATTTCTGATTGCCTCTTGAGAAGTCTGTCCCCGTGGATGTCAGCAACATGGGGCCTGGTCAGGAGTCACTGGTCTCACAGGGCAGCTTGCACATATCAGAAAGTGAGTCCATGGATCCTGGCTGAGAGAAGCTGCTCACCATGGCAACATTCCATGGCCAATAAATCAGCACACTCATTGTAATCAGAGCCTCTCATCAAGCACATGACTCCCATAGGCTCTGATGCATGAGAGGAGGGGCTCCTTTATGTGTACTGTGACTGTGACATCTTCCAGCTGCTCAAGTCATACATTTAATGCATGAGACTTGCCGTGTCTTCAAACATTGCTTCCATAGATTACCGAGTTATACAGCTGTGGTTAGCAATCTTCTGGAAATAATCCAGTCCTGTGCAGGTACAAACATATTTGGGCTCTTGGAAATGAATAAAAACAAAGTAAACAGACAGGAGATTATGAATAAAGAGCTTCCTGGGTGCTCTGAATACCTTTGAGTCATGCTAAATATTTTTGAACAACCTATACATCTTTCTAATAGCTCCAATACCCCACCCAATACTATTTCAAGAGCTGTCAGATCCTCAGTGGGTTGGACTCATAGATAATCAAAGGACAAATAGGCAATTCTTACAAGCAGCTCTCTTGATCCACTCATAAGGGGGAAGATTTAGCTACAACTTATCCTCAATCCCTGAAATTAGGCTTGTTAAAGAATAAAGGTTTGGCTTTGACTAACTGTTGTCTTATCGGATATGCACCTCCAGACTTTATTGGTTTACAGGCTGCTTACTAGTTCTGCATTAGAAAATCTAACGGGTTTAATTTTGGAATAAACAGTGGAAACAGAATCAAGTGATTTTTTTTTATTTCTAAATTGAATATTTATTAGATTTTTAAATTTTCACCGTAAGACATAACATCTTAGGGGGTTATTTTTCAACTCGCGTTATGGCCCTTTTGCATACATTAAGGTGTTTTCGCATGCGAAAAATGCCTTAAAGCATGTGAAAAGTACCATAATGCATGGTGTGATACTAATTTTTAAAAGGGGAGGAGTTGGGGTGGAATTTTTGGGAAAAGTGGGCTGGCTTTGTGAAGCCATAGTGCACAGTTTTAATGCTGAAAATAACTACACCTTTTTCATTGGTGTTAAGCTGTGTGATATGCCCATTATGCAAATTGTGATTTTTTTTTTATTTTTTGCAAATTGCATTTGGGCATTTTTGAGATGAGGGGAGAGTTGGAGGAAGGCTCTGAGCTGGGGATCGGGGGGGGGGGGGGGAGGGAAAGCCTCTGAGGATAGTGCCATAGTAAGCAGCTATTTATGATAATATAGGAGGCCCACCTAGTAACTCGAGGTGAGGTTTAGGTAGTAGTGTAGGGGTTAGGGGCCACTTTGACATTCAATGTGAGATGTACGAACAGAACAGTGCTCTCTTCTGAACATTTGATGACCCTCGGAGTGAGGAAACTCACACAAAGATGAGATTTGTACAATGTTCTCTCAACCTAGCTTGATGGACTCTCTGCTAGGTAAAGGGCTTTATAGCTAGTCAGTCTCTCTCTCTCCCCCCCCCCCCCCCCTAAATATTTGGGCTTAAAAAACAATGGTATATCATTTCTCCCATCCCAGTGAAGATACAATGGCTGCCAATTCAGCAAAGGGTGTTATTCAAATTATATGTGATGATCCCTAAGATGTTGTGAGGCGGACCCAGTCCCTGAATAAACTGATTATGAAATATGCTCCAACTCCACCATTAAGGTCAGGCTGCAAGTCACATGAAAACCAGCATTTTCTGTTGCTGACTCTTCATTGTAGAATCCATCGCCAGTGAAACTACAGCCAGAGACTAATTTAATTACTTTTAGGAAATTGATTAAAACTATGTTATTTAAACAAGCTTTTAAATATTTTTAGCTAAGCAATATTAATATGAAGGCTTGAAAGAAAAGAGGTTTTGATATTTTCTTTTATGTTTTATAGTGTGGCTTCAGTATGCATAAATGTATGGATGTACCGTTATAATCTACATCTGGACACTGCAGAATATAAGTATTTTAAAATAAATAAATATACAGGAAAAGAGGGGTTTATGTTAAATACATTTTCAGCATGTGACATAGTAGGGTTTGGCTGCTAGTGTACAGGATTTGGAATTTAAGTATGAAGCCTTATTGCTGGACCAGTTAGTATATGCATATTCTCACATATATTCATTGTGGATATTCTGAAAATCCAGCTGACTGTGGGGTTACCATTACAGCTCTATGAAGCTCAGATCTAGCACCTAACATTATATAGCTGGCCTTAGTAATGAAGTATTGAAGTCACCCTAGATGAACCCACAGACAGGCAGGTACCACCAGTTGCTTCCCATCATGGAGTAACAATGAACAGAGGAATGTATTTCTGATTCTCTATAGGAAAGCAGTTCTGTCACATGGTCCACCTCAACACAGAAAGAAGACTTAATAATATAGTGGATCATGGCAGAAAAAGACTAATTGGCCCATTCAATTTGTCTGGTTATTCCTGCCCACACTGCTAAAGATTTATTGCAGTTGTCAGCCCTAAAGTGTGACCACTTGTATGATATTTCTTCTTATCCAGGAAACGTTGTCGTCTTTTTCATTTGCATTCCACCATCTTGATTACTGAGCATAGAAGAGTCCCAGTTTAGTTTACAGCCAGGACCCCTTCCTTCCCATGTCTATTTGTTTTATTTATTTATTTAAAATTATTTATATCCCGCACTTTCTAAGAATGAAGGCAGGTTACAAAAGTACATTCATAAAGGCACACAAAAACACCACTTCACATCACATAATCAATGGAATTTGACTCTAGATGGACACACCAAATATTTCTTAGCCAGTAAATATCCTTCCCAAAAAACAGGGACAGTGAACAGATCCAACACCAGTTAAGGTACATGTCCCTCAAAAGTCATATTAAACAGCAATGCTTTGAACTACTTTTTAAAAGTCTGAGCGCAAGTTATCAGTCGCAGCTGCTCAGGAAGAGAATCCCAAAATAATGGCCCTGCACTAGAAAACGCTCTATTATGTGTTTCTGTCAATTGTGCCAACCGAGGTGATAGGACCTTTAAAAGGACGTGCTGTGTTGAATGCAAAACTTGCGTTGAGTGGTAAATTTGCAGCCTTGTACAAACCCAATGAGACACATTGTTACTCCTCTACCCAAACCTTCCCACTCAGAAGAGTTGCAAGCATATTTAACTTGAAAGGAAGACCAGATCTTGAGACCACTAATATCTGTTCATCTTTTTCTTCATTTTTTGCTGTCCATTTATTTGTTGAAACATTTTTTATTTGAAAAGTGCACACAAACTACACTTAACAGTATACAGAAACCAAGCACCCAACAGGATGCGATACCAGTAACAAGAAAGAGTTTGGACCATTGCAGAACAATAAAGACATTTTTTTTTTCCCCGTGAAGGACCGCCCTGTAGCCTATAAGAAAGTCCCAACCTTATCATATAGGCCTTAACTAAGAACGCAATATCAAAAACAAAGAAGAAACAATGCCACCACCTGCCTGGCTGCCTCTGGTCCAGGCAGATGCACCTATAATCGTTAATAGCCCCTATGATATGCTAGAAACCTCCCCCCACCCTACCTCTAGCAATAACCCAAGAAACCTAACCCTTTAAGTCAGGAGCAGTTATAACCGTTCAAGACAAAACTCCAACTATAAGGTATTTAAAAATAGCCTCCTAGCCTTGCCAGAAAGACTCTGAATGTATTTGTCCCAAATAAGCAAAAATCATTTCCTAGAGTTGGGGGAAGCTCGTGCGGCTATTGATTCCATAGTTGCCGTACTGTGCAATGCATTCCTCCTTCACCTTTTTCATTTTTAATACTTTAACACAAACTTTCCATGTAAATACTCTCTCAGATATAAATTGCTAACCAGGCTGAAGCCTTTTCAGAAGGATAAAGGAGACCCAATGCAAGCAACCGGAAGAGATACAGGGGATCCTACACAAAAAAAGCCACAGCAGCTTCAAGATCAACTAATTCATTGCTGAAGATCCTCCAGAGAACCAGACTCTCCAGTGCAGCCACCTCAGGGAAGCAACTGAAAGAAGGATAAACAGACCCATGCAGTTCCCCTCTAATTCCAATTAAAAATAAACAAGGTTCCATGTTTATTATTGGAAGAATTATCAATGAAAACACTTCCTTTTTAACAAAGTTGGTTTAGCTTCCCCACCTGGCACCACCATTGTAAATCATTAGGCTCTTATAGCTCCAGAGAAGCACTTTAGCATCCCCATTCCTGGTGACTTAGGCTTTGAGTAATGGCGTTCACAATATGCTACTTGAGTATGGTTTCATTTTTACGTGGATGGAAACAGAATTTGAGGGTAGAGGGGGGAGGGAGATGGTTGCTCGGGAATTGTATTGTCCTTTTGTATGCTGTATTTTATTGATCTATTTTTTCTCTTTTTTTAAAGGACGTTTATTGGAATATAGTACTCCAATAAGCTAACACAACAAATGATAACCAATATTGTATAAAGACCCTCACAAGTATGAAAATGTAAAGTAAAGTTGACAGACATAGGACCTGATTTACATAGGGGTTTTTTTCCCATTCTGCGCCAATGGGAATAAGGTTTGCTAAATCAGATGTATGGAACCTAGCATGCTGAATTTACTTTCTGTTGCAATGACAACCTACAATAGATTTCTGGCTTTCCCTTCACTTTTTTGTGCGTATCCTATGTTTTCTTGAATTCCATGATTGTTTTGGCTTAACTACTTCCACTCAGAGACCATGCCATGCAGCCACTACCCTTTCCATGAAGATATATTTCCTGATGCAACTCCTGAAACTCCTCTTTGGAATTTCATACTGTAGCTTTGTTCTACTGCTGGGGTAGGCAATTCCAGTCCTCGAGTGCCGCAAGCTGGCCAGGTTTTCAGGCTACCCATAATGAATGTGAAAGAGAAGTATTTGCATGCAATGGAGGCAGTGCATGCAAATGCATCTCATGATTATTCAGTATGGATATCTTGAAAACCTGGATGACTTGATGCACTCGAGGACTGGAGTTACCTACCCCTGTTCTAGATCATTTTTTTTCCACTGAAAAAGTTTGTGTCCTGTCATTATTTACACATTTGAGGTATCTGAATGTATCGATTATAGTCTCAGCCCCACCCCACCCCACTCCCATCCCCATCTCTGCTTCTATTCAAGGGTAAACATACTTGGGGTCTTAAGCCTCATCTGATAGGACTTTTGGTGCAAGTCTGATCATTTTGTTACTCCTTCTCTGGACCACCTTTACCCTATCTCAGGGGTGGCCTGCTCCATTTCTCAAGGATCACAAATAGGTCATTTTCAGGATATCCACGGTTTCTGTATCAATGTTATCGGCTTGAATTATTTTACCGTAATCCCTAGTTCTTGGTAATTGTTCGCTGCTGAAGCTCTGTTACTGTTCAATGTAATTGCTTTCATTTTCGGAAGCACTGTTACGGTTACTGTTACTGTTCAATGTAATTGCTTTCATATTCGGAAGCACTGTTACTGTTCAATGTAAACCGAACTGATTTGTAACCTTTTACAAGAATTTCGGTATATAAAACTGTTAAATAAATAAATAAATATCCACAATGAATATGCATGAGATAGATTTGCATGAACTATATCTATTGTATGCAAATATATCTCATGCATATTCAATGTGGATATCTTGAAAACCATGCCTGTTTGGTGGCTCTTGAGCACTAGATTTGGCCACCCTGCTCTATCTATATCCTTTTAAAGCTCTAACCTCCAGAATTGGAAACAATACTTTAACTGAGTTCTCACAATTAACCTGTACAGAGGCATTATCACCTCCTTCTTCCTTCTTGCTATGCCTTTCTCTATCCACCCCAGCATCTTTCTTGCTCTGGCCATAGCTTTTTCACACTGCTTCGTTATCTTGAGATTATCCAATATAATCACCTTGAGGTCTCATACTCCCTCCCTCTCCATCCCTACTAAATATAATTCCCTGGAAAAAGGATTGCTGCTGGGGCTGCTGAGTTATGTACAATATAAGCAGAGTAATGAACAGTAATGCTGCTGAAGGTATTCCCACTGTGCTTTTTTTTCTGTTTCCTCATAACATTCTGCTTAACAGTCCGTAGGTAAGCATATTAAATGCTTGTCTGAACATAAAAGGTTTTTACTTGTTTCTTAAAAGTATCTGTGCATGCAATGAGGCGTAACTGTTCAGTTAGGGAATTCCAAAATATAAGCCCCACAACTGAAAAAGCCCTTTCCTGAGTTTTTGAAAGGGGAGCAAGACAAGGGGAGGGGGATGTCTAATAATGCACAGTGGGGAGACCTCAGTACCAGTGGAGGATTATAAATACATAATATAGCACAAATCCATGGAGAAGTTGTGCTATTCAAATGCTTGTGAATAAGCATGGCCAATTTATATTTAATCCTTCATGGAGCCAGTGAAGTGAGTAAAGAACGTAGTTTAATACGGTCCCATAATCTCGAACCAGAAATGATATGAGCGGCCAAGTTTTGCATGACTTGCAATGCTATTAATACATTTGCTGATAGCTCATATATAAAGAATTATAATAATCGAGGCTTGGCAGCACCAGAGCTTGAATGACAATTCAGAAGTCACATGGGCTCAGTAAAGACTTCAGACTACATAGCATGTGCAGTTTAGAAAATGTTTTCACAATAGCCTTGACTTGAGACCACAATTATATATCGGACTCCAGTTCGCATCTAGCATTCTCACTTGAGAAGCTATCATCATTACGGTACCTTCAAAATTAAAGGTTGAGAGGGAATCATTTATTTATTTATTTATCCTTTTTCTATACCGATGTTCATGACCTGTCACATCACATGGATATGCTGTATACATAGCCAGTAGTAGAAGATAATCTCACATAGAATCTTAAGGAGGCTCAGTAGCTGGAAAGAGTTAGGCCCTCAAGGCGCCAGTACCTGGTTCCAGGGAAAGCTCTGAGAGGGCGGTGGCAACTCACGATTGTCTGTATCTGTAATAGCTTCCAGGCAGTAGAGAATCTTCAGAGTGTTCAGGAACATGGGCCCTCGAGGAGTGAGTACCGGTTCCTATCTGCAATCTGAAATAGAGAAAAGAGAGTGAGGCCCCCGAGGAGCGGGTACCCCTGGTAAGTCCGAGGAGGCAGAGTAGCGTAGAGAGAAACGGGTCCAGATGAATCCCTGCAATCAATCCATATCAATCTCCTTGCTAACTCCAATCGTAAGCGCAAGTGAAGACCTTTTATGTTGGAAGCGGATGACTTCAATACAGGGGGACGCCCCTGAGATTCGCGCCCTTGCTGGTACATACTTCGGAGCGTGCGCACCCTACGTCATCAGGAACATGGCGGATCCGCAGCATCGAGCCGGTCCAGGGACGCCGGGGAGAAGCGGCATGAAGACGCCGCGGCAGCAAGCTTTCCATCAGGCCCGGAGGGAGTCGCCTCAGAGGTAGAGAGGGTGGAGCGAGGGTGAAGAGCAGGCCTGAACGCAACATAAACAACATATGGAAACCAGCATAGAGCTCTTCTTAATGAAGTCAGTTAGCATTTTAAATATGGCACTGTCAATGAGCTTTTCCAGAAATGGCAGTGACAAGATGGGATGATTGCTACCGAAACTCGATGGATCAAACAGCGGTATTCACTTCAAATCCTTGAAGGCATCCAATGGATCAGGTTTTCAGGACATCCCTAATGAATATGCACGAAATAGGTTTGGATGCAATTGAGACAGTGTGCATGCAATGCTGTTTCATGCATATTCTTTAAAGATATCCTGAAAACCCAACCTATTAGCAGCCTTCAAGGACTAGAAGTGAATACCACTGATCTACAACACATTGTGAAGTAAAAGAAGTATTATCATCTGTAAGGAACTGTTTTCTTTTCTTCAACAAATAGAATATTAACAAATATTGCATATAAATATTATAAATAGGTACCAATTTAATTTAAAAATATAAATGACAAGGAATGTAGATTGCATAGTAAATCAATATTACATAAAAGCAACAACTAGCATTAACTGTTTTACGGTGTATTGTCTCTTTTATTCTGATGGGCACGTAACAGATTCTGTGCTATTCACTGAACAATATTCAGTGAAAACTGGAGAAAAATCATTTTCCTGCTGGTTAGAGGTCAGAATACATATACTAAGAGAAATAAAAATGTTAGAAATGTGCTTAACTTGAAGTCACATGGATTAACTAACATTTTACTCTTTTGTATTGACTCTCAAGAGACCTACAGTCTGGGAACAGAATTGTAACTCTGTAATAAAAATGGGTAAACTTTCTATTATTGTTCCTGTTTACTAAGCATGCTCTTGTTCACGACAACTAATTTAGGAGATGGGATTTTCTGTTCCATGTGATGAACTTCGTACCACTCCAGAATTTTAATTCCTCATTTATTCTGTGCAGTTTTGATTTTTCCTCTATATTCTATAATTTGATTAGTCACCTTTTTAAGTGGTGTCCGGTTCAGGGACGCACTTGCCTACATGCACAAGTTAGCAGGTCCAGCAATCTAAAATATGGAACATTTAGATGATGAATGCATGCTATTATCATTTACAAGGTGAATGAAACCATGAATTTTATGAAAAAGACTGAGGAAATATAGCCAGTACATCTATTCTTTTATCCAAGTTTATAATGAGACTTGAAAATGAAGAGAAATTGATTCAACATTATTGTTTGTCAGGTCTCCTCCAGTAATTTTATTTATTTAAAATATTTATTAACCTCCCCTCCATAGTTTGTGGCATGATACATAATTACATACATTTATTAAATATCCATAAACCTGATTGTTTAAATTATCAGTAAAACAACAAAAATGTTATTTTACTTGTATTGTTATAAAAATTTGCTTTAGTTTAGTTGTGTTACGACTGTTGCTGCTCGACGTCTCCACTCTGCCCTCCTTACCTCTCTGGCGACTCCTCCCGCGGTTGATGGACGTTTGGCTGCCGCAGCGTCTGCCTGCTGTCCTCTCCGGCGTCCCCGGTCCGGCTTGGGTGCTGCCTCCCACACGGCCCTGCTTCAAATACTTTCTTTGGCGCGAACCTCAGGGACATCCCCTTATGATGACTTCACGCATCCAGGATACAAAAAGCCTACACTACTGCTAGCTAATCGAGTTAGCAAGGAACTCCTTATGGATGGGATTGCTCTCCATACCTAACTACTCTGCCTCTCCATTATTGGACTTACTCTTTTTGGGGTACCCGCTCCTCGGGGGCCTCTCTCTTCTCTTTCATGTCGCTGTCTGGAACTGGTACTTGCTCCTCGAGGGCCCACTTCTGCCTGGAAGATATCACTGCCTACACCATCAGTGAGTTCCCATCTACTTCTCTCAGAGCTATTCCCTGGAACCAGGTTCTCGCTCCTCGAGGGCCTGCCTCTACTCTAGCTCCTGTGATTCCTACCGAGAGAAACTGCTCTGTGAGTACTCAACCAACGAGGCTCTATTCCAGAACCCTGCATATACTTCATTGTACTCATTATCTCAGTTTCTCTTCACTACAGCACAGCCATTGTGGGATCGCTGTTCCAGAGCCCTGAGGGACTACAATCCCAGCTTGGCTTCATCTCTGCTCACTACTGCCACCTCTGGTAGCTCCTCAATACTGTTAATAAAAGATCTATCTGTGGTGTGTCTCCTAAAGCTGAGCCTGACCTGTGGCCCCTCATGGGACTTCCCCCCGTGGGCGTGGTCTGCAGCCACAGTGTCCAAGGGTCCACCCAAAACCTTACAAGCAATAACAAATTGATACGGAACTAAGTATGAAACAGCAAATATTTCTAAAAGTAAGGGAAGGATACGCCAAACTTATGACTCTTAGAAGACTAAAACCACTGCTAACACCAACAAACTTCCAATCAGTGTTACAAGCTTTAATTTTTGCAAGCACTGACTACTGTAATGCCCTTCTACTGTGTTTACCTTACACCACAATAAGACCAGTCCAGATACTACAAAACACGGCTGCTAGAATTCTGACTGGTAAAAGTAAAAGAGACCATATCACCGAAACCCTAGCTGAGCTACACTGGCTACCCATTGAGCAAAGAATACAATACAAAACACTATGCACCATACATAAATTAATACATAACGAAAAAGCAGAATGGCTGAACATAGCCCTTCGCGTACACGTCTCCCACAGGAACCTGAGATCAGCAAACAAAGCACTGCTCACTATTCCTTCAGTCAAAACAGCAAGACTAACGCAAGTAAGGGAAAGGGCTCTATCCTTAGCAGGACCTATAATACGCCGTTAGAAATCAGATTGCAAAGAGACATCAAAACATTCAGAAAAAGTTTAAAAACATGGCTATAGTATTTAAACAAGCGTACCACAAAGAGCATGGAGAGTAGAATCCAGGAAAGTGTAGTATGCAGTCAGTAGGACACCCACACACATCACCTTGCTCAATATGTCTGTATTTTATTTTACATTCTCGTTTTAACACCAAAGATAAGATTTAACAATTAATTCAGTTTATAGCTGATAAAGATAGAAATGGACATGTTTTATCACACCCAACAATTAGTATTTATTATGAAACTATGTTACTGTACCCTGATGGCACCTGTTTAAGTTGATGTAATTTAAAACATTTAGCAACATTAATTTATGTGCCTTATTGTGATGTATAGAAAAGACTTTAAATAAATAAATCAATAAATCATGATGATATACTTTTGTCAGCTGTGATGCTCCATTTTTGCAGTTTCACAATTTATACTTTGTGAAATTGGCTGGTGCTACATAGAGCTGACCAGTGAAATGAGACAGGAGTCTTCTTCTCTTCCTTTCACTGTTCTCCCTTTTCCTCTCTCCCTTTTACCCCCCATGTTCATTTATTTCCCCTCCATCTATTATTGCCTCCCTCCAACCCTTAGCACCAAAAGGATCAATGGCAGAAAATCAAATAAAAATAAAATAAAGAAGACACAGCAAATGAATGTGCAATTCTGGCCCTACTTCTCTGCCTCCTCCTCCACAGTGGACGTTGTTGCCCCAACCAGGAAAAGCCATCCTTATGCCATTGCCTCATTTGGGAAGTGGAAGAGAGGTATACAGCTCCACCAATTCCTACCTTTTATACTAGGGCTGCATTTCACCTTATTGCTGGTGCCAGCTAGGGGATTGAGGGACATAAAATTGACCTGAAGGACACATAAGAACATTAGCTATGCCATACTTGGTCAGACCAAGGGTCCATCAAACCCAGTAGTATCCTGTTTCCAACAGTGGCCAATCCAAGTCACAAGTTCCTGATAAGTACCCAAACATTAGATAGATCAGAAGCTACTATTCCATATTAATTACAGTAATAGCAGTTTATGGATTTTTCCTCTAGGAACTTATCCAAACTGTTTTTAAACCCAGTTACACTGACTGCTGTAACTACATGCTCTGGCAATGAATTCCAGAGTTAACTATGTGCTGAATGAAAAATAATTTTCTTCAATTTCTTTTAAATGAGCTATTGCTAACTTCATGGAGTGCCCCCTGGTCCTTATATTATCTGAGAGAGTAAATGATTTACATTAACTTGTTCAATTCCTTTCTGATTTTGTAGACTTCTATCTTATCGCCCCCTCAGTCGTCTCTTCTCCAAGCTGAAAAGCCCTAACCTCTTTAGTCTTTCCTCAAAGGGCAGCTGTTCCATCCCCTTTATCATTTTGGACGCCCTTTTCTGTACCTTCTCCATCGCAACTATATACGTTTTGAGATCCGGCGACCAGAATTGTTCACAGTATTCAAGGTGCGGTCTCACCATGGAGTGATACAGAAGCATTTTGACATTTTCCAATTTATTCACCATTCCTTTCTTAATAATTCCTAACATTTTATTTGCTTTTTTGACTGCAGCAGCACACTGGGCCGACGATTTTAATGTATTATCCACTATGATGCCTAGATCTCTTTCCTGGGAGGTAACTCTAACTCCTAAGATAGAACCTAACATTGTGTAACTACAGCAAGGGTTATTTTTCCCTATATGCATCACCTTGCACTTGTCCACATTAAATTTCATCTGCCATTTGGAAACCCAATCATCCAGTCTCGCAAGGTCCCCCTTAGAAATGACGGCAGAAGAAGTTCCTAGGTTCAGTGGTCACCTTGGGAAACAAAATTTCCACAACCTCTCACTGCTGTGGGATCTATCCTGCCAAGCTGGCTATATTCATATCTCTATGGGTGTTGTGGGTGCTTGTGCACCCTGAATATTGTCTCCTACAGTCCTATAGAATGGGAGCTGAGAATTGCATGCTGCAGGGCTGCCAAGGAAGGCAGGAAGGAAATGTTTCTGTCTCCTTGCTATTACTCCTTCCTTCCCCTGTAGCCTGTTAGCTGGCTGTGGAATGTCTGACCAGTGGGCTTCGGTGGAGGACAGGCATTGCACATCTATCTCTCAGATACTGTTCCCGCCTTCCCCTGCAGCCAATGGCGGACCAGAGAGCAGCATCAGCAGTGTAAGACACGCAGACGTTCTGAAGGAGAGCATTAGCACAGGCTGTGGGGCCAGAGAGAGCTGAGAGAGGGGCCATGGGCAATGAGAAGGGGACCACAGCTGAGAGAAGGGAAAAGGGGATACAAGCTGGTGGAGGGAACATGGGCTGTGATAAGAAGAGGAGTATGGGTGAGTGGTTAGGTGAAGGAAATTTTTAAAAGGAAGAGATAGATAAAGACTCAGGAATTGGCAAAGGATCTGTGGATGGGGGGGGGGGGGGGGGGGGGGCGAGGGGGACCGATAGGTAAGGTAAATCAAGAGAAGGGTTGTGAGGAGTGAGGGTATCATAGTAGTAGAGAGAAGGGGGGGGAAGGAGGTTAGGAGAAAGATGGAAGTGGCAGGAGGGGGTGAGACTAGGGTGGAAGTGAGAAAAGATAATGCACTGTGGAGTGACAACCAATGGTTAGAAAAAGTTATACACATGGAAGTAAAATAACAAATGATTAAGAAATGAGAGGAAGGCAAGAAAATAAGCTTTAAAATAAAAAGGAAGGAGAGGAAGCTAGGAAAATCCAAGAGACAGGATAGATTCAAACTACAGACACAACAGTTGGAAAACTGTTTATTTGGTGAAGATTTCTGTGCTAGCTAGGGAGGCTCAAGGGTTGGGGGAGGGGAGGTGGTATCAGCTCTTTGCTTCCAGCCCTGCAGTCAGGAGGGTTAAGGAGGTATTTTACTGGAAAGATGGGGAATGGGAGGGGGGGAGTTGTGGTGGCATGTGGTAACATAGCCTGAGCTGTTTTAAGTCTCCATGAGGCCCTGGGCAAACTTCACTAGGATGGGCCCCTCACCAGATAAACATTTTGCACAATTTATAAACCATGGATTCAGATGATCCTTGTTAAGACCTAAAGAAGATAATATGGCATGTTAATTAGCTAGCTTATTTTATCTTCTCTTCTTTTTACTTTTTTAAACCATTTTTATTCTTTCTTTAATATTTTGGTGGGACCAAGCTGGGCCCCGGGCAAGTGCCCCATTTGCCCTATAGATAAAACGGCTCTGATCATAGGCACCAAAATATCTGTTGAAAATTGGCAGCTCCAGTATTGCGAGTTGCTGTAGTCAGGTCTTGAATTGAAATGAACATCATTCCCCTTGTTACAAAAGTAAACACAACATTCCCCTGCCATATCCCACAGGAGACAGGATTCCAAACTGAGGGCAGGAAGCACCACATGCAGCTGTGGCCCTGGAGCTGGGGAGATATTAACTGCTGGGCTGCTAGGCCTCAGGACATACAAGTAGTGGAGTGTCTCCTGTGGACTCCGCAGGCTTGGGACTGGCTCTGGCCTGCAATCTGTGAGCGCCGAGAGAAGTGCTGCAAGGGATAGAAAGGCAGGAGCGGTTCCAGAAAAAAAAAAGAGTGCCTGGGTTCAGGGAGTGCAGAGGAGAGAAGATGAGCTGAGCCTGTAAATGAATGAAAGCCTAAGAAGCAGATGAGGGGGTGGGAATTAGTGAAGGGATGGCTAAACCAAGCCTGCAGAGGAGGGTAGTTGGCTAAGGAGGAAACTGGTAGGGAGTGGAGGCTTGGGGAAAGGATCTGAAAGGGGAACACGGGGAACAGAGTAAACAGCGAAAGAAACTTGTAGCTACATCGCCATTCAGCACTCCTTGGGCAGAGTTTTAAAAGCGGTGAAGATTATTAAGACCTTGTTCGTGCCCGGGTCTGCATTTACTCTTTCAACAAAGCATCTGTGTTAAGTGCTTCAAAGAACCGCGGGCGGCTCCGCTGACCTGCGGCATAGGATCTCTAACTGCTGCACGTTTACCCCTTACAGATGCTTCTTGCAACACGAATTGGAGCTCAGCGCTTAGTACACTCTGACTCTTATGTCAAGAGTTTCAGTTGATCCCTCAAACTAAATACAATCACCCCATGGTATCCTGTATTGAGACGCCCTAGTCTTTAAGACTTACAGAAGTCTTGGTGCCCCTGACGCAGCCCTGACGCGAGACGAGGCCGTGCCGGGGCCCTCGTTTTTATACTGTTTTTGACTGTGTATTTACAAGCGTGTACCACGTAGGTGACTGTGTTTACAATGAAAATTTCTATGCTGCTAAGAGATATTGATCAGTGTATATTGTCTGCCACACGTTTCTTTTGCTGTATTTTCCCTACATGTGTCAGCTGTTTACTCCGCCCCTCCCTTGTGTGCTTTCGCCCAGGGGAACAGAGTATGCCAGGTCAGTGGGACATGGGAAGCAGGCATCCTAAGGGGATGTAGGGAGTGGAGCTAGAAGAGGGGAATTAAACCTCCCCCCAACCCACCTACCTCACAAATATAAAATTCAAAGTAATCCCCATTCATGAGGGGGAGAATTAAGAGTGTAGAGACAGTAAGGAAAAGAGGCGGAAGAGGAAATTGGGTGAATGAGAGAAAAGGGGGTTTGAGAGAGTGTGGTGATGACAGGAAAGAGTAGGGGAAGAGAATGTGATGTGGATGGGTTGTTGGTTGAGGGTGGGGGAATGGAGCAGGAGGGAGGAGACAGGTGGGCATGAGCTGAGACTGGGGAAATGAATGAATTGTGGAACTTTGAGTGCTGCTCTGGCTTTCCTTCTGGCCACACAATTCTTCATGTTCGCATTACCTGCTTTTCTCTGGCGTTTTGAATACAGGCTGGTCAGTCACACTCACAACCCACAGTGTTCAGGTTTTTTCTTTTTTTTTTTTTTGCTGGAGACGCTGTAATTTGTGTTGAGTTCAGCACCCTTAATCATTTTCAAAAGTTGGCTCCTATGGCTATATTTATTTCACCTAGGGCAACTTGAGTCTTTTGCTCCCTGTCCTATGTTTCCCTTATATACTTTGTTTCCTGTACCTTGCCCTGACTTACATGGGAGTTTAGCATGTCTGAACTGCTACATGACTAAAATACTAACAGAGATTTTGAAGTAACCATTTTATCAATCTGGACAGTGTTTCCTTAAAACAATAGATTAGTATAATTTATGGCACAGCTAGTAGATCAGATTATAAAAAATAGTTTGGTCTGCCTCATGACTCAGGTCATAGTGCTACAATATGGAGGATCCAGGTTCAAATCCCTTACATCTGAGTAGCCAACTCTGGTCCTTAAGAGCCACAAATAGGCCAGGTTTTTCAGTATGACCACGACGAATATGCATGAGATAGATTTGTATACAATTGAGACAGTGCATGCAAATCTATCTCATGCATTTTCATTGTGGATATCCTGAAAGCCTGGCCTCTTTGTGGCTGTCGAGGACAGAAGTTGGCCACCCCTGCACTATAGTTTGAGGCCACGAAGGTAGTATGCTCTGGCAGGGAAGAAATATGGGAAGGGCTACTATGGCAACTCTTTCTGGCCAACAGTCATCATTGATGGAGAAACTTGGAGTACCCAGGAAGGAGAAAAATTAGACAGTGTTTTGGGAGAAAAGGTATAGAAAAATCCAACAAAAATTAGCTATAATTCTGTCTGAAACAACAGAGGCATGGGCAATTGGAAAATGATACCATTCTGAGGGGAGACCTGTAAGGTGCAGCAGATGCTACCATAAGCTTGCTGGGCAGACTGGATGGACTATTTGGTCCTTTTCTGCATCATTTCTATGTTTGACGACATACCTAGAGGCCCACAGCAAAGAGTCCAGGTCTTGCATCAAAGAGCACAGTACCCAATGTAGCGGATGCTGGTAGCACATGGGTCAGAATCCTGGCAAAATGGAATCAAGAGTTGCAGGAGGAGGTAATCGGGGTCAGGACCCAGGGCAGGGACCTGGGATCAGAGTACCAGGAGTCAGGTTCCATGCAAAGACTGGCATCAAAGTTTCAGGAGCCAGCAGAACAACAAGCAGGGATCAAACTTCCTGAAAGCTTAGTTGATCCAGCACATATTTGAGTCTCTGCAGGGTTCAAGTACATGCCTCAATTAGGGCTCCATCCTTGGTTCAGCCAATTCCCTCCTGCTAGAACTGTGGTCTGTGACTGTTGATCTAAAATCATCTTTATGTTGCTGGCTCTACCTCCTGTCTGGTTTCTCTGGCTCATTCTTGGAAGACTGTCTCTGGTCTCACAAGCCACTGGTTCTTGCTGCAGAAGCCTCAACACATTTTTCCTAAACAAACGCTAGAGTTATGTTTAGGGATACTGACCTTGAAAAGTTCAATGCAAATTATTGCCCTTTCCTCTTCACTTATATTTCTTTCAGATTGTTTAGATTTGTAAAATAAGAGCACAAAAGTTAGTAAAAAGTTCATAAACACCTTTCTTTTGGGTCAAAAACACACATGGGGCAGATTTTAAAAGCCTTACACGCGTAGGGGGGTTACGCGTACCGAGCCTATTTTGCATTGGCCCTGGGACGTGCGCATGTCCCGGGGCTTTGTGAAAGGGACGGGGCGGGGGCGGGACCGAAACCTCTGGCACAGCAGCCGTGCCAGGGGATCGCGTGCCGGCACTCGGTCGGACGGCCCGAAGGCAGGCGCAACTTATAGAATAAAGGTTGGGGGGGGTAGGTAGGGCTGGGGGGTGGAAGGAAAGCTCCCTCCAAGGCTGCTCTGATTTTGGAGCGGCCTCGGAGGGAACAGGGAAAGCCATCGGGGCTCCCTTAGGGCTCGGCACACAAGTGTGCACCCCCTTGCACGCGCCGACCCCGGATTTTATAACATGCGAGTGGCTGCGCACACATGTTATAAACTCGGGCGTAGATTTTTGCACGCCAGGTTGCGCGCACAAATCTACGCCCGCGTGTAGGTATTAAAATCCGGCCCATAGTCTATGAAATTTGCATATCTAGAATTGGATGTTAGAAACAATGATAATCAATGAGCATACCCCTTTCACTGGAAGTCACCTTCAGAGGCTCTTGAGCCCTAGCCAACTCATTGCAGCCTCTGGAAAAAAGCAGAATTTATTTAGAGTCCTCATAAACAAATTTCAGTAAAAGGCAGAGAAATCAAAAGTACAAAGTGCACAAATTGCCCCACACCCTGAAGCAGTATCTTAGACAGTTCACAGTTCTTAAAGTCATTATTCATGGTCCTTTCATGCGCCTTGAGCCACCAAACAGAATTTTCCAAAAATCGCCTATGGGGACCTCTTTCTTCCTCATGCCTCAATGACAGATAGGAAACCTTTTCTCCTTTATTCCAAACACTCACTACTAGTTCTAAACTTTCCCAGTCCGAATGGGTTAGAGGATCCTTCTCCTTCCAGATGGTCTGCTACCCTTAACAGAGATAGATTATTCTGTCCAGCTAATCAATAAAACCCATGGCCAAGCACCAACTTGGGCTGCCCCGTCCCCAGAGTGCAAAACAAGACAACTTACTCTCAAACCAGGCTCCTCAAAGCTCCCCCCAGTACCTCATGGAAGCCCCGTATATAGCACCCCACTTTGCCCATCCCCTTAGGTGTAAGAATCCTCCTATCATTCTGACTATAAGCTAACGCCCAATGAACCACCCTGTGAAGGAGTAGCCTTACTACCCCTCCTTAACCTACACAGGCCCAGGCTAGATGCCTGGGCCACTTTAAATCCCACAGAGAGAAAGGGTTCTGTGGTGAGACCCAGCTGGGGATGTTAAGAGACAGATCCCAGTGGGGATCAGGAGACTAGGCCCAGAACTGCAGAAGAAAGCAGTTCCTGTGTAACAATGCTTTCCTAAAAGTGAAGTCTGTATCACTTGGTGATTGGTTCTGTGTTTACTGCTGAAGGTTAGTAGATATGCTGGAATTTGATGTACCCTGTAAATAAAAACATAGAAAGAAGTCTTGACAGATCATTTACAGTTCCACCCTCCCATTGGGGGAAAGTTCTTCATTTTACCAAATATGACATTTTAGTGAACCTAGACAGAGGTCACAAGTGCTTACCAGAAATACATCTTTGGAATCTTCATTTTTTGATAGAAAAAAAGCATATTATGTGGGACAGTCTGAACATCTGAAAAATTACTAGAATTATGTGTTGCTTATGAAATACTAGAGTTATCATCATATGAATTCACTTTGTACTTATGGATACTAGTTATAACACTCACAAAAAGTTTAATAAAGAATTTTAAAAATGTCAATTTGGAATACCAAGCAGTAAATTTTATATTTGGCTTGTCAGTGTCCATGGTACAAACTCTAGTAGCTGTCTTTTCTGTGAATTGTACCAATTTTTATTAGGCTGATGTTTTGGCTTTGATAGAAATTTTTGTACATTTTTCATGTTAAATACAAACTCAACATTGCATTTCATGTTTTGCTAGATAAAAAACTAGCCATCGCAGAAAGATTAAATAATTTCTTTGCTTCAGTGTTTACTGAAAAGGATATTGGAGAGATATCCATTCTGGAGAAGGTATTCATGGGTGATGATTCAGATCAACTGAATCAAATCACAGTGAACCTGGAAGATGTGGTAGGCCTGACTGCAAACTAAAGACTAGTAAATCACCTGGACCAGATGGTATACCTACCAGGGTTCTGAAAGAACTAAAAAAATGAAATTTCAGATCTATTAGTAAAAATTTGTAACCTATCATTAAAATCATCCAATGTACCTGAAGATTGGAAGATGACCAATGTAACCCCGATATATAAAAAAGGATCCAGGGGTGATCTGGGAAACTACAGACCGGTAAGCCTGACTTCACTGCCAGGAAAAGAATAAAATCACAAAACATTTAGATAGACATGGTTTGATGGGACACAGCCAGCATGGATTTACCCAGGGGAAGTCTTGCCTCACAAATCTCCTACATTTTTTTGAAGGGGGTGAATAAACATGTGGACAAAGGTGAACTGGTAGATGTGGTGTATTTGGATTTTCAGAAGGTGTTTGACAATGTCCCACATCAGAGGCTTCTAAGAAAACTAAAAAGTCATGGGATAGGAGGTGATTTCCTTTTATAGACTGCAAGTTGGTTAAAAAACAAGAAACAGAGAGTAGGATTAAAAGGTCAGTTTTCACAGTGGAAAAATGTAAAAAGTGAAGTGCCTCAGGGATCTGTACTTACACCGGTGCTTTTTAATAATTTTATAAATGATCTGGAAAGGGGTACAACAAGTGAAGTGATAAAATGTGTGGATGGTACAAAATTATGCAGAGTAGTTAAATCTCAAGCAGATTGTGATGAATTGCAGGAGGATGTTGCGAGACTGAAAGATTGGGCTTCCAAATGGCAGATGAAAGTTAACGTTGACAAGTGCAAAGTGATGCATATAGGGAAAAATAACCCTTGCTATAGTTTCACAATGTTAGGTTCTATCTTAGGAGTTACCACCCAGGAAAGCGATCTAGGTGTCATAGTAGATAATACATTGAAATCGTCAGCCCAGTGTGCTGTGGTGATCAAAAAAAGCAAACAGAATGTTAGGAATTATTAAGAAGGGAATGGAAAATAAAACGGAGGATGTCATAATGCTTCTGTATCGCTCCATGGTAAGACTGCACCTTGAATACTGTGTGTAGTTCTGATCACCACATCTCAGAAAGGATATAGCTGCACTGGAGAAAGTGCAGAGAAGGGTGACCAAAATGATAAGGGGCATGGAATTGCCCCCATGTGTCTTAACCTCATGTTATTTTATGTCATTCTTTCTACCCTGCTACCATGTGTTTGCAGTGACTCACCTGGCAACTTTATGCAGTTTTAAGAAAGATATTTCCTATCTAACTTCACTTAACTTTGCTATCAACAGTGTGCTATACTGAACCTGACTGTCGGTATTTTATTTAGTTGAGTACCACAAGATTCATCAGCCAATGGCAGCAGCCAAAGAACAAGTATTCTTGAGTTTCAAAAAGGTAATCAAAGTGCTTCTAGTTACATAATTCCTCTGCACTTCTTTTTGCTAGTTTGCTCCCAGTTTTTCAGATAATGGATTTTGTTATGCTGATTGTTCTTATCTATTTGTTCCAGTGTAATGATACTTGAAATTTTGTTTGTATGATTGCTCACACTCTTGTTGTGCTGTTTGCTCTTTTCTACCATCAGTTTCTGACTGTGCTATTTTGTATGCTAATTTGTTATGGCTCTCACTCACCATGCTGACGTCTCCTCCCCTCCCTCTCTAACATTCTCCTACCTCCCTTTATCATTGGCAACTTCCACATACATTTGGACTCCACTGACTCTGTCACCTCACTCCTATCCCTCTTCTTTTCCTTCTGTTATTCTCTGTTCCTTACAATAGGCGTTGCTACAGGATGGCAAGAGGTGGCAAGTGACACCCCAAACCCAAGTTTGGGCAGATTGGGCAGGGATTTGTGTTACTCCCACTCGATCCAATGCAATACAAACACAGTCATTCATAATGACTGTCACATACAGCCCCCTCGCCCCTGATCCAGAAGCAGGATCAGCATTTAAGCGGCGCACGTCATCTCCTGCTGCTGTCGGATCAGTTTCGTGGTGGAAGCTGCATAATTGTCTTGCTGTTACTTCAAGACTGGCACCTCTGCAGTAGCAGGAGTTGAGCTTTGCTGCTCTCGTAGATGCACAAGACCTGGACTCAGTGAGAGAGCAGTGGGAACTAGTGTTGCTTTCCCTACTGCTCCTCTCAATTCTTGCTGGCTGACCGGGCGAGCGTATTCAAAGCTCGCTGTTCAGTGACCCCTCCTGTAGGCTGATCTCATGATGAATGAGATGAGCCTATAAGAAATGAATGTGTTTACCCAACAGCCAGCAGAGACTGAGAGTAGCAAGGGGGATAGCATCAGGGACTAGGAAATTAGTGGGGAGAGAAAAATTGATGGGACTGGGGGAAGGAGGAAGAGAAAAACTGGAGGGGAACTGATGGAACTGGTGGAGGGGGAAAGAAACTAAAGACTGGGGGAGAAGGGAAGAGATAAACTGTTAAGGGGCTGATGGGATTGGGGGAGGGGAACAGAGAAGCATCTGGGGAATTGAGGAGGCCGGGGAAAGAAAAACTGGTGGGAACTGATGGAAGAGGAGTTGAGAAGGGGGAAGAGCCTCTGGGGGATGGAGGGGTGAAAGGGAGGGAAAGCCTCTGCAGAAAGGGGTGAGAAGGAAGAAAGAGCCTCTAAAAGGAAGGAAGTGGGTAAGAACATCTGGGACATGAACAGGATAGAGCCTTTGAAGAGAAGAGAAGAGAATGAGAAGAGGAAGAATGTCTGGAGAGAGGGAGGGATTAAGAGAGTGTGAAGGATCTGGGGGAAGGGGCTCAGAGGCAGTGTAAAGAAACATGCCTGGGAGGGGGTAGGAGACAGAGGAAAGGTACAGGTCTGTGAAGGCTGATAGTGTGTGGAAATGGGCCTGGGATGGAAGTTAAATAGGGGGATAGGAAGCTGGAGAGGAAATAGGAGAAAGAGAAAATGCTTGGAGTGGATGAGTCGGAGTAAAGGAGATTGGGCTAGTGAGGATATGAAAATCTGAGGAAGGTAGATGAGGGCTAGGGAGAGGAAGCCTAAAGAGGGTGGAAATGGAGGATTAAAAACTGGGTGAAAGACAGGAAGATTAGGAGACTAAGGAAAGAGAGATGGGGAAGGGGAGTGGGGCTGGAGGCTGGGGACAGGGTAAGAGTGAAAAGTGAAAAGTGAGAAACTATGGACTGAAGGGTGAGAGAAGGGGAGAATAGGGTATAAAATATAGCAATGGGTGGATAGAGTCTGAAGATGGGGAATAAATGATAGGGAAGGATCAATGTCAGAGAAAAATGTGGAGAAGAAAGAAAAGAAAACAGGAAGAGAAAGAAGAAATGGAAAATGAATAAGAAATCCTGACTGACACAGGAAAGTGGAGAAGAGAGATCAGAGTCAACTAACAGGGTCATTAATCAAAATACTTTATGTCATTAACACACGCATTAACGCCATAACACATGCAATAATTGTACTAGTATGTTGCACTGGAAGTGGAGTCTTGGACTGAGGTGGGGTTGCCGCAACCCATAGGAAGGGTCCTACAGGTCCCCACCATCGGCAGGCAGATACCAGCCTTCGTTCCCCGCAGATTGAGCCTTTGGGTACCGGGGTTGGCTGGGCTTAGGTGGGCCTCCGTATTTCGTCGTCGATGGAAGGATCGAGGTCAGCCCAGAGGCAGCAACAAAGGTATGGTAAAGTATGTACTGGATGAGGCGGAGTCCCGGAAACCCGGGACCAAAGGAACAAAGGTCAGACAGGGGGCGCCCAAGCAAGAGCAGGCCGAAGCCTGAGTAGGCCAAGTCCAGGATGTAGACTGAAGAGGCATCGTAGGGCAAGCTTGAGTCAGGGCTGGCAGCAATCTGGAAGTGGTGGCAAGCAAAGCTGAGGTCTGAGTGAGGAGATAGGCAGTGGTGGCAAGCAAGGCTGAGGATTGAGCGAGGAGATAGGCAGTCAGGCAATGCAGAGGTCTGGGTTTGGAGAGAGGTGACGTAGTCAGGCAATGCAGAGGTCTGGGTCTGGAGAGAGACAATGGCGTGGTCAGGCAAAGCGGAGGTCCGGGCTTGGAGACAGCGGCGTGGTCAGGCAAAGCAGAGGTCCGGGCTTGGAGAGAGTCAATGGCGTGGTCAAGCAAAGCAGAGGTCCGGGCTTGGAGAGAGTCAACGGCGTGGTCAGGCAAAACAGAAGTCCAGGCTTGGAGTCAATGGTATGGTCAGGCAAAGCAGAGGTCAAGGTGCGAGGAAACAATCCGAGGATAGGTTGGAGAACGGGAACAATGGAACGAGGAAACCAGGAACATGAGTCAGCAAGGATCAGGAACACAGGAATGAGGGGAATCTCTCAAGAGGCAACGAGTACTCGGCCAGCGAGGAGACCTTTTGCAAAGGCAATCCTAGGAAGCGGAGCCTGGGCTTAAGTACCGGAGCTCCGCTGACATCATCATCCAGGGCTGCGGCCAAGTTCCCACCATGGACCCTACTTAAGACACAGTGATGCGTGTGCACGCCTAGGGAGGGGCATGGCGCCGAGTAGCAGCATCTCTCCACGGGCCACGCGGAGAGGCCCGACGCAGAGCACTAGGAGCTGTAGCTGAACCGGAGGTACTAGGTCTGTAGCTGAGCCGGAGGCACCAGGGGCAGCCTGAGGAGGGAGCCGGTGGCCTACCGCTGCCAGAAACGAGGGACCAGGCACTGGATTCACTTGAAAGGGGTGAGGGAGATGCGGGTCTGCCGCGGCTGGCACACTTAACATAGTGAATGGCGTGAATGCAAATTTTGTGAAGGGGTGGGATTAGGGAGGAGTTTGGGCTGGATTTATGAAAATGAGGGGCAATATCACACCATGCGATAGTATAACACATGCTATCGCATGGTTTAAACACTGGAAATAACTACATCATTTTTCCTGGCTGCGCAATATGTCCGAAATGGCCATAACGCAATTCGCGAAAAATTTTTCAAATTGTATTCAGCCATTTCTGGGCTTGGAAGGGGAGAGTGAGAGGAGTAGAGAGAGAGAGAAAAAGAGGCCTTCACAGTATGCAACTATTTATATGTCCTAGCTAGGACAAGATAACATAATACAAAATGTCATCTTTGTGAGAATTTCTTCACTCCAAATGACATCAAATCTTCACCGAGGTGTACTTGTTGTAATTATGTGTGTTTGTGGATCCTTGGGTGCTGTGGAGGTGACATGCCCACGGGAAGGAGCCCCGTGAGGAGCCACAGCACTGGGCTAGATTCGTACTACACAAACACAAGAGTTCTTTTATTAAACAGCTTGAATAGAACCACCAGAGGTGGCAGTAGTGAGGCAGTCTCGTAGTTGCAGTCTCACCGACCTCAGCAGAGGGAACCCTTCTCTCCTAGATGACATCAGGAGGTTCCGCAGCAGGTCTTCCAGCAAGGAGATACTGTGGATGAGATAGACTGAGAGTTAGAGTACTCACTAGGGGGTAGATTTTGAAAAACTGCGCGATCGCGTACTTTTGTTTGCGCAGCAGGCGCAAACAAAAGTACGCTGGATTTTATAAGATACGCGCGTAGCCGTGCGTATCTTCTAAAATCCTGGATCGGCGCGCGCAAGGCTGCCGATTTTGGGCAGCCGGCACGCGCCGAGCCACGCAGCCTGCCTCCGTTCCCTCCGAGGCCGCTCCAAAATCGGAGCGGCCTCGGAGGGAACGCTCTTTCGCCCTCCCCTCACCTTCCCCTCCCTTCCTCTACCTAACCCCCCCCCTACCTTTATCCATGGATTTACGCCTCCCGGAGGGAGATGTAAATCCACGCACGCCAGCGGGCTGCTGGCGCGCCGAGACCGGACCCAGGGGCGGTTCCGGAGGGCATGGCTACGCCCCCGGAACGCCCCAGCCCGAAACCACGCCCCCGGGCCCGCCCCCAAAACGCCACGTCGTTCGGCCCCGCCCCCGACACGCCCCCTTCCAAAAACCCCGGGACCTACGCGCGTCCCGGGGTTCTGCGTGCGCCGGTGGCCTATGGAAAATAGGCGCGCCAGCGCGCAAAGCCCTGCTCACGTAAATCCGGGCGGATTTACGCGAGCAGGGCTTTGAAAATCCGCCCGTAGGTGTTTGCTGTTGATATGCGATTCCACCAGGTCGTTGTAGAAGGTACAGGCACCGAGGCAGGGAGAGCAGGCCCACGAGGAGTGAGTACCTGTTCCCTGTAAGGCACCTGAAATAAAGCAGAGGGCCCCCGAGGAGCAGGTACCCAGGTTAGCATACCCCGAAGGGCAGAGAGAGAGAGCTTCCTGCGGCAGCAAGGAAGCGGCAGAGTATCGTAGACAAGAACAGATTTGAGTCCTTGCTAACTTGGGGAGTTGGCAAATGAGTGAAGGTAATATGCCCGGATGGCGTGATGTCAGCATGAGGGAACGCCCTCAAGGTTCGAGCCAAGGGTGGTACAAAGATGTGGGTTGCACGCGCGCACCCTAGTAGGTACCTGGGAGGAACAATGGTGGGAGGCTGCACCATAGCCGTTCCGGGGACTCCAGGAGGTCAGCTTGTAGATGCGGCGGTAGCCATCTTGCCCAGGTAAGCGGGAGAAGCCGTGAATAAGGTGAGGCAAATGGGGTGAAGCCATTGAGGACCGACGGACGCAACAGTACCCCCCTTCAAAGGGCGTCCATGCTGTTTCCTACCAGGTCTTGGTTTTTGAGGATGCAAGTGATGAAAGTCCTGTAGCATCTCTTTATCCAGGATATTAGACATTGACATCCAAGAGTTTTCATCAGGGCCATGCCCATCCCATGGCAGGAGGTATTCCCATACTCTGCCTCATCTTCTCACATCAAGAACTGCATATACTTTATATTCGATGTCTTCTTCTGCTTCTATAGGTGTAACATCAGGTATCTTGTTGGAGAACTCACTAAGGATCAGTGGCTTCAATAGTGAGACGTGGAATGCATTGTGGATCTTTAAAGTAGATGGTAGCTTCAGACTATAGGTGAGATTGCCCAGTCATCAGAGAATGGGAAATAGTTCAACGAAATACGGAGCGAAGCAAACTGAAGGAAGTACTTCGTGGAAAGCCAGACTTTATCACCAGGCTTGAAGTCTGGAGCCTTATGTGATGGGCATCATATCCTTTCTTTGCTCGAAGTCCTGCTTTAACAAGCATCTCTTTAGTCTGAGTCCAAAGTTGTTGGATATCTTTGGCAGTAGATTGAGCTGCCGGGGACGACACTGATAACGGAAGTTGCAGTGGTGGCAGTCATCCATAAACCACTTCGAATGGTGTTGATCCAGTGAATGTTGCTGGATGAGAATTAATGGCAAATTCTGCCCAGGGCAACAATTCATGCCAATCATTCTGGCGAGTCTTCACGTAGGTACGAATGAACTGCTTCAGTGTCCTGTTCATCTTCTCTGTTTGCCCATTAGATTGAGGATGATATGCCGATGTGAAGTCGAGGGACTTCACATCAAACTTCTTACATAGTGCCTTCCAGAAGTTAGCCGTGAATCGGGCTCCTCAATCGGAGATTATGTGCTTAGGCAAGCCATGAGGTGGAAGATGTGCGTAATGAATAGCTTGGTGAGCTCCATGGCAGTAGGTAAGCCTGGGAGAGCCACAAAATGAGCCATCTTCGAGAACCGATCTACAGTTACCCAAATGGTGTTGTTTCCTCCTGAAGATGGTAAATCGAACACGAAGTCTGTGGCAATATGTGTCCATGGTTCTTCTGGCACTGGCAAGGGTTGGAGTAGACCCCATGGTAGCGTCTTCTGTTTAGCGCAGTTAGCGCAGGAAGTGACATAGGAGAACTTGTCTTCCTTCATGGTGGGCCACCAGTAATAGGTCTGAAGTTTAGACAGGGTTCTACGTTGGCCAGGGTGTCCTGAAAGTTTAGAGTCGTGGGCCCAAGCCAATAACTTCTTTCTGAGGTTCTTGGGTACGATGGTTTTTCCTGCAGGTACTGAGTGGGTACTGCCAATATGACCTTCTCTGGGTCAATGATGTGTTGTGGTTCCTCTGGAATGTCCTCAGAGAGGAATGAGCGAGATAGAGCGTCAGTTCTGATATTATTATCTCCAGGGCGGTACTTGAGCACAAAGTTGAATCTGTTGAAAAACAGAGACCATCTCACTTGTCTATGGTTCAGGCGCTGTGCGTGGTGGAGGTACTCCAGAATCTTATGGTCTGTGAAGACCGTTACTTGATGTTGCGCTCCTTAGAGCAAAAGGCGCCATTCTTTGAATGCCATCTTAATAGCCAGAAGCTCCTTATCTCCTATTCCGTAATTTTTCTCTGCAGGAGAAAAGCGACGGGAGAAGAATAAGCAGGGTTGTGGAACTTTTTAATCACCAGCCTGGCTTAATACGGCCCCTATGCCAACGTCTGAGGCAACGACCTCCACGATGAAAGGCTTGGAGGGTTCTGGGTGTCGAAGACATGGCTTGCTTGAAAAGGCATCTTTTAGTTTCTGGAATGCGGCTATAGCCTCTGGAGACCAATTAACAACCTTGGCACCTTTCTTCGTCAAAGCTGTAAGCGGCACTGTAAGTGAAGAGTAATTCTTGATGAAGGTCCTGTAATAGTTGGTGAAACCTAAGAAGCATCTGAGAGCTTTTAACCCAGTGGGTTGTGCCCATTTCTGGATACCCTTCAGCTTCTGTGGATCCATTTGAAAGCCTTGATTGGAGACGATGTAGCCTAAGAAAGGCACTGACTCTGTGTGAAATTCACATTTGGATAGCTTGGCATAGAGATTGTTCTCATGAAGCCTCTGTAGTACTCTCTTAACATCCTCCAAATGAGTGGTCATGTCTTGAGAGAAAATCAAGATGTCGTCCAAGTAAATAACAACACACTTATAGAGGAGATCCTGGAAAATGTCGTTCATTAAATTTTGAAAGACAGCCAGGGCGTTGCACAGGCCGAAGGGCATCACTAGGTATTCAAAGTGGCCATCCCGAATGTCGAAGGCCGTCTTCCACTCATCACCAGCTCAAATGCGAAGTAAATTGTAGGCTCCTTTCAGATCCAATTTGGAAAAGATTTCAGCTACTTGTAGTCTGTCAAATAGCTCTGATATCAGAGGCAGAGGATAATGATCCTTTATTGTTATTTCGTTGAGGCCTCTGTAATCTATACATGGACGTAGTGTACCATCCTTTTTGCCCACAAAGAAAAAGCCTGCACCAGCAGGGGACTTGGATGGTCTTATGAAGTCTTTTTGGAGGTTTCCCTGAATATATTCGGACAAAGTAAATGTACACGTATAAAAACACTTTGAAAATCAGTGTAAATTATGCATGCTATGATAAAATTACCTCTAAAATGTTAGGGTGTTTTTGTTTAGATGCATCTTGGCTCACATCCATGGAAGTATTAGCTCTCAGAAAGCTTGTGAAGACTTGATAAATCTTATACATATTTAATACCCAGGAAAAATATATTGGATTTGGAAAAGTTCATTCTTATAAATAAGTATTAGATATGTGGTTTTATAGAACAGGATCAACCCATTTTTAATAAATCATAACTAATTTTCGTACATAATCCTAGCTTATAGTTGTACATTTTGTAAACCTTTTATAATATTGCTAGAAGTCATTCAGAATCCTAGGTCTTACCCAAGAATATGTAATACTAATTATGCTAACTAAAAAGGATATAACTAATCTTACCCTACTGAATTGCGAACGATAAACTGATGTGCATGCATATTTTATAGAGCTTTGCCACTGTGCACATTGAAGTAACAGAAGATGAATTGCAGGGATACACGCTCAATAGCTCAGAAAAAAACCCTGCAGTCTTAGGATCAGTTTAAGAGGGTCAAATGACTGTAGCAAGTCGCACAGCAAGCGCAAAACAGAGGAATCTGACCAAAGGCATAAGCTAATTGCACTGTCCTCCATTCAGAGGGCTTAAGCCCTAGCATATGAAAACATAGTATAAGAATATACTTAAAATAAAACAAATGGAAATGTGCTATAGTGTGCTACAGGGTTTGTATTCTGTCATTTTCATTTCAAAACCAGGGATGGTAACTTTTAAACAGGTGCTCAGGCTCACATGTGCACGCATTCATCGGCCAGCGCCCAGGGACATGGCCACTTTATAACATACACACATATATGCGTGCATGCTATAACGTAGACAGACCACGCACACACGTACACACAATTTTAAGTGGGTTGTGCTCTTATGCCCGTAAATGCCGCTTCTACTGTAGACATGCATGCCAACGCCATTTCCAGTTTTCCCAGGTTGTTCCCAGTTCGTCCAGGTAAGTTGACAGAAAATAGCAAGTCTTGGGGAGGTCCCCCCCAAGACTTGTCAAAAGTCCCTGGTGGTCCAGCGGGGGTCCTGGAGAGATCTCCTGCACTCGGGCTGTCGGCTGCCGGTATTCAAAATGGCGCCAATAGCCTTTGCCCTTAATATGTCACAGGTAACCCCTGTGACATAGTAAGGACAAAGGCTGTCGGCGCCATTTTGAATACCAGCAGCCAATGGCCCGAGTGTAGAAGATCACTCTGGTACCCCCGCTGGACCACCAGGGACTTTTGGCAAGTCTTGGGGGGGGGTCAGGAGGGTGGGGGGTTGTAGTAAATTAAATTTAAAGGGTTGGGATGGGGGTTTTTTTGGGAAACAAATACATATGTAACTATTGAACGGATCGGGGTCCCCGAGAATGGATGCAACAGATTTGGGTCTTGACGAATACGAATACCGAACGGGATGAATCTGTCCCTGCTGCATCCCTAACATTTCCACTTTAAGAGGGGCACTTTCAACTCAGGATGGATTGGGGGGGGGCGGTGTTACAAGGGTCTACAGACCCTTGTGCCCTAAGCAGACTAATATAACACTGCCCGCGCCCCCCCAAAACCTACCCTGAGTTGAAACTGCCCCTCCAGTGGAAGATATATAGAGTGTCAGATTCTCTCTCTTTCCCAGTATGATCACTTGTGCAAGTACATGCATAAAGGCTGCACACATATGTGTGGCAGGGATATTTTAAATGATACATGTGAACTTGCATACACAATATAAACGAGTGTATATGTGATTATGGGTGCATGCATGCTCCTTTTAAAAATTGGCTGCTAAGCAATATACTTTTCACAAAAGCAATTTTAACTCATTTGAGAAAGGTTATTATGTTGACAATGAAGTGATGTTCATTTTACTTTAGGGTATTTAAACCATCATGTTTTGTGTGTGCAACTGATTTTATAGTGAGCAGTGATACAAAATCCCCAAGGCAGTTGCAATTTAAAACAAGGATGCCATGTTGGGAAGGAGGAAATCAGAAAAGATGGTTTTCCATTTGCACATATGAACATTGAAATTTGAAAACTGCTGAAATGGAGATTCAGATATTCTTCATTACACTGAGATAAATGCTGTTTTTGAGACCATTGATTTAAAAGTATTGGCCAAAAGAATGAAGCAATTACCTTCCAAGGCTATTTAGACTTACGAAGGTCTCTATTTTTTTCATACTTCTGCAAATCAGGAAGATTAGTTTGGGTAGGACTTCGATTTCTTAGATGATACTGTCACATCTACTGATATAGGGGTAGATTTTCAACTTTGCGTGCGCGCACGTCCCGGCGTGCACACACGGATGTACCAATTTTCTACCATGTGCATGCCAGCATGTGTATGACAGAAAATCTGTGGGCCACAGAGTGGACTGGGAGGGAACTTCCCTACCCCTATACCTAACCTCCCGTCCCCTACCCACCCCCTAATCCCTACTTTTTTCTTTTTTCCTTCTTGGTTACACAACTTACTTCAGCTACCGAGCTGCAGAAAGTTACGCGCACTGGCAGCCAGGTCTTCGGGGCAGCAAACAATGGTGCTGTCTAGGCCCATCCCCCACCCAGAACACACCCCCTGGCTCATCCCTTAGACGGGACCCGGCCCTTATTCGCGTACCAGCAGGCCAGGATTTACGTGCACAGGCGGTTGAAAATCTACCCGAGATTTTATAAAGTGCACGTGCTTCCCGGCACGTGTACATGTTATAAAATACGTGAGCTGCACGTACATCCGTGCTCGTATGTATGTATGGGAGGCGTTCGCAGAGGGGGGGATTTTTGCAATTTCCACACGGCGGTGCATTCCAGCCTTCCCCAGTTCCCTCCCAGTCCGCTCCAATTAAAGAGCGGACTGGGAGGGAACTTCCCTACCCCCTACCTAACCTTCCTTCCCCTTCCCCTCTCTTCCCCACCCCCTAAACCCTATATTTTTCTTTTTTCCTTCTTTGTTACTCAACTTACTTCAGCTCCCGAACATGCCCCCCGGCCCGCCCTTCGAAGAGGCCCAGCACTTATTCACATACCAGCATTTATGTGCGTGGCTAGGCCGCTTCAAAAATTCACCCAGCGTGCACACAAGGCCCAGCCACATGTGTAAACAATGGAATTTACTTGCGCGGACAGTTGAAAATCTACCTGTAAGCTTTTAGTATTTATTTATTTAGATGTTTTATATACCATCGTTCCAAAAGAAGATCACAATGGTTTACAAAATCAGCATTCATATTCTTGGATAACATTCATATTTTAGGTCAACACAACAGCAAATACATTTCTAGGTTAGCACATCAGCTTCAGGTACAAGTTAGCTAGAGGGCTATGATCATGGTTAGTAACTCATACACTCTATTTCATTATCCTTCATGTATTAATCAGTAAGTTGTCATGTTCCACTTTACATCGTTCAGTACTTATCTGCTATTAATAAGAAAGGGTGTGAAACAAATTCTGTTTTGTTTTTTTTTTTGTTGTGATATAGATTATTTGACACCTTAGGAGTGTATTATGGAAATGAAAACGGCATATTTGAAATTTGATGAAGTGCAGCATCTCATTTCCAAGCCGGTGTGGAATCGTCAGACAACTGGAAAGATTAGCATCAGAAAGGAGCAAAAATATATTTAATATAATTAACAAAATTTCCCTTGAGGAAGCGAAGAGAGGTCCCCCCATCTCAAAGTCTTAAAGGTCAAGCATCCAATTTTAAATTAGGGAGACTGGGAGCCATTGCAAGACTAGAAGCAGAGGAGTAATATGATCGTACTTTGATGTACCAAAATTAACTTAGCTGCTGTTTTCTGAACTGTTTGAATTTGCCTTAGTTGAATGGAGAAGAGACCATGGAATAAAACGTTACAATAATTCAGTCAAGACAAAATTAGTAAATGATTCAATGTTTTAAAATCAGCAGAATCAAGAAATGGTGGAAGTCAATGAATATATCTTAGAAAAAATAACTTTGCCAAATAGGCAATATGATTGGAAAATCTCAGCAAAGGGTCAATTTTAACACCTAAAATAGTAATGACATTTTTAATCTGTATAGTATTGCTAGCCATGAAAGGAGAAGGAAGCTATCTATCCCCTGTTCAGTTGATCCATGTTACTTCCCTTGTTTAATGTATCCGCATTTTGAGATGCTTGTTACTGTTGTAATGTAAACCGAAGTGATATGTAATTTTGCTACATGAACTCCGGAACATAAAAATGTTAAATAAATAAATAAATAATGAAAGGATTGACTTTAAGTTTGGATGATTTCAGCTAATCAGCAATCTTGGGCCTTGATTCATCAAAATGCTATAAATGTTGCATGAATAATGCCTGTGATACGGAAAAGGGGCATGGTAATTTTTGAGTTACTACAACATGCACTATTTTATTGCTTTGCATAGATATTTTACCACAATGAATTTATTTTGGGCTGCTGTGAGAGAGAAGAGAAAAGAAAAAGAGACTCTTTATAAGAGTTGCATATAGGTCAACTATTTATATCCCTGTAGGAGGGTCAACTAGTAATTTGAGGTGAGGTTTTGGTGGTGGTCTAAGGTTTTGGGGCCAGTTTTACATGAACAGTCAGACATACGAACAACACAGAACACATCAGTGAAGATTTGATGTGATTTGGAATGAGGAAATTTACACATAGATAGGATTTCTACAATGTACTCTTGCCCTAGCTTGATGCACTCTCTACCTGGGTGCTATCAAGCTAGTACGAGGATTTCAACCCATAGCTGTGACACCCTGGAAGAAATGGGGTAAAGTAAAGCTATAGAGACTTTAAACTACTGGGATAACCTTGAACTATGTGTGCTTAAACCCAGCTCATCAACTGGGGTAAGAGAATTTGAAGCAGTAGTTGTGACACCCTGAACATATAGGCAATAGAGACTGGAGTATCTGGCCTGGGAAACCTCTGAGAGTGGAACTGGGAAACTGCAAGGAGGAGTCAGTCAGCAGGACTGTGGCAAAGCATCCCCCAGAGGCTTAATCAGTGGTTCAGTTTCTTATGTAAATAGAGAATTCCAGCTGGAATGGAACTGGGAGCGTGGCTGTGGCACAAACCCAAGACAATGCTAAATATTGAGTTACTGATTACTAATATATATAACCTGAAGTGATATAATGCTAAGTCCTTCCTAATAACGTGAGATTAGCTTGGCTAAGCCTTTCTCCTTACATGCATGCTGCGCTATTAAAGGAAAGTTACCAAATTCACTAGGTGTTTTTTCCTTTGGTACCATTTGGTCTGGGGGATTGGAAGTGCTCCTAAGAGCTCCCGAGTTTTGGGCTTCAATAGTTTTTGGTGCATTGGCCACATGGAGAAGTGTATGGAAGTCAGATGAGTGGTTTTTTTTTTATTGTTTTCAAGCCAGCTGATTTACCAACCTCTTGTCTGTGTCCTGCCTCCTGCCTTCCCTCAATGGCAATGTTTCTTTTCCAGATATTTTTTTGATCTATACCTTCTCCTCATGACTGTCTGACCCCCTCTCTTGTTCTTCCCTTTTTGTTTTGTGTGTTGGCCTCTGCTTTCCTTTCCTCCTGTGATTCCTTCACTCCACATCTGTATTGCTTGGCTTGGGGCTGTGCATCAATCTTCAGTGCAAGGGGGAGTCTGGAGACAGTCTCTGATATATCACATTCTCACTTTGTGTTATTCTTTTTTTGTCACTATACAGCAACTTCTTCTGGCACACAGAAGTGGCTCCACTGGTTAACTGATTATTTCTAACCACTGGAGTACAGTCACAAGGATTTTCTGTGACTAAGAGTCATCTGCAAACGGTTCCAAGTATTGTGTAGACTGGGATTGAGATCTGAAGTTGGAGCGGTAAAGAGCTTCCATTCACTTGTTACTTTTTGTGACTTTGACAGTGGCTATCTGATACAGTAACTGTGTGGAGATATGCTACAGATGTATTTATTTTTGCCTTGGGGAGAAAGGAGTCTGACTGGCTCCCCACCAAAGTTGGGTCTGGCAAAATTCATGTGGGATACTGCCATGAGGATGTTAAATATTTGCATAAATGGAACAATGGGTCGGATCTAACATGCCAGGAACACACTCAAAAAAATGTTACTTTTTTAGGGTCCTCAGATGAGTTTTCAGGTGATGAGAGGGATTCTGGTTTTCAAAATGAGCCAGTGCAAACTTTAGTTTAGATGTTTTGAGCTTACAGTATTGGGGCAAGTTGAATCATGGAGAGAGATTAGCAACTTGAGATATGTGTCAACCTCTTAAGGGTTTCAAAAAGGTCTCAATATGTAGTGCCTTATCAAACAGTGCATCGCTGATTCTTTTAAAGGGCCCGCGGCAGGATGCAAGGCCAGATGCCGATGTCATACTCTTCAGTGTATATAAGCTCAGGCCTTGCTCCATAGCATTGCCTTTGCAACAGGTTTACTTGTACTCCGAGTACTTGTTGCTGATAGATAATCCTTTCTACTTCGTGTTCCTGTCTCCAGTGGTTCCCGGTTCCTGTCTTCCCTGTTCCTGCCTTGTCTATGTGTTGGACTGACTCTCTGGATTTCGACTCTGCTTTGTTTGACAACTCTTCAGCCTATCTCCAGCCCCGGACCTCTGCTACGCCCGACTAGTCTTCAGCCTATCTCCAGCCCCGGACCTCCGCTATGCCCGACTACTCTTCAGCCTATCTCCAGCCCCGGACCTCTGCTACGCCTGACTATGCCTGCCTTCTCCATGCCCTCATCATTGCCTTGACTGACTATGCCTGCCTTCTCCGTGCCCTGACCATTGTCTTGATTGACTACCCTACAGACTTCTCCGTGTCCACAATTCTACATTGCTTGCCACGATCTCCATTTACCGCCGGCCCTGATCTTAGCCTGTCAGTGATGCCTCCTCTAGCCAATTCCCTGGATATGGACTTTCTGTTGTGATTGTCAGTTCACGGCGCCCTCTCTCCGCCCTCCTTGTCTCTTTGGTGCCTCCCTCTTCGTCCATGGGAGGATTGGCTGCCGTGGCGTTCTTCTGCCAAGGTCCTCCAGCGTCCCCGGACCGGCTGGACGCTGCGGACCGCCATGTTTCCTGGAGGCCTGGGGGCGCGCACCCGGCACGGCCCCAACTGGAGTGTCGGCGATGATGCGAGCCTCGGGGGCATCCCCCGGGGATGACGTCACCTGCGACGGATATGTGGGGTTTTGGAGTTTGCTACACATCGAGTTGGCAAGGGTTACTCTACCTAAGCTACTCTGCCTCCTCGGACTTACTAGGGGTACCCGCTCCTCAGGGGCCTCGTTCTCTCCTTTGTTTTTCAGGTGACAGTATGGAACTGGTACTCGCTCCTCGAGGGCCCTCATTCCCAGACTTTCTCGCTACTCTCTTCTGCCTGGAAGCCATCACTGCCAATTACATCAGTGAGTTACCAGCAGTGAGTTACCATCGCTCTCTCAGAGCTTTCCCTGGAACCATATATTCGCTCCTCGACGGCCTATATATTCCAGCTCCTGGGCTTCTATGAGACATTGTGTGAGTGTTACCATCTGGTTCAGTACATGAACTCTGCATACCCTGCCTACTCACTATATTTCAGTTTCTCTACAGCTCTGCCTCCAGGGATCGCTATTCCAGTATCTGAGGTACTACAGCCCAGCCGGGCATTCCAGCTCACTACTGCCACCTCTGGTGGTTCAGTATACTGTCTAATAAAAGAACTAGTGTGTGTCTGTCTCCATACTCTGAGCCTGACCAGTGGTCCCTCTCGGGATCTTCTCCCAGGGGTGTGGTCATCTGCCACCGGTCCAAGGATCCACCCACTACTCTTCTAAATAACAACAGATTCCTAATCCCAAGCAGACTGTTAACTCTGAATTGAACACTTTCAAGGCTCCGGCCTTTCTTTGCTTGAGCGCCTCCAGTTAATCTCTGTTCCATTGGTGCCTGAGTTCCTGTACCGAATCCAGTCCAGGTTAGGACTACACCACCTATCGACTGCTGTTTCTGGGCTGAACTACCTTTCTTCTCAAATCAACCTCGAGGCCCACCTAAGTCCTGCTGGCCCCGGCACACAAAGGCTCAACCTGCTGGGAACAAGGGCTGGTATAGGTGAAGCTCCAGCGGCCTCTACCTTCAGCCCACTCCACCTGCCGACAGTGGGGATCCGTAGGTTCCTACCTATGGGTTGCGTCAACCCCAGTTCGGCCCAAGGGTCCACCTCCAACGCAACAGAATGTTAACCTACAATTCACATACAATGTGAGTTAACGTTTTGGACATCTTAATTAGTTATACAGAAAAGGGCTGTCAGTTTTCTATTTTCCGGAAGGAGACAGATCACAACACAATGCTGCATTATGCTAATTGTCATCCAAACAAGTTATATCAAAATTTACCGGTAGGGCAATTTTTAAGACTAAGAACATTATGTTAGACTTCAACTGACTTTAAGTCTGGGCATTAGAAATGAAGGAAAGATTTAGAGAACATGGTTATACAATCAGTATAAGAGAGGATGGTGGGCTAACCCATACACCACCACCATTTTGGTTCCTATCCCCCGATGTCACGAGCGTAGGAGATCGCTCCCGGACCCCCGCTGGACCCCCAGGGACGTTTGGCCAGCTTGGGGGGGCCTCCTGACCCCCACAAGACTTGCCAAAAGTCCAGCGGGGGTCCGGGAATGACCTCCTGCACTCGAATCGTGTTGCCGTACGGCCGGCGCCATTTTGCAAAATGGCACGCGACCCGAAACTCACTGTCTGCCGAGTGTGCGAGCCCAGCCGGAGGGTGTGCCGCCAAAGCTCTTCCCCCCCCCCCCCTTTTCCTCTTCCATATATAGCCACGACACTCCTCTCCTAAATGCTGGCGGCATGCGGCCCAAAAAACAAACCGGCCTTTCCACAAATGCAGACTCGACGCTCCATTCAAAACCAGCCACCCGCGAAACGATCGCGGGACCCGGCGTGCTCTCCCCCAAATTCGGGCCAGTCACAACCATGAAAGGAAAACCTCTGGAAATCCCGACACCAGCAACCCTGCACCGACCAGTCCGCTCTCCTCCTTAACGCCGATGTAGGTAAGCTGGGGAATGCCGCAAGATAATCTCTGGGTGAGGGGAGAAGAAACAGGGTGGACCTGTAGAACTGCTGCCAAGGATGCCCGCTGTTTGAAAAGGGGTTGATCCCGCCGGTTGGGAGTTTATCAACTCTAGCGGGCATCCAATGGGAGCTTCGGTTCCTTCCCTCTCCTTTTCCTTTTTTATCTTACCTTTCTCCCCCCTCCCCCCATCCCCCCTAGTCTTCTACTCTTCCCCTGCTACTCTGTTCCTCTTGCATAATCTTCTCCCTGCCCTAGCTGATCCCTGTCTCCCCACCCTTCCCCCTCCCCCCTCTATCTAGCCTGTTGTCGGCTGCCCTACACCTATTGTGCCTGCCCACAGACATTCATCTGTTTTCGCTCAGGGGGCTAAAGTCTTAGAAAAGCGCTCAGGCTCTCATGTTTAGAGATGGCTCCTCCAGAGCAGGGTTTAGAGACATTGGCAGGGCAGAGCTGGGGCGCTCGTACTGCTGCTGCCTATTCTGTACCTGCTCTGTGAATAAACAGAGGACTTTGATATCCTGTGCCATCAGTCCAGCACATTTCATAAGCATTATATTTACTAGGGGGCAAAAAATGTTTTAATAAAAGGGATTCTCATATATTCTATTTTAGTCCAGACTAAATTAGGGCTTATAGATTGTATTAAGGTAGAACTGTGTTATAAAATGAATGGTCTTTAAATTAACGAAATTGAATGCATAGGATCTTTCACTGGGATATAATATCAAAAGAAATTCACTAGAGAGCTTCAAAGTGAAAATATCAATTATAAATTGTAGTATACTTATTCAAGACCCTTGTGATATAGGGTGTGCTGGGAAAGCATGAGGAATGTAAGAATATGATTATATGAACACAAGAACACAATTCAGACTTAGAATACTCCTGGGTCTAGATGATTTCTTCTGGAAGACCAATCATTATCACAACAGAGATTTCAACTTATTGACCAAATTAGCTCTTTTAGCAAAGCAGATAATTGAGAAAGGCCTGAAATGAGAGAGAAACTTACATTTGCAATCAGAATACTATGCCCACTGGCAGGAATGAAAAAATGAATTTCAATGTTTTCTTGTCAGTAAAATAATGACTTTGGAGATACTGAGACCTATAAAGATCATTTGTCATTTAATTTCTGAAGCTCTAGCATAATAATTTATAATTTTATGTCCCAATGCCCCTGCTAGGCAGAAAACTGAAGTGGGGGTTTTGTAAATTTGAAGTTTGAAGATCCCGATTTTTGGCAACCCTTAGCATCCAGACTCTGAAGAAGCATGGATATAAAGCAATTCTGTAACGTCACTATTCAGTTTTAGAATATTTTGTTGTTAAAGTTGTTGGGGTTATTATTGCATCCTACGTAAAAGGTTTATGATGGGGGAGGTGAGGGTGGCTGGGTAGAGGGTTGAGCTGTCCTGGTAGCTCGAGTGTCACGAGCTTGTTCAATTTCTGAATTAGGTCCCTCTACTCCCTGGGCCAGTTGGGGCTGGGGATGCCGCAGAGGGAGAGCTTCCACAGCCCCTGGAAGGTTGGGGGGGGGGGGAGGGATTCATGGTCAATGCTTGATTGTAGGATTCTAGAAGGAGCCCTGGTGCTCTATTAGCCAAGGAATGCTACCACAATGGCCAGCCCTGCTAAATAGGGGAGGGGGAAATCCCTGAAAGTTGTGGATGAAGGTTCATCACACCAAATCCCCGGCTCTGGGTCTGACTGAGCTGATCTTACAAAGGAAAAGGAGGAAACTGCTAAAGTCCAAGTAAAAAGAGTATCATGGGGCTGATTCACCCCCTATCTTTTTTTTGGCTCTGGAGGATAAACATCTCAGAAAATTAAAGGTTTCCCCCAAATAGTAACTGTCCTAAAAGAGTTTATTTGGGAAACATGTGGACTGGGAAAAACTTGTTTGGCCTGGCTCCAAAAAGAAACTTGGAGTGTGCAGGAGGCAGAGCCAACACAGATGTTTCATTGATGCCCTCCAATTTGCCCGCAGACAGGTAAACATGGGTTTATTCATTCACATAATTATGTTGTGAATCATTCTCAGTATGCCAGTTAGTAGACAAGTTATCCAGCTAAAGTTAGTTAGATAACTTGGACACTTATCCCTTATATTCAACAGGATAAACATACCTATTTAATATGCTTTCTTAAAATTATCCAGCTACATGTAACTGTCGCTATGGCCACATGGAAACAAGGCAAGGCAAGAAGGCCACGAAGGCCACACAGTAGAAGGAATAAGCGCAAGGTTGACTAGAGGAAGGAGCTGAGGTGACTCGATAATGAAGCCCCAGGAATCTGTGAGGGAGGTTCTTATAGGGCTGAACTTGCTGCGTCATGCAGCCTTCAAGGCAGTGGCTAGAACAGAAGCCCCTGCTGGTGGTGAGGCTGCCCTAGCAGTCGAAATTTTAACACTCACTTCTTGTCACTGTCTGTGCAGTTCATGCAGGTGCTCTCTATGGAGCCCCTTGTAGTTCAAACAACTGCTGTATGAACTTCAGGGACCCCTAACAGGAAGGGAGAAGAAGCCAGCAAGTCAGGAAGAAGCTTCAGTTTTACAATACTCGGGCCCAAACACAGACAAGGTAAGTGAGGGGAAGAAAGGCAGGATTAAGGTCCTAGCTCCTGGGGAGGGGGGGACAGCAGGAGATGAGATATGGAGGAATAGAAAGAAAAGAGTGCTGACTTACAGGGAGGGGGAATGGGTGTGGGTGAGCAGGAAGGGAGTAAGAAAGAAAGAAAGAAAGAGAGCAGGGGCTCCAGATGGTGGGTAGGGGAAGAAGACAACAGGGCATTCCAGACTGAGCACAGAGAATGGAGAATCCCAGCCTGGGTGTTGAACTTGGGTATGGAAAGGGAGGACAGGCACTCGGAGATTGAGTGGGGACTTGGGGGACTAAGGAGAGAGCAGGCATTCAGAGACTGGGTGGGAGAGTGGGGATTAGGGGATTTGGGGGAGAGCAGACATTCAGAGATTGGTCGGGGGAATAGGGATGAGCAGGCACTCAGATTGGGTAGGGGAAATGGGAATTTGGAGACTGAGCAGGGATTGGGGAGACAGAAGGGACTCCGCAGTTTGGTGGGGGTATGAGTGTGGGTGCGTTAGATGAAGATGTATATGAGAGATGAGGCATGAGAAGGGAGGAGTTGAAATATGATATGAAGGACCTGGAGGACTGGGGAGAGTGTGAGAGGCAGTGGAAAGGGATGGGGTGGTGGGGGTGAGATAGGGAAGGGCTGGGCATGTGAAGGGTTTCAGAGAATGAAAATGGGACAAGAGAGGAGGTGAAAGAGAAATAATGGGAGCCTGGGTAGGAGATAAGAGGCTGGAGACAGAGGAGAGGATAACTGAAACAAGAAGCTGGGGCTAATGAGCAGATGAGAGGTAGAGGACAGTAGTTGAGGGCTGAGGAAGGGTTGAGTACAGATGGTGAAAATGGGAGAATAAGGAAGGAATGAGTGAAAGGCAGAGGGGAAAGCAGGCTGAGGAATGAGTGAGAACAGGAGGAATGGAAAAGGGTTTGGAAGAGTGAGAGCGGAGAGATGAGCTGCTAAGTAGGTGAGATGAAAATGGAGAGACCCAGGATTGGAGAATCAGAGAGGGGTGAGAAGGAGTGAAAAGAGATTAAAGGGAAAAATCAATGTCAGAGAAAGGAAGATCAGATAGAGAAGAAGACAGGAGGGGAGAGAAGAAATTAAAAATCTAAAGGAATCCTTGGAAGTTAGGAGAAGATAGCCAAGAGGAAGGCAAAAAGCGACTGGGACTAATGTGATTAGAAAAATAAAATGTCCAGGCCACAAAGGTAGGGAAAAAACACTTTATTTTTACTTTAGTGAATGGAATAAGTCAATTTGGGAATGTGCACTTTTTGTATTGTATTGTGCACATCTTGCATTTTGCCCAGGACAGGAGGAAATGCAAATCTGTTTTGCTTTCTCCAGTATTACACTGCATGCAGAGTTTAATTTTTCAGGGCTTCTATTTCATATTTTGTTTCTATATTTCTAATTTCTAATTTGTGGTCAGATATTCTGCATTTGGTGACCTTCTGTGTTCTGCATGTGTGACTGAGATGCAGGATTCTGCTAGCCTGTAGTTTTTGTGTACGAATCTATAGCAGTCTAACTTGTTTTACCAGTAGGAGGTATATTGGTGTTCTAGGTCCTGGTGTCATATTTGCAGTGCTACTTTATCTTGGGTAGGATTGTTAGTGTTTGAGTCTGACAATTAGTGATGTTTGGGTATGACAGGTTTGACTATGGGATCCAAGTGTATTTTTTTCAAGGTTTTGTATTGCTTCACAATGTGCCTAATAGCAAAGGGAGATTGTTTTGCTGTTACTGTGGTGACACAGAATTTATATGTCGAGTATTCATTGTAATATTTAAAAATGTGAAGTTCAATGATGTGGGTTTTTTTAGGCTTGTTTTTGGGGTGGGAGGGAGAGCTTTGGTGGTGGTGATGGTAGTGGAAGCTAATTTTGATTGAGCTTATTTATTTTGGAAACATTACCCACCTTATTGCTCTATTGCCTGAAGTAAATTACAAAATCTTGGCAGAAGTTGGGGGAGGGGCTCGAAGGTTTATGGGCATGAGTCCTAGGTCTTTTAAGTACTTAACAATACCATTGTCAGTGATACTCAGGAGAGACAATGCTCCCATATGGAAGACACCTCAGTAAATTCAGAGGAAGTTCATTACTAATTCTCATTACTTTTTTCGTACCTGGGAAATACAAATTAATACCCTAAATGAATAAAAAGTACCCCAAACATTTTATTTCTTTATATTATATGCTATAACACAACAGTATGACAAATGATTAAACTCATTACTTTAGAAAATAAATACCCAAGCAAGTTGTAACAACCAAATAGCCCTAGAAAAGTGGGTATATTAATATTTACAAGGCACCCTATAAAGCCCAGAATGCATGTGATCACTAATCAGCAGATCTCGTCTGTAAAGTCGCAAGCAACATGACAGCTAAAGGACCCGGAGGATGCCCTGTGACAATAAAATCAAAAGGCTCTGTCAACACATTGCCATAGTAATTTAAGAAATTCAAACTTCAAACTACCTTCCCTCTGGAAACTTTAATTTTGCAGCTGCCTACATAGATGCAAAGTCAGTTACCCGCGGGCTTTACATCATTTTTCGTAAGTACCTTCCCTTCAAAACATATCACAGCAAAACTACACGCACACATTAACACCTGCTGATTTGTATCTTTTTTGAGGAAAAATACACACATATTTTTGCTTTTTCAAAAGTATGAGCGGAAGTGCAAATCCCTCCCTAATTCCACCTCTGGAAACACCTCTTGTCACTGAGGGTAAAAGTGCTTGCATATAGGTACAATGGATGTACTTATACCCATATATTGGGTAGGAGGTTTTGCAAAAATACATTTTCATGGGTAAAGCAGTGTTTTATCTGTGGAAATGACTTTGAAAACTACCCTCTTATTGAGTTACATGAAAATCAGATGATTTTGTTACCATTTAGTTTTTAAAATGATTGAACTATATGGAAAAGAGAAAATGGGAACAGGTTTTATTGTAGTTGTATGCAAGTATGCAGTTTTTGTATTAGGGAAATCTAGATTTAGAAGCATTCTCAGTATTTTAGAAAAAAAAAACACACGTCATAGTTTTCTGAGAAAAGTGTGTATATTTTTGGAAGTCATATTTCCATCCTATTTATTGTGGAGATTTTGATCGTTTAAAACTTAACATGCCCACATTTTGTTCCTCTGTTTCAGCTTTTCCATTCCAGTCATTCACAGATTTATGCATTTCCCCGGGCGCTGTGCATTGCAACATGCCATAGAATGTATCTGTGATGGGTAACATATTGCTGATTTTTCAAAAGAGTAAACTGAGCTTGAAAAGATGTCAGCAGGGACTGGAGATTAAGTGAGAACAGCACAAGTGCTATTTATTTATCATCTCTTACTTGTTTCTGAACATTTAGGTTAACGTTGTCTGGCTTATGATCATAATGATGGTGGTGATTTTTTAAAATTTCTTTTATAGAATACTTTCACTTCTGGTCGACAGATGATTCCAGGTTACAATGGGCATCATCTTCATGTCCTTTCTCCCTTCAGCCATGTCAGGAGAGACAATCAATTGACTTTTCCGGGCAGAGTCTGACCTTGATTTCAAATTATCTATTTCTATCTATATCTATATATATAATATATATAAATATAGATATGAATCTTTATAACCTATAATCTATATATATATATATCTATCCATCTATCTATGGCCTGGATTTATCAAAATGCACTAAATATCGCATGCGATAGGAAAAGGGGTGTGTTTTATGGTAATAGGCAGTTTATCACAATTTGCGCTAATACCTATATGAAGCGTTACCTTAGCGCAAATTGCGATAACTTTTTTGCACTTTCTGATGTGCCAAAATTGATGTATTTCCTACATACAACCACTGGGGGGGGTGGGGGGGACCATGTTTAGTAGGTTTAAGCTCCTGGAGAGCCAACCTAGCTGGAGGAAGGGGAGGGAGAGAGAGAGAGAGGGAGAGAGCGAGCCTAGCCATAATGCCCTCACACTAGATTGGTATTTATATCTCTATGGGAGGCCCACCTAGTAACTCAAAGTGAGGTTTAGGTATTAGTGTAGGGGTTAGGGGCCACTTTTACATTCAAAGTGAGACGTACAAACAGAACAGTGCTCTCTTGTGAAGATTTGATGACCTTTGGAGTGAGGAAACTCACCCAAAGATGAGATTTGTGCAGTGTTCTCTCAACCTAGCTTTATTTATTTATAACTTTTTATATACCGAGGTTCAATTAACAGGATTAATTATCACTTCGGTTTACATTACAACTAGCGAAATTAACAACGACAGAGTCATGTTTTACAGTGAACAGGGTAGAAATAACTTGGATAACTTGGATTAAAAAAACAATGAACAGGGAAGAAATACTCTGGAATGACATATTCTAGGATACATAGTTGATTGATAATAGCTTGATGTTACCAGGTAGAGAGCCCAGCCCACTTGGCCAAAATTCCCACCCCAATATCCTCCCCTTTTTCTCATTTGCATCGCACCAAACGTTATGGTGCTTTTGCATGCGTTAATGGCATTTTCACATGCATTAAGGCATTTTTGCATTTGTTAAAGGCATTTTTTGCATGCGAAAATGCCTTAACGCATGCGAAAACGCCATATAGCACTTTGATAAATGACCCCCTTAGTCTATCTATCTATCTATCTATCTATAGACAGAAGAGGATTGGAAGCATTATCAGGAAAATCACAGGGAGACAGCAAGGACAGTTAAACTACAACTGCCCAAACAAAAGAAGATATTGTCCAATCCATAAAAAGAAGTGATAAAAGATATATAAGGGCAAAAGAAAAAAACTAAAGAGGAAATAGTTAAGAAAAAGGGAAAGTTTGATTTGAGAAGAGGAAGAGAAGTAGGAGGTGAAATCGTAAACAAGTTAGTTTGCTCTATGTTAACAAAAGGGGAAGATAGCAGACCTAAGGCAGGAAAAGTTATTATTAAACATGAAGAGGTTAATATTCAAAGCTGGCCGTTTAAGTAACTTGCCAACTATAACTTATCTGGTGAAGTTACAAGGTATATTCAGTGCCATGGCTATTTCGCAGAATATATGTATATATATTTGCACTCAGCCATGTAAGTAATAACCCGCTAAGTTTAGACCTTGTCTAGCTTAGCTGGTTAACTTATGCGGCTAAGACCAAATATCGCTAGTTAGCCGCATAACTTGTATGACTAATTCACTCCACACTGATCCACCCACCACATGCCCAAAAGATATGTCTCAAACATTTTAGCCATATAAGTGGCTTACGCAGCTAAGCAGCAGCTGTTGTAGATAGGTGTTGTTATGCTCAGGCTTGTGAACCCTTGGGCTGACGGGAGGATGGAATACCTTAGGAGGAAGATCCGTAGGTTCTCCCGTCGGGTGGCGAGGCAGGAACAGAAGACGTGATCAGCTGACCCTCGGCACTGGGACTGAGGCGACTGTGGAGGCAGACGAAGAGTTGTGACGTCGAGGAAAGGAACTGTGTCTTCGCCCCTGGAAGCCTGCGGTCCCCCCAGAAGGACCCCGTAGGGACCCGAACCACTGGGACTTAGGTGGACCTTTGAGAGGCCAAGGAGTCGAGCGTTCGGTGCAAGGGCTGACTGGAGCTTCACCCCTGGAAGCCCGTGGTCCCCCCAGGAGGAGCCCGTAGGGACCTGGGCCGCTGGGACTTAGGTGGGCCCTTGGAGATGATGGTCAAGAGGAAGTCCAAGGTCAAGTGCCAGAGGGTCGTTGCTTACCAGTCCGAGGTCACACACCAGGAATCACCACTTGCCAGTCCGAAGTCACACACTAGGAATCACCACTAGCCAATCCGAAGTCAGGAACACCAAGACAAGACAGGAACAAGGATCCGAAGTAGAAGAACTCACCGAAGCAAGCAGACCTGACTAACCCAAAAGTTGCCAAGTCAAGGAATGAGCGGAGGAAGCCTCCTTTTATGCTTCCTCTGCTCTGGCTCATAAGGAACAGCTGTGGATAGTTAAAGGGATCAGGTCCCTTTAAATCCATTGAGGGGGCGCGACCTCGCACCTATGTCAGCCATCTTGGATCCGGGCCACGGAGGAAGGCATCCCGACGCGGTGAGGGGAGAGCAAGGCGCTTCCCCTGCCGACAGCCACCATGGAAGCCCGCGCTGGCTTGAGGGTGAGATGGCCCTGACTCTCTCAGCTTCCTCAATGCCGCCGGTGGCAAGGTAGGGGGCATGGCCATGGCTGTCTGCGGCCACGGGACACAACAGGTGTATATTCAGCAGCTATTACTTAGCCATATAAGTTATACACTTGTCTAGATAAATAGCACCAAACACACTTTGAATATTGACCTCTTCATGATTACAAATCCATTTAAAGGTAAGGAAGAATTGAAGTACAGTATTTAAACCAGGATAATCTATTATATTTCTTTTAGAGGGGGTTTTATATTTGTACTACATTCAAGTTCAAGAGTTGGGGCTTCACTCTTCTTAGCCATATAAGTTTTATTTTTTTATTTTATTTTTTATTTAAAAGGGTTTATATACTGCTTTTACAACTAAATTGGTTGGTCAAAATGGTTTACATGTAAAAAAATATACATAGTTAAAATTGAAACATAAAAACACAACAATAAAAATTTTAATTAAAAAGATAATAAACTATATAAATTGAAAAAAAGCTGAGCAGGGGGTCGTGGGAGGAGGATCGGTGATCAGTGAATATCATTGAGATGGGATCTTAAAGGTAAGGGAGTCTTGAAGTACAGTATTTAAACCAGGATAGCCTAATGTATTTCTTTTGGAGGGGGTTTTATATTTGTACTACATTCAAGATTGAGTTGGGGCTCCACTCTTCTTATCAGGAAAATATGCCTGATAGCGAAGAAGGCCAAACTTATGGCTTAGTCTCCGATACTGTCTCTCACGTGCAGCACCATCCCTAGGCACCCCATGGCTAGGTGAGATTTAGGTTTGTCCATAATGAATATATATATATATATATACATATAAATGAGATATATTTGTATACCATGGAGAGCCGGTATATGCAAGTTTGTGTTACGATTCTGCTCACAGCTAGTCCATGAACAGCCTCTCACCTCCAGCTTGCCTGCTCCCTGATGCCATCATCCTGCCCTCGCGGCATGGAGCTGCTCTCGCTACCCACGGCAGGGAGTGCCACCTCCTGCTTCCTCTTCATGGCTAGGCCGCCGCCAGTGTTTCTTCAGCAGCTGGAGCCGCCCCTAGCTTCTTTGCTGCAGCAGGAGCCACCTCTGACACCTCGGGCCTGCTCCTGCTTCACAGCATGGCTGCCGCTGTCCCTGGTCCTGTCTCCTTAGGCGTGGGGCCGCGCCTCTCCTCCGGATTTAAAGGCCAGTTCTCCTGGCTCCTCCTCGTGATGTCATCTTGGGTGTTCCTCTTTAGCTCTACAAAAGGGCTCAGTCTTCAGTCCTTCGTTGCCTTCGCAAGGAGTCAGTCATGGAGCTGGACTGCTCCTGGATCCTCTGTTCCAGCTCTTCGGTCCAGAAATCTCCAATGTCCTCCTCTGCTTCTTCAAGGTACCTTCCCCTCCCTTCCCCTACCTAACCCACCCCCCTCCCCCCGGCCCTATCTAAACCCCCCCCTTACCTTTGTTGCACGATTTACGCCTGCTAAAAGCAGACGTAAATCTGCGCTCAACAGCAGGCTGCTGGCGCGCCATCACCCGACCCAGGGGCTGGTCCGGAGGCCTCGACCCCGCCCCCGGGCCGGCGCCACGCCCCCCAGGCCCGCCCCCGCAACGCGTGTCACGCCCCCGAAACGCCGCATCATTTTAGGACACGCTCCTTTTACAAAGCCCCGGGACTTACGCACGACCCGGGGCTCTGCGTGCGCCGGCGGCCTATGCAAAATAGGCACGCCGGCGCGCGAGGGCCCTGCACGTGTAAATCCGGCCGGATTTACGCGCGCAGGGCATTTAAAATCCTCCCCATAGTGAATTCACTAATAAAGGACATTAATTAGACACATTCCTACTCCCATAGCAACCTAAAACTTAAGTAGGAACTGAACAAATTTGAGATGAAAGCAGCAGTCCAGCAGCAAGAGGGGTGCTTCCCAGTCTTTTGCATCGAGCGTCACATGTATGATTTTTTACCCACTGGTGAGAAGTTGTACATGTGCATGCGATGCAATGAGCTCCTGTCCCATACTCTTTCAGACCTTATGTACAGCGTTATTGAGGTGTTTCCACGGCCTGTTCGTGGTGGTCATTATGCTGAACAGCTTGGTCGCATTGAACAGCGTTGGATTTTTATTTTAGACACTGTTACCCCTAAGGGACTCAATCGGGAGATCGAATGGTTCTTATTTACTTAGATCTGTTATGACTAAGGTTGGTTGTGTATAATGCTGTTTGGGTGCGCTACAGGAACGGGAACCAATGAACGGGGTCCTTTGATCCACGTGATTGGTTCACCTGTAGTTTTGGCGCCATTGTCATTCTTTAAATACCTGTCAGTGTTAAGGGAAAGTGCGCTCCCTGCCAAATTTAAGCATACCAGCTGTCAGGTGATATTGTGGTTTAACTTTTCTGTACTTTTGTTCGGTTATAAGTCCTATATTGTATCCTGATTCTTTATTGATGTATTTCAGTATTTCGTATATGAATTCCTGGTGGCGTGCCCTCCCGATGCAGCCCTAGGCGAAACACGGGACCGTGTCGGGGGACGCCGTAAAGTTCTATGCGGTATAAACCAGTGGAGTTGCCTGATTGAATGAATAAAAACCTCTTTGACCTTTGAAAACTATTGTGAGTACTTTGTCAGGATTGACAACGAATCTGGACTTTTCTGTACTATGAGACTTCAATTACCCCAATATTGACTGGGTAAATGTATCATCGGTACATGCTAGAGATATAAAGTTCCTGGATGGAATAAATGACTTTTTTTTTTTTAATATATTTTATTACATTTTTCAACAGTTTTTACACTTCATGAAAAATAAGAAATTACATTTTTATGGAACAATTGGTTCAGGAACTTACAAGAGAGGGAGCAATTTTAGATCTAATTCTCAGTGGAGCACAGGATTTGGTGAGAGAGGTAACAGTGGTGGGGCTGCTTGGCAATAGCGATCATAATATGATCAAATTTGAATTTATTTATTTATTTGTAGAGTTTTATATACCGTTATTCGGTAGAGCCATCATAACGGTTTACAAAATATGCAATTATCATACAATAAAATGGAGTTAACATAGTAGTTGGGAACAGTAGAGTTTTGTGAACAATATACATTTTTTCTTGGTAGCTGAATAACAGTAGATTGAGGAGAACATTTTCAAAACGAATCAAGTGAGAGAGCAGGGAAGGGTACATGTAAGATATGTGCGCCCCTGAAAACCTACCCCTGCCTCCCCCTGCGAGTGCCGAGCCTATCTTGCATTGGCTCAGCAGCGCGCACAAGCCCTGGGACGCGTGTAAGTTCCAGGGCTTGAAAAAATAGGCGTTCCAGGGGCGGGGCAGTGGGCAGGGCGCCGACCCAGGGGCGTTCCGATGGCAGGACCGAGGCCTCCGGAACAGCCACTGGGCTGGGGGATGGAGAGCCGGCGCACGCAAGTTACACCCAGGGGCGGATTGTGGGAAAATAGTGGCCCAGGGGATTTTTCTCCATACTGGCCCATGGGTACCCAATTACACATACAATTTGGTGAGTCACCAAATATAGAATAAAGGGACCATAAAATATATACAGAAATGCACAGACAAACTGAACTGGAAATCACAAGAAGTTAGACTGTATGTAATGCAGCAATGGAAAAACAGAAAATACCATCATTCCTTATAAAACATCAAACAATAAAATCAAGAACTATAAAACATCACAATATTATTTTTTTTTTATTAAAATTTACTATTTATTATTTATTATTATTTATTATTATTTATTTATTATTATTATTTATTATAAATAGGAAAATCATACTAAAAATATATATTTCAAAACTGCTGATGAATAGAACTTCCAGTAATTTCACTCAGGGAAATTTTCAAAAATGTGTATATAACACCAATAAAATATTTCAAAAAGAACAGACATCAAATAATATTCAATAATTAAAACTAATAAGGATTTTAAAAAGCCCCTGCTTTCCCCTTCTGTGCGAGCTCTTGATTTCCAGCCACCTTGATATTGTCGAGGATTAGGAGGTTATCCTCTCTCTCACACACATACTCACATGTCCATTCTCTCTCACACATACACTGTCACATACTTACACATTCATGCTCTTATATCCATCATAACCTCTCGCTCTCACTGACACTGACACACTCTCAGGCTCTAAGATACTCTCTCCCCCTCCACATACAAACTCTTACTCCCTTGGATTTTCTCATACACAATCATGCTCTCACACTCACTGGCTCCCTCACATACACACAAACACAGAAACACACACACCCAGGCAAGCTCCCAGTCATTCTCACACATAAGACCCCCAGGCAGGCACCCATGCATTCACACACATACACCCCCAGGCAGAGTCCCATTCATACACATGTACACACTAAAGGCAGACCTCCCCCCCTCCCTTTTGCCAGCAACCTCGGAACCTCTCTCATTCCTCTGCTGCCTCTGTCACTGCTGCCACATGGCTATTGGGGAGGTGCCGATTGCTGCTACTGACACTGAAGCCCATTCTGCTGCCTCCTCTGTGCAGGCCCCGTGGGCTTCCACTTTCTCCATGCTGATCTCGTACATTGTGAGATCCGCATAGAGAAAGTGCTATTCTTGCACATTCCCAAAGATTACATGTGCCAATCACTAACAAGTAATTTCTTTTTTTTTCACCTTTGCTGTCTGAGTTTTCTAATTGGTTGGTCACAGGCTTTTTTTTTCCACCTTCCCTTTCTTTTTTTTTTTTTGCCAATTCCTTTTATATTGTCTTTTTTTCTGTTTTCTTTTCTCTCCATCTTCTTCCCTCAAACACAGAGTCAGGTTCTTATTCTCACATGCATTTCTCTCTCTCACACACACACACACAGGCTCTCACTGTCACATGCTCTCATATAAAATCATTCATACACACAGTCTCTCACTGGCACATGCTGTCTGACTCATACACCCAGGCTCTCTCTCACTCCCACAAGCTGTCTTGCTGAAGCACAGGCTCCCACTGTCACATGCTGTCTCTCTCACACACACAGAGGCTCTCACATGCTGTCTCTGCAAACATTCAGGTCCTCACTCCCACACACAATCCCTCAACTTATCTCATATATGCACACACACTCTACAGACCCTCAGCCTCTCTCTCACCTCTGGGCCTCCTCTTCGTGGGTCGCCGCTGGATGGGCTCTGCAGCGGCCCTGATCTTCTCGGGCCGCGGTGGCCCTGCTACTGGGCCTCTTCCTCTTCTCGGGCCGCTGAGACTTGGGATTCGTGGCAGCCCATAAGCGCTGCTCCTCTTCTGCATGCGCTGATGCTCCTCCTCCTTCCTGCCCAAATGGCTCCGGCAACGTTTACTTCCGGGGCCACACAGGCAGGAAGGAGCAGGAGCATCAGCACGTTTAAACGCGATCTTTTTCTTCGGGCCGTGGAGACGTGAGCCTCACCACGGCCCTGCCGATCTGCCTGTCGCAGTGCCACATGAGCCTCCCTGCGCCCGGGGGCATTGGCTCCCCTCAGGATACCACTGCTCGCGGTGCCCCAGGCCCAGGCCTAGTGCTTCCACCGGCCCTGCCCTCAGGTTTCTCTTCGGGCCGCAGCGCCAGCAGACCCTCTTCTTGTCTTTGGCCGGGAAGATTAAAAAAAAAAAATCATGTGATGGGAGCAACCGGCTCACCGGGGGAAGCCCGATCCCCCAATAGGCCAAACCGCCCCTGGTTACACCTGCCCAGAGGCAGGGGTAATGTCTTCAATAAAGGTCAGGGGGGGTTAGTTAGGGCTGGGGGGTGGGTTAGATAGGGGAAGGAAGGGGAAGGAAGGGGGGGGGGGGCGTGCGCCAACCCTGGATTTTATAACATGCACGCGGCAGCGTGTGCATGTTATAAAATCGGGTGTAGATTTGTTCACGCTGGGTTGCGCGAACAAATTTATGCCCGCGCACATGTTATAAAATCTGGCACAATGTTAAGTTTCATATTAGGTGCTACCACCCAAGAAAGAGATCTAGGCGTCATAGTGGATAACACATTGAAATCGTCGGTTCAGTGTGCTGCGGCAGTCAAAAAAGGAAACAGAATGTTGGGAATTATTAGGAAGGGAATGGTGAATAAAACAGAAAATGTCATAATGCCTCTGTATCGCTCCATGGTCAGACCCCACCTTGAATACTGTGTACAATTCTGGTCGCCGCATCTCAAAAAAGATATAATTGCGATGGAGAAGGTACAGAGAAGGGCGACCAAAATGATAAGGGGAATAGAACAACTCCCCTATGAGGAAAGACTAAAGAGGTTAGGCTTTTCAGCTTGGAGAAGAGACGACTGAGGGGGGATATGATAGAGGTGTTTGAAATCATAAGATGTCTAGAATGGGTAGATGTGAATCGGTTATTTAATCTTTCAGATAATAGAAAGACTAGGGGGCACTCCATGAAGTTAGCATGTGGCACATTTAAAACTACCGTATTTCCACGCACATAACCCGCGGGTTATGTGCGTTTTTACCTACCCCGCATGCCCCCCGCGGGGTATAAACGTGGGCGGGTTATCCAGAAAAAATTTTACAGCAGCGGTTAACATCTCTCTCCCCCCGCCCCGGCGGGGGGAGAGAGATGTTAACCGCTGCTGTAAAATTAGGCAATTCAATAAGGCAATTCAATAAGGCAATTCAGGTATTATTATTATTATTTTTTTAAATTTATACGATACCGTAATAGCCCCGAAAGAAATGCTGCTTAGGTAGAAGGACAAACGCCCTGTATCAGGGCCGCCACGCGCACAACTGTAAACGTTGCCAAGGGAGCGCGAGGTACAAATCTCGCAACACTGTAAGAGCTGTGCCATTGGCTGGGAGAGAAGAGAGGGGCGCTGCGGCAAAATCCCTGCAGACGACCGCTGGCAATCGGGACGCTGAAGAAGGAAGGCTGAGTGAAGGCGCGTGCTGAAACAAAAAGGAGAGCACTCAAGCCCTGCAAGGAACACAGCGATGCGCGAGGAGGAAGCCGCAGCAACCCCTACACGCGTCCGGTGGTGTCGAACGTCGCAGGAGCAAGGCAAGAGTGAAAGCACGCGCCGAGCACAAAACTGCAGGTAACCCGGTGATGTCTGGATCGAAAAGGGGAGCTCCGCTGTAGGCTCGCACCCCGGGGCAGGCCATGAAAATGCTGGGCATGGGGCTGTACACGGCGCGCAGAGTGCGCAAGGTCAGTGTGCGGGTTATATGAGGAGGCGGGGTATATAAAAACTTTTTTACATAAATCTTGAAAACCTGCGGGTTATGTGTGTGGGCGGGTTATATACGTGGGCGGGTTATTGTCGTGGAAATACGGTAATCGGAGAAAGATCTTCTTCACTCAATGCACAATTAAACTCTGGAATTTGTTGCCAGAGGATGTGGTTAGTGCAGTTAGTATAGCTGTGTTTAAAAAAGGATTGGATAAGTTCTTGGAGGAGAAGTCCATTACCTGCTATTAATTAAGTTGACTTAGAAAATAGCCACTGCTATTACTAGCAACGGTAACATGAAATAGACTTAGTTTTTGGGTACTTGCCAGGTTCTTTTGGCCTGGATTGGCCACTGTTGGAAACAGGATGCTGGGCTTGATGGACCCTTGGTCTGACCCAGTATGGCATGTTCTTATGTTCTTTCATAAGACCTGAAGAATATTTTAAAGCATAAGAAAACACAAAACCAAATTTGCCATAATCTTCTGTTATCTCATTTCAGGCACTAGGCAGTGACACACTTGGATTATCAGTCACTCTTTCATCACTCGGGCACTAGGATGGGCAAAGACAAGGCCATTGGGGATACATTTGGGTATGGCAATTTATGGGTGGTCTGTGACATGGAAAGGGTGCCCAGGAATGATGTGGGACCAACTGATGCCTTCAATCCTACAAATGATCAGGGATCACCCGCCCCAATGGCATGCATATTGTACCTAGGGGGAAATGACCTGACATCTACACGCAGCATTGAGCTCATACAGAAGGTACAAAAAGATTGCATTCCATTTCCAAATTAATGCCCGGAACATGCATAATATGGTCCTGCATCATCCCCAGGCTAGTCTGAAAGGGCGAATGTTCACACCAAGCCATAGAAAAAACGAAGCAAAAAATAAACAAATGGATGACTCAATTCATGCCAGTTATCGGGGGCTTTAGCATACCACACAATATGATAAAAGAGCAATGCCCAGGATTATTGAGGCCAGATGAGGTCCATTTTTCCGAAATAGGCTTAGATATATTTAACTCCAATTTGCAGGACGCACTCGAAGCTGTTCAACACAGAGTTAGCTGCAGCACAAGCTGGGGAGGGGGGGGGTCCATCCTGGTGATGGAAGCCTCATCACCGGGAGGATAAAAAAGGGAGGACAAAAAAGAGGCTAAGCAGGAGAAGCCCGCAACGTATATTAACTCAAAATGGGGCGCTGCTATAAAGTTCGACAGTTTTCTCCGCTCACTTTAACGGCGAGGGACATATAAAGACAGCAAGCATCGATGTTGGGGTCCCGGACTTCTACGGAACGGGCCCCCAGCCAAGTCACAGGCCCAGAGGCTGCTCCGGATCAATGGCCTAGCTTGATCAAACTAGTCGAGAATACAATGTACAGATCTCATTTTTGTGTACCTTTCCTCACTCCAAATCACATCAAATCTTCACTGATGCATCCTGTGCTGTTCGTTCCTCTGGCTGTGCATGTAAAACTACCCCTCAAAACCTTAGACCACCACCAAAACCTCAACTTCAGCTACTAGTTGACCCTCTTACATTTGTATATTTATTTATTTTATTTATTTATTTAGTAACTTTTATATACCGACGAACGTTGGGAACATCTCGTCGGTTTACATATAACAGAACTGAGCAACAGGCTTTACAATTTTTGCGTAATTAGATAATTAAATAAGGAACATTCAGAGCATACAAATAACAGATTAGATTATATAAGTAAAATTATAAAAGTGTGATACATGAAAGAGGTTATCTAAACGGGGGTGGGGAGGGGGAGATTCTGATATATAGGGGTGGGGAGGGGGGGAGATTCTGATATATAGGAGGGTATCCACAATTAAAGGAGGTAAATATACACGTGATTGGGAACAAATTTTTTTATATAGAAGTTTTTTATATACAATATGTAGTTCTGATAAATTCACTTTATGGGGGGTGAGGGGGAAGAGGTAGTTTAGAGTAGAGGGAGGGGGTGAAAAGGAGGTGGAAAATAGGTGGGGGGAGGGGGAGAGGTTAGGAGTTGTAGGGGGTGGGGTTAGAGTGGTTGTGTGAATATAAGGGGTAGAAGTAATTGAGGAGCTAGGATTGGAGACCCATAAATAGTTTACTTATATCAGAGTCTTATAATCTCTCTCTCTCTCTCAACAGAAGCAGCCCAAACCATGGAAATGCCTGTATGGGCACTTCTGTTGTGTCCGTCGGTTCCCGATGCCCTCTCTCCACCCTCCTCACCTCTTTGGCGCCTCCCTCTTCGCCCACGGGAAGATTGGCTGTCGCGGCATTTCTTTGCCGAGATCCTCCGGCATCCCCAGACTGGCTCCACGCTGCTAACCGCCATGTTTCCTGGAGGCTTGGGGGTGCGCGCGCGGCGCAGCCATGACTAAAGTACCGGCGATGGCGTGAACCTCGGGGGCGTCCCCCGAAGATGACGTCACCAGCGACGGATATTTAAGGTCTTAGAATTTGCTAATACATCAAGTTAGCAAGGATATGGATTTGTTCTATCTATGCTACTCTGCCTCCTCGGACTAACCAGGGGTACCCACTCCTCGGGGGCCTCACCCTCTCTCTCTTCCTTTGTAGATTGCAATCTGGAACCGGTACTCGCTCCTCGAGGACCCTTGTTCCCGGACTTTTTCGAATTCACTTCTGCCAGGAAGTCAGCACTGCCTACTACAGCTGTGAGTTATCATCGCTCTCTCAGAGCTTTCTCTGGAACCAGGTACTCGCTCCTCGAGGCCCTATACATTCCAGCTCCTGGGCTTCTATGAGACATTGTGTGAGTCTTACCATTAGGTTCGGTACATGAACTCTGCTTACCCTGCCTACTCACTAATTTTCAGTTTCTCTTCAGCTCAGCCTCCGGGGATTGCTGTTCCAGCTTCTCAGGGACTACAGCCCAGCCGGGCATTCCAGCTCACTACCTCCACCTCTGGTGGTTCAGTATACTGTCTAATAAAAGAACTAGTGTGTGTCTGTCTCCATACTCTGAGCCTGACCGGTGGTCCCTTTAGGGGGTCTTCCCCGGGGGCGTGGTCATCTGCCACTGGTCCAAGGATCCACCCACAACTCTCCTAAATACTACAGATTGCTAACTACCTAGCAGATTCACAACAACTTCACAGTTTGTGATGTGAAAATATCATGGGTACAATGCTGTAAAATAGCACACGTTATAGTATCTCAAAAATTACCATAATCAAACTCCTTTTTTATCATGGATGCTATTGATGTGAAATTTATAGTAAAATGATGAATCTAGGTTTTAGTTTGCTAGATATGTTCCTTCTTTTGGCTGAGCGCTCCTGTTAGTTGAGAAACACGAATGATTGCCTGTTGCTAATAATGTTTGGGTTTAATCAGGTTTGTCCCCAGTTTGATTTTTCTAGAGAATACTTGCGGGCTGATGTTGGGGGCGGGACTATATAGACGTGATGTCAGCTTTTGCTCTGTCTCCATCTGCTGGCTGAGGTGCATATCCCACTTGTTAGGATTAACCTACCTTTCACTAAAGTAATGGAAATTATAAGGTAAGTGGTAATTTCTTCATTCAAAGTTAAGTCACAGACCATCCTTCTAGATTCAGCATATAACTTTTTTGTGGAATGAATAAAATGCTCCCCATTTTTTTTTAGACCCTATGCATATTTTAAACTAACTTTGAATATAAAGAACAGACTTGTTAAACAATTTCATTGCCTTGACATTGCTGCAAAATTTTTATGGAATCTACCTTCTGAGCAAGTAGTTAGAGCAATTGTTGAGAACAGCTTTAGAGGACCTGTAACATAAAGACTCACATCTTGTGTCTCTTACACAAGCACTTTATTGTCTTGGTTTGTTTTCTTCCATTTTCATTTTTAATATTCTCCATTAAAAAGTACATTTGTTTTACGGACTCATGCCTCCATGAGTTTAATACAATGGTTTGTACCCTATTAGTAACACAGAAGAAGCTTACACAACTATGCAGTAGATTGGAAAGAGTAGTTATTCAAAGCCTTTTCAGTGGTTTTCATTCTGGTTTGTTATAATTTTCATATCAATTAACTAAAATAACTGAAACTTGCAGCAAAGTCACAGTTTGCTGTAAAAAGCATGGATGCCATGACCGCTGTGACAAAGTCTAATATCTAATTACAGGAATAATCTACAAGTGATGTGACAAGAGAACAAATGAGGTCTGAAATGAATCCTAATGCCTTGTTTCTCACACAGTGCTGTGCATATAGATATATCTCCTAGGACAGACAGTCCTGAATTCATGTTAATGTGTACAGTAATAGCCGCGGGCTTATCTGTTTAATCATTACAGCACTCTTTCCTGGCAGACTGCACCACAATTCGGGAAGTAGGCTGTTGTGTAAGAACACAAGTGATTCAGAAGAGGAGTTTTCCCAAAGGAAAAGTTCCTTCTAGCAGATATGCGGCTATGCCTGTTTGTTATTAGTTGCAATCACAAAATTGACAGCTCTCATGCTTATTCCAGCAAAAAAATACTGTCAACCAAAGTTTATGAAACTAAAGATTGACTCGAAGAACAGCAGAACAAACAAAATTCTGAAATCTTAAGTGAAAAGTTAGTCATTGTCTTAGTGAGAAGTTCTGGGAAATACATGCCCAGACGTAAGAAAATAGTGGGAAAATAAAAATTATTGAGCAAGTTTGTCTGATTTTATATTCTTTTTTTTATGCTATGCTTTTATTATGAATGTGTGTGTGTGTGTGTGTACATTGCCTAGAGCCTGGCACCAGGTGACTAATAAATAAATAAATAAATATGTGTGACGTTTACATCCCTGATAGAAGACTTATTATTGACACTTATCAGTTATTTCATTTTTTATTTAAAAAATGACCCTCTAGCTTTATTTTAAAGTAATTTTATTTTTTTGCAAGATCAAATTTGTCTATGTTGTCTACATTGTTGTGATTCTTTCACTTTGTGTAGATACTATAAGTATGTAAATTCCCATGCTCAACCTAATACTTTCCTCCCCAAGCACTTCCCCTCAAATGTATTTTACCTTAACTTTCAAGCTTGTTTCCTACCACTACCCTCCGTATTACTCTCAAGAATGCCAAGAATATGTTAAATAACTGTTGCACTGGAGGTGGATTCTTGGGCTGAGGTGGGGTTGACGCAACCCGCAGGCAAGGGCCTACGGGTCCCCACCATCAGCTGGTGGAGTGAGCTGAAGCTAGAGGCCACTGGAGTTTCACCTAAACCAGCCCACGTTCCCCTAGGGTTGAGCCTTTGGGTGCCGGGGCCGGCAGGACTTAGGCGGGTCTCAAGATTGGACGTCAAAGGTAAATAGTTCAGCCCAGAGACAGCAGTCAGCCAGTGGCTACAGGCATAGTATTATCCTAGACTGGTCCCAGTACAGGAACCCAAGCACCAAGGAACAAGAATTGACTAAAGGTGCTTGAGCAGAGAAAGGCTGGAGCCTTAGGTGTCCAAGTCCAGAGGATAGGGACAGAGGCGTCACTGTCAAACCTGAATGAGAGCTGACAGCAATGGGAAGGTGTAGCAAGCAATGTAGAACTCTGGACATGAAGGAATCTATAGCGTAGTTGTTTATAGCAATGGTCAGGGCACGGAGAAGGCAGGCCTGGTCAGACGTAGCAGTGGTCAAGGCATGGAGAAGGCAGGCATGGTCAGGCATAGCAATGGTCAAGGCACGGAGAAGGCAGGCGTGGTCAGGCGTAGCAAAGGTCAGGCACTCAGGAACACAGATCAAGGAAACACGAAGGCAATGAGTACTCAGAAACAAACAGTGAACCGAGGAGACCTGTTGCAAAGGCAACCCTTCAGCGCGAGGCCTGAGCATTTATACGCTGAAGGATCTGGCGTCAGCATCCGGGTCCACGGCCAGGTTCCCGCCGCAGGCCCTTTAAAAGGTTTACTGATGCCTAGGGAGGGGTACGGTGCTGCTGGCGGCATCTCTCCGCAAACCCCACGGAGAGGCCCAACAGATGGAGGCATCCTGACTGGAAGGCCCGGGAAGTGGAGCAGGGCCGGAGGCGCTGGCAGAGCCCAAGGTCAGAGCCAGCGGCCCACTGCCACAAGCGATGGAGAGCTGAAGCCTGGGAGTTGCTTAGAAAGGTGAGAGGGCTGCTCCGCGTGGCTGTCGTGGGTGGCGAGCGTAACAATAATGGCCTGTACTACCTCTACTGGTAGACTGTTTCAGGTCTTATCTTCTGCTATGATCAAATATTAAATCTTACAAGATCAAATATTAAATCCAACACCCAAATTCCTTTCAGTATCTTATTACCAAGTTTTCTAATAACCCACACATCTAACAAAACTAGTAAAGTCATTGTCTAAAATATTTGATCTCCCCATGATTAGTGACATTTAAGTTTTAGCCATGATCTCTCCATATGAAGAGTGTGCAGACCAAAAAATGTCATTTCATTTCATGTTATTGATTCATTCATTCATTAAGAACATAAGAAATTGCCATGCTGGGTCAGACCAAGGGTCTATCAAACCCAGCATCCTGTTTCAAACAGAGGCCAAACCAGGCCACAAGAACCTGGCAATTACCCAAACACCAAGAAGATCCCATGCTACTGATGTGATTAATAGCAGTGGCTATTCCCTAAGTAAACTTGATTAAGAGCAGTTAATGGACTTCTACTCCAAGAACTTATCCAAACCTTTTTTGAACCCAGCAACACTAACTGCACTAACCACATCCTCTGGCAACAAATTCCAGAGCTTAATTGTGCGTTGAGTGAAAAAGAATTTTCTACAAATTAGCCTTAAATGTGCTACTAGCTAACTTCATGGAATGCCCCCTAGTTCTTCTATTATCCAAAAGTGTAAATAACTGACTCATAGATACTCGCTCAAGACCTCTCATGATCTTAAAGACCTCTATCATATCCCCCCCCCCCCTCAGCCGTCTCTTCTCCAAGCTGAACAGCCCTAACCTCTTCAGCCTTTCCCCATAGGGGAGCTGTTCCATCCCCTTTATCATTTTGGTTGCCCTTCTCTGTGCCTTCTCTATCGCAACTATATCTTTTTTCAGATGCGGTGACCAGAATTGTACACAGTATTCAAGGTGCAGTCTCACCATTGTTAAACGCCAAATTATCCTTTATGACGCTTACCCAGGGATACAAGAACACTTAGATTTTGTAGAAAGTATAATTTTTTATTGATCAATATAAGTATTCTTGGGAGATGCTGATGCCACTTCTCTGACAAAATGACCACGAGCATCTCATTGTATACATGAACTGATCCTTCTTTTATAGGTAAAATACAATATAGTATTAGGTTAGAAATTCTAAAAGTGCGTGATTACCCAGAGAATCATTTACATAGATTGTCATGTCATGAGCATGATAGATTATCCCTAAATTATCCTGATTATTTCTCCAAGGTGGAGCCCATTTACCATCACTCTTTAGATAGTCCTTTTTTTCTGTTGGAATCTTGTTGGTCAGGGCAGTTATTACATCTTAGACTGTGTTTACAGATGCCCCTGTTAATGGTGCCCCTGTAGTGACAGTCTAGCCTGAAGTTCCAACCGTTTCCTTCTGCTTTTGTGACCCTATCATTAGGCATCACAAAGTGTCGCCAGGTTCAACTGCTGTCCAGGTGTCCTTGGAATTCCTGCAGGTCAGGCTCAATAGGACATTTGAATTTCACTAGCCAGAAAGGCTAAGATAGCAGAGGATTCTGGGTCAGTTGCCATCTCCATGTTGGTCTCAAGCTCAGGCACACATATCACCATGGAGCGATACAGAGGCATTATGACATTTTACGTTTTATTAAGCATTCCCTTCCCAGCTGGGACTGAGCTGTTTGGAGGAGGGAGAGATACCTTGGTCTGGAAAAGATATTGCCCTGCTTTCCTGAGCATTGCCATCGCTATCAGAGACCCAGGTACCCGATTCGGAGCACCTGTGACGTCATATCCGGCTGACGCCGGGGAGGAGCCTTAAAAACCGGCTCGCAGCAGCGTGCAGATGCCGCCAGCGTGCAGCTTTATGCAAGAAAATTGCAATATATTTTGATTTCTTTATAGACCTCTCCTACCTACTTTAGCTTCCGGTCCCCACAAGGGGTAAGGTAACAATATTGGTTATTTTAACAGCAAGTCTTTTGGTCTATTCTCCGGGACTGCCTTGTCTAATTTGCTACAGTAATGCCTCATAAAAGGAAGGGTAAAGTGAGAGTTTTTCCTTCAGAACCCTCGCTACCTTTAGACCAAAGGGTCATCACTGACTTTGTTGTTTCCACTCCTGACCCATTGCGTGTAAGCCTCATTGGCGAAATAAGTAAAGGAGGAGCATCTTTTTCACCAGGGGAACTATCACTTATGCCACCAGATCCTAAGACACCACTGCTTGCATATCCTGTTGATGGTTCCACTGCTTGGGGGGGGGGGGGGGGGGCTGCAAATATATCTGCTGACCCCCTGATAGAAGGAGGCACAGAATCAAATCAGGAGGGAGAGACTGATGTTGCAGAGGATTTACATCCATCAGTCTCCCTTGGAGAGGGAGAACAGCATATGGGAAGCGTACCCCCTGGGTCTGCAGATATTCTAGACTCCTCTCAGATATTGGAAAGACCAGCAGTAGTGACATTACATTCTCTCTGGGACTTGACTGCGGGGCTAATGAAGGTCTTCAGGGAACAATCTCAGCAGACAGATGTTGTTTCAACTAAGTTGCATATAGTTGCTAGAGACCATCAAAAAATTCTTGAAGATCATTCCTCTACTATAGAATCAATTGGTTCTGATATAAAAGAATTGAAAAATGTAAACGCCTCGATAATTCGAGAGCATATGGCTATTAGGAGAATAGAATCCTTGGAGAACTATTCTCGTCTATTAAATTTAAGGGTTATAAATTTTCCTAAAATTTTAGGATCACCTATTTCTATTATAGTGAGGAAATATTTCTTGGAAAATTTAAAAATACCAGAGGAAAAACTTCCAGTGCCAAATAGAAGTACATTCCTCCCATTTCAAAAGAAACAAGGTTTCTTTATTTATTTTAACATTTTTCTATACCATCGTTCAGTGGGTACCGTCACAACAGTTTACAGTAAGACACATAAAAATGATGCTCAGGTATATCAAGTTACACAGGTGCCATTAAGGTTCAGTAACATAGTTTGAAAATAAATATTAATTGATAAGTGTATAAATCCTGTCCATTTCTCATTGTAACAGTTTTGGATATGAGATTAGCTTTATCATTGTACTTTTATCCTTTATTGATGAACTAAAAAAAAAAGCTTAAACTAAAATAAATAAAATTACACACATATTGGTTTTGGTTATGTGTGTGGTTGCTCAATTGTTTGTACCTTGCATTCCCCTGGGTACTATTCTCCTTTCTCTTTTTGATAAGCTTGTTTAAAGAGCCAGGTTTTTTAATTTTTTCTAAAGGTTTTGCTGTTACTTTGTAGTCTTAACTCCAAGGGCATGGTGTTCCATAGTATGGGTCCTGCCAAGGATAGTGCTCTTTCTCTTACTTGTGTTAGTCTTGCTGTTTTGATTGATGGCATAGTAAGAAGTAGAGATGAGCTTCGTTTTTTTCTACCGGGTCATTTTTTGAGTCGGACGCTTCTGGGCAAAGTTTGTTTTTCCTAGGTTAGTCTTTTGGAAAAATGAACAAAAACGAAATGGGGAAAAACGAAATGGGCCCAAAAAACAACGCGGGAAAACGAAACTCAAAAAAACCCACCCCAAACATTAAAATTTACTATAATACATTAAATATACCCCCCCATCCCAAACCCTCCCCAAGACTTACTAACATCCCTAGTGGTCCAGCGGGGTCCCATGAGGGATTTCTCCCTCCGTGCAATCAGTCTGTCTGGCCTGCCTAGATCAAAATGGCGCCGATAGCCTTTGACCTACTATGTCACAGGGGCTACTGGTGCCATTGGTCAGCCCCTGTCACATGGCCATCAGTGCCATCTTATGCTCCTACCATGTGACAGGGGCTGACCAATGGCACCGGTAGCCCCTGTGACATAGTAAGGTCAAAGGCTATTGGCGCCATTTTGATTACTGGCAGCCGACGGTCCGAGTGCAGGAGATCGCCCCCGACCCCCGCTGGACTTTTGGCAAGTCTTGTGGGGGTCAGGAGGGTCCCCCCAAGACTTTCCAAAAGTCCCTGGTGGTTCAGTGGGTCCAGGAGCAACCATCTGCACTCGGACCGTTGGCTGCCAGTAATCAAAATGGTGCCGATAACCTTTGCCCTTACTATGTCACAGGGACTACCGGTGCCATTGGTCAACCCCTGTCACATGGTAGGAGCACAAGATGGCACCGATGGCCATGTGACAGGGGCTGACCAATGGCACCGGTAGCCTCTGTGATATAGTGGGTCAAAGGCTATCGGCGCCATTTTGAAGCGAGGCAGGCCCGAAAGTCAGACGGCATGGAGGGAGAAATCCCTCGCGGGACCCCACTGGACCACCAAGGATGATAGTAGTAAGTCTTGGGGAGGGATCGGAATGGTGGGGGGGTCGTATTACAGTAAATTTTAATGCTTGGGGTGGTTTTTTATTTTTAAAAAAATTAAAAATTAAATGTGCCCCTGCCCCCGTACAAACCCGAAAAACTAATTTTCCTCATAGTTCGGGGAAAATGAGTTTCAGGGTTCGGGTCCCCCGACCCACGACGAATTAGGCAATTTCATTGAAATTGCCTAATTCGAGATAAACAAACCACATCTCTAGTAAGAAGTGCTTTGTTGGCTGATCTCAAGTTTCTGTTTGGGATGTGTACACGAAGGGCTGTGTTCAGTCAATCTGCTTTTTCATTATGTATTAATTTATGTATGGTGCATAGTGTTTTGTACTGAATTCTTTGTTCAATGGGTAGCCAGTTGAACTCCGCCAGGATTTCTGTGATGTGTTCTCTTTTGCTTTTGCGAGTCAAGATTCTAACAGCTGTGTTTTGTAATATTTGTAGTGGTCTTAGCGAAGTGTATGTTAGACCTAGTAGAAGGGCGTTACAGTAATCAGTGCTTGCAAAAATCAATGCTTGCAGTACTGATCGAAAGTTGTCAGTTGTTAGAAGTGGCTTAAGTCTTCTAAGCACCATGAGTTTTGCGTATCCTTCCTTTACTTTTAAAGAGATATGTTGTTTTAAGCTTAGTTCTGTCTCAATTATTACTCCTAGATTCCGTATTTTATCTGCTAATTCTATTTTTTGGTTGTTTTTGAGTATAATTGGGTTTTGAATGATCTCAGTATTTTTACGTTCTAAATGTATAAATTCTGTTTTCTCAATATTAATTACTAATTCCATTTGGTTTAGTAGTTGTTTGATGATATCTAGATACATGTTCGCTATCTTTAATGTTTTTTCAATTGTGTCGTCTATGGGTAGTATTAATTGGATATCGTCAGCATATATATAATGTGTGATGCCCAGACCAACCAGCAGGTGACATAACGGTAAGAGATATATGTCGAAGAGTGTGGCCGATAGGGCTGAACCCTGTGGTACTCCTGTTTGAAGGTTTATCTTTTCTGACATTATGGGGGTCATTTATCAAAATGCAATAAGGCGTTTTCGCATGTGTTAAGGGCTTATCGCATGCGAAAAGCCCCGTTAACGCATGCGATAGGCCCTTACCGCATGCAAAAACGTGTTTAATGCATGCTATAGCACCATATCGTATGGTGCAATGCAAATTCAGAAAATAGGAGGAGTTAGGGGCGGAGAGTGAACTGGGTTAGCCTGTCTGCGAAGAGCTATCGCACAGCCGTAATGCCGATTTTAACAACACCTCTTTGAATTGCGTTAGGCTGTGCGATAGCTGCCGTGACCGTGCAGTAAGGTTTCATCGCCTTTTGCGATGTCTCCTGTAAGACCTATTTGAGGTGAATTGAAGGGGAGGGGGAAAGAGAGAGAACCTGGCCATAATGTCATCCCCATAGGTAGGTATTTGAATCCCTATGGTAGGCCCACCTAGTAACTCGAGGTGGGGTTTAGGTATGAGTGTAGGGGGTTAGGGGCCACTTTGACATTCTATGTGACACATACGAACAGTACAGTGGTCTCTTGTGAAGATTTGATGACCTTCAGAGTGAGGAAACTCACTCCAAGATGAGATTTGTGCAGTGTTCTCTCAACCTAGCTTGATGGACTCTCTACCTGGGTAACCCTTTTAACCCCCCCCCCCCCCCCCCCGCCACCGAGCCTATGCAAAATAGGCACGCCGAGCCTATTTTGCATAGGCTCGGTGGCGCGCTGAAGCCCCGGGACGCACATAAGTCCTGGGGCTTCGCTAGGGGGGGCATGTCGGGTGGGCGACGCGACGATCGGGGCGTTCCCGGGGCGTGGTGCCAGCCCAGGGGCATTCCAGGGGTGTGGCTGAGGCCTCCAGAACAGCCCCCGGGTCGGGAGATGGCGCGCCAGTAGCCCGGAGGCAGGCGTAACTTTTAGAATAAAGATGAGGGGGGGTTTTAGATAGGGATGAGGGGGGTGGATTAGGTAGGGGATGGGAGGGGAAGGTGCGGGTGGGTGGAAGGAAAGTTCCCTCCGAGGCCGCTCCGATTTCGGAGCGGTCTCGGAGGGAACGGGCCGCATGCGCTGGGCTCGGCGCGTGCAAGGTGCACAAATATGCACCCCCTTGCGCGTGCTGACCCCGGATTCTATTAGATAAGCGCGTATCTTATAAAATCCAGCATACTTTTGTTCGCGCCTGGTGCGCGAACAAACGTACTCGCGTGCGCTGTTTCTTAAAATGTACCCCAATGGTTTAATGTCATCAAGTAAGGTAAGATTTGCATCAATGATGATCCCCAAACTTTTGTTCCATAGAGGGGGGAGATTTTTTTCTGAATTTCATTTTATTGAAGGGCTTTTTCAGAGGTTGTTTTTTTAATTCGTTTTAGAAAATAATGCACACAATTTGAAAATAAGAGATACAGGTACCCCTATATAGAGCAGAAACTTTAGAATTAAACAATAAATAGAAATTCTGCTAGTGTGGCTCTTATGATATCATATATCAGAGGTGTAAATGACCATCATATATATGTCTGTTATGTTAATGGCTATTTCAGTAAAGCCTATTTTGGCACAGAGACCTGGTATTTATGGTGCAACTGGCTTTTTGGTATCACAGATGGATATTGTGCTCCAAGGCTCTACCAAAAAGCCAGTTGTACCATAAATACCAGGTCTCTGTGCCAAAACAGGCTTTACTGAAATAGCCATTGACACAACAGACATATATGATGGTCATTTACACCTCTGATATATGATATCATAAGAGCCACACTAGCAGAAGTTCTATTTATTGCACAATTTGAAAATAGCATGCACTATTCAAATATCAGGCAAATAACATGCACTATTTGCTGAAATGAATGAAACAAAAAAATCCAAATTTCAGAAGGTTGTTTTGTTTGAAAATTAAACAAGGGTATATCATTGTATTTTTCATTTCATTTTCAAATGAAAGCACATCCTTTTTCCATACAGGTTGTAAGCACTGTGAATCTTTCTGGTTGTGGTGAGGTTGGCACAGCCTATGAGCTGACCCCCATAGGCCCTCACCAACAGCTGGCAGAGGCTGACTAGCAATAGACTGGTCTAGGGCTTCACCTGTACCAGGCCCTTTCTCCGCAGGTTGAGCCCTTGAGTTCTAGGAGCCAGCAGGACTTAGGGAATGGTCTCTTGTGGTATAGCAGAGGCAAAGGTCCAGGGCCAGGCGGCAATCAGAATAGTCAGAATCCAGGCAAGGGATCAGAGGCAGGTGGCAATCAGAATAGACGGAATCCTGGCAAAAGATCAGAACCAGTGGTCAGTCCAAAGGAAGATGAGGAGGAGACAAGGAAATGATCCTATAGCAAGGACCTGCTCTCCAGGTGATGCATTGTCCTCTCACACTAAGGACAAATCTCCCAGGACTTCTGCCCAGGAGGGAAGGGTTATGTCGGTCATCATAGTTGGTGATTCAATTATTAAAAATGTAGTAGGAGCAATGGACGGCCGGCGCCATCTTTTAAAATGGCGCGGGCCATCCAGTGCACTTACCATGTGACAGGGGCCGACCAATGGCACAGATAGCCCCTGTCACATGGTAAGAGCAAAGGGCCATCGGCGCCATTTTGATTAGTGGCAGCCGACAGCCCGAGCGTGGGAGAATGCTCCTGGGACCCCTGCTGGACCACCAGGTATTTAAAAATTTTGGGGGGGAGGGGGTCCGGAGGGTGGGGGAATACTAACAAACTCATTTTAAAGGGTCAGGTTGTGTTTTTAGGTTGTGTCCTTTCTTCCCGCCCCCTCCCATAATGATAAGAAAACCCACTAAATTAATCGTGGGGTTTTCTATCGCTATCGGGGACCCCCCGATATCTGACGATATTGAAAATATCAGACGATATTTTCAATCGTCAGATAAACAATTCACATCCCTAGAGCAGCTTTTAAACTAGAACAAGGGGGAAAGTCGACAGTCACTCAGCAATGCATGGTTCAGAGGAATGTGTCTTTGAAGGATATTAATGAAACAGGGCATCCCAGCAAAGAGGTTCCAATAAAAGCAAAAGTAGTCTATGTGCCTATAAGTAAAGAATCACCTGAGCTAAAGAATTCCAAATTATCCATATTAACTGAAAAGCACTATACTTGGACCGGTGCTTTTCAATATATTTATAAATGATCTGGAAAGGATTACGATGAGTGAGGTGATCAGATTTGCAGTTGACACTAAATTATTCAGAATAGTTAAATCACATGCAGATTGTGATAAATTGCAGGAGGACCTTGAGAGAGTGGAAGATTGGGCATCCAAATGGCAGATGAAATTTATTATGGACAAATGCAAGGTGCTGCATATAGGGAAAAATAACCCTTGCTGTAGTTACACAATGTTAGGTTCCATATTAGGAGCTACCACCCAGGAAAAAGATCTAGGCGTCATAGTGGATTACACATTGAAATCGTCAGCTCAATGTGCTGGGGAAGTCAAAAAAGGAAACAGAATGTTAGGAATTGTTAGGAAGGGGATGGAGAATAAAATAAAAATGTCATAATGCCTCTATATTGCTCCATTGTGAGACCACACCTTGAGTACTGTGTGCAGTTCTGGCTGAGACATCTCAAAAAAGATATAGTTGCACTGGAGAAGATACAGAGAACATATTGAAGAAAATTCTTTACCATTCAGCGCATAATTATGCTCTGGAGTTTGATGCCAGAGGATTTGGTTAAGGTAGTTAGTGTAACTGGGTTTAAAAAAGGTTTGGACAAGTTATTGGAGAAGTCTATAAACTGTTATTTGTCAAGATGACTTAGGAAATAGCACTGTTTATTGCCAGCAACAGTATCATGGGATTTATTTAATGTTTGGGCACTTGCCAGGTAACCTGGATTGGCTACTGTTGGAAACAGGATACTGGGCTTGATGAACCCTCGGTCTAACCTAGGGGGCGATGCAATACAGTGCGTTCAGCCAAGCACACTGTATAACCCGCAATCGGATGTGGATTAAATAGGCGCTAAGCCACCCCCTAATGCAATAGGGGGATTAGCACCTATTTAACGAGCATCCAACACGGAGTGAATGAGATAGCACTCATCACATGTAAATGCATATGAATGAGGCTATTACTCATTCACTCCAAATGCAAAAAAATAAATGTGCGTCTCGAGCAGGCATTAATAGCTGAGCACATTGAAAAAAAGAACAGAAAAGCAGAAAAAACTGCTTTTCTGTACTTTTTTAAAAGTTAAAAAAATAAGAAAAAACCCCTCTGCCGGCCCTTTGAAGACAGATGCCGATATGCTCGGCGTCGGTTTTCATAACCGGCCGGCTGCATTATGAAAACCGACTCTGATAAACTCGGCATCGCCTGCTTTCCGCATTTCATATTGCATCAGCCCCCTAGCATGACAACGTCTTATGTTCAAATCTTTGCATGTGCACAGATATAATTGAAGATGGTATGAGATGCATAAGTATTCCTACAGATCTTGGAGAAAAAACAATTCATGTTATCAACCATATCTTACTAATTTTCCCAAAGAGAATGAATGTTTGGAAAACCCAGCCATTCTCTTTCATTTTTCTATTAAAGCAAATTTTGATGGGTTAAATTTTCTGTTCAAAAATGTTGCATTCCTGTCACTGCAACTAATCTGAAAGAAGCTATGTGGATGATTCGTTTATCAAAAAAGGTGTGCAGGATCGGAAGGCAGTCTCTGAAAAATTGTCTAAACCTGATATTCCTTAGTTCATGTGAAATGTATAGAAAAATTACAATGTTGCAAAAACAGCAAAGCAACTAGATCCATAAGCTGTGACGTTTTTAGTAAATCATGGAAGTAGCATTGAAAGAAACTAGGTTTACCTAACTAACCCCTAGATCAGCGGTTCTCAACCTGTGGGTCGCGACCCCGGAGGGGGTCGAACGACCAAAACACAGGGGTCGCCTAAAGCAGGTCCCCAACCACCGGTCCGCGGACCAGTACCAGGCCGTTGGGGTTTTTTGCCGGTCCGCGGCGCCGCGGCTGCTGCGGGGAGGCGGGACGAAGCTGGAGACCTGCCTCCTCCAACCCCAAAAGGGAAGAGACATGGCCCAAAAAGCTAGCGCGTCGCAGTAAAGTATATTGCTGGAGCCGCGCAGGCAGGAAGGAGGTGTATCAGCCACTGCAGGTGCTCCTCCTACTTCCTTCCTGCCCGCCCTGCCCCGGAAGACAAATGTTGCTGGAGCTGCACGGGCAGGAAGGAGGAGGTGCGTCAGCCGCGTGGGTAGAAGAGGCACTTCAGCCGCGTGCAGAAGAGGAGCAGCGGGGCCAGGAAGACTAGGGCCGCTGCAGAGCCCATCCTGTGGCAACCCGTAAAGAAGAGGCCCAGAGGTGAGAGAGAGGTGTGTGCGAGTATGAGATGAGTTGAGAGATTGTGTGTGAGAGTGAGTTGAGAGACTGTGTGTTTGCAGAGACAGCATGTGAGAGCCTCTGTGTGTGTGAAAGAGACAGCATGTAAGAGTGAGAGCCTGTGCTTGAGCAAGGCAGCATGTGGGGGTGTGAGAGAGCCTGTGTGTGAGACTCAGACAGCCTGTGCCAGTGAGAGACTGTGTGTATGAATGATTTCATGAGAGAGAGAGCATGTGACAGTGAGAGCCTGTGTGTGTATGTGTGTGTGAGAGAGAAATGCACGTGAGAATGAGAACCTGACTGTGTGTTTGAGGGAAGAAGACAGGTGGAGAGAAAAGAAATAGAAAAAAAGGCAATATAAAAGGAAATGGCAAAAAATAAGAAAGGGATGCAGATGTAAAAAAAAAATACTTTTTACTGATTGGTACATGTAATCTTTGGGAATGTGCAAGAGTAGCACTTTCTCTATGGCGGATCTCACAATGTACGAGATCAACATGGAGGAAGTGGAAACCCACGGGGCCTGCACAGAGGAGGCAGCAGAATGGGCTTCAGTGCCAATAGCAGCAATCAGCGCCTCCCCAATAGCCACGTGGCAGCAGTGGCAGTAATTAGATTAATTGTTTGACTCAGCTGGAGGGTGACAAAGTATGAAGTGGGATGTGAAATCAGCTTGATCTGGTGGAGAATTAGGATTGCTGTTACACATGAACTGTATTTGGCAAACATAAAGGGAGCCAGGATAATCAATTGATGCCTGCAGCTGAGGACTGATTCATTATGACTCATGTAGAAATTAGTGCATTTTCCAGATTAGTCTGCATAACACAATTCTCAACATTCAGCATTATTTCTGCTGCATAGAGTTTTATCTGAGAGGCTCTGAGGTTGTGAGGGAGCCAGTAAGAGTGAGAGCATGAGTGTGTATGAGAAAATCCAGGGGAGTAAGAGTGTGTGTGAGTGGGCGGGGGGACGGGGAGAGAGTGTCTTATACCCTGAGAGTGTATCAGTGTCTGTGAGAGTGAGAGGTTATGGTGGGTATAAGAGCATCAATGTGTATGTATGTGACAGTGTATGTGTGAGAGAGAATGGACATGTGAGAGTATGTGTGAGAGAGAGAGGATAACCTCCTAATCCTCGACAATATCAGGGTGACTGGAAATCAAGAGCTCCCATGTATGGACAGCAGGGGCTTTTTAAAATCCTTATTAGTTTTAATTATTGTGTGTTATTTGATATATGTGCTGTTTTGAAATATTGTATTGGTGTTTGGGAAATTATAAAATGTATATGATTTTAATTAATAGAAATTCTATTTATCAGTAATTTTAAAATAATCTTTTATTAGTATGGTTTTACTAGTATAACTGATGCTTTATGTTTAATTTTATTGTTTTATGAGGAATGGTGGTTCTGTTTATAAATGTCATAATAAATAAGTATGCACTAAAATCCAACCCCATCCATAACCCCGCCCCCATATGACCAAAGCCCCACCCTTGCTCCGCCCTCACCCCGCCCTCGTGGGGCGAGGGCAGGGCGAGGGGTCACCGCAACATGAGGAACTGTATTGCGGGGTCACGGCATTAGAAAGGTTGAGAACCACTGCCCTAGATTCATGAAACCGCGATGTATTTTTCACTGGAGGGGGTCCCACTATCATGCAGAAATGCATTGAAGCTGTATGGTGCGTTCTTTTGATTTTGCAGCCAAACACAGCGGCACAAAAGAGTGCGTCGAGCAGCCCTGTACCGTGATGGTGGCCCTAACCTCACGGGACTGCCATCGCCTTAAAGGGCTGCTGGCCTGAAAAAAGAAATGGCTGCAAATGTGGAAGTTGAGCGGGGGTCAGTGCTGACCCCAATCTCAACCCGGAGCCCCAAGTCAAGGAGGCCCCGGCTCCTCCAAAATGTGAAAAAAAAGTTTTATGTATGCGGGGGGCGTACATTTACGTCGCGGTGCCCCTTCTGATACCCACGCACCCAAAGTGCCCACATCTAAACTCTTGCTCCCCTGAAAGCCCAACGCTTAAACCCCCCCCCCCCCCCAACCTCAGCCTCCTGGCAGGCTATCTCCCTCTCGCTGCACCCCAGCCCCCCTGGAAAGCTAGGCCCCCGGCCTTAGGGAGGCAGGGGATGGGGGGTTGATGTAGGCACTTCAGGAGGATGGGTAGCAGAAGGGGGGTAGCAGCCTGAAAGTAATTGTTTGTTGGGGGGTCCACCGCTGCCACCACACACATACTTAAAACTATTTTCCATTTTTTATGGAGTCAGGGCCTCCTCAACCAGCGCTAACCCCCACTCAACCTCTCCATTTGGCCGGGAGTTTATTATTATTTTTATTTTTCTGCCAATTTAAATGTGCGTCCAAAGCCTCCGGGTCCCGGGCCTCCTGCTGCAATCTTCCACTTTTCAATGAGGTGGTGTTATTTTCTCGCAGCTGACCACTTTCTCGGTCAGTTGCAATAAAATATTTACATCAAATTGACTATGTATGACCTTCTTTGCATGCATTTGCGTTATTCATGCATGGAAATTGTGTGCAAAGAAGGTCATTGGAGTAGGGGAGAGGGCATCTGGGAAGGGAGATGCAAAATATTGCTCGTTGGAGCCCTAACATGGCTTGATGAATCATCCAGTAAAGATTGTGATGTTGCCCTTTTAAAGCTGACTTTACTGTGCTGAGAGCACAATAAGGGAAAGAAATCAAAATTGAAAGGAAATTTCCTTGATCTTTGTGATTTCTTTTTGAAGCATAACAAAACTTTTAGGAAACGCAGGCAAGGTATTTCAATTATACAGGCCATGAATTTCAAATTGAAGTCTGAAGATTTGGTTTGGAAAGAAACTGCACAAGCAGTGAATAAGGACCTTTTTTTTTTTTTTTTTGCTGTAACTGCTGATGAGGCCAAGTCATTGAAGACAGAGTAGCTTGGAGTTTTATCCAATACACTGAACATCTAGAGATTAAAGTGAGGTCCCTGTGCGTCATCAATGTTCATCTTTCCTAAATACAAACGGCATTTAGACAGATATGATGAAAGCTTTTCAGACAAGTGGATTGCAGAATGTGCCAATAATTGCTCAGTCTTCTGAGGGCTCCTGTGTGATGTGTCAGGGCACATAGCTCGAGTTCATCAGCAAATGAAAGAAGACCATATGTTTGCAATGCATGCATTTCACGTGCAATGCATGCGTCTCACAAATCTAAGCACCTTTCTTCAGGGCTATAAAGTAAGTCATAAAGCTGAAGGTTTTCTAAGTGAGTTTGAAAATCAGTATTCAGTCTTAGAGGAGCCTGCCACTCAGCAGGTTTTTCTCAGCACTCAGACATTACAGGCCAGTGATACACACTGGGCATGTAAATGGAGATGTGCGTCTTCAGATAAAAGTCAATGTAACTGATTTCAGGGACCGGTATGGAAATTATCTAACTGAAGAGAAAGACGATGGCATTTGTATTAAGGTAAATAAACTATTTCCATATTAATATAATGCTTGTATATCTCTAAAACTAGGGAGATGTGATTCATAGTAACATGAAAGAGCATGGTTCTGTTGATTCAATATTTGGTTTTTATGCCAATTTTGATTTTTAAGTGGTAACTAGTAAATATGTTAAACTTAAAACAAAAAATTAAAGGTGACTAAATAATGAACATAAACTGCATTTACAATGTCAAGAACACTGTAATTTAAATATCACTAGCAACTGTAAACTAGAGAAGTTAATCCTATGCCTATTATTACTGGTATTAAAACCCCTGTCCCCTCAAATACAGAAAGTCAAACTATGCAAAGCTTGAGCAGAGGATGTGTGGGAGGCTAAATAGCAGTAAATAAGCTGATAATGAAGAAATAATGAAGCATTAGAGTAGCATGGGGCAAGTCACAGAATGCATTATCAGCTTCATTGCAATATGCATAAGTCTCATTATGCCTTTTTCGACATGCAAAGTTGCTCCAGTGATATTGGTCTCTTATTTTATTTATTTGTTTATATTCCACTTTTCACACTTTTTTCAGCGCTTCAAAGTGGATTACATTCAGGTACCGTAGGTATCACCCTATCCCCAGAGGGCTTACAATCTAAGGGGGTCATTTTCAAATGCTTATCACGCTGGGGGAGGATTCGGGGCGGCAAGGGGAGGAGTCGGGGCGGTGAGGAGGCGGACTTGGCGCGCACATGTTATAAAATCGGGCATACATGTGTGTGCGCCGGGTAGCGCGCGCACATGTACACCGCACGTACCTCTTAAAATCTACCTCTTTATGTTGAACACCACTTCTGGACGCCAGTGAGTATTTTTCCAGTTGTCTATTCCAGCTAGTGACTGAAAGGAATGGATGGACACTGGGTTGCGTCTATTTTCTACCACTTCTACTCATTTTGTTTTCCTTGCTCCTCTTCTGAACTATAATATTGCACACCTTAGCGAGATTTTCTACCTAGGGTGTGAGATGTGAGTACACCAAAGAATGAATACACCCAGGGCCCCAGAAGAGAATTCTTGCTCCCTGTCCAGACACAAACCCAGACACATGGCACCCCTACTTAAGGATAACACACCAGAAGGGGGACCTACTACACATATATCTGTCCTTTTGATTTCCTTTGATGATGACATTGTCATTGAGGTTCTGAGTGAGATCCTAGTAGTCTGGAGGGCATGTATAAGCATTGCCTTTCTCTAAGATTGGTAGGTCCGTCTCCTCTTAGAGCCTTGAACATCAGTGTTAAAGTTTTGAATTTCATTCTCTATGGTACTGGTAACCAGTATAGTTTGCGTAGGATGGGTGTGATATGGTCACGCAGTCTGCATTCTTCTATTAATAGTATAGTGGAGTTTGTATTATTTGGAGTTTGTGGAGGCCCTTAATCTGTTAGAGCTTTGTAAAATGTTTTGCAGTAGTTCAGCCATGCGGTTACTCTAGCATGACAACTTGGGTGTAAGTTTGTCTTCTGAATGTGCAGGCACAGTTTTTGTAATTTCTGTAATTGAAAATGGTAGCTGTACTCTATTGTCTGGATTTGTGTTAATATGGTAAATTATGAATCCAGTAAGACCCCAAGGCTGTTGATCTGTATTTTTAATGGGAGCTTATAAATTCCAAATGGAATTTTCAGATCAGGGACTTGTCTGTGCATGTTTCATACCCAGAGAATCTCCATTTTGTTGGGATTCGGATGACATTTGTTGTTATTTGCCCCTTGTTGGATGGCTGTAAGGCATCTACTTAGCTTATTTATAGCTGTTTGTGGATCTGGGTCCACATAGATTTAGGAGTAGATTTTCAAAGGGTTACATTCGTAACCCTATAAAAACGCTCCGGCGCTCACCGAGCCTATTTTGCATAGACTCGGCGGCACGCACAAGTTACGCCTGCCTTGGGCATTTACTCTTTCGGATTTATTTACTCTTTCGGATAGTAGAAGATATTTACTCTTTCGGATAGTAGAAGATATTTACTCTTTCGGATAGTAGAAGATATTTACTCTTTCGGATAGTAGAAGGACTAGGGGACACTCCATGAAGTTAGCATGGGGCACATTTAAAACTAATCGGAGAAAGTTCTTTTTTACTCAACGCACAATTAAACTCTGGAATTTGTTGCCAGAGGATGTGGTTAGTGCAGTTAGTATAGCTGTGTTTAAAAAAGGATTGGATAAGTTCTTGGAGGAGAAGTCCATTACCTGCTATTAAGTTCACTTAGAGAATAGCCACTGCCATTAGCAATGGTTACATGGAATAGACTTAGTTTTTGGGTACTTGCCAGGTTCTTATGGCCTGGATTGGCCACTGTTGGAAACAGGATGCTGGGCTTGATGGACCCTTGGTCTGACCCAGTATGGCATTTTCTTATGTTCTTATGTTCTTAGGGGGGATTTAGGTAGGGCTAGGGGGTGGGTTAGATAGGGGAAGGGAGGGGAAGATGGGGGGGGAGCGAAAGGAAAGTTCCCGCCGAGGCCTTGGAGTGCGCACAAATGTGCCCCACGTGCGCTCCTTTAAAAATCTGCCCATTAGGCTTTTTTTGTCAAAGGCTCAGATCAGCTAAGCCAGTAGTTTGAGGTAAATGTTGAAGAACAATAGTAACAATATGAAGTTTTGGGGGACCCCACAGTTAAAGATTCAGGGTGCTGATGTATCAGCAAAATGTACATATTGTTGCTTGTTTCACAGAAAAGACAAAACAGGTTAGGACATTTTCTGCTTAGGCTGGCTTCTGCTTTTTGAGATAACATGATCTTATGTTCTAGGGCAGGAGTCACCAACTTTTCACAAACCAAGAGCCAAGAAACCAGAATGCATAATACTGAAGAGTCATATTTTCAAGAGACAGGAAGGGGGTATGATGGTAGGGAGATACCAACAAGGAACCCTCGTCTTCTCATCTCCACTTGTATCTCTCTCTCTATCTCTCTCAGGATCCCCATCCTGGCCCCGTCAGTCATGCTCATTTCTTCCACCAGGCTCTCTCTCACTTGCTCTCAATTCCATCACCCTGTCCTGACCAGTCTCTCTTTCTCCATCCCCAGCTCTATGATTACTAATCTCTCTCTCTTTTTTTCTGTCCTCCATCTTGCCCTCAACAGTCTCTCTCAATGCCCCACCCTCAATTCTATCATGTCCCCACAAGTTTCAATTCTCTAACTAGTCTGTCAATCTCACCTTGTTTCCACCATTCTCGCTCTCTCTCTTAGAGTACCTCCACCTATACCCACCAGTTTCTTTCAATCCAATCTCTCCTTGTTTCTACCAATCTCTATCTCACTCAGTCACCCCTCCCATCGGTCTCCCAATCTCTCTTTCTCTCTCACTATTCTCCCATCCTGTGCCTAATGATTTTCTCTCAAACACTCAACCTGTTGGGACTGCTAACTTAGCAGTGCTAAACCTCTGTCATTGTTCTTGTGGAGGGTGAAGGAAGTTACGCTGGGACTGTTGAAGGAGAGGCAGGTGGGAAAAGAGTGTCTCTCTCTTTCATTCTCAATTCTCCCACCCTGTGCCTACCAATATCTCTTTCTCTCTCTCAATTCTCCCACCCTGCTCCCACCAGTTTAAATTTTCCCACTAGTCTCTCTCTCTCATTCCGCTATCCTGTTTCCACAAAGCTCTCTATCTTTCCCTCTCTATCAAACCATAGAGGAAGAAATGTGATGGCAGCCAAAGACTGTATGGCCCATCTAGCCTGCCATCCATTTGTCAAAATGGCACTGAGCTGGCCTTACCCCTATCATGTGATAGGGGCAAGGCCCAGGAATCAGACCATCTTTAAAAATGGCACGGGCCATCCAGTGCTCCTACCATGTGACAGGGGCCAGCCAATGGCACGGATACCCTGTCACATGGTAAGGGCAAAGGGCCATCAGTGCCATTTTTATTAGTGGCTGCCGATGGCCCGAGAGCAGGAGATCGCTCCCAGGACACCCACTGGACCACCAGGTAATTTTCAAACATTTGGGGGGGGGGGGGGTCAGGAGGGTGGGGGAAGCTAAGGGAGCTGTTTTAAAGGGTCGGGGTGGGTTTTTTGTTTATCGGCTCAGGCGCAGTCGATAAAAAAAAAACCCGATCGGGCCGCACGAAAAAAATTCACGATGTGAATCGGAACCGATTCCGATTCGCATCCCTACTGTTTAACACATATCACCTTATCATGGCTTAGCAAATCCAGCTATTACATTGTGAGTCCTCTGGGGGACAGAGAAATACTTACAGTACCTGAATGAAATCTGATTTGAAGTACCTGAAAAAGCAGAATATAAATCAATCAATAAATAAAAAAACCTCTCCGTTGGGTTTTTGTATCCTAAATGCATAACTCTGGATTTTTTAGCATTAAATCTTAGCTGCACAACCTAGACCATTCCTCAAGCTTTGCTAGATCCTGTCTCATATTTTACACATCTTTCTAGCTGTCTATTGTGTTGCAGATTTTGTTATCATTGGCAAAAAAGACAAACCTTCCCCTACAATCCTTCTATAATATTGCTGATGAAAATGTTGAAAAGATCCAGTCCAAGGACTGAGCACTAAAAATGACCCCCTCCTCAGAGTGAACTCTGTTTCCCATTACCCTTTGTCGCATCCCAAATGTCTTCCTCTACCAACTACTAAAGAGGAAATACAGAGCTTCCTGCACATGCTCAGAGTTTACAGTGGGAGGAGGTCAGTATCACTTAATCCAGATAGCAGCAATATATTAGTTAAAAAGGTTCTACATTCTGATTTGTCCTCTGTATGGTTTCCATGCTATTTTGTCCTGCCTCAGCTCTGAAAAGGCTGTGAGGTCCCACAGGCAAGAATTGATTGCTATAGATTCCAGATTTTTTTTTTTTTTTTTGCTCAGCAGCACACAACCATAGACTTCAATGGGCCATAAACGCCAATGAGAAACATAAACAAATGAGACAAAAATGTTCATCTTATTTGCGGGACCCCCTCCATATGTTTCAAACAAATGCACATCCTTATTATTATTCACAAGTAGAAATACAAAACAGTGCTTGAAATAATGTGACATTATGTAGCATACTGTGTGTTATGTGAAATCACAAGATTTGAAAAAATAATTGTTCCATTTTTTAAGTATGGAAGTAATTTTGTAATGTATTTGATCAAATGCCCTTGCAATTTGTTTTATTTCACATTGCTTTTTTTATTGACCTTTATTTCTGAGAACTCATTATATCTTTATGAGTTTCAGAAAATAGAAGTGTCATTAGAAGAGGCATAGCATGCCATTGCTGAAGTATTTTAAAGAAAATAGACATATAGGTTAAGATTTGAGGGTCTGGGTGTCAGATGCAATTGTAATTGATTTTGCCAGTACTGGTGTTAATGAACTATTATAAGCACTTACTGATGGAAGCTGTGTTTTTGAAAATGGTTTTAACTTAAAAACTAACAGGGTCATTATTCAAAATGTGTTATGGCGTTAACGCCATAATGCATTTGATAATAATGCTAGTGCATGGCATGAACTCAAATTTTGGGAAGGGGCAGGATTAGGGAGGAGTTTGGGCAGGATTTATGAAAATGAGAGGCAATATCACATGGTTTTAACTGCACCTTTTTTCCTGGCAATAGGCCAAATTATAATAGAAAGAGCACAACGAATTGGGAGATGGCGAGAGGGAGAAATGAGCCCTCGGGTCGTGAATGCAAAATTTTTAAATGTTATGCACAAGCAGAGGATCATTCAGGCATGTTGCAAGTGGCAAAAAATCACTTATGAGACACAGCACATTCAAATTTTTCAGGACTTTTCACTGTAAGTATCTTAACAAAGGAAGGAATTTGCTCAAATATGCACCTCGCTAATTTCAAAACAGATACGATTTGTTCTATAGTTCCCAGCCCACCTGCGCTTTTGGCATGAAGGCACTTCAAAAATGTTTGATACCGCCGAGGCCACCAAAAGGTTTCTGCAAACTATTTAAATGGTGGATTCAGGGGCTATAAGTGATGGCGGGAAACCAGTGTTTGTAAATGCCAGCAAGAATTTTCTCAAAAAGGAATTCTCACATTATAGACCCAAATGGAGATAATTTCAAATAAGTACAAGTTTCTAGGAAGGATTTACTTGCCAGTTTTCATCAGGAGTATTTGCTTGAGACTTAAAGGGAGATCACCAGGAATGGTCTATCATTTCCTGTTTTAATGGAAGTCCTAAGCTATTTTGAATGTTAGGCCTGCAAGAGAACTTTCTATTTTGCCTGGCATTATACATTTTGGTACTATATGCTTGGCGAAGCTTATCAGATGACTACTTTTAAGTTTGATAAATGTTCATCATATGTTCTTTTCAGTGTTACTGAATTAAGTGATACTATGGACTTTAGAAGAGATCACCTGGAATGGTCCTCCTGGGAGATAACTTTGAAGATTGGTTTGTTCATTTTACATTTTTCTGATCCAGAGAGGAACGAGGACTGTCATGGGTCACATATATCTGGGAGTCTAAGTGGACAAATAGAGGCGGATACTCAGCTTGGGATGTTTGCACTGAATCAAATGCAAAGGTTACCCTCTGGCAGGGTTAACATGTCACACAGGTTTAGTTGCATAGTTTTCTGATGATGTTTGATACCTTGAGGGGATTTGTAAAACAGGGGGCTTTGAATGACAGGAGAGGGTGGTGCTCAAACACATTGAAGTGACCTCTAGCTCTTCCATGGAAGAGCAACTTGTAGATGGAGAGGGAGTAGTGAGGAAATTGGGAAGGGGAGGTCAAGGGAGCTTGGGAGAGAGAATTAAAATAAGTTCCTGGGCATCAGGGTCGCTTGAGAATCAGCAAGGGAGAGGGAAGAAGAAACAGGAAAATACAGGTCTGATATTCAAGGTAATAGTCAAATATGGGAAGAGGAGGCTAAAACAGATGAGATAATAAGACAGGTTTTGATTATACAGCGATAATGTCTCACAAGACTATTGGATTGGATTAGAATGGAGATGTTCAGGCTGCGGGGCATCTCCTATAGTATAAAATTGGAGATTCAGTAATACAGCTCACCTTTAAACCTATATAAGGGATGTCTCCAATTAAAGTTTTAATGTGGAATGTCTGAGGGGCGGGCTCTGTGGTAAAGAGATATAAACTATTTCGTGGAATGAAGCGGTTCAAGGAGGATATTGCTTTTCTTCAGGAGACTAGATTATCTGAACAAGAACATGCTAAATTGAAACAACAATGGGTGGGGCAAGTTTTCTCTGCTTCTGCAGATACTTGTTAAAGCGGTGGTTGCCATTCTTATTAATCATTCTCTCTCTTTTCAGCATCGGAAGGTAATACAAGACCCAGAGGGGAGATATCTCATAGTGAAGGGCTTATTGTTTATTTATTTATTTATTTTAAAACTCTTCTATACCTTCGTTAAGTTAATTCACCATCTCAACGGTTTACAGAAAGGCACAATAAGAAAAAAAACAAACTATAATTGGTATAGATTACAAATTATTCATGTGCCAACAGAGTACGGTAACATATTTTAATAAGAAAAGACTGTGTGTTAATTAAGGCTTATATGTCGGTTGAAAAACTGTCAAGCGGTTCAAATCTAGCGTTCATATGCAATTGGAGATATTAGAGGAAAAAAAACTGATTACTTGGTGCGTCCTTATCTTTCAACTGTTTTCCTCCTTCTCTTTGTCTTTATAAAAAGCCTGTTTAAAAAGCTTATATATGGCAACAACCCAGGTAGAGTGATCAATTTGGTTAAACAGAAAACAGGAAAAACCTATATTACTACCGTGTAAGGGGGGGGGGGGGGGGGGGGCAAGAAATTGGTTCATTGTACAGAAGACTATTGTTTGGGAAACAAGTAGTGTTGGGTTCTGTTATTGCTCCTAATATTTACAGATATAAATGTTTTGTCACTTTGCCAAATCTTCTTGCGCAATACTCTGATACCTCTTGCATCGGGAGGAGATTTTAATTATATTTTTGACCCCACCATAGACAAATTACCTGCCAATGTAAAAACCTCTGGCTCACGTACCCAGGGAATGCCCTATCTTGGTGATTCTTTGGATCTGATAGATGTTTGGAGATTGCTTTACATCCAGGTCTTAAAAGTTGAAATTGGGCAGCTACAAAGTTCTGATCATGCCCCGGTATGGATGGATTTAGAAGGTATAATCCCAGGTAATCAATACAAATTGAGGAGATTTCCACTGTATTTGTACAAGGATAACAATTTTGGGACATAGCTTAAAGAGAAATGGGCAGTCTGTAGCACTTTTAATGCTCAACATCAGTCTGAATCCCTTTTATTTTGGGAAACAGCCAAGGCTGTATTAAGAGGAGATATTATAGTGTATCCAGCATATAAAAAGCGGGTGAGAATGAGAGATATTTTAAGATTAAAAAGGTAATTACGGAGAGAGAGGGAGAACCGGCTCAGGAGAAAACGAACCTGCCGTTTCAGCTGAAGGTACCCGGGGCTTGTTGATTGCATAGCCCGACGGAGAACTTTGTCAGCTGAGCCTCCAGTGACATCAGGGGGCGGATCCGGAGTGAAGCCCTATAAGAACGGGACTTGTGCGGCGAACCCTGAGAGAGAGGGAGAACCGGCTCAGGAGAAAACGAACCTGCCGTTTCAGCTGAAGGTACCCGGGTCTTGTTGATTGTATAGCCCGATGGAGAACTTTGTCAGCTGAGCCTCCAGTGACGTCAGAGGGCGGACCCGGAGTGAAGCCCTATAAGAACGAGACTTGTGCGGCGAACCCTGAGAGAGAGGGAGAACCGGCTCAGGAGAAAACGAACCTGCCGTTTCAGCTGAAGGTACCCGGGGCTTGTTGATTGCATAGCCCGACGGAGAACTTTGTCAGCTGAGCCTCCAGTGATGTCAGAGGGCGGACCCGGAGTGAAGCCCTATAAGAACGGGACTTGTGCGGCGCGTAGCAGTCGCCGGTGCGTCGCAAAAGCCACGCGCGCACAAGGGGCACGCACTCACAGGCTTCGCCTGGTCTCGCCTGAATTGCCTGGAGGCCAACCCTTCGAGAAACGGTATTATTATTTTGTAAACTGTAAATGTAAAATTGATCTCCTTACTTATCTCCCTAGAATATCTTGCATATATATCATAATATATTACATAGTGAAGTTAAGAGTGATTTAAAAAAAAAAATTTTTTTCCCTGGTTTAAATGCCTCCAAAAAGAAAGGGAAGGGTGAGGGTTTTTCCGTCCCTCCCCTTACCCTCTCCGATTCAATCTGAAATCACCCAGTTCTTAACTTTGTCTGCTTTTTTAAGGGAGGGTAACGAAGAATCTGGTGTGCTGGAGAGTCGGGGAGGACTCTCCATGCCGACAGAGGAGGCCTCCCTTAGTCCTCATGTAGGACTACCACCTGCACAAAGAAATGGGGAAGGGAGTGTAGGAGAACCTCCTGATCAGAAAATCTCTCCTTCATTAGAAGCGGGATTATCCACTACCCGCAAAGAAGGTTTAGAGTATCAGGAAGTGATAGGCCAAGGGGCAGAAGGAGGGTTGGTGTCATCATACCCTCCCAAATATGGGACACAGCTAATCAATGGAACCCCCCCCCCCTCCCCACTCCCTTAATACGACCTGCAGTTGTTACCTTAGAAAATCTTTGGGAAATGATAGCTGGAGTATCAGAAAAGATAAACGGGCTAGAAACTAAAGTGGATGGGATAACTGCGGGAAATCAAAAAGAATTATATTTAGTAAATAAACAACTCAAAGATTCATCCGAACGTTTAAAAAGGTTAGAATTGAATGAAAAGAAGCACAATGAATTTCATTTAGCGGTGGCTAAAGATGGTAATAATGTTTCTCATAGGTTAGAAAATTTGGAAAATAATGTGAAAAGGTTAAACCTAAGACTTTTGAATTTTCCAAGAATAATTGGGGAAAGTCCACTAACTTCACTTAAAAAGTTTCTAATAGAAACCCTTGGTGTCGAAGATCATTCATTTACCATAATAAATTGTTATTTTCTCCCTAAATCAAAGAATAGAGTTCCGCAGGGTTCAGATCAACTTTTTCAAGGGGACTTAACAAATTTCTTGCAAGATTCAAATGCTCAAGTAATAGATTGGGGAACTTTGCTGGCAATATTTTCTTCTACAAATGATATTAGTTCAATTATGAGGAAATATTTCAGCAAATACCCCATAAATTTTCAAGACAAAATTGTAAAGATATTCCCAGATTTATCCGCATCCACTCAGTTAAGGCGGAAAGCTTTTTTAGAATTCCGCAATGAAGTCATAGCATTAGGTTTTTCCTTTGCCCTAAAGTTTCCATGTAAATGTATGATTAAAAAATTAGATGAATTATATATTTTCTTTACTCCAGATCATCTTAAAACCTTTATTGAACAAAAGAAACTGACTACTTCATCTCCTCTATCTAATGTGTAAATGATTAGTTTGCAGCTATGTATTGTTTCTTAACATTGTAATGGTATTTCCTAATATCTCCCTAATCTGATATTATTATGCAACCTCTCATAGTTGTCTTGTTTAGAAATTGAGTTAGCATAAATTGTTAAAACAATAATTTTTCTTTTTCTTCCCTTAAGGGTTTAAAGTTTTTCTATGTTTAACCAATTTGATTTGTGATTTTCTCTAAATTCATGTTATGTGATTTATGGAAAAATTTATAAATAAATAATTTAAAAAAAAAAAAAAAAAGAAAGGTAATTACATAAAGACAAACCACTTTTTCAGCGGAATCCTACCCCATTACTAAAAGACAATATCTAGCGACATAGATTACATTGAATACTCTATTGTACTAACGTGCAAAAAAGAGTATGCTTTATTATAAACATAACATTTTATATATGGCAACAAACCAGGTAGAATGATGATCAATTTAGTTAAACAAAAAACAGGAAAAACCTATATTACTACCATGTGGGGGAGGGGGCAGGAAATTGGTTCATTGTACAGAAGACATAAGTCAAATGTTTATAAGTATTATCAAGATTTATATACTGCGGAGGTAGGAAACTATGAGGCGACAAGGGAATATCTACAGGCCTCTTCTTTACCAAAATTGTCAGAAGCCCAACTGGCAAGTTTGAACTCCCCTGTTATATCAGAGGAAATTTGGATGGTGATTAAACAGTCCAAATTTTAAATCTCCAGGATTGGATAGATTACCAAGAGATTTTTTATAAGTTGTTGTCTGGTGAGATAAGTAAATCGCTGGTACCGGTCTTTGAAGCCTAAAACAGGATGTGATCTTACATCACTTGGAGCATACTGGCCATTATTGCTGTTGAATTATGATATGAAACTCTTAGGGATGGAAATGGCTGATAGGCTAGCTCCTTTTTTTAAGGATTTGGTAAGCACTGAACAATCGGGTTTTGTGAAGGGAAGGGCCTCTGTCATGAAAGTATGGAAAATATTTGCTACAATGGAGTATGTTTCTAGAAAACAATTAAAATCCCTGCTGATCAGCTTTGATGCCAAAAAGGCATTTGATAGGATAGACTGGCAGTTTTTACTTGAATCCTTAAAAATTTGTGGATTTGAAGGAACATTTATGACATTCTTTAACTTGTTAAATAGTACCCCAAAGGCAAATATCTTAATGGAGTATTGTCTTCTGAATTTGCTCTTAGCCGGGGAACCAGATAGGGTTGCCCAATGTCTCCCCTGCTGTTTGTCTTGACTCTAGATCCTTTGCTTTGGCTATAGGAAGTAATCTTAAAATAAAGGGGATCCACATGCACTCCAGCCAGTTTAAACTCTCAGCCTTTGCTGATGATTTGTTATTATACATTTTGGAAATGGATAGATCCTTGGAAGTCTTATTGAATATGGAAGTTTGGCACGCTTTAAACAAAATCTTGAAAAATCTGAGGCATTAGCAGTAGGTGACTGGTCATTACAGAGCTAGCAAAAGAATTTTCCATTAAAATGGGCAGAGGACAAACTATGCTATCTGGGGATTTATCTCATGAAAGATTTAAATTTACTCTATAAATAGACTTTTAGGAATCACAAACAACATTAGCAGCCTGGACCCCACTCAACATTTCTCTTACAGGTAGAATATATTTATTTAAAATGGTAATTTTGCCCAAATTATTATACGTGTTAGGGCTACTTCCTCTTTATTTAAAAAGACACACCATAAGTTTATATTGGAGGGCAATGAGACAGTACTTGAGGGGAAAGAAACCCTGAATAGTGATGAACCAGCTGAAGATGCCTTGAGGGAAAGGTGGGTTAGGGAACCCAGATCTTAAACACTATAATAAGGCAGTAAATCTGCGTATGTCGGAGATTGGCTTCAGGAGACAGCATATATTTTGGACAATGAATTTGAAGCTAGGCTGATATATCCACTTTCTACAACATATGTGGTACTCCTGCTCAATAGTCCACTGCCTGCTTTTTACGATGTCATTGTCTGATTGAGCCAATCTGTAAGTCATGGCAGTGGTTGCTGGACAGATTGTATTTAAATAAGATTAGATCCCCTTTCTTACCCTGACGGCTGGATTTTAAATGCCTGGCGCGAGTAAATTCCAACCTTTACGTGTGTGGCCGGGATTTATGCGCGCCTGGCGAATTTTCCTTGAGGCCCAGCCACACGCGTAAAAGCCAGTATGCACTCACGTGCCGGACCTCTTGGAAGGGGTGGACCCGGAGCGTGTTTGAGGCGGGGCCAGGCGGGGGGGCTGGAACAACGGCCCTGAAGTAAGTTCAAGGAAAAAAAAACAAAAGGGAGAAAGGGAGGAATTAGGGGTTGGGGAGGAGAAGGGAAGGGAGGTTAGGGTAGTTGGTAGGGAAGTTCCCTCCCAGTTCGCGCCTTAATTGGAGTGGACTGGGAGGGAAGGCCGGGATGTGTCGCCGCATGAAGTTTCCTAAACCTTCTTCCCCTTTCGCGCAAGATTACAAAATCTGGCGCACATGTGCACGCAGCCCAGCAATTTTCTAACATGTGCGCACCGGCATGTGCATGTTGTAAAATCGGCGCGTCCATGTGTGCACGCCGAGTAGCGCGTGCACATGTACGCCCTTAGAAAATCTACCCGTTAGTGGGCAATGGACAATTTATTTCAGGAATGGATCGGGGAAGTTTTACAGAGTGGTAATCCTGCGGGCTGAAGATGGATGGGCAACTGGTGAATGAGCAAGGGGTCATTTATATTTTTGCTGAACTATGAACAGTTTTTGATTTGAAAGAGATTACTTTCCCTATCTCCAGGTTCATCATTTTGTCCGATTTTTGAGCCCATCCAAATTGGCAAAAGAGCGTTGGATACTACTGCAGGAATGATTTGAAACTGAGGATCCCGGAAGACACACCCTGTCTTCTCTTCACACAGAAGCAGACTGGGATCTCCTAAGACTCAAAAATAAATGGGAAATAGAACTACAAGAAACTGGGGGATTACTTACCAACTTGCAGCTGAACTCCCGGCCTTCCACCAGGCACGGAGGAGGACAACCAGGGTCCTGTCCAACAGGATTTAAGCAGCGAGCCTACTCTTCACCTTCGGGGATTACTTACCAACTTGCAGCTGAAACCCCAGGCTTCCACCAGACATGGAAGAGGACAACCGGGGTCCTATCCAACATGATTTAAGTGGTGTACCAGCTGTTCACCTTCGGGGATTACTTACCAACTTGCAGCTGAACCCCTGGCCTTCCACCAGACACGGAGGTCGACAACCAGAGTCCTGTCCAACAGGATGTAAGCGGCAGGCCTGCTGTTCACCTTCGGGGATTACTTACCAACTTGCAGCTGAACCCCTGGCCTTCCACCAGACACGGAGGTCGACAACCAGAGTCCTGTCCAACAGGATGTAAGCGGCAGGCCTGCTGTTCACCTTCGGGGATTACTTACCAACTTGCAGCTAAACCCCCGGCCTTCTACCAGGCACGGAGGAGGACAACCAGGGTCCTGTCTAATAGGATTTAAGCAGCGTGCCTGTGGTGCGCCAAAGCCATGTGCCAAAGGGGCGCGCCCCTTCTGACGATTCTCTCCCTTCATCAATATGAGCAAAAAAAGAAAGGGTAAAGTGATTTCAACCTCCCCTATAAATCCCCCCATAGTCTGACCTATGGATCAACATCTTAGAAGAATATCAGCTCAGAGGGAGAAAAGTGAACTGGAAAAAATTGAAATTTCAGGTGAGCTATCGTTAAGTATGGGTGGTAGGACTCTTCCCCCTGCTCCTCACTTAGAGTTCACCAACGTAAATTCATAGAACTTGATGTTTCAACAGATTGTTCAAGTTGACCTTTGTGCACTAACTTCAACTAGCACTCCAACAGCTGCAGGTCAAGTTTTGGATACTTCAATCAATGTAGGCTTGCATATTGAGAATGAAAACGCTGGATCAAGGGCCCCAATTCCAGAACCTGTCATCATGTTTTCAGAGAATAAATTGTCTGGTGACCCGAAAGAACCTGAGAATGTAACTTTCAGAGACATATGGAGAGTAGTCTCTTGGACTGATACTGCATTATCCGTAACTGTCTCTCAATTATCTGATTATTCTACTAAAGCCTCCAACATGGAGCATAGAATAGCTGCAATAGAGGGACAACTGGTTACTATCAATCAAACCACTAATAATATACAGTCTGTTCTAGAATCTAATATTAAAGATAGTCTATTTTTACATAATAGATTAGAACAGTTAGATAATGTAATGAGATATAAAAACTTAAGGTTTGTGAATTTTCCGAAAACCAGATTATCGTCTTTGGTTGAATTGTTCAGGAAGTATATTAATGAAGTATTACAGATCGCTCAGGATAGATAAATTAAGTTTTCTAAATATTGTCTTCTTCCGGAATTTAAACCTGCACAGGGCACTGAGGGAGGCTTTGATAATGTTGTCTCAAATAATAGTCGATGTATCTGAGTTTCTTCAGGACTCACAGGATACTATATCCAAGAGAGCAATTTTGTTGGTTACCTTTGTAACAGATATAGATAAGGATTTAATCTTTAGACAATACTTTAAATTTAAATCAGTTGAATTTTGCGGTCAAAAGGTTTTCGTTTTTCCAGATGTCTCTCAAGAAATACAATTTCATAGAAGACAGTTTCTTTCTTATAGACAGGGTATGATTTCTCTTGGGGCTACTTTTTTCCTTAAGTTTCCCTCCAAGTGTTTAGTAACTTACCAAGGGAAATCATATGTGTTCCTAGATCCAGCTCATTTGGAGACATTTTTGAATGACAAATCTTCTGTGAACACTGAACATCAAGTTACTTAACAGGGGTTAGTAGTCATATGGAAGAAAAATTCAGCTGCAATGGTTGTGATATTGCTTTCTTTTTATATGCCTCTGAATTCACCCAAGAAGTGGACTTGAAGTCTGCTTATTATAGAAAGGATCATATTAATTTATTTATTTATTTAAACACTTTTCTATACCGACCTTCCTGGTAATGACCATATCAGATCGGTTTACATCGAACAGGGTAGAAAACTGAAACAACAAAAATTAAACATATGAACGGAGGTAGCAAAGTTACATTCAACAAGGAAGGAGAACTTGGAGGCTTAATCAGCTAGAAAGAGAGGCCTAGGGTGACAGAAAAACTAGAAAAATAATACAATAAGGTGAGTGGGCTAGCGCTTGATGAACTTTGAGGTACAAGGTTCCGTCGATCATGAAGGAATTAGGTCATCTAGTGTGTATCCGGGGGATCTGAGAAGGCTTGGTGGAAAAGCCAAGTCTTCAGTTTTTTCCTAAATGTTGGTGTATCCTTGATTTTTTTTTAGTTTCTTTGAATGGGCAGAATATTCTTTTGTTGTTAACATGGGGAGGGAAACACCATGTGCTCGCTTGCCATCCCGTGCAGCCCCCCAATAAACACTCAACAACCTGTTGGCTTTAAAATAGACCGCAGTTTATTAACCAACTAACCCGAGCCCTTACAATAACATAAACTATACAACAACCCCTCCTCCAACGTCCCCTTTCCCCCACCCTTTACCTTGATTCTCCACCACCTTGACCCCAATGGTGGAGCTTCCCCTCCCCCCTTATCCGCTTGCTCTGCCTCGAATCAGTGAGAGCAAGCTCTACCGTGAACCTTAGCCCCATGGTTCTCCGGTCATCCCATGTAACATCCCCCCAAACTACACGGGACACACCACCCCTCCACCAACCAACTCCCCCCTTCAACATTCAAACATAACATGGGCTTGGATTTTCCACCACTACTGCAACAATTACATCATATTGCACATATAACATAACTTTCCGATATATAACCAGGGTGGGCGGGCGGGACAGCAATTCGCGAGCTCCCTTCCTGCCTCGCCACCTTCGAGCTCTGCTGGCTACCTACCCTCGCATCACGGGCTTGGGCCAGTTAGGGAGTAGGGATTCAAATTGCACTGGCAACCACCTGAAATTCTTTTTTTCCCCTCCCCCCCAGTTCTCCTATCCCCTTTCCCGCCTATCTCCCTGCCCCCTCCCCCTTTCCTCTCCCTGCCAGATCCCGCACTCCCATCTCGCGCGCTTTCCCCCATGTTATGGCCGCGGCTCGGGATGAACCCTTGCCGCTTGTCTTTTATTTATGTAAATGACTAATAATTCAAAAAGCTAAAATTAAAAAAAAAAAAAGAACTACAAGAAACTATTCCCATGCTCACATGTAAGGCATGTTTTGCTGGTATATCAAAATTAACGGGAAATGTACAACTCAGAGAGATGCAATTTAGGTTTTGAAATGTGCTTTTCTTTCACAAAGTCAAGCATATTTGGTGTGGTGGGGAGGGGTGTTCCATGGGGCGGGGTGGAGCTGGAGACGGCCTGTACTGTGGCCATTTGCCGCTGTGCCAGGGGATCGCTGGCGTAAGTTCTAAAACAAAACAAAAAAAAAAGATAGGGCCTTTTAAGGGGTCGGGGAGGACAGGAGAAGAGGGAGGGAGTAGAAGCAGGGGGGCAGGGAACTGAGGAAGACTGCGATGCATCGTCGCATGAAAATTGCACTTTTCAACGCACTGCCTTGGATTTTATAACATGCGTGCACCGGTGCACGCATGTTATAAAATTGCGCATATGTTTTAAAAATCTACCCCTAAGTGCACTTTACTCAAGTAAATGGCTTTTGAAAATTGATACAATAGTAGTTACATTTATGAGGATAAATACTTTTTAAAATCAGGCCCTAAGTTCTTTTTTCTCCAGACCCTGTTTGCGAGATAAATCACTTTTAGCTTACATAGAATCTCTCCTCCCTCTGTTCAAGCATAGGAGTAGACTAAACATTCAGAGGAAAAGTTGGATCATTTTTAAGCATAAACAGTGCATAGTTCATCTGTTATGAAGGGAAAGAACAAAATATGGTCATCTTTTTTCAATCAAATACATTACCACGGTAGCTCTAAAATTTGTTAATGTACATATGTTATTATGGTTGTTAACAGCAAGATACAGTACGTTTGCAGAGTGGCCATTTAAACAGAACTGTTAAATTAGGGAAAAGGTTAATAGCTGGCAAAAGTTACATCTGTTGCTTTTTTTCTTCAAGCAACAAAATAGTTGTTTTCAATTTTATTCATTTATATTCTCTCTTTCAAAAACATTTCTCAACCCAGCCAGAATAATATGTTGAAATGGCTGGGAGAATTTCTCTCTTTTTTTTCCCCATGGTACATTATCTAATCACACTCTCAGAACACATACAGCACACGTATCACAACCAGAACAACTCCAGTCAGGCTAGTTCATGAACATGCATAGTGATAATGGCCTTCATATATCAAGCTTGAGTCCATTCTGACTTTTCCTTCAATGTTCACAAACAAAACTAAAAGATTTGCAAGCACTAGTTCTTACGGCAGAAGCAATTCTGGAGTCTTTGGAGTCTCTGAAGACACTGCTTTTACAATTAGGTTAAATAGATTAAAATATTTTAATTAATACTTCAATAGGTTAGTTTGTTTAGCGGCATAACATCTTCCTAATCAGTTAAAATTATGATTTTATCTCATATATGTAAATGGATTCAAATTCTTTTAAATCATGTGATTTCTAAATTAAGCATAAGGCTAAGAGGGTGTGCAGGCACTGACCCTTGCAATGCTTTTTAACCCTTGGCATATATCAGCAATGTAACAGTTAAAGGAAAATACACAAAAGGTTATTGGTACATAGGGAAAGATTTTCTTCCAGGACATAGGGAGGGCATAATCAGACTAATTCCTGAGACTGTAAAAATGATCAGAATCCAAAGAAGGATTTTAAATGGCTCAATCATAAAAAGGTGCAACAGAGAGCATTACTTAGGATAAAAAGAAATTATTTTGTACTCTTCATAGTTTTGAAATAAAAATAGCTATTTTATTTCTTTGAATAAAAATCATGAGTACAGTAAGACATTTGTCTCTACTCTTAAAGATGAATTTTAAAAGCCCTTTGTGTGCCAAAGCTGGGACATATGCACAGAAACGGGCTGGCGCACGCCACACAATTTTTAAAAGGCACAAATCTCCCAGTGCATGCACAAAATGTTTTTTTTTTTAGAAAAAGGGGTGGGGATTAGCTTGGTCTGGGTGAGGCATGGGCATTCCTGGGTTTATGAATGAAACCAGCTCATAAATACTCACACAAAAGTATAGCTTTACTTTTGATATGGATGGCTGGTAAGCAATAAAATAAAAAAAAATCTAGGCTAGTCAGCGGGGTTTCAAGGGTTGGTGCTAAGAGGGTAAAAGGGAGGCTATTTAACTAGGGGGATAGGAAGTCCTATCCCTTACCTGGGTGAACTGGCAATGAAGTTGGGAACTGGTAATTGTGTCGGCATGCATGTCTACTAAAATTCCCCCACTTATGTGGTAGAGATGGCATTTGCATTCATCCATATAAAATTATATGCACATGTACATGCATACAGTCTATTTTATACTATACGTGCATAAAAGCATAACATTTTATACCATATGTGCATAAACTGGCCAAGTATCTCAGCGTGAGCTGGCATACATTTGTACATGTGCGTCCGTGCACCAGTATCAAAGTTATCCTCTATATTTATATCTGTCAATGTGGTTTATGAGAAATTCCAGACAGTTTCTAGTAGTCTTTTCTAATGTCCTATTTCATCCCCCATACAGAAAGCAGATGTGTCAGGCAGTGGAAGGGGCTGAGAAGTGCTTCCTCCCATCTTTAAAATAAAAACTTGGAAAACTGCTATGAAAAAACATAATAAAGAAATTACTCCAACCTAAGAATTGATTCCATCCTAAGAAATTGAAAAGACACACAATAACAAGACAATAACAAAATACACAATAAACATTATCATAAACATGAGCAAAAGAAACTTAATATACATACTATACTGCCCCCTTTTTTTCCAGAAGCTAGATTGTACTGCTGAGGAAAAATCACTTACCAGTTCCAAGCAAGCGCAAAAAGGTGATGACAAAAATATATTAAAACAGACTGACCTTAAATGCATCATTGGCCTGGGGTTTCTGGCATATAATTGTGGATCTTTTTTATCTTTTCCCTCTTATTTGCTCCACAAAAAAATAAACAAGGATATATCTGTTTCAGTACATTGCTACCAAATGAATTTTACATGCAATATTACAATATTACATGGAGAAGGCCACACTTTTTAACAGGCTCTCATTGGGCATTCCAAAATCCATTACATACAGTTGGACTTATATATTGTTTCCACATACAAAGTCAACATGGTAAAGCAAAATATGTTGTCAGCATTTAGTTTGGCTTGACTAACCATAGTCTCATTTCTGCATTTTATTCCAGCAACTTATGGGGTAGATTTTATAAATGTACGCACGGGCGTACTTTTGTTCGTGCACCAGGCGCGAACAAAAGTACGCTGGATTTTATAAGATACGCGCGGATCTTATAAAATCCGGGGTCAGCGCGTGCAAGGGGGTGCACATTTGTGCAACCTGCATGCGCCGAGCCCAGTGCGCGCTGCCTGTTCCCTCCGAGGCCGCTCCGAAATCAGAGCGGCCTTGGAGGGAACTTTCCTTCCACCTCCCCTCACCTTCCCCTCCCCCTTCCCCTACCTAACCCACCCCCCTGGCCCTATCTAAAACCCCCCCTACCTTTGTTGGCAGATTTACGCCTGTGGAAAGCAGGCGTAAATCTGTGCGTGCCAGCGGGCTGCTGGCGTGCCATCACCCTACCCGGGAGTTGGTCCGGAGGCCTCGACCATGCCCCCGGGCCTGCGCCACGCCCCCAGGCCCGCCCCTGAAATGCTGCATCACTTGTGGCCCGCCACCAAAACGCCGTGTCACTCATGGCACGCCCCTGACACGCCCCTCCATACAAGCCCCGGGAATTGCGCGCCGCCGAGCCTATGCAAAATAGGCTCGGCATGCGCAGGGGTGGTTTGGGGTAGGTTTTCTGGGGGTACGCGCGTACCCCTTTGAAAATCTACCCCTATGTCTTAGGTAATGATTAGTGACGACAATAGGAATCGGATGATAACAAGCCCTTTATTAAAATGCCCGACTCTGGCCGAGTTTCACTCCCTTGCTTAGAGCTGCCTCAGGGGCAATTCATTTTACCAGGACTTGATTTGATCAATGCGGAAAATATCGTATTGATTGTGCCTTCGGTGCCGATGTGTTCTCACTCGAATAGACTTTCTCTAATCAGCATTTCTTAGCTCGTCATTTTAAATTTGTCATGTACAGAACGTTTTGACTTCAAAGCAGCTATTACGTAGCAACACTATGCTGATTAGAGAAAGTCTATTCGAGTGAGAACACATCGGCACCGAAGGCACAATCAATACGATATTTTCCGCATTGATCAAATCAAGTCCTGGTAAAATGAATTGCCCCTGAGGCAGCTCTGTGCAAGGGAGCAAAACTCGGCCAGAGTCGGGCATTTTAATAAAGGGCTTGTTATCATCCGATTCCTATTGTCGTCACTGTTACACAGCTCACTGGATCGGCTACCGCTTTGTTTTTTAGGTAATGATTAGCCAGATCAGCATGTCCTAATTTTTTATTCTAATTATCTATAAGCACAGCACATTTTTTACTGATAAGAAAGGATAATACATTTTTGTCAAATTAGGAAACCTTGACTTTTGCTCCTATTTTTTTTCTTGAAAACATAGCAAAAACCAGTCTGATGAGTATAACTTTAAAGAATATTATAAGCCAAATTTGACATAGAGATATAATAAAACTTTATTTTGTCAAATGTCCACAGATACACACCCCAACCCAAACCCCACATACCTATACTCACCACCACAGTCTCTTATACACAAAATTCACTTATACCACCTCATACATCTCTATCCTCTACTACCCCCTCACTGCCCTAATACACACATACAATCTTACTTCCCCAATACCACCAATCCCCTACAATGGGATTGATTAGCCTGAGTCTGACTGCTCTGGCTAAGGATGCATTCAGAATCTAGACCTTTACTGGTCTCGGGGTTCTCACAGTGACACACATCACATGACTGTACAACAGATGTAAGAAGTAAACTCTAGATGTATAGGATCAGTGGTAAGGGAGTTAAAATTTCAAGAAAAAGCCAGTATGTTTTGTGAAGTCATACTTGTTTCTCAAAGCACAGTTTAAGATGCATAGATGAAGAGAGTATAACTAGCAGAGGAAGGGGAGGCAGATAGAAGAAGGACAGACGGTGAGAGAGAACCCTGACCAACAGAAGCAACTGAACTGCCCTAATAACTGTAAAAAAAAGTATTTGTACTATATTATCTTTGCAATTATTGCCTTTTTTGAATCTTTGTATTCTGCCTTGCTTTCTGGAATGTAACCTAGCATTAATAATAATAAACACTGTTATCCCAATATCTATTGTGTGCTGACTCAGAGTGTGAGTGTGGCCTTCTGTTTTTTTAAGTAGCAGATCCTATTGGGGGGGGGGGGGGGGGGGGGGAGGCGGGTGAGAGGCCCATGCATGATACCACTTTGTGTCTTGAAGTGTAGGATCTCACCAGGGGAGTTGCCTGAGGGATACTGTCCTTTGTGCCTTTATAGTTTACAACACTAACACAGTGAACCTACAATACTTCCCCCCCCCCAACACATACAACCCACCCAAACATGCCCATATCACCACCTATCCATATCCATACCCCTATGTTTATAATGTAATACATGATGTTACTAAGATCCCTTCATTAGACAATATCTGACATTGAAAGAAAGGCTGAGCACAAGAAGCCCTGACTAGTTCCAGGTCATACAATGGCAATGGCAATTACAGGATTCAGACTTAAGGTGAAGAAGAAGGAAGGGCTGCAAACCTCAACACACCATTCTTTAAATATTAGGCTGCCCTGCTAGCCATTTAAGGTAGCGAGATTAGTACACTTACCAAAAACATAATTAGATCAGGATGCATCTGTAAACTGATTTTTTTTTTTATTTTCTCTCTTTTGTCTTTTTCCTCAGATGCTGCCTCTTAGAAAATGAGAACCTTGACTACTGTCTTTTTTTTTTTTTTCCAAGGAAAACTCTTTTTATAAGGACATGGTGCTCACAGTAATGGCATGCTGATTCTTGTGGCTGCAATTTCAGTTGTGAGTATTTATCCATGTAGGAAGATCTGAATCTGTTGCTGACTGCTCTTTTAAAAGGAATTCACTGTAGCAATAGATAAGCTGGACTGCCTGCAGGCACAACAGCAATTACATGCTCTCACTTACAGGAAATGTGCCTTTGAACCCACATTTATAATTGTACTCAGAGGATTTCAAGAGATAAAGAGATGTTTGCTCTGCTGGGGTAAGAGTAATGTGCTATTTAAAGGGTTGTCTGGAGACACTTTTTAAAAATGAAACTTTCAGTGTCAGCATGTGACTATTCTGAGGTCCTATCTGCTCAGTTTAGTAATTGGAAATCAAATTTTTTTTTTCACTCAATTGCTGTTCATTCAAATTCAATACCAGCTCAAGGTGAGGTTCTTCTCAGAGTCAAAATCATTAGCCAACAGCAATAATGAATTCAAGTTAGCTTACTAAAGAACACATCCCTAGTTTTCCTTTCCATGTTTTTCTGTACAGTTTCTGTGTTTGAAAGCATTGATGTGACTGTTCAGTATATCGGCAAGCAGCAAAGTTATTGGGATAAAGTTGCCTGGATAACTTTAGTTAAATATTCAATGGAACTTATCTTCTGCCAAATATACTCAGCTCATGTTAGCAGAATACATTTATCCAGGTAACTTTTCCACTTTACTGAATATTTAAAAATAAAGTGCAGGCTGTAGTGGCTCGATTCCTGTTTTCCCCTTCTTAATAAGGACACCACCCTTGACTCCATTCTGAGCAGGGATTGGTCCGACTATCACTGAAGAAACTAATCCTGGCTGGAGTGAAGTGAATACATTAATATTTAAATGCTGGCACCTGTTAGCCGTACCAGAGCTTAGATATTCACCCTATAGGAGGAGGTAAGAGTATCTTCTTCTCCCACTGAGGTACTGGGAGACTTTTGAGGGCTCAGGGGTTAGTACCCTACATTTTTAAGAAGGGGAAGACAGGATCGGGCCCCAGGGCTGCAAATGTTTTTTGTTTTGTTTTTTTAACTTGGGGTTTGGGGTGTTCTCAGGCTACTACATTTCATGGCTATTTTATTTTAAAAAACCCTACTAACTTTGGCTGGGATATTCAAGGGCAAATAAGTCCCATTGAACATATGTGGTTAGATTTAAAGTTATCTGGGTAAACTTACTCAGAGAATTTTAGGCCTGCTCTCTACAATGATCAGACTTTACTGGGTACATTAAAGCCATGCCCACGGATCACCCCACGCTGCCTCTTTAACATCCCAATATTTTTTTTGCCAGGTATACCCAGCTAAAATGTATCCAGTTAGTGGGGAAAGATAGTTAAAACCCCAGGTTTCTTCAGCTAAATCCCAAACTTATCTAAACAAATCCTTTTGCATATCAATGACCTGAAAGCTATTACCCAAAAGCCATAGAAAAGCTTTTGGTGCTTTTCATACTATCAGTTGAGTAACGTTATTACTAAAAATAATTCCATATATTGTTAAACTCCTACAGTCTTTCTCTCCTCGCCCAGTCTGATCGCCCTTGTTCATTGTAACTGCATTTTTCCTTGCACAGGTTCCAGTTGCTAATTTATTTTGCACCCCCTTGTTCAATGTAAACCAGCATGATGGGATTGTATCTTGAATGCCGGTATACAAATAAATAAATAAAAGTAGCCACAAACAAAGTGGTGTTAATTTTACTCATCATCAGTGATGTACTAAGAGGGGTGCTAGAGAGGCAGTCTGCCCCAGGTGGCAGCCAGAAGGGGGATGTCATTGGGAGGGATTAATACTGCCCTCCACTTTTTTTTGTATTCTTTTTCTGCTGTGTGTCTCTGTGGTCAAACAGGAAGTAGCAGCCTGTGGCTGCCTGTTGGCTGCACCCTTGATTGTGGCAGCAAAACCAGAGGGGGCCAATGAGGAGGCAGCCTGCGGTCCACAGAGCAGGTAGGGGGCCTCATTGATGAGGCCAATCATGGAGGCAGGTAAGCAGCAGCGCAGTCTCATTAGACTGACGATTTATAAGTGGAAACACAGCATGGGGTAGAAGGCTTTGGAGGGAAGCAAGATCCTACCGTCTACACCCTCCCCGTGTGAAAAGCAGGCCAGAAGAGAGTGTGGGATCGGGACAAGATCTCTTTGAAACCAGCTTCTGCGCCTGTGTGAATCCAAGGGCAGGTGATGGGAGGAAGTGTGCGCTCTGTGCATCCATTTTTCTTAGGATCGCAGTGCCAGCTCAGCATTTCAGTGGAGCAGAAAAATATGCAGTGAGCATGAGCAGTGACAGTGAGAGAGTATGAGAGGGGAGAGGGGTGGAGGAGCAAGACTGCTGGGGACTGGGAGATCTGGGAAAGGAGAGGTTGCTGGGGAGTGGGGGGGGGGTCTGGGAGGGGAGAGGGGGTGGAGGAGCAAGACTGTGGGGTCTGGGAGGAGGCTGAAAAGCAAGACTGCTGGGAATGAGTGAGTGCAAGATGCCAGAGAGCATGGGAGTGTGTGCACATGTGTTTATGAGAGCCAGACAGCCTGAGAGAGAGTGTGTGTGTGTGTCTAAGCACTAGAGGAGTATAGACATCCATAAGAATGCTATGGAAGGGAAGGTGTAGGGAGAGTTTTATCTGGCAGATATTGACTGCAACATTCCTACTGTAGAATCAGAAGTAGAAAGATTCTGAACTACCTACAAGGGTCACTCCTCAAGCAAATGGTTACAGAATCCGTAAGAGATGGGACAATACCATTTGCTTATCATATATTATACAATGGTTATTCTCCAATAAGCTCATATTAAATATGGAAAAAACTGAGATAATCATCTTGAGCTGTTTACCTCTTCATGAAACTCCATCTACTTTTGAAGACAACACTATTTCACTCACTACATGGGCTCATTATTTATTTATTAAAACATTTATTATCCACCTATTTCATCACAGTCATACCAGGCAAATTTCAGTTACTTGGAAATTAAAACACTACAATATACGATTAGAAACATAAAACAAAATAATCTAGGTGTTATTTTAGACACAAACCTTTCAAGATGACTGCAAATCAAATCTCTAATTCAAATTGCCTTTTACAAATTACAGATGCTGGAGGAGGTTAAAACCATTTTTATGTCCTCATGATTTTCGGGCAGTATTACTCTTATCCTTCCACATCTTGATTACTGTAATTCTGGTTTCCTTGGCTTGCCAGCAGCTACATTTTTGTACACTTCAGATTGTGCAAAATTCTGCTGCACATATATTAATTGGCACATCCATTCATGAACATATTAAACCTGTTTTAGTTCTCTTCACTGGTTGTCAATCCAGTAGACAATTAAATATAATGCGGCTATGTTAATATACAAGTTGCCGAGTTGAAATACCTCTCCCTGGATCAATGCTGTTTTGCATTTATAAATCTACCGTGTGGCTTATTGGAAATACCTTCTACTCATTTAGCTCCTCTGACTGAGACGTACAACATTCCATTTTTTGGAATAGTCTTCCTGATTCTGTACACATGCTTCAAGATACCCAGGCCTTTGGGAAAGCATGCAAAGCTTTCTATTTATGCAGGCCTTTTCATTGGAATCTCACTAGACAGTCTGGCAGCTATTTTGGTGAATTTTAAAACTTTGAACTTGGATAGTTTATTGGAAATATTACATTGATATATTTTGGATATTTCACATCTTTATGCGGGTTGATTAGTACTTATATGGTAGTTTGTTTTTATTGTTGCTAAATTTTTATGTATGTTTGTCTGTTCCCCACTTTGAGCATTGGTCACTTGGGATATAGGTCTTTAATAATAAATACATAAAACTGGACATAGTATTTACAAAAGAGAGAAATGTTTCCCGTGTCACCTGGTCTTCTAAGATCCAGTGATCATCAATGTTGTATAGTATAAGAGAGGGGACACATAAAAAGGTCATAGTCCTGAATTTCAAGAGTAATGCTAGCAAATTTTCTAAAATAGAGGAGTGCCTTATGAAGGCACTGCAAGGATGGGAAGATCTAAGAGAAATAAATGAACAGTGGATTAAAGTAAACTAAAAGGAGTCATTGTAAGGGCAACAAATCTGAACATGAGCATACTTGACTTTCCCATTTTTTCCTCCACCCCTGGGCTATTGCTTTGACATATAAACACATGATGTTTGTTGGAAAATAATAGCTGCTATTCTATTGTATGCATTAATTAAATTATTAATTAATATACCTAAGTCAATATCCTATTGTCAAGTTGGATTGCCTACTTTGAAACAAAGCCAGCTCCCTGCTTGCTTCAAGAAGAAATTGTCCCAGGCCTTCAGTCATATTAAAATTTAGAATGACCTAAGTACCAGAAGGGTTGCACCAAGCTTCCTGCTTGATCAAAGTGTACACTGAAGTCTGCCAAGGGATACACCTCTAGAAGTTATTTCCTGGCCCATAATAGGAACCCACCTACTAAATATTAGGTCTTCAGGCTTATCTTTTTCTCAAAATCCACCCATTAGGTTAGATACTCTACTCCAAGTGTGGCTAATGATGTAAACAGTTGTCATTTGCTAACAGTATGCTACTAATTGATCTATGCTGTCAAAGGTTATTTTCTGACACTGACCTCACCTCAGATGTGATTCAAACATTTGACATTTGCTATAACTATGGTACTAATTGACCAATGCAAACAAAAGTTCTCTTTTGCAACTGTCAATTACAAGTGGAAATCTGGGAGATCGATCTGTACAGTCCATAGTATTAAGACGGCTGAGGGCCATAGCAATGCTTAAATAGCCCTTCCCATAGTCAGATTTGACCTTCTTGACCATATAAGTGTTGTCTGATTTTGTTACTGTAATGATACTAGCAGATAGGCATCCCCCATGCCAGCAGAGGTCCTCACTAGACCACACTCAGACCTGCTCTAGCATTCGCCTTGAAGGCTACTTGATGCTGGGAGGTCAGCCCTATAAACACTCTCAGCTCAGGGCCTTATCATCGAGTTGCCCTGGTTCCTTGTTTTGGCCCTCCTTGAGATTACCTTGCCTTGCCTATGGTTTGCTTTGCCTGTGTGTTCTTGTGTTTCTTTCCTTATTCTTCTGCTCTCTAGGACTCCTGGTGGCCTAGCTTGCCTGTGTATTCCTTGCCCTACTCTTGTCCTTTCTAGGCCTTCCAGTGGCCAGCTTGTCTGTTTAGTCTTTCTTGCTATAATCCTGTTTTGCCTTGCAGTCTGGTTCTGTTTTTCTCTGCCCTTGTCCTACCTTATTCTTTGCTCTACATTAGGTTCTCCAATGGTTTTTCTTGTCTTTGTGCCCTAGCCTCATTCCTTGCTCTAGTTAGACCTTTCAGTGACTGTTTTTTATTTGCTTGGCTTTCCCTTGTGTTGTACCTTGTTTCTGCCTTGCTCTGTGTTTAGCTCCCCTGTTCCTGTATCCTTGCCTGTCCTGTTTCCTTCCTATCCAAATCCTAGTCTGCCTTGTTCCTGACTGAATCTCTTTTCCAAGTTGCCATTCTAGTGAAGTCCTGCCAGCTGCCAGAACCGGTGGGCTCAACCCAAGGGGAGGCAGTTGATCAGGCAGAAGAATCTGCACTGCTCTACCCTTGGGTCCTGTATTGCTCCAGCTGGGGGCACACCTTCAACCAGCCCGCCTTGCCCTGACAGTTACTGCTGAGGCTTGAATTATAACCTGTGACAGGTGTGGGGAAGAAGATGCAGGCAAAGTGGAGAGGGAAAAGAACTGGGGGCATGTCACAATGTTATGGTACTATTCATGTGCACATCAGCACAGGTGTGGGATTATGAGCTTGGCTCCTGACAGTTGGCAGGCCACGTCAGGGGTTAAATCTATCACCACGTCTAACTGTCCTTTTCTTGGGCCTACGCTTAGTGCAGCAGAAATATTCCAACCGCAGTTAGCAATAGCTTGTAAACAACCCCCAACAACCCCCATCTGCCACTAGCTAACAGGAAATCAGTCTGCACGTAGACATATCTAGTGCAAGCTTTTAGCTGCCCCGAAACAGCTCTTGGCCTACTTGCTCTTATGTGGGTTTCACACTTAGGAAAAATAGGTCAACACAGCACAACTGCCTCATGACCAGCTGGTGACCTCCCCACTCCCTGCCAGAATACAGTGACCGCTTGCACCTACTTAGTAAAGGTCAGGAAAGACATTTATGGTAGAATAGAATAGATGCATGTATTTAGAAGAACCAATGAAATAATAACACGTATGTATGCTATGCTATGGAATTATGTACAATAAAAGGGGAGGCTTCCCAGAAGCCGGGAGGACGCTTCACCATGAATACTGTCTGAGGTGTCTTCATTGCTGCTAAACCTTGCTGCTGCTACACACAGGAGCTGTATTTTAATTATATTATTGATAAGACAGGCGAAGAGAGAATTTGAAATGAAGTTGGCAATAGAGGCAAAAACTCATAATAAAAACTTTTTAAAATATATCCAAAGCAAGAAACCTGTGAGGGAGTTGGTTGGACCATTAGATGACAGAGGGGTTTAAAGGGGCTCTTAGGGACGATAAGGCCATTGCGGAAAGACTAAATGAATTCTTTGCCTCAGTGTTTACTAATGAGGATGTTGGGGAGATACCAGTTCCAGAGATGGTTTTCAGGGGTGATGACTCAGACGAACTGAACAAAATCACTGTGAACCTGGAAGATGTAGTAGGCCAGATTGACAAACTAAAGAGTAGCAAATCACCTGGACCGGATGGTATGCATCCTAGGATTCTGAAGGAACTAAAAAATGAAATTTCTGATCTATTAGTTAAAATTTGTAACCTATTATTAAAATCATCCATTGTACCTGAAGACTAGAGGGTGGCCAATGTAACCCCAATATTTAAAAAAGGCTCCAGGGGCGATCCGGGTAACTATAGACCAGTGAGCCTGACTTCAGTGCCGGGAAAAATAGTGGAAACTATTCTCAAGATCAAAATCGTAGAGCATATAGAAAGACATGATTTAATGGGACACAGTCAACATGGATTTACCCAAGGGAAGTCTTGCCTAACAAATCTGCTTCATTTTTTTGAAGGTGTTAATAAACATGTGGATAAAGGTGAACCGGTAGATGTAGTGTATTTGGATTTTCAGAAGGCGTTTGACAAAGTCCCTCATGAGAGACTTCTACGAAAACTAAAAAGTGATGGGATAGGAGGCGATGTCCTTTCGTGGATTACAAACTGGTTAAAAGACAGGAAACAGAGAGTAGGATTAAATGGTCAATTTTCTCACTGTAAAAAGGTAAACAGTGGAGTGCCTCAGGGATCTGTACTTGGACCGGTGCTTTTCAATATATATATAAATGATCTGGAAAGGAATATGACGAGTGAGGTTATCAAATTTGCGGATGATACAAAATTATTCAGAGTAGTTAAATCACAAGCGGATTGTGATACATTACAGGAGGAGCTTGCAAGACTGGAAGATTGGGCATCCAAATGGCAGATGAAATTTAATGTGGACAAGTGCAAGGTGTTGCATATAGGGAAAAATAACCCTTGCTGTAGTTACACGATGTTAGGTTCCATATTAGGAGCTACCACCCAGGAAAAAGATCTAGGCATCATAGTGGATAATACTTTAAAATCGTCGGCTCAGTGTGCTGCAGCAGTCAAGAAAGCAAATAGAATGTTAGGAATTATTAGAAAGGGAATGGTTAATAGAACGGAAAATGTCATAATGCCTCTGTTTCGCTCCATGGTGAGACCGCACCTTGAATACTGTGTACAATTCTGGTTGCCGCATCTCAAAAAAGATATAGTTGCGATGGAGAAGGTCCAGAGAAGGGCAACCAAAATGATAAGGAGGATGGAGCGGCTCCCCTATGAGGAAAGGCTGAAGAGGTTAGGGCTGTTCAGCTTGGAGAAGAGACGGCTGAGGGGGGATATGATAGAGGTCTTTAAGATCATGAGAGGTCTTGAACGAGTAGATGTGACTCGGTTATTTACACTTTCGACTAATAGAAGGACTAGGGGGCATTCCATGAAGTTAGCAAGTAACACATTTAAGACTAATCGGAGAAAATTCTTTTTCACTCAACGCACAATAAAGCTCTGGAATTTGTTGCCAGAGGATGTGGTTAGTGCAGTTAGTGTAGCTGGGTTCAAAAAAGGTTTGGATCAGTTCTTGGAGGAGAAGTCGATTAATGGCTATTAATCAATTATACTTAGGGAATAGCCACTGCTATTAGTTGCATCAGTGGCATGGGTTCTTCTTAGTATTTGGGTAATTGCCAGGTTCTTGTGGCCTGGTTTTGTCCTCTGTTGGAAACAGGATGCTGGGCTTGATGGACCCTTGGTCTGACCTAGCATGGCAATTTCTTATGTTCTTATAAAGGAATCATGCACGGCTCCCAGGATACTGGCCATCAAATCTAGGATGCACATTTGAGCATCACAGACCACTTGCATGTTGTTGGAGTGGAAGAGCTTTCTGTTGCGGTATATCTCTTCCCTGTCATGAGATAGAATGATGGCCACGTGAGTGCAGTCGATAGTTCCCAGAACATTGGGAAAGTGTGAAGGCATAAAAACCTCTCTTCAAGTCCATCAAGTCCTGCCTTTCACGAGGAAATGCTATGTAGCGATTAATATGGTCAGAGACTTCTGTGATGACCTGGTTCAAACAGAGTGGAAAAGTGTTTTGGGACATTCTCCCCATGACCCCTACTATCATTTGGAAGGAGCTGTTTGCCATGAAATGCAAGGTGGCCAACAGTTCGGTGACATCTGGCACAGCGTGGGACTTTTAGGTGGCCGGATCCAAATCCCCTTGGATTTCTTCATATAATTCTAGGATAGCCTGAGAGCTGAGGCGATACCTGCAACCCACATAGTCCTCTGGCATGCCTAGCAAGGATGTTCATGGAGAGAACATATGCTCCCTGCATCTCCTGCGCTGTGGCTGCCTTCTTGCCAGGCGCTGCCCTTGGTCGCAACCCTGCAGGGCCTATGGCTCTGCCTGGAATGCAGGACGTTCCCTAGGAGGACTTGGAACTGTCCTTGCCAGTTCGTAAGGTTGTTGTTTTGCTTGTTGGCATCTGAGGTGAGCCTGCCGACGTATCCAGAATCCCGCAACAATTAAACTCGCCAGAAACATTATGGCTTTAGGAAGGTAGTCCAGGAAAGAACAGGTGTCTTTATTGGGTCTGGAAGGCCTGATAGGTATGTCCATTATCCTTCATCTTGTATTTGCACGTGATAATCAATGCGATAATAATGTGATCTGCGATATCAGCCGCGATAAATACTTTTTTCATTGTATCACAAAAAAAAGTAGTTATTTCCAGTGTTAAATCCCACAATAGTATGCATTACTCTATTGCATGCTCGCTATAAGACCCTAATTTCCATTTACTCCACCCAAACTCCTCCCACTTAAATACTAATTTACATTTGCATATGCATTTTGCGATACGGTATTTATCACGCATGTTAGGGCCCTAACATGCGCAATAAGGCCCTAATGCGAAAAGATAAATTACCCTGTTAGGAGCTGAAAATCACAGCTACGCACCTACCCTTTCCTCCATTCTATGTCTGCCTCCGTAAGTGCCTACTTTTTAGGATCTTAACTTTAGGTGCCCAGGCCTAGGCAATATTCAAAGCAGTCTATTTAGTTTCCTAATTTCCAAACTCAGGTACCTAACCCCTTTCTGATGGATTTTAAAAGTGCTACATGCACCAAAGCTGGGAGATATGCGCGTGATTCAGAAAGGCGTGTGCTGCGCGGATTTTAAAAACCATGCGAGTAAGCACATATCTCCTGGTATCACAAAATAAAAAGTTAAAAAAGGGGCGCAGAATGTGCGGAGTTTGGGTGGGCATGGGAGGGCTGAGTCTGTACCATGAAGTCTGCACATAAGTATATATGCACACAAACGCGTGCCACGGTGCCCTACCACATAATTTTATTTCTGCTATGGACAGCATCTAAATAATAAAATAACAACAATTAGTCAGCAGGGTTTTAAGGGTTGGGGCTAATAGGGTAAAAGGGGGGCAAGTTAGCTAGGAGGTTTAGGAAGTCCTCTCCTTTACTGGGGTGCACTGGGAATGGACTGGGGAAACAGGTAATTGAGTCAGTGTGCGTATGTACTAAAATTCCCCACACTTATGTGCTCAAGTCAGCATTTGCCCACATATGCAAGTGTCGGTTTGAAGTCATGCGCACATGTACGCGCATATAGCTGATTTTATAATATGTGTGTGTATCTTTAATGGATATGAATAATAAGGAAAGAATAATTGAGCCACACAAGATTTATTATATAAGCTTACTAAATTCATTGTTTACCCTGTATAGTTAATCAGATAACCCTAAACAGAAATACTCACTACCATTTGAGAGCTATAATCACCTGAACTGCTTCAAAAGTCATGACAAATTTAATTCTTAGCAGGGTGTTTCTCAGTGCTCTCAGCACTTCTTGTTACAATCATCTTGGTTTGAGCTTCTATGCTTATAGTTTTGTATGTGGTCATCATGAGTGGAGTTTAGCTCATTACCATGTGTATCTGGCTCATTAGTGGCTGGTGTATGATGCTGAGCATCTCATTGGCTAACAAGTTCATAATCAGTGGATTAGACAAAGTTCTTGACCTAAGGCCTACCCTGCTTATGTTAAAATTCATTGTCAAGTCTTATTTAGCTAGAATTTATTTCAAGCTTGATTGGTTGGATAGAGTTCTGAGCTGTTTAGAAAAGGTTAACAGAATTTTCTTTAGGTCTGCATCTGCGGTTAGTTGTCCAGATGCCTTCCTGCAATGTGCTGAGTCCTGTCTGGTACAAGTCCAGCTTGCAATCACTTCATGATGATTACATATATCTCTTGTGATTGATTGCTCTGCTAATTTACCATAAACATTCACAAGCAGCTGAATTCAAATCTGTCCCATCTGGTTTTTCTGCTCTGTGGATTTTAGCTGCTAAGCTTATATGTATGTCTCTCTTTCTCTATGTAACCTAATCTTATCTATAGGATGTGGGCAAAAGACAAAAGTAGTGGTGCATGCAGAACAAGGATGCTCTTAACTCAGGCTGCATAGAAAGCAAAATTCATTCACATTGCCTGGCTGACACATCGAAAAGCAGTATGCCCCAAGTCAAAGAGCTACCCTTATCATATGTGCTAAGGGAAGGGTCCATAGATTCTGTAGTAATAAATTACTTTTAGCATGAGCTTGCAATAGCTGCCAGAGGTTTGACAAGTTATCACAGTAGGCAATGTTACCATGCTGCTGAAAGCTATGGAAGGATATTAAGACCTCCCTTGGTGGATAAAGACCATGAGGTTGCAAGAACAGAGATACACCAGCTGTGAAATCTTAGACCAAGAGATTAGAATGTATGATGGAAGGCCTATGATATACTGAAATACATCTGTCATGTTTTGCATTGCCTTCTAGGATACCTAAGTCTTGCCCATCTGCAACAGTCATGTTCCATGATTGGCCTCCCAAGATACCTGTTTACAGCAAAGCATGAACAACATGAGACTGGTCAAAGAGCATAAACATTGCTACAGGGTATCATCAACAACCAATTAGCACCTCTGCCACCCCATCAGTGTTGAATTTCCAAACAGAAGACCACTGTCATGAGCAGAACCAATTTGGCCAATTAAACAACAAAGCAATCCCATCTGCTGCGCGGAGATGGACCCTTGGGCTGAGGTGGGATTCACGCTACCCATAGGAAGGATCCTACGGGTCCCCATCATCTACAGGTGGAGTGGGCTGAAGGATGGAGGCTGACTGTCGCTTCACCAATACCAGTCCTCATTCCCCACGGGTTGAGCCTTTGAGTACCGGGGCCGGCTGGACTTAGGTGGGCCTCCGTATGTCTTCGCTGATGGAAGGACAGAGAGGTCAGCCCTGAGGAAGCATCAGTGGAATGGAGAAGTCTGTACTGGACGAGGCGGAGTCCCGGAGACCCGGGTGCCAATAGAATCAAAGTCAGTCAGGGGGCGCCCGAGCAAGAACAGGCCGAAGCTTGAATAGGCCAAGTCCAGGACATAGGCTGAAGAGGCATTGTAGAGCAAGCTGGAGTCAGGGCCAGCGGCAATCAAGAAGCAGTGGCAAGACAAGGCTGAGGTCTGGACAAGGAGAGGATCAATAGTGTAGTCAGGCAATGCAGAGGGTCAATGGCGTAGTCAGTCAATGCAGAGGTCCGGGCTTGGAGAGAGTCAATGGCGTAGTCAGGCAATGCAGAGGTCCGGGCTTGGAGAGAGTCAATGGCGTAGTCAGGCAATGTAGAGGTCCGGGCTTGGAGAGAGTCAATGGCGTAGTCAGGCAAGGCAGAGGTTATGTCCAAGAAAGCAATCCGATGAAAGGTTAGGAATCAGGAACGAAGGAGAACAGGAACAGGAACTTGCGAGGATCAGGAACCAGGAACACAGGAGAATCACCAGGAGGCAACGAGTACACAACCAGAATGGAGACCTGTTGCAAAGGCGATCATTGGAAGCCAAGCCCGGCCTTAAGTATCGGAGCTCTGGAGATGTCATCATCCGGGGCTGCGGCCATGTTCCTGCCATGGACCCTTCATAAGAATTAGTGATGCGCGCGCCTAGGCAGGGGCACAGCGCTGGATGGGTGTCTCTCCACAGGCCACGCAGAGAGGCCCGATGTGGAGCACAGGAATCTGTAGCTGAAGTTGAGGCATCGGGGGCAACCCGAGGACGGAGCTGGCGGCCCACCACCGCCAGGAATGAGGAACCAGGCACGGGATTCGCCAGAGAGAGGTGAGGGGGCCGAACCGTGGATCTGCTGTGGCCGGCATTCATAACACCATCTGCCTGCCCGGCTTGTGGCACCCAAATCACACTTCCTTACTGACCCATTTCAGTAAGGAAGTTTGAAATGCCCATGGTAGGTTAAGTGATTCACAAGATTAGATCTACCAATCACATAGGGTTGGTTCTGGATCCTTTCAGTAAGAATTATAATTACTATAATATTGTGCGGGGATACAAGAGCCACAGGGTCTCGCGCAAAACTTATGGCCATATCAACAAATGCAAGGAGATTGTAAATGTATGCGGGGAACTGGGAGATCATGACCTGCCCACAATATTACAGTGTCACTTTTGTTAGGTTCCTCTAAAGCTTGCCTACCTGCATTAGAGGCTAGGCCTGGGGTGCATATAAATCACACAAATTTGCCTGCATTAATGAGATTAACCACAAGGTAGCACCAATGCTGTGCAAGCTATGCCAATGTTTTATTGAATACTTGAAGAAATGTCCTGTCTGGAAAAACAACTGGTCATTAGCTGAAAAGCAGGTCGGGGAAGGGAAATGGGAATGAACAGCAACTACTGCTGGAGGCTGTCAGATAACACATCTATAACGATATGCTATATGTACCACTCTTGCATAAGTAGAATACTATTGGCAAAAGAAAGGAAAATTGGTTCTTTCCTGCTAATTTTCGTCCCTGTAATACCACAGATCAGTCCAGAAAAGTAGGTTTTGCATCCCTACCAGCAGATGGAAGCAGAGAACACAAACTTTGAAGCACTGCTACATAAACGAGAGTGGCACCTGCAGTCCCTCAGTATTGATCTGTTCCCAAGCTAAGACTGGGAGAGATGTTGCTAAATAAGCAAGAACAATTTTGGATATTTACACTTAATTTAGTAATGCTTTATGGACTTGATGAGAGGGTTCAATGGCAAATTATAAGTTGAATAATGAGTGACACTGGTAGTCTAATAGTTAAGATTTGAAGTGATTGGTCCATATAATAAGGTATTGTTAAGTACAAAATGACTACTCTTCTCAATGTATAGGAAACATTGGGACAGAGGCAGTATGAAATACTCCCAATGCAAAGGTGTCCTTGAAACATGAAGCTGTGTCAAGACAGTTTTAATATTTAAGAACAAGATAACTACTGTGAGCATAGACATATTAAGTGTGAGAAGATAATCATGATTTTATTTGCATTGAGAAATTCTAAAAAATAGGATCAAGCGTAAGATCAATGACCCATGATTATAGTGGGGGATCTGCGCTACAGCAAAAAATATTCGCATAAGTAAAATGTCCCATATATGAAAGTCTTTCTCCAATTTTTCAGAAAAGACTGTCTCAATTTGGTTATGATTTAGAAAGATTGGATTATTATATGTTTATATTGTGTTTGGATCATTAGTACCAAGTTAAACACAACATCTTTCTGCAAATGTAAATGCATAATTACTACTTTCTGGGGTTTTTTTTTCACAAATTGAAAATAAAAAACATTGAATATGGCACATGGAAAGATTTGGATACTCTTGTAATTAGTGTGTTAGCAGAAATAAGTTCCAAACATTTCTGGTAGCCAGATGAGTCTTTCTATTCTTGTCTTTGGAATTTTTCCCACTCTTCCATGCAGGACTTTTCTAGCTCATTGATATTCTTGAGTCTCCTTGCATGGACAACATGCTTGAGATCTCCACACAGATTTTTAATAATATTCAAGTCTTGGGACTGTGAAAGCCAAAACCTTCATCTTTCTTTTCTGTAAGTACTTCATGGTTGATTTTGAAGTATGTTTTAGATTGTTGATTTGCTGAAATATCCAGCCTCTTTACAGCTTCATATTCTTCAAGGACTGTGAAAGATTAGTTTCTAGTATATATTGATATTTACTTGAATTCATTCTTCCTTCCATCTGCACAGAATTTCCTGTGCCACTGGCTGTCACACCTCAAAGCATAATAGATTCACCCCCATGCTTAACAGTTGGCAAGGTGTTCTTTTGTTCAAATGCTTCACCCTTTTTTCTCAAAATTCATCTTGTGTTGATGTGGATGAATAGTTTGATTATAGTTTCATCAGTCCAAAGGACATTATTTCACAAAGACTTTTCAGTGTTTTGCTTTGCATGCTTTAGATGATTACTTTTATGATTAAAGAAAATATTTTCTTCAGACAACTTTCCCATGCAGATCATTGTTGTATAAGCAATGCTGTACTGTGAACCTATGAGCAACTATTCCAGTCACAGCTAAACTTTTCAGCAGGAAGTTTGCAGTGATCTAAGGGTCCTCTTTTGCAGATCTGACTAATTTTCAGGCAATTCTATCAGATATTTTTCTTGGTCTTCCAGAACTTGCCCTGACCTCAAAAGTTTCATGTAACTTTCCTTTCTTAACAATGATTCTGATAGTTGAAATTGCTAGCTGGAAGACTTTGGAGGTTTTCCTTTACAACTTTCCCCTGCTTTCAGGCCAATACAGTAAAAGTCGCGGGAGAGCGGGTGAGCACCCACTCTCCTGTGTGCGCAAGTTAGTATTCAAATGAGGACCCACAGTAAAAAGGGGCGCTAGGGACACTAGCGCATCCCTACCGCCTCTTTTTTGCCATGAGCGGCGGCTGTCAGCAAGTTTGACAGCCGACGCTCAATTTTGCTGGCGTCGGTTCTCAAACCTGCTGACAGCCACAGGTTCGGAAACTGGACACCGGCAAAATTGAGCATCCGGTTTTCAACCCGCGAGCCGTGGGCTGATTTTACATTTTTTTAAAAATGTTTAATTATTTTTTACTTTTGGGACCTCCGACTTAATATCGCCATGATATTAGGTCGGAGGGTGTACAGAAAAGCAGTTTTTACTGCTTTTCTGTACACTTTCCCAGTGCCGGCAGAAATTAACACCTACCTTTGGGTAGGTGCTAATTTCTGAAAGTAAAATATATGGTTTGGCTGCACATTTTACTTACTGAATCGCGCGGGAATAACTAATAGGGCCATCAACGTGCATTTGCATGTTGCGGGCGCTATTAGTTTGGGGGGGGGGGAGGGGGTTGGCTGCGTGTTTTCAATGCGCTATAACCCCTTACTGAATAAGGGGTAAAGCTAGCGCGTCCAAACATAGATTAACAGTGTGCTCCGCCGGAGCGCACTGTACTGTATTGGCCTGTAACAGTAAGTGAATAACTCATTTTCAATTGCTCAGATAGCTGCTTAGAGGAACCCATGTTTGTTGAAATTAGGCATAACAGTGGTGTCAAAATATTTGTTCAATCATGAAATTGTCTTCACCTAAATGAAGGCTGAAGAGTTAATTATTTTGGTCCTTATTAACAATTTAAAAAAATAATAATAATAAATTAACTGGAAAAGTGACCAAACTTCTGCGCGTGTAATATTCACTTTTTATATTTTCAAATGAAAAAATAGTAATTTTGATTAAACATTGCAGAAAGATGTTTTCAGTTTTGTATCATGTAGAGATTATGGGCCAGATTTTCGGAGGGCTTACACGCACCGGGCCTATTTTCAAAAGGCGCGGCGACGTGCATAAAGCCCTGGGACGCGTGTAAGTCCTGGGGCTTTACTAAAAGGGCAGGAAGGGGCAGGGCGGTCCAGGTCAGAGGCTCCAGGCACAACGAACATTTGCCACTGGGCCAGGGATCGCGCGCCGGCAGTTGGCCGGCGTGCACAACTAACTTCAGCCCCAGGGCTGAAGTAAGTTTTGAAAGAAAAAAAAGACAAAACAGGTAGGGGGGAAAGGGCGGGGGAGGTAGGGGAAAGAAAGGGAAGGTGGGGTGGTGGGTAGGGAATGGGGAAGGCAGCAGGGCTCGGAATGGGCGCGTGCATGTTATAAAATCAGGTGTACATGTGCGCGCGCACACGTATGCCCGCACACAGCTTTTAAAATCTATCCTTATGTCTGCTTCAGTTCATTTTGAGATTTGTTCAAACAATTTGATGAGGGGTGCCTATACTTTTGCATTCAAATTGTAACTGCTCACCAGGTGGGGTTCTGCTGCTAGGGCTTCCTCCGGTGGTTCCTCGCTGCAATATCCCAACATCTCACGATGTCTGGATGTGGCTTTAAGCAAAGGTGAGTCCATGCACACTTGGGTTGTAAGCAGAACTGTTCAGAAAAAGCAAGGGGTTTCCCAAAATAAAGTCCAGCCAGCTTGTGCTTGGCCATGCACCCCAGCCTAAAGTAGCACTGGCCTTGAACAGTCAAGAGTTCGGCCTTATCTGGGACCAACAGCTCCTTTACAGTCATGCCCTCTGACTGTGCCTGTCTCCGCGGTACAGCCTACACTAGAAAAAGCTTTTAAACTCTGGCGCTAAAGCCAGGCTCTATCCTAGCCCAATGGTTCCTCTGTAACAGAGTTCAGTTCTAGCTGTGCCCGTCCAAGCCATACCACCTATAACAGCCAAGTCCTTAAATATAGTTCCCTGAAGCTTGGCCTGCTTTCAGGGTTCTAATTCAGTCACAATCCCAGCAGTCCCCTTCCCTTCCCCAGTTCAGGTGTCTCCCCAGAGCTGAGGCGGATTGCCTCCTCCCCCCTTCTGTAGGAAAATCCAAAAGCTGAAGAAAACACATTTCAAGCAAAACACATGTACTTCAGTGTTTTCCTACTCCACCCCGAAAATCCACCAGGGCTTACTGCTGCCATTAGTTGCTCTCTTCTCCGCTGTCCTCCTCCTCCTGTCACTCCCACCAGTCTCGTGTATGTGGCTGCTCTCTTTTAATCAGCCCAGCACCTGGATCCTGGCCTTATTTAACTTCCTCTCCCTTCAGTCCCTTTGCCTTCTGGAAGTTGTAATCCTCCTCTCCCCCGGCTGAGCTTTTGTCTAACTCAGCCCTCTTTTGCATTCCATTCCATTTTAGCTGTCATAATGGGACGTATCTCCCATTACAATATTTATGTGTATGCATCTCTGGGAAGGTGAGGTATGTGTGTGTGTGTGTGTGTGTGTGGGGGGGGGGGGGGGGGGGTGTCTGCATTTGTGAAGGGGTGTGCACATGGATTTGGAGGTATATGTAAGAACATGAGAATTTGCCATTCTGGGTCAGACCACGGGTTCATCAAGTCCAACATCCTGTTTCCAACAGTGGCCAATATAGGTTACAATCATCTGGCAAGTACCCAAACAAATAGATCCCATGCTACTAATGCCAGTAATAGCAGTCCCTTAACTTGTTTAATAGCACTATAGAGACTTCTCCTCCAGGAACTTATCCAAACCTTTTTTAAAATCAACTATGCTAATTGCCCTAACCATATCCTCCAGCAATGAATTCCAGAGCTTAATTGTGCATTGAGGGCCGGATTTTAATAGCTAGGTGCTGGCGTAGATTTGTGCGCACATAAATCTACGCCCGATTTTATTACATGCGCGTGCAGCCGCGTGCATGTTATAAAATCCAGGGTCGGTGCGTACACGGGGGTGCACATTAGTGCACCTTGCGTGTGCCGAGCCCTAGGGGAGCCCTGATGGGTTTCCCCGTTCCCTCCGAGGACGCTCCGAAATCGGAGCGTCCTTGGAGGGAACGGGGAAACCCATCAGGGCGCGCGCGCCGGGCCTTTTGAAAAGAAAATAGGCCCGGCGCGCGTAGGCTTTGAAAATCTGCCCGAGTGAACAAGAATTTCTCTGATTTGTTTTATGAAATGCCACCTAGTCCTTCTATTATCTGAAAGAGTAAACAACCGATTCATATTTACCTGTTCTAGTCCTCTTATGATTTTATAGACCTCTTATTTTCCCCCTCAGTTGTCTCTTCTCCAAGCTGAACAGCCCTAATCTCTTCAGCCTTTCCTCACAGGGCAGCTGTTCCATCCCCTTTATTATTTTGGTCACCATTCTCTGTATCTTCTCTAGTGCAACTATATGATTTTTGAAATGCGGAGACCAGAATGGCAGACAGTACTCAAGATGTGGTCTCATCATGGAGCATTACAGAGGAAATAGGACGTGTTATTCACCATTGCTTTCCAAATAATTCCTAACATTTTTTGCTTTTTTGACTGCCACTGCAATCTGAGCTGTCAATTTTAATGTATTATCCATAATGATGCCTAGATCTTTTTCCAAGATGGTAATTCTTAATATGGAAGCATGGGTTACTTTTCCCTATATGCATCACCTTGCACTTGTCCACATTATATTATATCTGCCACATGGACAAAAGCCTTCTGAAAATCCAAATACACATTTATTGGTTCATTTTTATCCACAGGTCAATTAACCCCTTCAAAAGAAAAAAATGTAGCAGATTTGTGAGGCAAGACTTAATTTGGGTAATTCCATACTGACTGTGTTCCATTAAACCATGTCTTTCTAAATGTTATGTGATTTTGTTCTTTAGAATACTTTCCACTATTTTTCCTGGAACTGAAGTCAGGCTCACCAGTCTATAGTTTCCTGGATCACCCTTGAATCTCTTTTTAAATATTGGGGTTACATTAGCTACCCTTCAGTCTTCAGGTAGAATGGATGATTTTAATGATGGGTTATACATTTTTACTTATAGATCTGAAATTTCATTTTTTTAGTTCTTTCAGAACCCTGAGGGATATACCATCTGGTCCAGGTGATTTGCTTCTCTTTAGTTTGTCAATCTGGCCTACTACATCTTCCAGGTTCACTATGATTTGGTAAGTGTGTGGTTTGTCTTGGAGGTATATGTGGATGTATGTGAGATGGTGTGCAATATGTCTGTGTGGTGTGTTGAGGGGTATGTATGTGTATATGGAAATATGTATGGGGAGGGTGTGAGCGGGCTGTAATGTATAAGGGGCAGTTTGCGTTTGGGAGGCATCTTGAGTATATGTGTGGGGTGTGTGAGGGTGTGTGTGTGTGTGTGGCTACATGTGGTACTGAAGTGGGAGGTTGTGAGAGGGTGAATGGTGGTATGGTGTAGTGTTTGTGTATGTGATGTTCATGCAGTCAGGATGTGTGTGTGTATGGAAGCGGTGATATGTGATGTTGTCTGGGAAGGTGGCTTTAATGATGCCATCATTCACCAGCTGCTTCAGTTTTTTTCATTGTCTGTCAACATTTTATACCCTCTACCTATCACAGAAGAGCAATGAGGATTTATTGGAAGGGTTAGTTCTCCAAAAATACTGGCCCAATGTTTCTGAACTAGTTTTTGAACTCCCCCCTTTTTTTCCAGTGAGCCAAATGTAGTGGTTTTCCATTTCTTTTTTTTGTAGAGTTATTTTGCTCTCAGACAGACAGGGGTCTATTTTATATATATTTTTCTAACATTCCATATATTGCAAGACATAAATGAAGTGTATGCAACACCCCAAAGAAATTATTACCATTCTCCCATTTTTAATTTCTATTATACTTTAAAAATTCTAAATTATGCATACATTTAATTCCTTTATTGCTGCACTTTATTTTCAGGCTATGAACAAATATCTTTTAAAAAGTGCACTGGTGTATGAAGTATGACTCCCTCTTCATTTTGGACATTCTATTTATTAGATTCCTTGGCATTCAAATATTAGTGATGTTTTCATTCTGAAATACACTGACTACATGATGCATTTAAGGCTGTTGTTCAAGCAGCTCAATACAATTCTCCCTATTCTGAAATCTCAGAGCTTTTCAGAAACACCTGCATCTATTATTAATATTTAGAGAACTAAAGTTAGCATAATGATAAAAAGCATTGTCTCATTCTTTTACATGTCATACATTATACTGAAATTAGACCTCAAAACAGAAGCAACCATATACCCCAAATGTTCAACAAATGCACAAAAACAGGGATCATGGAAAAAATAAAGCAATAAGCTTCACAATGAGTCAAACGGGAACCTCCAACATATACATACCGTTACCATTAAATATGTCTAAACATTCTCAACATTCTCTTTTGCACTGATGAAGTTGCCTCTCCACATAAATGTATCAAACTATATGGAGTTGTCTCATCCCCAGTGAAGCACTAGGCAAACTAGGTGATTGTCTAGGGCACTATATGTTTGGGGGTAGTCCAGCAGCCACTTATTGCTTCCACCAGACCTGCTCATAATTGTGAAAAAAAATTGTCCTGACTCCCGACACTGGTGGCAGCTTCAGGGTCTAGGCGATTGGACCTCCCTTCTTCCAGCCCTTGGAGACTGGAACAAGAAATGTGTTGTGGGCCCACGTAGGCAGGATGGATGCCCAACCATCACAGCTGGAAGGAGCTGGCCCGGAAGAAAAGAATGTGAGAGTCACACACTGCAGCAGTGAATTGATTGCGTGGCTGAAGAGAGGCAGCAACCATTGTCTGATGACTGAAGGCAGAAACATAAAAATGCCCCCAAAATTTATTCACAAAGTTTCAAACTCAGACTCCATATAAAACAATTTAAAAAATAGTTCAATAACAGTTTAAAAAAGATCCAGAAAAATAGCATATCAAAAGGGTGGAGCTACATCAGTAATGGCCAGGTCCCAATAGCAGATGTAGCAATTCCAGAAATTAGCATCTGTTTTACCATATGAAGGATTTTCCCCAAAGTCTATACGATTTCTATATAAGGATGTACTATTTTTTGAAATGTTTTAAATGGAATGTGAATTAGAAGTTTTAAAAATAAAATTTGGGTACAAATGATTACTTTTTACTAGGCACTGGCCTTGTAGTAGCTGACTTTGCATGATTCCCTCTTTAGTCATCAGACAGTTCCATGTAGTTTGGTACATCAGAGTGTTTGCAATACTAAATGTTAACAACCTGCATATGTTAACAAATTTCACAATGAACCAAACAAGTCTTTAATTTATTTTTTCCATAGATTATACTGAGTCATTCTTACCCAGTGTTTTATCATTAGTGTATTACTTAGTCTAATTTTCTGTTAATTATTGTTCTAAATTCATTTTCAAACAAACCTTTGACATTTACAATTAGATACAAAGCAGAAATGGGTTTCATTTTAGGGACAGGCACACTTTCTTCATGTGTGGGAAGTACATAATTAGAAGACATTTTCCATAATATTATACACCATATGTCCGAAAAGCACAAGCTACAGAACAAGGAAGAGAGACCACTATTCATTTTCTAAGCAAAAAGTCCATCTACATATTTAAAACATAGTGCTTCTTTGACAGAAACCCCATTCATGGAATCATCAACAGAATATTCTCTTGTATAATATACATATAGCAATGGTATGTTGTAACAACATCCTTTAGTAAATAAGTAACAAAGAAAAAGCAAAAAAAAAAAAAAAAAGATATTTATATGATATCTCAAAGAAAGAGAATGACTTTGCCCCTTACTTCAATGAGAAATCACATATACATTGTGTTTTAAAATATATTTCTTTAATAGGAAGCTGGCAGCAGTCCTTAAGAGATTCATTTGAATTTTTGGTCACCGAAGGAAACCGGGCTGCTGTTTTCAGATTATCTTTTAGGCCTGTCTATGTCATCAATAGCAGCAAGTAACTTCTGCCTTGCCTTCTTGTTGATATGCGATCCCAGGCAAACATTCACCAGATTTGTTAGTTGCTTGGTGGAATACTCCTGGCCAAGAGAAACACAATTAGTTTATAACGATAAAAGGAAATGCTACCTACTGATCTAGACAAAGTGAAAAAGTTATGACCAGCTGACTAACGTTCTTGAAAATAAGCAGCTAACCAAGAAGTACAGTGTGGGGTGAATTTTAAAAGCCCGACGCTTGCCAAAACAAGGATATACGTATGTCCTGCCAGTGCACGCCAAGCGGATTTTAAAAGCTGCCAGTATACATGTGTATCTCTCCCAGTATGCGCACAAGTGAGAAAGCCCAAAAAAAGGGGTGGGGCATGGGCATGGTAAGGGCGGGACGTGGGTGCTCTGGGACTTTAACATGAAATGTGTGCACACATATTCACAAGCACAACCTCGCGGGTGGATGGCAGGTAAGTAATAGAATAAAAAAATCTAGGCTAGTCAATGGGGTTTTAAGGGTTGGGGCTAACAGGGGAAAGGGAGACAACAAACTAGGGGAGGTTGGGAAGTCCTATGTCTTAACTGGGCGAACTGGAAACAAACCCTTATCAAATTGCCCCACTTACACAGTAGAGGCGGCATTTGCACGCACATGTGCACGTCCAGATAAAATTGTGCGCACATGAATGTGCATTCAGCCTATTTTATACCATGCGCGCATATACGCGTGAATGTTATAAAATGGCCATGACCTTTGGCACGAACCGGCATACGCATGTACATGTATGCCCGTGCCCTGGTTTCAAAATTACCATCCCTGTGTGTAGATACATATACAACCCTACCAAACTATTCATGTTTAACTACATTAATACCAACCAGGTGTTCAAAGTCACATCATGTATCTGCTTTTTGTAAAAGTAAAAATACACATAGTCAGGAAGCAGCAATTTCAAGGATCATAGACTTTTCAGAACCAGTACACAGTATCGATATGCACAGCGTCCCGTGCTTACATGTTGCTCTGCTGATTAAAATCACTGTGCAAAAATGAGCTATTTAGGTACTGCAATTTGGGGAATTTCATACCTACTCAGTTTACTGCTGATACCGTCTTAGTTCATAGTTTTCTCTGGATTGCAATAGTACACTCTATATTCGGTACAGCGGGAACCCTAGTGCTGGCTGGCTGTGGCAGGCTACCATTTTTTTCTCTGGTCTTATTGTATTTGCTTATTCATGTAGGATGCTTCTATCAATATCTTTGCATATCTACTGAGAACTAGTCATAGAACTGACATTATTCCTCTGCAGAGGGTTAGGCAAATATAGATCCAAAAATAGTGATTTACATCCTCCACAGCCAAGACAATACGTCAATTTGTTAAATAAAATCTGAACATTACAGAGGTAAACTTTTGGATTATATCGTGATTGGTTCAGAAATATTAACCTATAGTGCTCATAATAATTTTTGCTTTATTGTAGGCACTAGACAATAGGTGATATAAATTGGGAAATATGGCAGAACTAGAAAATGCAAAGAGAAAGGCAATATAAATGGTAAAAAGGATGGAGTGACACTCTTATAAAGAAAGGCTCAATAGGTTAGGACTCTTCTGTTTAGAAAAGAGGCTACTGAGAGGGAATATGATAGAGGTTTATAAAATCATGAGTCGTATGGAAGAAGTTAATTTTCTCTTTGAAACTATACTAAGGCTAGGGAACAGTTGATGAAATTAACCGTAGCAGATTTAAACTAATATTATAAAGTATTTTTTTCTGTCAACATTTAAACCTGCACTATTTGTTGTGGTCAAGGAAGTCATAAAGCTGGGTTTAAAAATGGTTTGGACAAGTTTCTGGAAGATAGGGAAATTAACAATTATTAGGTAGATGTGGCGTTCACTATCCCTTGTTTCTGGGAGTGAACAACAGGGAATGGATCTCCACATCAGGATCTTCTGGGAAGAACTGAATTGGCCTTTGTCAGATACTGCATGATGTTCATGATGGTCCACTGGTCTGACAAAGCATGACACTATTTATGCTCTTATATTCTGCTTACCTTCACTAGAACTTGCACAATTCTGATGTCACATGTAAAGAACTCTACTACACTACCAGAAATTGTATAAGTAAATTATTTTTCAAAGCTATGCTGCAGTTTTGTCAGGTAGGAGTGGAGCAGGGAGTTATGGAACAAGCTATAAAATATAGTGACCTGATGACTGAAAATGTTCCTTTCTTATGTAATGCTGTTTGATAATGGATATTGACTGTGTCACTTTGCTAATGTATCTCACTGTGAATGTTCATTTTGTGAGCTGCTGTGGGCCTCAGTATCAGTGGCATATAAATGAGTAAATAAATAAATGCCTGTTTGAAAATGTAAGTGGAGGAGTAGCTTAGTGGTAAGGGCAATAGGCTGTGAACCAGGGTTAAAAATCCCACCATCACTTCTTGTGACTTTGGGCAAGTCACTTCACCCTCAGATGCAAACTTGGACCTAGATTCATCAAAATGCTATGGTTATTGCGCCAATAATGCATTTGATAAAGAAAAGGGGCATATGTATTTAAATTGTCGGCCTCAGCATTGCATAAGTAAATATCGCACGCGGCACTGAGTTATTGCACATGGCGCTGCGGCTTTGCATGCAGTGTTGCGTTGTCATACAGCATGTTGCGTCATCGCGCAGCGTGTTTTGTTTTTTTTTGCTACAATATAAATACTGGCTTCCTGCACATGCCTCTTTGAGGATGGGTCAGGAGTTTGGTTAGAGGAGGTATGTGCTGTTGGTGGGTTCTAAGAGATTTATAGTGATTACTGATTGTGGTGTCTTGTTTGCTGTTGTCCTCTGTTTCCCTTTACTTTTGTCATCTTTGTCGGAGTGAACGTTTTTGTTTGTTAGTCCAATTTGTCAGTCTGCTTTTTGTGTGGATGTGGCGAGGAGGAGTGGAGGTGGTGAGGAGGATGGATAGGTGTTGAGGAGTGGAGGTACTGAGGAGGTGAGTGTGTGTGTGATGGGTGTGTGTGCTGAGGTTGAAGAGATGTGTGGAGGTGGTGTGCTTGGAGGTTGTGGAGAGGATGGAGCATGAGAGGGCTGGGGAGAAAGGAGAGAAGAGGAGATAGGATAGGAGGGGAGGGGGCGGAGAGGGAGAGATGGGATGCAGGCAGGAGTGGCAGGGGAAAGAGTCGGAGTAGGAGTAGAGAGAGGCAGCATGGAAGGGATAGGAGGGTGCGGGAGGGGGAAGGGTCTAGTCAGGTAAGTTCTGGTGAAGAGTCGGGCAGAGAAAGGTTAGACAGAGAGGGGGCAAGGAAAAGGGAAAGGAGTTGGCAGGGCAGATGCGGGGGGGGGGGGGGGGGGGGGGAGGAAGAGAGTGGTATGGAGAGTGAAGAAAGGGAGGACACCTCTCTGGAAGAGAAAGTGGCACCCCCTTCAGACAGCTAGCTCATCTAAGGGCCATAAAGTTCAGCATGCAGGAGAACGACCTGGTGATTGCAGGGGTCCTGCAAAACTATCCTCAGCTGTTTGGCAACTGGGTGGCCATGACGTCTAAGGCAGAGAAGGGGCAGACATGGCACAATCTGGCGCAATCCATCAGCAGGCAGGGCGGCGTGGAAAGAAGTGGGAAGCAGGTTGCCCACCGATACAGGGACATTAAGGCCCAGCTGAAGGCCAAGGTGGTGGCGAGAGTCAAGTACCAACTTGGCTGGAAGAGGAGTGCCCTGTCCAATCCAGCTGACTCAGATGGAGGAGTGACTGATGGAGAGGCTGGGACCAGATGTGTTGGAGGGCATGGCTGAGCAGCTGGACACGATGCGAGCTGCAGCAGGTAAGTTCACCTCACCCATAAATGGGCAGGCTGCAAGGGGGGGGGGCACACATCATTTGGCATAAAATGATCACTATGCAGAAAAGCTAAGTGGACCTCTGATGCCATAAAATAAGGAATACATGCTGGCATATGTATTTACATCTTCTTTTTTGTTTCTTCTCTTTTGTTAACACAGCTCTCGCGCGCCAAGCTCCTGGGCCAGGCATGCCCAGGACCCAACTGGGAAGCTCCCAGGCTGAGCTGGGATGCCCCTGGGAGCATCCACCCACTCACAGTACTCCAGAGGCCCTTACTGATGAATGCGGAAAGTGTAGTGAGGAGGAGTAGCATCCTGTAAAACAGGATTCACAGCCATTGCTGTTGCTATTTATTTATTTATTTTATTTATTTGGAAGCTTTTATATACCGATGAACATTGGGAACATCTCATCGGTTCACAGAAAACAAAAAATTCAGCTAACGAGCTTTACAGAGAACAATGAACAATCCATATAAAGTTGAACATGGCAAGGGGACAATAACATAGAGGCGAATAGAACTGGGGTACATTGAAGACTTAGAACTGAAGAGTATACAATAAGTTTGGGATCAAGCAATGCTTAAATACATAAGATTAAATAAGAAAGAAGGTCATAAGTTAGATTAACTTAGTGTTCAAATATCTAAGTCAGAGTAACATAGGATTAAAAGGGGAGGAAGGCAATTACGAGTAAGCTTGTGTGACAGGGAAGTTGACCTCAACAAGCTGACCTCAACAAGCCCACTTCAGGTATCCCTCAATCTGTTCACATTAATGGAGGAAGGCAACCTTGACCTGCACCCTTCAGAGCCGCATGTACCATAAGCTAGCACCCCATGGCAGCATGTGGATCCATCATCCCCAGGACCAGAAACATTTGTAGCTTTCACTGTAAACCTAATACAATGGGTACTTGCTAAGTCTTGCTACGCTCTGTCAGCTGCTGCGTCACAAGTAGGGATCAGTAGCAAGGGACTACCATCTGCTCTACAATGTCCACAGACAACCACCAGACGGCCTAGAGGGATACTGCTGGAGCTGGGGGCAAGGCTCAGAACCACAGTGGCTCCCACCCAGGTACTTCCATGGCTTGGAGGTCTGTATAATACATGTAAGGTAAGGATGCCTTACAGGTAGCATACAGATCCCAAAGGCAGGCCACTACAGGAATGGTAGTATCTGGAAGTCTGCCTGGAAAATTGGGCATCCAAATGGCAGATGAAATTTAATGTGGATAAGTGCAAGGTGATGCATATAAGGAAAAATAACCCATGCTATAATTACACAATGTTGGGTTCCATATTAGGTGCTACAACCCAAGAAAGAGATCTAGGTGTCATAGTGGATAACACATTGAAATCGTCAGTACAGTGTGCTGCGGCAGTCAAAAAAGCAAACAGAATGTTGGGAATTATTAGAAAGGGAATGATGAATAAAACGGAAAATGTCATAATGCTTCTGTATCGTTCCATGGTGAGACTGCACCTTGAATACTGTGTACAATTCTGGTCGCTGCATCTCAAAAAAGATATAATTGCGATGGAGAAGGTACAGAGAAGGGCTACCAAAATGATAAGGGGAATGGAACAACTCCCCTATGAGGAAAGACTAAAGAGGTTAGGACTTTTCAGCTTGGAGAAGAGACGGCTGAGGGGGGATATGATAGAGGTGTTTAAAACCATGAGAGGTCTAGAATGGGTAGATGTGAATCGGTTATTTACTCTTTTGGATAGTAGAAAGACTAGGGGGCACTCCATGAAGTTAGCATGGGGCACATTTAAAAAAAATCGGAGAAAGTTCTTTTTTACTCAACGCACAATTAAACTCTGGAATTTGTTGCCAGAGGATGTGGTTAGTGCAGTTAGTATAGCTGTGTTTAAAAAAGGATTGGATAAGTTCTTGGAGGAGAAGTCCATTACCTGCTATTAAGTTCACTTAGAGAATAGCCACTGCCATTAGCAATGGTAACATGGAATAGACTTAGCTTTTGGGTACTTGCCAGGTTCTTATGGCCTGGATTGGCCACTGTTGGAAACAGGATGCTGGGCTTGATGGACCCTTGGTCTGACCCAGTATGGCATTTTCTTATGTTCTTATGTTCTTATGGTAAGCAGCACCAGCAGGATCCCTCTATATCCTGAGCTATGCACCTGTGCAGATCGTGTACCACACACTACTCACTCACTCACTCCTCCTCCTTACTTGACACACAGTAGCTGACACATTATTCCAAGAGTCACCAACTACACAGCGTACTGGAAGTCAACGTTTGGTTACTGTAGAAATAAAGCTTGTACAGTGTTTCGGAAATGGTGTCCCTTCCCTTTGTAGACAGATATAGGCACAGCATATCAACTTTTGCATACATAAGGTACTGTCCTTCATATGGATGAAAGACGCTAGACCTATTGTTCCACTGTGTACACAGCACAGACTGAGTGTTAAAAAAATGAGGGCTGGAGGACGGTAAGCGGGTCCTCAGGGCCATACAACTTCCTTGCCCGAGCCCCGGTTAGAAAGAAGAAGAGGGAGGGGGGGGGGGGGGCGGATCCAAGATGGCGATCTTGGGAGACGAGGGTATGTGAATCTCTGGTTAGCATTGCGATTTTTTGGTACCTTTTCCTATTGTTGGCCTTGGAAGATGCCACATACCAAGCGTAAAGACAGTGTAAGAGAGGGTGCCTTGACCCCAGTAAAACCCGTGCTAATTCAAACAACGCTGATGGGCTTCCAATCACAGACGGAGGTTACAGCCCGGGAGAATCCCGCTGAGCAAAGGGACGGAGAGCAAGTGCCATTGGTCCAGGGAGATACTACTCTAAGTCCCGGGGCTCCTACAACTCCTACTCCACCAAGTTATGCTGAGATAGCTGCAGACCCAGACTTACAGCGAGGATAGATGGCGTCGTTTGAAGTAAGCCCTATCGGGGAGGGAGCAGCTGGAACAGCAATGGCGTTAGAGAGGGCGGGAGGCCCCTTCATCTCCTCCCCACAAGTAGAAAGAGGTTTCGGCAAATGAGTCGGTTCTGGCGAGATTGAAGCCAGAACAGTTGTGAAGAAAGCCCAGTCCCAAAGGAACCAAGATACTCAAGGTATATCTCTTTCTCATGCATTAACTTTGTTACCTTTTGAGCCAAGTGAAAAACCAAAGGTTGTTACTATGGATTTAATATGGCAGGCGATAAGGTCGATGCAAAATGCTATAGTAAATTTGTCTACAAATATAAAGAAATGCAAACTGCTCTATATAATCTAACACCAGAAATAAATCAACATACTGTGAATTAGAGTAAAGTGGAAGAAGAAATAAAACAGATAAAAAGTATGCAGTCTTCAATAATTAAAGGAGAAACTATACTTGAGTATAGAAAATTCCATACGATATAATAACTTAAGGATATTAAACTTTCCCAAGTGCAAAATTATCTCTCCAAAGGAACAGTTAAAAAACTACTTTCAAGAAATATTGTTATTAACGCCTTCAATACCAGTGGTATTGAAGGCATATTTTTTATTGAGGAAAAATGAACAACAAAATGAAAATTTACAAGAAGATGGAACCTCATTGAATGTCACAGAATTGATAGACACATCTTATAGCTCCCAAGTTGAAATGCAAGGAACTTTATTGGTGAAATTTAAATTTTCAGAAGACAGAAATAAGGTATTAAAGTTATTTTTAAGTAAAAGCTCTTCTTTATATTTGGGGCAAAAACTATGGGTTTATCCTGATGTCTCTAAGGAGACTCAGTTAAGATGTAAGAAATTTCTAGTGTTGGCTAACCAGGCTAGAATTTTGGAATACAGTTAAATATTAGATTTCCTTGCAAATGTATAATGAAAATTGATGGAACAAGATTTATTTATTATGAACCTGAACAGTTAGAGAAATACTTAGAGATTCGTCGGAACCTTGGAACTGAGCTAGTTACATCTTCTTCTTAGTTGTAAGGAAAAGGAAGTGTACTCCATAATCTCCCAATTGTTTGAATTTGAATTATTTGGTATATTTTGCTCTAAAGAAGGATCCTCTCCCATATTGTTTTGTAACAGGGAGATACAGATATTTATAATTTGTAATGTTGTTATGGTTATAATATTTGTTCCCTTTTAGGGATAATATATGTTCCCTTTTAGGGACAATATATGTAATGATGTGATATGTACTCCTGATTTTTGATTATTTCTATTTGAATTGTATTCAAGTTTGAAATTTGCAAAATTAAAAATTAAAAAAAATAAAATAAAATGAGGGCTGGTGTGGCAACCTCTACATCACCTGTGCATGATACGAGCAATGGAGAGGTGGCAAACGAGAAAACTGAGAGCAAAACAGGACTATGTAATAGGAATGCCATAACACCTGTGGCATATGGTGAGCAAAGCAACAACCACACCCCCACAGACACACAAACCCATGCATCAGGTTTCTCAGTACATGCAGAGTGTAAAATAGGATGATGCAATGTACTCATCTGAATCAGCCCTAAAGAAATAGCATTACCTGCTCCTTTACACTGCCTGTTCAATGCATCACATCATTCAGACATTCACTGGCCAGTTTCTTAACCAGCACTACCTCCCTCCATTAATTTGCAAGCCCCTGGGCCAGTGCTAGGTGTGGGTAGGCAGCACCACCCCATAATAACTGCACTATTTGACCTACTCCGATTAGTTGTTGCTAAAACATCAGTGTGGGGGGGAGGTCAAGCTGAGAACATCAGGCAAATGTTAAGTCTAATATTCAAGTTGTACAACATATTTGATGTTTCACCATGCCCACCTGCACAACTCTGCCCCTGTGTGAAGACTACAGATAAACTGAGAGTATACTTGGGGAGAATGACCATTCCTACAGTTGTCCATATGTTGGCCTGTGAGAGGCACACTTCTCCAGAAGGCAATCAATCAGTGCTGTGTCAAAGCTGTCTGTGCTCACTTTAGGAAACATACTGCCTAAGGGGTATTGGATTGCAGGGCCAAGAGAGCAGCCTCCAAATCCACACCACCCACACACAACCATTGAGCAAACCACACGCAGCAATCAGTCACCGAGTTACACACTCACTTATGTTAGCAGTATGGACTGCATGCCCCTACAGATGGAAGGCCCATATTCCTGCAATGTTTGTCATTAAACAACACAGGGGTGTGCATAACTGCTAATGAAGCTGTGCAAGTCCTTCCTATCCATACATTATCTATAGCTGCCCTCAGGAAAAGCTTCAGTCAGAGGCATATATCACCCCTACTTAGTGTGATGTTCTGACATGGTGGCACAAAATGGGTGTCTGTCAAGCTAGCAACACAAAGCCCATCACCTATCATGGCAAGCACATGAGATGTGTGGGAGCATTAGGCCTATAATTTCTGCACTGTGTGGCGTTTACTATGGAGGCAGCATGTAGGCTCATAACCGGTTCAGCTCAGCAGACTTGGACAACCCAGAATGTAATACACAGAAGACTACATGGACTGTGTAGGAACATACCTGGCCTGATCAGAACTAACATCAGAAGTCTGTGACACCACTTACTGCTGAGGCTACAGCATTTTACCTGTTCAGCATTCCACAGACGTCATCACACGCCTGCGCATCACCAACAGCATGCAACCATGAAAGCATGGAAATCTGTGCAGTGATTTTGGTAACACAACTGTATCCAAACTATTTGGGACAGGAATGCTCTGCCTATGTGCTTTAACATGGCTCGCAGATCACAGCTGCAGCATAACACATAGTAGGTATAGATTAAGGGTGAAGAATGTGGCTATGTTCAGGGTACGTGTATATGGGCCTACTGCGCCACCACATAACTATCGGTGATACATAACACAGTATGACCAGGCAGCAACCTGACATCTTCCAATCAGAGTTAGGCTATGTCTGACAGGACATTTAAAGGCAGGAGGTTCACACACTGAATTTTCTGTGGCAACAACAAAAGAAACGCATGAAGGATAGCATTGTGTCTTACAGATGTGAGTGGCAAACCACAGCATCCAGTAAGACTGTATAAGGTAGCCTGTATCTTTGCTGAGTCTTAAAGGGTGATTACCGTGCCCAAAATGGCTTTCATATTGTTGTTGGCCACTATATGTGCAGGCTAGCTGTAATACCTGTTCTGTGCACTTTATACCATGCAGAAATGTTTCATCAAAAGCTGATTTACTGATCGATTTTAAAAGTCCTCCGCGCGCCAAAGCCAGGAGATATGCGCTTGACTCGGCCTGGCACATGCCACATGAATTTTAAAACCCACACGGATATGCACATAAAATTTTCTCACCAAAAAGGGTGGGGTATGGGCATGGTCTGTACATGGCATAGGCAGGGCCCAAAAAACAGAGAGGAAGTCGGTCTAGGAAAGCCGTGAGGAACAAAACAAAGAGTAGCCGAAGGTCCTTCGAAAATGCTTTATTGATTGCCCGACTCTAGGCCTGAGTTTCGCCCATTAGAGGGCTGCTTCAGGGGCTGAACAGGCTTAAAAATGGCATATTCTTAAGTTGACTCAAACAGTTGGATTGCATCACAGGCTTATCTTACAAGTTTATTCTGTGCACTGATGCAAACAAATGTTGTGTATCCATCGCAAAAGAATCCCTTTTGATTCTTGTGCGATTTCAGATGCATATTGAATTTTAAACTGCTCTTAATTACAATCGAGTGCGTTTCCCGATTGATGGATGGATACACAACATTTGTTTGCATCAATGCACAGAATAAACTTGTAAGATAAGCCTGTGATGCAATCCAACTGTTTGAGTCAACTTAAGAATATGCCATTTTTAAGCCTGTTCAGCCCCTGAAGCAGCCCTCTAATGGGCGAAACTCAGGCCTAGAGTCGGGCAATCAATAAAGCATTTTCGAAGGACCTTCGGCTACTCTGTTTTGTTCCTCATGGCATAGGCAGGACATGGGCGGTCTAGGTCTACACCAGGAAGTTAGCACATAAGTAGTTATGCGCACAAGTGCGCACCAGGGACCCTTACCGTGTAATTTTACTTCTGCTATGGATGGCGTGTAAGTCGTGTTACAAAAAAAACCGAGGTAAAAGGGAAGCAAGTTAGCTAAGGGGTTTAGGAAGAACTGGGGAAAAGGCCTATTGTGTCACCGCGCGTACCTACTAACATTCCCCCCATTTACACGCTCGAGACTGCATTTGCATGCACATGTGCGCATCAATATAAAATTGTGTGCACATGTATGCGCAGATTTTTTAAAATGTGCGCATATACACGCGTTTGTTATAAAACTGATGCATTAGTTTTAAAAATGGGAAAAGTATGTATGTAAGTCCAAATCTTGCCTCAACTCTGGCCCCCAAAATGCCTGCACTCAGACCAGATAAATTTACAGACATAGAGGACAAACATGCGTATGTTTTCCCATATATCGGGCAGACGATTTTATAACAAGCCATTTCCACTCTGGTAAAGCACTTTTACCTTCAAAATTAACCTCATTGCTTGTATATCACACTGGCTGGCATGCTATTTCTACCGTGTAAAGCTGTACCCGTTAGCTTGCCTGCATGTGACTGCTGATGGATCTCCATGTTTCAACTACTCTATCACATTATACACTTGCTGTTGCTGTAGGTCTCTCTCCTGTATCAGGAGCTGCATTTTCTACTCATCCAGAGTCCAAGCATTTCACCTCTAGAACGTGCTTAGGTTAGATGGATAGGAGGAGGACTCAAACCCTAGTTTCCTGTGCTGCAGTGTGCAGTGCTGTAACCAAGTAATGGTACTGACCAAATTTATGACTTCTAAATGTTTTTCTGTGCACTAAGAAAAGTTGAAAACATTTAAAGGTGAACTTTGAAAGTCATAAATGTGCCAAAACCAGGAGATGGGTGTACATTTAGCACATGTACACCTGATTTTATAAGCCACCTACATACACGCATAAGCACCGATGCACAAATATCTCACAGAAAAAAAGGGGCAGAATGTGGGCGGGGCATGGGCATTCGGTGGGGGGGGGGGGAGGATGGGGGCAAGAGATATGCGCGTATGTAGTTATGTGCCTGGGCGCGTGTCCAGGACCATTTCAGCGCAAAAATTACTTTTGCTATGAATGAGGTGCAAATCTGAATAAAACTATTTCTAGGCATCTATGAAGTGTTTGATGGGTCTGAGTATACTCAGGGGAGTGAAGACTAAAGAATCAGGGGGGAGGGGTCTTGATAACCTAGCTATAGACTGAGCAAACTGGTAGATGAACTGGTGAAACTAGTCATCTCAAAGCTGACATTTCCCTGCTATGCGCATATATATTTAAATTAGGGGCACACATACATGCCCTCAGCCTATTTTATAACAAGTGCGCGTACCAGCATGAGGATATAAAATTGAAGCGCATCTGGCTGCACATCCAAACATACACATCCATTTTAAAGTTACCATCCCTTTCTGGATTTTTTGAATTTATTTTGAAGATGCGCCCATGGCATTTTCACCCATATAAAATTCCAACAAAAAAACAAAACTTCACAACACAATGCTTAAGAGAACCTTATATATGATTATTCCCGGATGTTAAAAATCGGAGGAAACAAGACCTTAGCGCCTCATGCTTGTTCTGCATAGAACATTCAGCATGTAAGAGGTAACTTACAATCATGGGTCTTTAAAAAACCTCCAACCTCCAAGATACCCACTGAATCGCCATTAGTGGTTTTGGACCGCAGCAGAAAACAGATTGGATGTTAGATGCCGTGGTTCAGAAGTAAACTGCCTTGATGCAGCCTCACGGCGAAACATCAGCTGAGAACAATGAATGGATTCAGTATACATCCGGCACAGCTATAGCATTCCTGAATGCACCAGTCAGAGAAGTTTAAAGTATTATCGTGTCCGGAAGATTTTCTGAAATTGAGTTTTGAAAGAAATATCATCTTTAACTTTGAGCAACAGTGTTTTCAAACATAGAATATTATGCATAATTGCAATTCAACGTACGAGTTTTAAAGAAAATATTTAAAAAAATGGACTAAAAAAATATTTGGTTAAATAAAAGTCTTGGAGGTTGGAGGTTTTTTAAAGACCCATGATTGTAAGTTACCTCTTACATGCTGAATGTTCTATGCAGAACAAGCATGAGGTGCTGAGGTCTTTTTTCCTCTGATTCTTAACATCCGGGAATAATCATATATAAGGTTCTCTTAAGCATTGTGTTGTGAAGTTTTGTTTTTTTGTTGGATTTTTCAGCTACTTCAAAGTTTCTGTTTCAGTGGGTTAGCCACCGATGGAGGAAGCAACGGGGCTGGAGGGATTTCTAGGCTCCGCCAGCTGAAGAGTGCTCTGGCAGCACTCCCTCTGGTTATCCCACACTAATCTCCTACACCCCTATCCACTCCCTCCCTCCCACCCCACTACAACACCTACGCCCTACCCTCCCAGTCTCTCCAGAACAACTGCAAAGCACACATCTGAGGCTTCTGCAGAACACAGTGAAGGTCAGGGAGTCATAAAATATTCTCTTTTAAATATCTAGGCAATTCTACTTGTCTTTCTATTACTTTTTGTACTGGCAATTTGTACACTGCTGGGGCTGTGGAGCCACAACCATTTCTTTGCAGCTAGGCAGGGTGTTTTCTGCAGCATCTCTAGTCCTGGCTGGCTTAAGAAGACAAAGCTGAGTTCTGGAATCAAGTTAAATCTCCTTCAGGACACTGCCCAGCAGTGCCACTTAGCCAGTGGGCTGACCCCTGGAAGAAATCCTACTGACAAATGGCTTAGAGATAGATTTAAAAGCCTACACATGCCAAATCAGGGAGATATGCACGTTTTTTCGGGCCGGCGCACATATTTTAAGAAGCGTATCTCCCGGTACACGTACAAAAGAAAAGGTTCAAAAAAGGGGCGGAGTGTGGTCTGGGCAGGGCATGGGTGTTTCCCTACCTCGTAACTACTTCTGCTATAGATGGCATGTAATTTATAAAACAAATATAACTAGGCTAGTCAGTGGGGTTTTAAGGGTTAGGGTAGGTAGGGTAAAAGAGAGGTTAGTTAGCCTTATTCTATACCTGGGCAAAGTGGGAACGAAGTGGTTTAACTGGTAATTGCTTTGGCATGCGTGCTTATTAAAATCCCCCCACTTACGCAGTAGATATGCGCATCCATATAAAATGGTGCACACGTTTACGCGCGTCCAATCGGTTGTATAAGAAGCGCGCATATACGCACACATGTTATATAATTGGCTGCATCCATTGCTGTGAGCCGGGATATGTGCATTCATGTACGCCTGCGCGGCTGTTTTAAAGTTACTGTCATAATGTGCATTAAATATACATAGACAAATATAAGTGAACAAAAAATCACCACCATCACCTTTGAAAGTGTACTTTATGCTTTTGTTTTTGGTACTGCCAGGAGTGGGCCTATCACTAAAGAAAAATACAGTTCCAAGAATAACAAATTCAAGGTTAGTATAGGATGAAGAAGAGGGTAAGACAATATATAAACAGTAATAATTAAGTTTCAAAGCTTACTCTGTGCTCCTTGATCCATCGTTCCATGTCATTCTCTGTCAAGTAATAGGCTTTAATGTAGGTCTCCACAAATTCCTTATCAGGAATGGGTCTAATGTCTGTCAGCTTTTCCAGTTTCAATAAAAACTGCTGGAAATCTAACTGCATCAAAGCACGTCCCTCATTGCTGCACTTCTTCACATTAGCGTAACTAGGATGAGTCAAAAAGAGTTAACTCGCTGACATTTAGGCTGTCAAAAATCGGTTTAAGAAGACTCTTTAAGGAAGAAAAACAAATTATGTATTTATTTTAAACTGAAATATTTATTTTACACCACATATAATTCAATTTAACATAGATTCAATTCAGATTAGGATCTGTGTAAAGTGCAGATTTGTTGGAAGGGTCAATTAAAACTTATGATAATGTGAAATAACATTACACTTCAATGGATTTCTATTAAATATTGAATGATAAGAGCTGCATTTTCATTAGAGATTTACATGCATAAAATCTGGTTTTCTCCACATAAATGGGCTTTTGAAAAATGCCCTGGGGAGGCTAAGAGGAGGCATTCCAGGAGGCGATGTTGGGGCAGAGAAACCAATTTAACACATTCTCTCCATTTTCGAAAGTATGCCCATAAATTGACACCTACACTTTCCAGCTGCTAACAAACAGATGTAAACGTATAAGTGTATATTGCCTGGGTTCTCATACCCCTGCTGATTGCATGATTGTGCACATAAGTCCGCTTTGGAAATATTCTGGCTAAAATCTACAAACAGACTTGCCTGACACTGGCTGTTATAACATTTCTTTCCCTATGGGTAACAAGAAACAACAGATTCTGTAACTACACTTCAACTCTGATTCTAACCTTTATCAAGTTCTTTGCAGCTTCAAATCAGTTTAATTTTAAACAATTAATTACATTTAAAACAGTGATTCATCTTTGCCAAAAAGTCAGCTCTGAAAAAGTCTGCTAGGAGTGGATGGAATTACTAAGTGGCACTGACATACAGCCCAAGGGAAATAATCTGATAATATACCAGCATGACAAACTTATTTTTAAATACAAAGAGAGATTTGTAGCTGTATTGTATATGTTTTTCATACGTCTCCACAGAGCCCTTCATCAGATACACATCACAGGTCTGCTATAAATTATATAAGTTGGATACACTTTCAAAAGAGAGCAAGGGCTCTCTCATTTGGGAAATCATGTTGCAGAAAGGCTACTGGAGGAGCAGGGCAATGTTAACAAATTTGTAAATAGAAGAGAAATGGATTATAGTCCATTTTCTGATAGTAGAAGAGACAGAAAATGGACCATAATTCATCTTCCAGGAAAACAATATTCTCAAAAACGTGATCACGCAACTAGAAGTGTTTTATAAAAATTTACATAACTGCTATAGACCCTCAACAGGGAATTTTCAAAAATTGCAGATGGTTGTAAGAAAGCTATTATGCAGAATTTAAGAAGAACTGAGCCTTATACTCCCTTCACTCACTGATAACTAATGAAATAAGCATGTTAATTAACAGTGTATTTATTACAGTTCTAGGAAGATCACAAATTTGTTCTTTTTCATATCATTTGAGAAAATCAGCTTGTAATCACTGTTGCCTGTTAATCATTCAGTTATGTTTACAGTCACCAAAATATACAGATTAACCCAATTCTTAGATCAAATAAAGGCAAATATATTACCAGTGCTAGTTTCCTTTTCTATTTCTGCCACTGTTGGCTTTCTGATCAAGGCTACTGGCCAACACTGGCAGACAAGGAAGCAGTTTAATCATGGGCTACAAAGAGAAAACAATGGCAATTGGACAAAGAAAGGGGTAGACAATTTTCAAAGTCATTTATGTGGGGAAAACAGAGTTGCTTACCTGTAACAGATGTTCTCCGAGGACAGCAGGAAGTTAGTCCTCACACACGGGTGACATCATCAGATGGAGCCCCAATGCGGAAAACAAGTCAAAGTTTCTAGTATGCATATACCTTGTGTCCACGCAGAGTTCCTCTCTAATCTTGTAACATAAGTTTATAATTAAAACAAAAAATAGGAGAAAACTCTCTCCATGGGGTGGCAAGTGGGTTTCGTGAGGACTAACATCCTGCTATCCTTGGAGAACACCTGTTACAGGCAAGCAACTCTGCTTTCTCTGAGGACAAGGAAGATAGTAGTCGTCACACGGGGTGAATCTCTTGCTACAGGCTGCTCCCCAGCACAAAAGGAGACCAACAGTCACCCAACCATGTGCCAACAGGCACAACAAAAACAGTGCTTTTGGTAACAGAAGGGGGAGACAGCTTGAACCCAAACTACGGGCCCTAGGCAGGGAGAGTTGGGTTCTACACCTCAAACAGTTTCCGAAAGACGGACTGGCTGAACCTACAGTTGTGTCAGCCATCCCTATCCAGACAATAGTGAGATATGAATGTGTGGAAAGAACTTCACATCGCAGCCTTGCAGATCTTCTCCATGGGAAGTACTCACAAATAGGCTACTGACACTGCCATTACTCTTGACAGAATGAGCCTTGACATGACCCCCCCAAGATACAGTCCTACCTGGGCATAACAGAAGGAGATGCAATATGCTAGCCAATTGGATAGCATCTGTTTGGCAAAGGCAACGTCCAACCTATTCCGATCAAAAGAAATAAAAAGTTGGGTGGACTGTCTATGGGCTTCTGTCTGCTCCATATAGAAGGCTAAGGCTCGCTTGCAGTCCAAACTGTGCAGTGGTCGTTCACCTTGGTGCGAATGGGGCTTGGGAAAGAATGTTGGAGTGGACTGGTTAAGATGGAAGTCTGTTACCACCTTAGGCAGGAAAGCGAAGTTGCTTACCTGTAACAGGTGTTCTCCTAAGACAGCAAGATGTTAGTTCTCACATGTGGGTGACATCATCTGATAGAGCCTGACATGGAAAACCTTTGTCAAAGTTACTAAAAGCTTTGACCAGCATACTGAGCTTGCCCAGCAGGCCGTTATCCGCACGTCCACGTGAGATCCCTCTTCAGTCTTGTAACATAGATGAAAATACGAGCAAAAAAATAAAACAACAAATCGTAAGGAGAACCCAACTCCATGGGGAAGCAGGTGGGATTCCTGAGGACTAACATCCTGCTGTCCTAGGAGAACACCTGTTACAGATAAGCATAAGAACATGTCAAACTGGGTCAGACCAAGGGTCCATCAAGCCGAGCATCCTGTTTCCAACAGTGGCCAATCCAGGCCATAACAACCTGGCAAGTACCCAAAAACTAAGTCTATTACATGTTACCGTTGCCAGTAATAGCAGTGGTTATTATCTAAGTCAACTTAATTAATAGCAGGTAATAGCAGAACTTATCCAATCCTTTTTTAAACACAGCTATACTAACTGCACTAACCACATCTTCTGGCAACACATTCCAGAGTTTAATTGTGTGTTGAGTGAAAAAGAACTTTCTCTGATTAGTTTTAAATGTGCCACGTGCTAACTTCATGGAGTGCCCCCTAGTCTTTCTATTATCCAAAAGAGTAAAAAACTGATTCACATCTACCCGTTCTAGACCTCTCATGATTTTAAACACCTCTATCATATCCCCCCTCAGCCGCGTCTTCTCGAAGCTGAGAAGTCCTAACCTCTTTAGTCTTTCTTCATAGGGGAGCTGTTCCATTCCCTTTATCATTTTGGTCGCCCTTCTCTGTACCTTCTCCATCGCAATTATATCTTTTTTGAGATGCGGCGACCAGAATTGTACACAGTACTCAAGGTGCGGTCTCACCATGGAGCGATACAGAGGCATTATGACATTTTCCGTTTTATTCACCATTCCCTTTCTACTAATTCTCAACATTCTGTTTGCTTTTTTGACTGCAGCAGCACACTGAACCGATGATTTCAATGTGTTATACACTATGATGCCTAGATCTCTTTCTTGGGTAGTAGCACCTAATATGGAATCTAACATTGTGTAACTATAGCATGTGTTATTTTTCCCTATATGCATCACCTTGCACTTGTCCACATTAAATTTAATCTGCCATTTGGATGCCCAATTTTCCAGTCTCACAAGGTCTTCGTGCAATTTATCACAATCTGTTTGTGATTTAACTACTCTGAACAATTTTGTATCATCTGCAAATTTGATTACCTCACTTGTCGTATTTCTTTCCAGATCATTTATAAATATATTGAAAAGTAAGGGTCCCAATACAGATCCCTGAAGCACTCCACTGCCCACACCCTTCCACTGAGAAAATTGTCCATTTAATCCTACTCTCTGTTTCCTGACTTTTAGCCAGTTTGTAATCCACGAAAGGACATCGCCACCTATCCCATGACTTTTTATTTTTCCTAGAAGCCTCTCATGAGGAACTTTGTCAAATGCCTTCTGAAAATCCAAGTACACTACATCTACAGGTTCACCTTTATCCACATGTTTATTAACTCTTTCAAAAAAGTGAAACAGATTTGTGAGGCAAGACTTGCCTTGGGTAAAACCATGCTGATTTTGTTCCATTAAACCATGTCTTTCTATATGTTCTGTGATTTTGATGTTTAGAACACTTTCCACTATTTTTCCTGGCACTGAAGTCAGGCTACTGGTCTGTAGTTTCCCGGATCCCTTTTTAAATATAGGGGTTACATTAGCTATCCTCCAGTCTTCAGGTACAATGGATGGATTTTAATGACAGGTTACAAATTTTTACTAATAGGTCTGAAATTTCATTTTTTAGTTCCTTCAGAACTCTGGGGTGTATACCATCTGGTCCAGGTGATTTACTACTCTTAAGTTTGTCAATCAGGTCTCCACATCTTCTAGATTCACCGTGATTTGGTTCAGTCCATCTGAATCATTACCCATGAAAACCTTCTCCAGTATGGGTACCTCCCCAACATCCTTTTCAGTAAACATCGAAGAAAAGAAATCATTTAATCTTTCCACGATGGCCTTATCTTCTCTAAGTGCCCCTTTAACCCGATCATCTAACAGTCCAACTGACTCCCTCACGGGCTTTCTGCTTCGGATATATTTAAAAAAGTTTTTACTGTGAGTTTTTGCCTCTACAGCCAACTTCTTTTCAAATTCTCTCTTAGCTTGTCTTATCAATGTCTTACATTTAACTTGCCAATGTTTATGCATTATCCTATTTTCTTCTGTTGGATCCTTCTTCCAATTTTTGAATGAAGATCTTTTGGCTAAAATAGCTTCTTTCACCTCCCCTTTTAACCATGCCGGTAATCGTTTTGCCTTCTTTCCACCTTTCTTAATGTGTGGAATACATCTGGATTGTGCTTCTAGGATGGTATTTTTTAACAATGACCACGCCTCTTGCACACTTTTTACTTTTGTAGCTGCTCCTTTCAGTTTTTTCTATTTTTCTCATTTTATCAAAGTTTCTCTTTTGAAAGTTTAGCACGAGAGCCGTGGATTTGCTTACTGTATCCCTTCCAGTCATTAAATCAAATTTGATCATATTATGATCACTATTGCCAAGCGGCCCCACTACCATTACCTCTCTCACCAATTCCTGTTCTCCACTGAGAATTAGATCTAAAATTGCTCTCTCTCTCATTGGTTCCTGAACCAATTGCTCCAATAAAGCTATCATTTATTCCATCCAGGAACTTCATCTCTCTAGCATATCCCGATGATACATTTACCCAGTCAATATTGGGGTAATTGAAGTCTAACACAAGGTAAAGGAGTCGGTGGAAAACCACAATAATAATCTAATGACAATAATTTGTGGAAATCGAAATATTTATAATTAGTAGCCTAAGAAGGTGTCAGCAAGCCTGACGTTATATGTCTTTATGATAGACACTAACCGGTCTACTCAATCATTCACCTTCATCATTTTTTAATTCTGCAAAAATTATTTTTATAGAAGTTTTTTTCTTTTTAATTTAAAAATCCTCCATCCATGAATTTCAAGATGAAGTAGACTCTTATCAAGCAAAACATTCTTATCGCCCTACACAGGCCGGTGTTTCCCTAACTCAGCTTCATCAGGGGCATTTTCAAAGATTGTTTTAGCAAGAGTCAGTTATCATTCAAACAGGGACGAACGTCTCGACCATCTTGTCAACAGTGAAATAAACAGCTACGAGTTCCTGCTATATATATTATTTATTTATTCATTTTTATTTAATGTGTTTTGTATACCGTCATTCGGTTTCGCCATCAGAACGGTTTACAGAGACATGCAATAAATTTCAACATTATCATCACATAGCCTTATCATGTGGTGTAGGTTAATAGCATCTGCTAGATTCTTGCGCATCAAGTTATTACATACTGCAAGTTGTTACTACAAGTTGTTACATTACTGCAGAGTGTTATATACTGTATAGTGACACATACTGCAAGTTATATCCAACTGTAAAGATATTTCCTACACGCTGTTACATACTGTAAGTTTTTCTTATTGCCAAAGTATTTCCTATGCATTCATATTACTTAGCTGGGGGTGTATCTTTTTTTAAGAGCTATGCTTCAAAGTTGTCTGACCCATTCTTTTTACAAATTTGTTTACTGAAGTTACTAAATAATCCCATTTGTATTTTTTTAAGAAAACCAAAATATTTTCTAAAGAGTATTTAAGATCACGTAAAATATGTTTATTTGATTCTAGAGTGTGACAGGGAAACAGGTAATCCTAGTGATTTATGGGATCTTTAATCCATGTGCTGCTATGCAGAACCAATTTCATAATGTAGCAGGGCTCAATCACATACGTCGTTCTGAGAGTGAGGGCAATATTAAAAAAAAAAACCTGTTAGCATGGTGTTTGTCATATATTGTTTTAAAATGTAAAAATATAATAGAATAGATTTTATTAACAACTTACCCTTCTACAATTGTCCTATTAGCTAGTCGGATGCAGTGCTCCCAAAGAGTATTAGATACTGGCAAGGGTATACGAACTTGTTTGGAAACTTCAGTCAGTCTTTTGTTAAATTGTTCAAATTCCTCGAAAAACACAAATGACATGCATTCTCATGAATACCACAAATGTAATGTCGATCAAACTGTTCACTGTACATTACTGCTGTCTTAGCTACAATTCTCCTATTTAACTAGACTGCGGAAATATATTACAAGCAAATTTATAGGCTACAATATCACATGTAACCAAAAAGGTTACATTCCGTATACTCTTCTATCATGTGCTCTGATTACATATTTTTGAAACAATCAAACATAAGATTTTTCAAGCAGAAATCCTCTCTAAAAGCTGCTAGCAACACTGTTAATGTTGCATGAATCAAGCATTATGGCTCAAATAGGGGATATGAGTTAGTTATTTATCCCCCTTTATGCTTCACATTTTTATACAATTGAGAAGAGGGAGAAGAAATCAATAGTTGATGAACTGAGAGGTTGGCAATTGTGACAGCAGGCTGGAGACTGAAAATAGCAAGCAAGAAAAACTCATATGTGCAAAGTAAGCTGGGTCAATACTTATAAATTATAGTTTTTATTTTAATTTCAAGAGATAAAAATAGTTAAAGCAACCTGAACTCCGTGAACAGTGGTGAACACAATGACAAATAAAAGCACTATGCAAGAGCTACTATATTTGCTTGTCGAAGCATAAAATTAAAAATCTGTATCAGAAAACAAAACAAGTGACATCAAAAACTGCTTAACTCAAAACTTAGATTTGAAATAACATCAGTGAATTCTGAAACACAGAAACATTAATAGTCACTCTACATTCCTAAACAATGATTATTGTAAGCTCGAAAAGCAGGACAGAAGATGGATCACTCTATGCATGCCTTATATCTTTCACCCTTTACTCAAGCACCGCTTGCCACTGTCAGAGACTTGATGCTGGGTTAGATGGAAGGTTTTTGTTTGACTGCTGGAAGCTTTAGTAGGTGACAAGCTGGGTTACTGCCTGAAGCCCCATACTTTAGGGAAGACGTGGGCAAACTATGGCCCACAAGGTCAAACTAGCCCATCATCAATCTTTCTTCCAGCCCGCCTGTCTCTTCTAAAATGTATATTATGTGTGGCCCACGTGACTAATCTCATGCAGGCAGGAAGGTCAAAGGCTACGTCGGTGCTATAAAATGACGTGTTGGTGGGGTTCCCATCCCCCGCCAGCGAGAAGAAGATAGCACACAGTGGAGTGATGTGCTGGTGGGATTCCTGTTACCCGCCAGCAAGACGAGGCCCTGTACAGCGATGGGCCCGAAATTGATCTCCCGGCCAGCACACAGATAGCAGGAAAAAGATGACCTGAAGCCGGCAGGAAGGGTGAGTCACATGGTGGGTTGGACAGGGAAAGGGTATGAGTAAGGACAGGAAACAGGTTGAAGGTGGTGAGTGACAGGAAGAGGAGGGAAGAGAATGAATGGGGTGAGGGAGAGGGTGTGTGACTGAGAAGGCAGGGAAGGGAATGAGTTGGGGAGATCCAGTTACTAAAAGAGAAGACAGTGAGTGGGAAGAGAGAGAGTGACTAAAAGGGAAGAAAGTGAATGAGGGGGGAGTGACTGAGAGGGAAGGGAGTGAGAGAGAAAAAGGGGCGAGTGACAGAGGGAAGGGAGTTAGCGGGAAGGGGGTAACTGACTGCACGGGAAGGGAGTGAACATGAAGGAAGGGTAGGTGACTGGAGAGTGACTGAGTAGGAGAGGTGAGTGGGAAGGAAGGAAGGGTGAGTGACAGAGGGAAAGGAGTGAGGGAAGAAGAGTGAGTGACAGAGGGAAGGGAGTGAGGGGGAAGGATGGATGAGTGATAAGAGGGAAGGGGTAAGAATGAGGGAAAGGAAGGGGATTGCGAGAGTGAGTGACAGAGGGGAAGGAAAGGAGTGAATTGGAGGGAGGGATGAGTGACACAAAGGGGAGGGAATGAGGGGTGAATAACAGAGGGAAGGGAAGAGGGTAAGTGGGTGAGAGTGACAGAGGGGAGGGAAAGGGATTCAGTGGGAGGCTGAGTGTCTGACAGAGGGAAGAGGGTGAATGACTAAACGGTGGGGGAAGGGGAGGGAATAAGTGGAAGAGGGGAGTGAGAAGAGAGGGTAGAAGTGTTTGTTAGTGTATGTGTATATGAGAGAGAGAGAGGAGAAAGTGTGTGTGTTCTCCTACCTCCCCCTTCACTAATCCATTAGAATCTCAGGGTGAATGGAAATCAAAAGTTCATAGGCATGGAGAAGGGGGACATTTTTATTTATTTATTTATTTAAAGGCTTTTATATACCGAAGTTCATGTACTAGTACATACCGCGTCGGTTTACATAGAACCGACATTTTATCCTTATTTCTTTTACATAGAACCTTATTTGTTTTATATAGAATCCTTATTTGTTTAAATAGAACCGACATTTTATCCTTATTTGTTTTAATTATGGGATGTTTGATATGTCTGCTGTTTTGAAATATTTAATTGAGTTTTGGGAAATGTTTAAAGTGTGTATTTTGTCCCTATTAATTATTATATTTCTAGTAAGTATCAGTTTTGAAATATTTTTATTAGTATGGTTTACTTACTATCATGACTGATTTTATATGTCTTGATTTTGTTTATGAGGAATGGTGATACTGCTGTTTTTGCATAATTGCACTGCATATGAGTCTGGCTTGTAGCGGTTTCCAATTTAGGTTTTTCTCAGCACCTTTTTATTTATAGCCTTTTTATTGTGATTTGGTGCGGATCTGTCTATGCTCTGCATTTGTGACCGAGGTGAGGAAGTCTGCGAGTAGGGAAAATGCTTTGTACCTCTTGGGCTGAATGTTTTCCCAATGTTTGGTAGAGGCTGGGATCCATGATTGAAGGGACTCTCTTGGATGCTAAAAATGATGGTCCCTAAGCCTGCTGGATGCTAAAATGCCTGCAACAAGTGCTTAGGGTTTGATTGTTGTGTAGCGGAGCTCCAAGAGGGACCCTCCTCAGCCCTCATTGTGTTTTATAACTTGTAATGTGGCCCTAGCAGAAAAAAGGTTGCTCACCTCTGCTTTAGAGGTCCCAAATTGCCACAATAATTTTTTCTTTTTTTTTGGGGGGGGGGGGGGGGGGGAAGGTGGAGGAAATGAAATTTTTGCAAAGAAGTGATTAGTTTTACTTTTACAAAGTATATAACAAAAACTACAAAGGCAGAGTTAGAACAAATGTAATTCCAGATCTACCCACTACTTTTGATACAAAAACGCAGTGTCATACAAAGTTAATGCTTATATATGAACCTCTGAAGCAGAATTATTTTGGAACACAGCAGTTGTCTTGGGTCACTACAGCTGAATTAATTTAACCTGGACACATTGACTTCTGTCTGAAGATAGCTCCTGTGGATAAGCATTAAGGGGCAGATTTTAATATCTACGCCCAATTTTATAACATGCGCGCGCAGCCGCGCGCATGTTATAAAATCCAGGGTCGGCGCACGCTAGGTGTGCACACTTGTGCACCTTGCGCGCACCGAGCCCTAGGAGAGCCCCGATGGCTTTCCCTGTTCCCTCCCCCCCTAACCTTTGTTTTGCAAGTTGCGCCTGCCTCCGGGCGTAGGTTGCGCGCGCCGGCCGAGTGCCCATTTTATAATCTAGGGCCTGAAGATTCGTTCCAGTCACATCGCTAAGGCCTCCATTGCCGGCTGCTGGGGAAGAAGGATACTGGCACCCAAAACTATCTTTGAAGGCAGATGACTCTTCTCTTTTTGGGCCGGTTTAGCGGCCATCCGGTGCCCTAACTATTGCCCAGGACAAGGAAGGGATGGCGGGCAGGTAGTAGAAGGGTATCTCCCCCAGTCGGCGGTACTAGATCATGTTGAAGCAAACAATTAGGTCAGTGAGGAAGAGTGGGGCCCTGGAGCGAAGCAAGACATATCTTGTCGCTCATGTCACATCACATGACCTCCTTCTCTGATTTGTTTTAAATGAACTACTTGCTAATTTCATGGAGTGCTCCCTAGTCCTTGTATTATCCTATGAGTAAATAACCGATTCCCATTTACCCATTCAAGTCCTTTCATGATTTAATAGGCCTCTATCATATCCCCCCCTTCAACTGTCTCTTCGCCAAGCTGAACAGCCCTAACCTTTTTAGCCGTTTCTCAAAGGGGAGCTGTTCCATCTCCTTTATCATTTTATTCGCCCTACTCTGTACTTTCTCCAGTGCAACTATATCTTTTTTGAGATGCGGCCACCAGAACTGCACACAGTATTCAAGGTGCATTATGACATCCACCATTTTATTTGCCATTCCCTTCCTAATAATTCCTAACATTCTGTTTGCTTTTTGAATGCCACACCACACTGAGCCACCAGTTTAAATGTATTATCCACTATGACGCCTAGATCTCTTTCCTGGTGGTAACGCCTAATGTGGAAGCTAACATCGTGTAACCACAGCAAGGATTATTTTTCCCTATATGCATCACCTTGCACTTGTCCACATTAAATTTCATCTGCCATTTGGATGCCCAATCTTCCAGGCTCATAAGGTCCTCTCTACAATTTATCACAATCCGCTTGAGATTTAACTAATCTGTATAATTTTGTGTCATCCACAAATTTAAGCACCTCACTCGTCGTGCCTCTTTACAGATCATTTATAAATATATTAAAAAGCACCGGTCCTAGTACCGATCCCTGAGGCATTCCACTTTTTACCTTTTCCAGTGTGAAAAAAGACCATTTAATCCTACTCTCTGCTTCCTGTATTTTAACCAATTTGCAATCCACAAAAGTGTATCACCTCCTGTCCCATTACTTTTTAGTTTTCTTAGAAGCTCTCCTGAGGGACTGTTGAATGCCTTCTGAAAATCCAAATACACCACCATCTACTGGTTCACCTTTCTCCACATGTTTATTTACCCCTTCATAAAAATGTAGGAGATTTGTGAAGCACGACTTCCCTTAGGTAAATCCATGCTGGCTGCGCCCATTAAACCATGTCTATCTACATCTTCTGTGATTTCATTCTTTATAACAGTTTCCATGATTTTTCCCAGCACTGAAGTCAGGCCCACCAGTCTATAGTTTCTTGGATCTCTCCTGGAGCCCATTTTAAATATCGGGGTTACACTGGCCACCCTCCAATCTTCAGATACAATAGACGATTTTAATGATAGGCTACAAATTTTTACTAATAGGTCTGAAATTTCATTTTTTACATCTTTCAGAACCCGGTCAAGGTAATGCACTACTCTTCAGTTTGTTAATCTGGCATACTACATCTTCCAGGTTCATCATAATTTGGTTCAGTTCATCTGAATCATCATCCTTGAAAAACGTTTCTGGTATGGGTATATCACCAACATCCTCTTCAGTAAACACTGAAGCAAAGAATTTGTTTAGTCTTTTCGCAATGCCCTTATCTTCCCTAAGTGCTCCTTTAGCCCTTCAATCATCTAACAGTCTAACCGATTCCCTCGTAGGCCAATTTCTTTTCAAATTCTCTCTTAGCCTGTCCTATCAATATCTTATATTTAACTTGACAATGCTTATGTTTTATCCTATTTTCCTCTGATGGATCCTTCTTCCAATTTTTGAATGAAGATCTTTTGCCTAAAATAGCCTCTTTCACCTCACTTTTTAACCATGCTGGCAATCATTTGGCCTTCCTTCCACCTTTACTAATGCATGGAATACATCTGAATTGCGCTTCTAAGATGGTATTTTTAAACAATGTGCACGCCTGTTGCATACACTTTACCTTTGTACCTTTCTTTTTTTTTTTCTAACTATTTTCCTCATTTTGTCAAAGATTCCCTTTTGAAAGTTTAATGCTAGAGCCATGGATTTACTTACTGTTCCCCTTCCTGTCATTAATTCAAATTTGATCATATTATGATCACTATTGCCAAGTGGCCTCACCACTGTTACCTCTCTCATCAGATCCCAGTCTCCACTGAGAATTAGATCTAAAATTGCTCCCTATCTTGTTGGTTCCTGAACCAATTGCTCCATAAAACTTTCATTTATTCCATCCAGGAACTTTATCTCTCTAGCATGTCCTGATGTTACATTTCACCAGTCAATATTGGGGTAATTGAAATCTCCCATTATTATTGCACTGCCAATTTGGTTAGCTTTCCTAATTTCTCTCAGCATTTCACTGTCCATCTTATCATTTTTGGCCAGGTAGACGGTAGTATACCCCTATCGCTTTTCTTCCAACGCACATAAGATTACTCCCCATAAAGATTTGATTATGCATTTAGTCTCTTGCAGGATCTTTTTCTGTTGGACTTTATGCCATCCTGGTCATAAAGCCCACCCTGCCATCAAGTTGCTCCTCTCTATCACTGCAATATAATTTGTACCCTGGTATAGCACTTTCCCATTGATTATCCTCCTTTCAGCATGTCTCTGAGATGCCAATTAAGTCTATGTCATTTACTGTTATATGCACTATCATTAACCCCATATATCTGTATCCAAGTTCCATCTACCTGTTCATTGTAAGACATTAACTTGTCATTGTTTCTGTTTAGAATGTAAACCGAATTGATCAGTAACTCTGTTATTGGAAAGTCGGTATATAAAAGTGCTAAATAAAAAAAAAATAAAAATCTTACTTCTTAGATTTCTGGAACTGGCGTACAGACATTTCAAAGTGTGCTTTTACTTATAATTAACAACCGTTGTGACGGTCCCCACCAAATGACGGTATAGAAAATGTTAAATAAATAAATAAATAAACCTGCTTTTCAGTTGATAGGGATAATTTGGAATCCTTTAGCTCAGGTGATTCTTTACTTATAGGAACATGGACTAATTTTGCTTTTATTGGAATCTCTCTGTTGAGATGCCCTAACTCTCTTGTTTTATTAGTATCCTTCGAAGATACCTTCCTTCAAACCATGCACTACTGAGTGACTATTGGCTTCCACCTTGTTCTAGTTTAAAAGCTGCTCTATCTCCTTTTTAAAGGTTAGCGCCAGCAGCCTGGTTCCACTCTGGTTAAGGTGGAGCACATCCTTTCGGAAAAGACTCTCACTTTTCCAAAAGGTTCCCCAGTTCCTTACAAAACTGAATCCCTCTTCCTTGTACTATTGTCTCATCCATACATTGTGACTCGGGAGATCTCCTGCCTCTGGGGACCTGCACATGGAACAGGAAGCATTTCAGAGAATGCTACCCTGAAGGTTCTGGTTTTCAGCTTTCTTACCTAAGAGCCTAAATTTGGCTTCCAGAACCTTTCCCCCACATTTTCCTATGTTGTTGGTGTCCACATGTACCATGACAGCCGGCTCCTCCTCAGCATTGTCTAAAATCCTATCTAGGTGATGGCGTGAGGTCAGCCACATTCACACTAGGTAGGCATGTTATCAGGCGATCCTCACACCCACCAGCCACCCAACTATCTACATTCCTAATAGGCGATCCATCTTCCTCAAGATATGCCTCTTGACATCCAAGGGCCATAATAAGTGATATTCCTCCACATCTCTTTTCCTGTCCAGAGATGGCAGAGAAATGGACTGATTCAAGTGAAAATACAAGACCACTTTTGGCAAAAAAGAAGGAACAATATATGCAGCTGTATAGCCCCGGAGTCACTCGTAGAAATTGCTCCCGGCAAGACAAAGCCTGCGGTTCGATACTGGACACATAGAACAAATTGCCACAAGAAACACTGTTTTCAAGGTCAGTAACCTCAAGGAAAGGTGATGCATTGGTCAAAAAGTAGAGCCTGCTAAAAAATCCAAAACTAGATTAAGACTCCACTGGTAATCGCAAGAGAGGGTGAAGATGCTTCACTCCTTTCAAGAAGTGGGCCACATCTGGGTGAGCCATCAAGTGTCCACCATTTACCTTACCTCAGAAACAGGCAAGAGCCACCACCTGTACATTTAATGAATTAAGGGCCAACCCTTTACTCAATCCATCCTGCAAAAATTCCAAAATGAGCGAGATCTTAACTGAAAGAGGAAGAACCACTTGATCTTCACACCAAGCCTCAAACGCTCGCCAAACCTGCACATAGTCTAAGGAAGTAGAGAACTTTCCTGCTCGTAGCAACGTGGCAATCATTGCAGTAGAATATCTACGCTTCAGCAACCCAGCCCTCTCAAAGGCTATACCGGATTCAAAATCGAGTTGAATCTTCATGAAGAACAGGTCCTTGCTGTAGCAGATCTCTGTGTGCCAGAAACAGGAGGGGAGAGTCCACCAGGAGCCTTCACAAATCTGCATACTATGGCCTTCAAGCAGCACAAGTTAGAGGGAACACCAGGCTGAGATGCCCGAATATGACAAGCAGCACAGAGGGTAAGGCACTTAGGTTTCTTCACTATAGGCGCCATCAGTCTATCAGTACGCTCTAACAGACTTCTGAAAGTGTATGTCCAGCTGTATTCGTGCTGCAAAAAATAGGTGCCCAAAATTTAGGTTTCCAAAATTTAGGCACTCAACACTGTGCCTCGATGTGCGTCCAAAAACTGAGCTCTCATGAAGCCGCTCAAATTATGTGCATAGATAAGTACATGCATATGAATGACCAGATAGATGCCCTAACCAACTGCATGCCCAACCAGGCGTCCAACTAGGCGAACAAACTGGGCGCACAACTGGATGCACAGCTGGATGCATTAGTATGAACTGACGGAACTGAAGAGGGCAGCCTAACACGCAGGAAAAAACAGGCAAAATGCCAACACGGTATAGCACGTGGTGAACCAGAAAAGCCTGAGAATGGGGCCTAACCAAAACGCTTCTCAACCCGCGGAGCTGTCCACGTCTCCTAAGCTCCCCCGGAAGTGGGAACGAACATCGAATTGGCGCGCTGAGCACGGAGACTGGAGGAAGGAGGAATCCCTACAAAACTCCCCTCCTCAGTTTTGTTTTGTTTTTTTTACCCTTCCCGGCTGAGTACAGAGTCAATCTCCGGCTGTGGAGGTAGAAGGTATATACCTTCACCACCTTGCTCAGCTTCCTGCACCCGCTTGCCTTTCAGCTCTTTTTTTTTTTTTTTTTTTTTTTACAGCTAAGTCCATGCTGGCTGAATACCAGCCACCAGACCAAGGCACACATTGGAGGGAAGGATCAAAAGATATCACCTCAGGAATTCTTGCCTGAGGGAGGGACCATTAGGTATCACCACAGGAGAGCGGGGGGAATAATTTTCCTCCTTTTCTCCTTTTAAATTTTAAGCAATCCCCATTAGGAAGATGCACGTCCACCAACTGCCGGTGAATGAGAATACTGGCAGGCTGATGTCAGTGCAGGGCTACATATACCGTGAAGTTAGCTTTGCACCGTCTCCATCTACTGGTAGAGGTGCATAATCCACTGGATCCACCTGTCTGAATGTTAAGAAATCTGGATTAAAATAAAGTAAGGACCTTGTAGTGCGCACATCGGGAGAGCTGGAAAAGAATGCAGGGGGCTATTTAGATGTGTTGCCAGCAGTGTGAATTGTGCCCACCACCTCTTTTTTTTGGGTGAGAGCCAATGTGGAACAAAAGAGCACCGCTCCCCTCTCTATACCCCTGAACTGCCAGTGATGTCATCAGCCTGAGACTTCCATCTGCTTAAACTAAGGCCCTGTGATGCGCAGCCATTGGTATGCAGCCGAAGTCATGCACCAAAGGGTGCAACCCTAGGCTCTGATGGGAAGGAAAAGAAAGGGCAAAACAATAACATCTTCATCAAATTCTTTAACAACTCTCGGTCCAATGGACGAACATGTCTGACGCTTGATTCAGGCGCATAGTGAGGACTTGAGTTTGGAGAACCCTTCATCTGGGATCTTCTTAAGTCCAGGTGATAACCCACCTTCACCCCAACCACAAGATCAGTTATCTTCTGCACCTGTTTATTTGAATTTGGACATAATGGCACATACATCCACTATACATGTGGCTGAGACACCTGGAGTAGGGAACTTTGAAGGGACTAATAAACCTATCAAGTATAGATAAGTACAAGTAGATTGCTATCAGCCCTTCTTCCATCAGTGATTCCTCCTCCTGTGGTAGTTACAGGAGGGTTAGTTGAACCTGAAAATGTTTCTTTACTGGACGTTTGAAGGTTAGCTGCAAAGTTAGATCATAATTATTCCCAGTCTGTTTCCTAAATTTGCACTTTTCCTTAGAGATGAGATCTAAGATGGAGGAATTTGAGATTAAACTGCATGATTTGGAAGACTCTGTATCAATATTATCACCTCAGGTGGCAACTCTTCAGGCTATATCTGTATCCTATATAAGGATAGTTTATATATCCATAACTACTTAGAATTATTAGAGAATAATCAGTTAGAAAATTTGAGATTTTTGAATTTTCTTGAAACAAGGTTAACGTCAGCACTAGAAATGTTTAAGAAATATATTAATATGAATTTGCATATTTCTGAAGTACCTGTGTTACGAATGATTTACTATCTACCTAAGAAAAAAATAATGAATGAAAGAGAGGGTGGGTTAGATAGATTGGCTTTGGATAGTCTTGGGGTGTCTACTTTTTTAGAGTCTTCTATATATGATATATTGACTAGAGCTACTTTAATTTTGTCTTTCTGCTCTGAAAAAGATAAAGACTGTTTAGTTCTTGGACCCTTAGGCCAAGGTGAGGCTGACACAATCTGCAGGGATGAGCCCTGTACTTCCCCACCATTGGCAGGTGGACCCAGACGAAGCAGAGGCCCAACTGGAGTTTCGCCTTTACCAGCCCACATTCCCCTCAGGTTAAGCCTTTGGGTGCCAGGGCCAGTAGGTCTTAGGTGGGGGCCTCTGCTGATGGTGGTGAGATCCGTTGAGGTCACTTGGTCGGATTAGGCATAAGTGAGGCATATCTAAAGGCAGGCAGCATAGAGTATCTGGTTGTCAGACAGTGGTCAGTGGCAGGCAGTGTTCAAGAGTATCCTGGAGTCAGGCAGTGATCAGTACTGGGTATCCATCTAAAGGAAAAGGAGGGATGGATGGGCAGGACAAGAGAGTAAGGAGAGACCAGGTAGGCAACATAAGACTCAGAGAGGAATGCTGGACCTGAAGGATGAAGAAAATGAGCACTGAAACTGAAGACGAGAGATACTGTGACAACACGCATAACTAGCAAGTAGGAAAAGCTGTTGCTGAAGTGCTAGAGCAGTGACAGGAGAGGCCTTTTATAGGCTGATGAGGTGATGTCATCAGAGAGTGCCTCGAGCCTTTTCCCACCATGGGCCCTTTAAGTAAAGTGTCATTGGGCACACGGTCTAGTAGGAGCGGGGTCAGCTAAGGATGATGGCATCCCACCGAGTGGTTCGTCACCGGCGTCCTGCTGCGTAGAAGTGTGGTGGCCTGCTGTGTAGGTGCCGGGGAGAGTGTTCCGCATCAGAAGCTGGAGGGGCAGGCCCCGCTGGAGCTGTGAGTGCAGCTGTCCATGGGATTAGCCCATGGACCTCCAAACGTAACAAAGACTTGGTCTTCAAGAATATTCTATTGTTGGATTTCCTCTTTTCTGGTCAAAAGTTGGCAACGCAGGCCCGTAGAAAACAATTCCTTTCTTTACGGCAAAAAGTATTAGATAGAGGTGCAACTTTTTTCCTTAAATATCCCTGTAAATGTTTAGTGTCTTATCAAAGTAACCAATTTGTATTCTTTGATCCTGTCCACTTAGATCATTTACTTTTGGATAAGTCCAGGTAAATATAAATTAGGCTGATCTATGAGTAATCCAGTTGGGGGTATAGGTGAGTATTAAAGTTGATTTCCCACCCCCTTAGCCTCTCTGGTAAGTAATCTCTCCTATCAGTTGACTTGTTATGATATATCATTGTTTTCCTTTTCAATGCTTATATAAAATTCATTGGTATTATTCATATATTTTGAATTATTTCATTTGAAGTAAATGAATTCATGAATAAAGATTCAATTGTTAAAAAAAAAAAAAAAAGCTAGGACCTGTATGTCGTCCACACACATGGAACAACTATGTAAATGTAAACCGGAGTGATAATTAACTCTGTTATTTGAACTTCGGTATAGAAAAAGTTATAAATAAATAAATAAATAAATATCCTAGATCTTGGATCAATGTCACCAGCGACACCAGAAATAAACTGAATAGGACCGGAGATAATTCTGATCCCTGTAGCACACCACATGTCATTATTCTGGGTTCTGAATACTTTTGGTCCCAGCTGACTTGAAAGGAACATTCCATTAGAAAAGATTTGAACCATGCTAAAATCTTTCCAGCCAATCCCCATCTCCATAATCCATAATAGTAGCAAATCATGATCTACAATATCAAAAGCTGCACACTCATGTCAATTTTGGCCATGAGTTCATTCGTTCCATTATCCATATTTAATCTTTCTTCTTCCGTTAAGGCCACTAAGGCAGTCTCAGTACTGTACTCTTTGTGAAACTCTGATTGTCTCGGGTGTAGTGCATTAACCGTTATGAAGTCTTCCAAATGTGCAGCAATCACGTTCTCAATAATTTTAATCACAAAAGGTAGATTTGATACAGGATGTTTCATATCTAAGGGATTCTTTTTTTTTTTTTTTTATACAGACCATATCTGGGCTTTCTTAAGGGAGGGCAGCAATTTGGACACTTAATAAATTTATGTTGCCAAGAGGTGACAAAAACTTGGTCAATGCTAATTTCTTGGTTTTAATCAGTTTAGCAGTCATGGAATCCAAGGAAGATATACTATTATTTTTCAAGGATAAAACCTTTTCAAAACCCATCTCCAGCACTGGATTAAAAGAAATCCATATGCTTTCCTCCAGAATCAGCCCCTTATCTGGCTTATTATACTAATCATCTTCCTGCCCCAAATAACAAAAGATGTTCTTATGATGCATCTTCTACATTCTCTCCATACCCAGTACAGATAAGGGTTCTAACAAACTCCAGTCTGATAGTATCAAATTTATTTTGTAAAATAATCAGCAAAACCTCAGCTATTAACCTAGAATCTTCTGGAGCACCATTTCTTTGTATTTCTTCCTCAATGGATATTAAATAACTCAGGTCAATTTTGAAAATGTAGGTAATCCTGCAGGTATTTTCTTATATTAGTGGCTTAGTTATAGGCCCCCCTACGATAGCTGTTAATTAAACAATATGGTAGTTCCCACCAGAGGACAGATAGCTCTCTTAAAAAGAAGATATCAGCATGGTATTTTGATAGGTTTAATTTTCTTTGCTAAATAAGATACTATGAAGAAAGGCATCCATTAAACTTGCATCTAAATGTCATCAAAGAAAAGCTTTATCAACTCGCCAATTTTAAAATGGCTGCTCATCACAAATGAAGTCACATTACTGAAAATCTAACACCTTCTTATTTTTTGGCTACTATTTTCACATAGACTAAGACACCCAAAGAGAATATTATTAGAATTAAACTTAATCATTTTTAAAATGACTATATTGAGATCCAATTTAGATGTTTTTCCTCCCTCTTTTTACACAGCTGCTGGTTTCTTGAAATCTAATTTAAAGTTACCTTTAAAAGGGCATCAATGTACACATTGTGTTGTGACATGATTTCTTTCACATCCCATTTCACATTCGCCATAAGCAGCAGCATCTGCTCATAATCAATGGCTTTAGCTGCTACAATCCAGTACGTTGGTTTACGGAGTTCACTGGCAGTTGACACAGTCTGTAGCAGAAATGGTTAACAAAACTGTTACGACATTTTTTATGACCAAATAACATGATAAAAGTTACTTCAAAGAGAAAGATGTTAGCATTTAAAAATGAAGCACAGTGCAATACTATTATGTTCAAGAATATTCTGCTAAAATAACACACTGGTAGATTTCTGACCTGAGAATAGAACTGCTGGAGGAAAGGTTTCTTGGCTGCTGGCATCACAGCATCAAGATGCATCTGAAGGAATTCAAACTGTTCAGCCAAAAATACCCTAAGAAATAAATAAATACTGCTGTGATATAAATACATTTATTGTATGATATATGAACTGCAACATTTTTTAACATTCTATTATGCTTTTCAACAGCCTGATCAACACAATGGACAAGTTTTGTGCTTATAAAATTGGACAAATAACCCCTTCCCTTTATATTCTTTCCTTTCCTACTATTCACAAAACTTCCAATGTACCTGGTTATTAATCATAAAACTTCACAGAAGATACATGACCATTCTGCACGCGTCTACCCTAGCTCTAAACCATTTGTAGTGATTGAGGTAAGCTTAGATCAGTAATTATTTTTTCTTTGCACTGAAATCTTGCTTAAAACATGCTTGAATGATCTCCAATAAGACAACAATTTTCAAAGGAATCTAGGTGCCTAACAATGGAGTGAGGGACCTCGAGCTCTGGATTTGAAATTTCCCCCAGTCACAATTGCAAATTATAACTGTTTAGTTTCATAACGCAGCTATATTTAGTGGCTGTAAATGTAGGTATTTCTGGGGGCATCTTTTGGTTGGGGGAGCAAAGTATGCGTGAAAACCACTATCATTTATCACCTAGAACCCTAGTCACACAAAGAGCAGGGGCAAAGTAGGCAGGTACTTTGTGCCAGTATAATTTTAAGCCAATTTTCAGAGAAACTATCCGGGTAATTTCTCTTTGAAAATTAGCTAAATATACCTGGGCACAAAAGTACCTGTGTACTTTGCCCCTGTCAACTGAAAAGCAGGTTGTTAGTACAAATAAAAAACACATTTTGAAATGTCAATGCCAGAAGTCTAACAAGTAAGCTGGGGAGAATCAGAGTGCACAGCAGTGAATGATGAAACAGACTTAACTGGCATCTCAGAGACATGGGATAGTGCTGTACCAGGTTATAAATTATATCACAACTAGTGGTACCCGGCCACGCGTTGCAGTGGCAGAGTCAGGTTCTTTACCCTCCCTTCCCCTTCCCCTTGCTCATTTACCTCAGTCACTCATCCTCCTCCCCCTTTGTTCACTCACCCCCCCTTCCCTCCCCTGTCCCCACTTCAACTCTCTCCCCTCAAACTCCCCTCTCCCCTCATTCTTCCTCCCCTGACACTCACCTCCCCCCTCATTCTCCCTCCCCTCACTATCACCTCCCCCCCAGATCAGAAAACCTTTGTCTTTCTATTTCTCTGGGAACCCCCCACCCCAACCCTTTAAATCAAATAATAACCCCCCACCCTCCTGCCCCCTCCCAAGACCTGGGACATTTAAATTGTTGGTGCTACATGTGGTCTGTCCCTGGGCATCTGTGCGCGTTATGTAGCCAAATAGGGGAGTGCCTAACCAAATTTGCACTTCCAAATTTGTTTTGTGGTCTGGGGAGGGCTATTTTGGTGCGTTCCCGAGATTGTGCAAGTTTAGTGTATGTAATTGTGTGTGAACCTCCCCCTTCCCCAAAAAATCAACCCTATGAGAAAAGTTCTCGTAAACTAACCACCCCACACTCTCCTGCCCCTCCTCCCCAGCCCTGCGAAAAACAGTAGCCCACCCCCTGCCCCCCCCAGAGTTGCCAAATTAATGAAACCTGCTCCCCCCTCGTGACCCCTCCCCAAGATGTTCGCAATAAATTCATTACCACCCCCCACCCTCCAGACCCCCCCGAGACCTGATAAAAATGTCAGTCGGTGGAGCGGGCGTTCAGGAGCGGTCCGGGAGTGATGTATTGGCGTTGGTCCATCGGCTGCGAGCACTGAAACGGGTTCAGACGGCCCTTTGCCCTTACTATGTCAGTGGGGTGGAGCAATGGCAGTGGTAGGTCCTCTGACATAGTAAGGGCAAAGGTCCGCCGGCTGCCAGTCCTGAAAATGGCGGCGAGGGGCCCTCGCCCTTACTATGTCACATGGGCTACTGCTGCCACTGGTGTCCCCGAGTGGCATAGTAAGGGAAAGGGCCGTCGGCGCCATGTTGATTGCTGGCAGCCGACGGCCGTAGTGCAGATGTGTCCCGGACCGGTCCTGGCCCCCCGCTGGAGCCTCCCGGACTTCTGTCAGGTTTTGTGTGTGTTGTGAGGGCCAGGGAAGTAAATCAATTTGGCATGTGTGTGGGGGGTGTGAGGAGGGTGGTTTTGTGTGTGTTGGGAGGCTGTGTGAAGTAAATCAATTTGGCATGTGTGTGTGGGGGGTGTGAGGAGGGTGGTGGGTGTATTTTATTTGTAAAGGAAATAGTTATCTTCTGGCGAAAAAAGTGCGCGAATGTGTTAAAATGGAAATGAAACGTGGACCTGGACTGGCAAAATGATTAGTGTAGCGTGTGTTAGTATAAGGTGTAACAGATGGCGCTTACGTCCAGCAGATGTTGCTGTTTTCTCGAAACAATTTTTAAACCTATTTTACCTGTCACAGGTGTGACATATCTGTAATGTAAGTACAGAAGAACCTTCCTGTATGCAAAATGAAGGTTGTGTCCAAATTTGAAAGCAATCGGTTCAGTGGTTTCTAAGATTAGCGATTTTGTCCAAACTATTTAACATTTTTATTTATACAGATGATAGGGTGAAACAGCTTTTGGGGGGGGGGGGGCAGGGGTGGTGCTTTATGTCCAGGATGGCATAGAGTCTAACAGGATAAAGATCCTGCAAGAAATTAAATGCACAATTTAATCTTTATGGGTAGAAATCCTATGTATGTTGGGGAAGAGTATAGCGATAGGAATATATTATCATCCACCTGGCCAAAATGATAAGATGGATGATGAAATGCTGAGAGAAGTTATGGAAGCTAAACAAACTGGTAGTGCAGTAATAATGGGAGATTTCAATTACTCCAATATTGACTGGGTAAATGTAATATCAGGATATGCTAGAGACGTAAAGTTCCTGGATGGAATAAACAACTACTTCATGGAGAAATTGGTTCAGGAACCGACGAGAGAGGGAGCTATTTTAGATTTAATTCTTAGTGGAATGCAGGGTGAGAGAGGTAACAGTGGTGGGGCCACTTGGCAATAGTGAATCAAATTTGAACTAATGACTGGAAGGGGGACAATAGGTAAATCTACAGATCTAATACAATTTTCAAAAGCGAAACTTTGATAAAATGAGGAAAATAGAAAAAACAGAAAGGTGCATCTGCAAACGTTAAAAGTGTACAACGGACATGGACATTGTTTAAAAATACCATCTCAGAAGCACAGTCCAGATATATTCCACGCATTAAAAAAGGTGGAAGGAAGGCAATACGATTACCAGCATGGTTAAAAGGTGAGATGAAAAAGGCTATTTTATCCCAAAAAAAAATCCTTGAAAAATTGGAAGGATCCACCTGAAAAAAATAGGAAAAAGCATAAACATTGGCAAGTTAAATGTAAAACATAGATAAGACAGGCTAAGGTAGAATTTGAAAAGAAATTGGCCACAAAGGAAAAAACTTGTAATAAAACCTTTTTGAAATATATCTGCAGGAAGCCTGTGAGGGAATCAGGTGGACTGTTAGATGATCGAGGAGTTAAAGGTGCATTTAGGAAAGATAAGGCCATCACGGAAAGACTAAATAAATTCTTTGCTCCGGTGATTACTAATGAGGATGTTGGTGAGATACCCATTCTGGAGACGGTTTGCAAGGGTGACAATTCAGATGAATTGAACCAAATCAAGAAGGATCTGGAAGATGTAGTAGGCCAGATTGACAAACTGAAGAGTAGCAAATCCCCTGGGCCAGATGGTATACAACCCAGGCATCTAAAAGAGCTAAAAAATGAAATTTCAGACCTATTACAAGTAATTTGTAACCTATCATTAAAATCATCCATTGTACCAGATGTTTGGAAGGTGGCCAATGTAACCACGATATTTAAAAAGGACTTCAGAGGTGATCTTTTTCCTGGCTGGTGGTTCCTAATATGGAACCTAACATCATGTAACTACAGCAAGGGTTATTTTTCCCTATATGCAACACCTTGCACTTGTCCACATTAAATTTCATCTGCCATTTGGGTGCCCAATTTTCCAGTCTCGCAAGGTCCTCCTGTAATATGTAACCTAACATTGTGTAACTACAGCAAGGGTTATTTTTCCCTATATGCAACACCTTGTACTTGTCCACATTAAATTTCATCTGCCATTTGGATGCCCAATTTTCCAGGCTCGCAAGGTCCTCCTGTAATGTATCACAATCCACTTGTGATTTAACTACTCTGAATAATTTTGTATCATTCGCAAATTTGATAACCTCACTTGTCGTATTCCTTTCCAGATCATTTATCAATATATTGAAAAGCACCGGTCCAAATAAAAATCCCTGAGGTACTCCACTGTTTACCCTTTTCCACTGAGAAAATTGACCATTTAATCCTACTCTCTGTTTCCTGTCTTTTAACCAGTTTGTAATCCATGAAAGGACATCGCCTCCTATCCCATCCCTTGTTTTAGTATTATTTGAAATGGTACATAACCTTCTTCTATTACCTGTTCCATCACACACATGATTTTATAAACCTCTTATCATAATTCCTTCTCTCTCATCTCTTTTCCAAGCTGAACAGGCCTAACCTCTTTAGCCTTTCTTCACAAGGCAGCTTTTCCATCCCCTTTATCATTTTTTGAGCCCTTCTCTGTACTTTTTCTAGTTCTGCTATGTCTTTTTTGAGATGAGGCAATCAGATATGCATGCAGTACTCCAAGTACAGTTGCACCATGGATTGATGCAGTGTTAACATGCCACTGTCCATATTGTCTCCATTCTTCTCCAAATAATTCCATTCTACTTGCTGTTTTGACTGCTATTGCACACTAAGCTGAGCATTTCAAAGTATTGACCACAAGGACTAAGAGGTCCTTTTCCCAAACTGGTGATTTCTAATACTGAACCCAACATTGTGTATTTGTGGTTGGGATTATTTTTCCTTTGTACTTGTCCACATTTTTCCTTTGTACTTGTCCACATTTTTCCTTTGTACTTGTCCACATTTAATTTCATCTGCCATTTAGATGTCCAGTGTCCTAGTCTCAGAAAGGCCTTCTTCAATTTCTCACAATCCATTGCTATTTTAATAATTTTGAATAATTTTGTGTCATCATACTTAACTCGTTGGTCCCTTTTCTAAATTTTTAATGAATATGCGACTTCACAAGTGGTTTGGACAAGTTCCTGCAGGAGAAGTCCATAAAATACTACTAATCAAATTGACTTAGGGAATAGCCACTGCTATTACTGGCATTAGTAGCTTGGGATCTATTTAATGTTTGGATACTTGCCAGGTACTTGCAACCTGGATTGGCCACTGTTGGAAACAGGATACTGGGCTTGATGGACCCTCGATCTGACCCAGTATGGCAACTTCTTATGTTTTTATATAATTTGTAACCTGGTATCACAGTGTCTGATTGCTTATCTTCCTTCTACTAGGTCTCCGAGATGTTTATATACCACACAACCACATTACACTTGTCCTACACAAACTGTGCTGGTTACCAATACCATACAGAACTAAATATTAATCCCAATAAAAAAATCACTAGAAGAAACATACAAATTAACAACAACTTACCTAAACAACATAAAGGAAATACTAATTAACTTAAAACTCATCCTCAACTTCGACAAGACTGAAATGATCTTATTAGACAGAAGGAACAACTCTTCTCAAATACCACCTCTCAGCCTAATGAATCAAAATACAGTTATATCTCCAATCAATCATGCTCGCAACCTCGGAGTAATAATTGACAGGGAACTTTCTATCAAAAACCATATCACAAACATAACAAAAATCAAAGACGGATATCATAAATGTCTTACACTCCGTCATTTAAAACCTTTTCTTTCCAAGAATGATTTCAGATCAGTCCTTCAATTACTAATTTTCTCCAACATAGATTACTGTAACTCACTCCTTTTCAACTTACCCCTACACACTATTCGCCCACTCCAGATCCTACAGAACGCAGCTGCAAGAATCCTCACTGGATCAAAAAAGCACAACCACATCACTCCAACACTTATCTCACTACACTGGCTACCAAAAAGATTCAGGATTGAATACAAAGTACTATCCATCCTACATAAAATTATATATGAAAAACAAGAAAATTGGCTAAGCTCCTCAATAAAACTACATACCCCAAACAGAAACCTCAGATCAGCAAATAAGGGACTTCTAAAAACACCACCCACGCATTCCAATCAACTCAACTCAACACAAAAGAGAGCAATATCTCTAGGTAGCCCAAAACTCTGGAACTCCCTCCCAACTGAACTCAGAACTCAAGAAAACCTAAAATCCTTCAAAAAAGATCTAAAAACATGGTTGTTCAACAAAGCATACCAACTCACCCAATGATCAACACAACAACATCACCCTCCACTCCAACCGGAAGAATAAAATGAATAAAAGAAACTCATCACAACTATGTATTATAACTAAGAAGTGAAACGTAAAACAGAACAGTATCTAACATATGATACCCCTATGTTTAACAACAGTTTGAATCTTGTTGAAACCCTGTTTATCCCCCCTTAACCTTGTAACCTTCATATTTTTGTAAACCATTATGATGGCTTTATGATAATGAATCCGAAAGATGGTATACAAAACTCGATAAATAAATAAAAATAAATAAATCAAAACCTGGTCACTGATGTTCAAGGCTCTAAGAGGAGATGGGGCTATCTATGTCAGCAAAAGGTTATCCTTAATCTTGCACTCCAGACCACAAAGATCCTCACTTGGATCCTCAATGTTAACTCCATCGTTAAAAAGAAATCAAAAGGACACCCACAACAGATCCTTCAAGGGAGCAATACCTGCCCTCTGTAACTTCCTCCTAGAAGAGCTCCAACAAATACATGACTTCTCCCACTTCAGGAAGCAAATAAAAGCCTAGTTCTTCTGTCAGGCTTTTAATGCCAACCTATAACTCAGAGCTGCTAAACTAATTATGGAAACTGAATGGCATCAGCAGTATCTCTACTATGTTGTTGGAAGAGCTGTGTCAGTGTTGGTTGAGCCCTCTAAATCTAGTCCTATTGTACACCTTTTAATTGCCAAACTGAAATGTGATTTTTGTTTCTCTTTCAAATTTGTTATACTCCTTTCTCATTGCGAAGCTGGAAATGACCTCTGTTTATATGCTGCTATTCTATTATGCTGTAAACTACTTTGTGCAAATTTCATATTCTTAAAAGTGGGTAATAAATTCAAATAATCAATTATATGTATATCTTCATTTAATATAATATATTCTAACTCTCCAATTTTTTTCTGACTTTTGGCAGTTTCTTGTAAAGCTGAATACAATACAACAATATAGTTACATGAATTTTTTTTCTACAAATACACACTTGTAACTGTGCTACAGTCATCCTCAGCAGACTCTGCAGTAGCTCAGGTGTAGATTGTGTGGCAAGGGGCAGAACTTCTGTGGCACAGTTTTTGATATTCTGCAGCAATCCTGTGGCATATTTGCATAATTTAACATACATTTCTATACTGTTTAATATATGAAGAGCTGTTTTAAATATCTTTCTATTTTTTAAAATAAAGTACATTTTTAAACTTTGTTGCATGAATTGGTTAATTTCTTTTTTCCCCTTCTCTAATTCCTCTAATTCTCAGGGGAGAAGAGCCAGGAATTGACCAGCAGCAGCTCTCTGCTGCTGTGACATCTGCAGCATGCTCCTCAGAGAAAGGTGGGAGATCGAAAGTGCTGGTTTGACTCTGCTCCACCACAGGGAGAAGAAAAAGTTTATGCCCTGTGGGGGATAAGTAGACAGTGTCACTTATGGGCCTGGCGAAGAAGACAGCATAGGTAGCATCACTTGCTGGCCAGCAGCAAACAAAAGAGTTGGCATCCCATGATCTCAGAAGAAGAGTCAGCCGTGTCCACCGAGATCTGATGGAGGAGGCAGCAATGTCCTGCCAGGTCTAGGCATAGGAAGAGAGAGCAGCACTATGCTCTGTTGGTGTACATTTTTGGTGACGTAATATTTTGGTTGAGAACTGCTGGTGCAGTGAATGCTTTTAGAGTTTGCCTCAGATTCCTGAGCTCTTTAAGAGGTCCTCAATTGACTATCAGGGGACCTTCAAACAGCTCACTAAAGTTCAAATAATGCCCAATTAGATATCATAAGTGATATGCCCTATACCTTGAAAACACCTGTAGTTCAAGTGTGGATCACTAAGGGGTACATTTTAAAACCTGGCACGTGCCAAAACTGGGAGATATGCGAGTATGTCTGGATGGCGTATGCCGAGTGGATTTTAAAAGCAGCCCTGGTATGCGAATCTCCCAGTATGCGCATACGTGAGAAATAACAAAAAAGGGGTGGGGTGTGGTCTGTGTGGGGCAAGGGCGGGGCATAGGCATTCTGGACTGTAACATGGAATGTGCTTGTAAATATTTGTGTGCACAAGCGCACGCTGGGGTCCCCTGCTGTGTAACTTTTCTACTGCTATGGATGGTGTGTAAGTAATAAAATAATAAAATCTAGGCTTGTCAATGGGGTTTTAAGGATCAGGGCTAACAGGGGGAAAGGGAGACTATTAAACTAGGAGTGATGGGAAGTCCTATTCCTTAACTGAGTGAACTGGGAATGAATTGGAAAAACTCCCTATGGCATAAGCACGCATTCCTTAAAAAATTCCCCCACCTACGCAGCTGCGGCGGCATATGCACGCACATGTGCGCGTCCATATAAAATTGTGCGCACATATATGCGCGTACATCCTATTATATACCATACATGCAAATATGTGAGTATGTTATGAAATGGCCATGTCCTTTGGCATGAGCCAACATATGTGCATACATGTGCACCTGCATGTATATGTTACTGCCCCTATGTATAATGTTCATGAAATACAACACTGCCAATGAGTGGTAGTATCCTACTACTAAGATGCCAAAACATTTAGCAAAAAAGGATTATTTTTGTTGTAGCAATCATTTACCTGCACAATATATTGAAAACACGAGTTAGTGAGTGTTAAAACAGAAATACATGTTCTCATGGAGAACGATGTCTTTAACATTAGAATATGTCATATTCCATTAATTTTGCAAGACGTAGGCAATGTTATTAGATATGGACCTGCTTTAAGTTTTAAACAACCAACATGTAAAATAAAACAGTCATATTTTTAATATTAGATCATGGTCAAAGTTTGTATTCTAATTAGGTAATGAATATGATCACCAAATGAAGATCAAGTTGGTCATTTGTTTGGGTGAACAGTACTATATGCTTTTTGAGATCAGACTCACTAGAGATTAGTCTTGTTTAACAATGCTTTCATGCCATAATATTTATAAGGTTAAGGTAAAATGGAAAAAAGATTAAGTGCCTGATTTTAAAAAGCATTTACATGCTCAAAATTGTGTTTTAGACAAGTAAATGCACTTTACACGTGTAAACGGCTTTTGAAAATTGCTACAATAGTGCTTTACATTTATGCGCACAACTCTTTTGGAAATTCACCTGTAAATTTCACTATTATGTCCAAAACAACAAATATGAAATGATAGTCTATATTTAAAACAACATCCTTTTTTGTATTTAGTAAAACATAGCTTAAGAAAATGAAAGAAAAGTCTTGCATTTTCAGTTTGTAGAATTATGCATTATTATTACAATAATGGGATTCTGTGTACCAAGGGGCATTAGCTAAAGTCCATGTAAGATGTGCACTATTTGAATGAGTATTAGTGTTACTGCTGGTTCCTTGATTGTAACGCTAATGTGCCTGTAAATAATTAGCATAAAAACAATTGAAATGTCCTCATTAGGTATTAATATGTAAAAAAGCAAGTGTAGCCTTGGTCCCAATGAGGATAGTTTGAAAACTATCTCCTTTGTACACTATTCAACATTAATAGGTACGAGAGTTAACAGGGGCTACCTAAAGCTGGACAGTTAACTGCAAATTAGGAGGTGTAGTTAACTTACATGTTGATGACTGCATGAATACATGCCTCTGATCCACCAACCTCCCATGTCCCAACCTAAATTAGGGCCTCTGGAGTAGCTCCCCCATCCCCCACCCTCCAATAGCTAAAAGGGCCTCCAGGTACTATAAATACCCCTTCCCTGCAACATCAAGGGTCTTTGGGTTCACCCTCATTACTCGCCATCAACATTAAAAGGCCACCTGGGCCCCCTACAGAATTAAAAGTGCCTTCCAGGCCACCGATCCCTGCCACATAAAAAGGGTTTTCCAAACCCTCCATGTCATAATATAGAAGGTCCAAGAGAGCCCTTTTGATTTCACAAGGGTAGAGGATTGAATGGGTTATGAAAGATACTGTTGATGTTATAGGGGGCCCAGAAGACCATTTGATGTTTGATGGGCAGAGAAGAAAGAGCAGGAAGAGGTTAGGGCCCAGAAGAAAACTGGCACCCTACTGTCAGTAAAGATCCAGAAGACCTTTTGGAAGGGTGCATGGAATCTGGGTTTGGGTGTGTGGCCAGAGACCCTTTTGATGCAACTGGGGCTAGGAGATACGGGCTGAAAAAACCCTTTGGTATTTAGGGATGTTGGGTATGAGAGAAGGAGAGACAGGAGGTTGGACTGGAAGACCCAAATGATGTTCTGGGGCATGTAGGTTCTCCAAACTAACCAGTCCTTTCATTTTGGGCAGGTTAGTACAGGAAAACCTAAGTTGTCTAATGCAACAGTGTTACCATTGCTGAGATGTTTCTGACATGGTCACCATAATGCACTGGGCTGGATTTTAAAAGGGTTACGCGCATAAGGTACGCGCGTAACCCTTTTAAAATGCCCCTGCGCGCCCCGAGCCTATTTTGCATAGGCTTCCGGCGTGAGCAAAGCCCCGGGATGCGCGTTAAGTCCCGGGCTTTCTTGGGGGAAGGCGTGTTGGGGGGGCGTGATGCGGTCGGCGCGTCATCCGGGGGCGGTGCCGCGGACGTGGTTTCGGCCCAGGGGTGTTCTGGGGGCGTGGCCGCGGCCTCCGGACCAGCCCCCAGACCGGAATATGGCGCGCGGCAGCCGGCCCACACAGTTACGCCTGCCTTGAGCAGGCGTAACTTGTGCGACAGAGGTAGGGGGGTTTATATAGGGCCGGGGGGGGGGGGGGGGTGGATTAGGTAGGGGAAGGTGGGGGGAGGCGGAGGGAACGGGCAGCAAGCGCAGGGCTCGGCGTGCGCAAGTTACACAAATGTGCACCCCCTTGCGCGTGCCGACTCCGGATTTTATAAGATACGCGCGGCTACGCACATATCTTATAAAATCTGCCGTACTTTTGTTCGTGCCTGGTGCGCGAACAAAAGTACGTGTGCGTGCTCTTTTTAAAAATGTACCCAACTGTGTTCAGCATTTAATTATTTCTGCATATAGTAAATGATTGCAGATAAAGAGCAAAATGACCCATTTAGTCTGCCTAGTTGAGATTTATCCATCCTGAGTAGATGCACAAAAATTCCCTTATTCAACTCAACACTTTCTCCCACTTCTCCATGTCCTTCATCTGATCTTTAAACCAAAACTGCCCTCCACATCCATCTTAAGAATGCCCAAAATTTGTTACAGTGATGGTCATCACTTCTTCTGCTGGTAGGCCACCTCAAGACCATTGCAACACCAGTGTTAAAACCCAGCAAATAACTTACATTACCATGCTGATTTTAACAGGGGTTAGTACACAGACCCAGATCCCAACTGAGGACCCCATGACAATTGTATGTTTATAGTTAAATATTCCCTTTATTCAACTACCAACACTAGAAAGCTTCTTTAGAAGATCTGTAAATACTGAAAGAGCTGTAATTAATTTGCAATATCCTTTTTATACAGTAGCATGATTGTTCAATGCTTTTAAATTAAATGGAGCAGAAAATGTACAGCGACTCCCATTCTGGAAACTTGCAGACTGAAACTTAAAAGGAAAGAGGACAGTTTCCAAAGATCTCAAAAGTAGTCGGCAATTTTACTCAAATTATGTTGTTTGAAATTCTTTGAACAGTTACCCTGGGAATTGAAATGCTAGTAAGAAGGTCACAAATGATTTCACACTCTTGAGACTAGCTCATAAATGTAAGCAGGAGTATCAAAAAGGCCTGACAGAGACCAGGTGGACAGCACTATGTGCATCTATTCAATTCTTTATAGAATGGCAGCATTGAAGAAAGCTATTAAAAACCTTTAAAAATGTAGACAAAGCAAGATTTTTGACAAAATGGAATGAGAATTTTATATTTAACGTGAATTTTTAAAATGCAGCATGGCACGTGATTTTTGCAATAGTTGTGGAGTTTTCTTTAAACTTACTTTCTTCTTATCTGGCAGCACCAATACATTTATTTTCACTCATATCAACCCAGAGTACGAAAAAACCTAGCAATCTTCATGACAAATGGAAAAATGACTCATGATGATATTTTAAGTTTTTTCAAAATCGAATCTAAGCTTCCAATCACTGCTGAATATATTATACATTGAAAGCTGCATTTTAAAAGCCCGGCATGCGCTGAAAAGGGCAGCGCGTGGATGGGGATTTTAAAACACCCGCAGCCAAGCGCAGATCCTGCCATTCTTCTGCTTTTCAAAAAGCACAAGAATGGCTTTTTGAAAAAGAGGCAGGGAATTGGCAGGCCAGGACAACACCATTAGGCACTGTCCCGCTGAAATGCGTGCCGGGAGCCGACTGGACCGCACAAGTTGCTATTGCTCCAGACCGCGGGTAAGTACAAAAACAAAAAAATCTAGGATAGTTAGCGGGGATTTAGAGGTTGGGGTTAGTAGGGGAAAAGGGAGGCAGGCTAGGTAGGAGGTTTACGAAGTTCCCTCCCAGTCCGCTCCTTTATTGGAGCAGCCTGGGAGGGTACTGGGGAAAAGGCCTATTCCATTGCCGCGCACATCTACTAAATTCCCTCCTACTTATGCTTGCAAGAAGGCACTCGCACGCCAAGATAAAATCCTGCGCATGGGTAGCATATTTTATAACATCCATGTGTCAACACACTCATGTTATAAAATCGGCCGTCCATGTGCGTGCGCCGGCAACCGTGCACACATGAACCTCCGTGTGAACATTTGAAAGTTACCGTCTAAACTAATAAACTATGGGCCAGAAACACTTTCAACAATTTTCTCTTGCTCTTCAACTATTAGACTAACTTTTAGACAATAAGAAAATATGTTTTAAATAACTTACAAAGATTCTGTGGCTACCACTCTTTCTGCAAGGCCAAACAATGTCTCACCAGTTGTCAAATCCACTAGGTGACTGAGATGTGGGCTTGGCACTTTTTCCTTTCTCTCTTCAGAGGCTGTAATAGTGCTAGTGGTATCAGTTGATACTTCCTGAAAGGGAAATGCAATTTTTGAAATCAATATTTGTAATAAATAATCAAACTGTACAAGAATAATTTTTATATATTCATTCTGGGGTAAAGTTTGAAAGCCCTGCGCGCCGGTGCGCCTATGTTGCATAGGCTGCCGGCGCGCGCAAAGCCCCGGGACGCACGTAAGTCACAGGGCTTTGCTTTGGAGGGCGTGTTGGGGCAGCGCGGCATTCGGGGGTGTTCCGGGGGCAGGCCATGGGTGTGGTGCCGGCCTGGGGGCGTTGCAGGGACGTGGCCGAGATCTCCGAAGCAGCCCCCGGGCTGGGGAATGGCGCAGCCAGCAGGCGTAACTTTTTCGACAAAGGTAGGGGGGATTTAGTTAGGGATGGGGGGTGGGATAGATAGGGGAAGGGAGTGGAAGCTGGGGGGGGGGGGGGGGCCGGAAAAACTGTTCCCTTCAAGGCCGCTCCGATTTCGGAGCGGCCTTGAGGGGAACGGGGAAAGCCATCGGGGGTCCCTTCGGGCTTGGCGCACGCAAGGTGCACATGTGTGCACTCCCTTGCACGCGCCGACCCCGGATTTTATAACATGCGCGCGGGTTGCGCGAACAAATCTACGCCCGCGCGTATGTTTTAAGATCTGCCCCTCTGTTTTTCGTATCAGAAGTTCAATGTATAACATTGTTTAACAGGAATATCAGAAAAACATCTATGCCATCTAAACAGATATCGACTTGCTTGCATTTTTTGCCTTAAAACATACCATGAGTGTATGCATAAATTAGGATAGGAGCAGAAATCACATAGAAGAGGAACTAAACCAAATCAAGAAACACTATACCAATTCACAAATGGAAGAATGGAAACATTTTGGTAAAGTTCTCCTGGGCACCTGGAAGCACATATCTATATCCCTTGGAGGTCTATATTCAGATTACTTTGCTCTGATATTTCAAAGTTAGTCGGATAAGTTTATCTGGCTAACTTTAGGACTGCTTTCATTCAGTCCTAAAATTATCGGGTGAACTTAGCCAGGTAACACTGAATATCGGTGTTTATCCAGCTAAGGGGGTCATTTACTAAAGGGTTGATTTTAAGACTCGTGCATGCTGATTTTATAACATGTGTGCGTCGCCGCGCGCATTTTATAAAATACGATATCAGCACACACGCATGTGCAGGCGGGTTCACACACACGCTTCCAATGGGGGAAGATTTTGTAAAGAAATATGTGGTGACGCAATAGGGCCTCCCCCAGTTCTCTCCAATTAAGGAGCGGACTGGGAGGGAACTTCCCTATACCCATACCTATCTTTCCTACCTTTTCCATTCTCCTGCCCGACCTCTATCCCCTACCTAGCTACCGTATTTTTTTGTTTTTGTTTTATAACTTACCTGCTCTGATGAGCAGAAGTTAAGTTACGCACGCTGGCCGGCTGGCCCCCGCCCCTTTAACATAGCCCAGTACTTCGGCGCATATTGAGAGATACATGTGTGGCTGGGCTGTTTGTAAAATGTGCGTATCCCCCAGTTTTTGGGCACGTGGGCTTTTTAAAATTTGGCCCTAAGCATTTTTCCCATAGACACAAAATGGGAGAAAACCTTTAGTAAATGACCCCCTTAATTAGCTAGATTGTTGACTCTGCCTCAACGTATGTTGCTAACTTTTTAGCTAGATAAAAAGAAATTGGCCGGATATTATAATGGCACCATTTATTTGACTAAATCCAAACTTAGCTGGACAAATGTCAACAGATATGGGCCTCTTAATAGTTACTCATTATGCTTTAAAGAAATATTTCAAATAATGGTTATTTCTTCAGAGTACAGTACATACAAACAGGTTTTTCTTCATCATGAATGATAACTGTGTTCCACAGCCCTTCTTTCATGACCAGATCAGTTAATGCAAGAAATAAATTCCATTATTTCATACTTGTGATGTCCCATTTATCTCTACAATCCAACTAAATAGGACATTCAAGAAATAACAGAGTAACATAGACTATTTAAAGGCATTTGTATACCGTTTTTTAAAAATAAATTTTATCAAAACGGTTTACAAGAGTAAAATAAACATAAAATAATCAAAAATAAAATGAGTTTTCAAATATACATAAAATAAACAATAACTAGTCAGAATGCTAGGATTAGAAACTTTTATAAGATAAAAGATTTGATGCCATGAGCTTAATTTTTTTCTAGGTGGAGGGGTGGGGTGGAAATGATAGAAAAAATAAAGATTGTATTAATATTGCAGGGGGAGGGGAGTAGGGAGGGGAATGACAAATTGAAAATATGGAAAATGAGGGTTAAAAAAGGGTACAGATGACTATGCAATTATAGTTTGGCATAAGAGTAATCGTTTAATTAGATGAGATGTTAAATGCAAGTTGAAAAAGGTGGGTTTTGAGAGATTTTTTAAAATGAGAAGGGTTAGATATTGAACGTAGGGGGTTTGGTAAAGAGTTCCAAAGTACTGGCCCGGCTATTGAAAAGGCCCTTTTTCTGGTGAGGTCTAATCTAGCTTGTTTGGGAGAGGGGATATCTAGGAGATTTTGATTAAGTGATCTTAAATGTCGTGTTGGTTTATAAATCCAAAGTAGTGAACAAAGCCAAGTGGATGTATGATTATGAATTAAACTGTGGATAATGGAGAGAATTTTGTATTTTATTCTGAACTTTATGGGTAGCCAATGTAGAGATTGTAAAACAGGGGAGATATGATGACGTGGAGAGGTTCTAGTTAGTATTCGGGCAGCAGTATTCTGAATCAGTTGGAGTGGGTAGAGTGAGGAGTCTGGTAATCCTACATAAAGAGCGTTACAGTAGTCTAAACCAGAGAAAATTAAAGATTGAAGGATGGTTCTATAATCTCGGTAGAAAAGTAAAGGACGGAGGTGTTTTAGAAGTCGTAGCTTGTAGAAAGATTTTTTTGTGAGTGAGGAGATGTGTTGTTTTAGGGAGAGGTCTGAGTTTATGTTTACGCCAAGACTTGTGGCAGAACGTGCTATAGGAATAGAAGTATTATTAATTGTCAGATGTGATGGTGGACCTAATGAAGAATCGGAGATGGAAGTTAAATGTATAAGTTCGGTTTTTGAAGGGTTTAATTTTAATCGATTATGAGAAAACCAGGAGTTAATGGTAGCTAAATAGAGAGAGACTAGGGATAGAGTGGCTGACCATGATATTTTATATGGGACAAAGAATTGGATGTCGTCTGCATATATTTTGAATTGTAAGTTAAGGGAAGATAAAATATTGCATAGAGGGAGAAGATATATATTAAATAGAATGGGAGAACGTGATGAATCTTGAGGAACACCGGAATTAATGGTGTGAGGGGCGGAATGTTGTTGATTATAGTTAACTTGCTGGGGTCGATTGGAAAGGAATGATGAGAACCAATTTAAAACTGTACCTGTGATACCTATGGATTTGAGATCTGAAATGAGAATCTGATGATTAACGGTATCGAATGCAGCTGATATATCTAAAAAGACTATGATGTAGTCTGTATGGCAGACTATGGCAGCAGATAAGGCCTACAAGTCTCATTTAGATTGCCTATTCCCTAATGTAATACCACAGAGTCAACCTGGTTTCAAACTTTATGCTCACATTCTGCAGCTAAAGATGGTCTATGCTTATCTTATGCTTTTTTGAATTCTATTACTATTTTGGCTTTTAGCATTTCTACCAGGAGCCAGTTTTATGTAGTCACAACCCTTTCTCTTATTCTAGAGCTTCCTTTACACTAAAAAAAAATGTACTTGCTTCTTGTACATTATTTATACTTTTGAAAATTCAGACCTGGCTTTTTGAATAGGTCTGTGCTAACTGGGCAACAGCTAAGATGGACCCTCTGATGTCAGAATAATGTCTATCTACAGTCAAATGCAAATATGAGAGAGAGACTTTGCAGTTGCTGTGTATGTGACCAGTTTGACAGATTTGCAGGCCATGCCTGTCTGGATGGAGCCATTGAAGCCAAGAGAAATATAAGAACAATTGGTGCTGTGTGAATCTGTGTAGCCAGAGCACTAGGGGCTTCTTTTTATGGCTCTGGGCCAATCGCAGAACAGGTCTTATCAGTTCATTGTCAGATGTGAACAACTGGTAGTTGCCATTCTGACCGCTCCCTGAACCTGGAGAAAGAAAAAGGACTTGGAAAAGAGCGTGAAAGACAGCCTATCAAAACCTTAATTGTATATTCACCTGACTATGCATGAAATTGCTGAATTATGCATATGTAAACCCTTAAAAGCAGCGGGGAGCAAGCACTCAGAGTTGGTCGATCGTTAACCATCCAGAAGATGACCCATTTGAGTGCTGCTACCTCCCCCCTGTCTTGCCTCTCTGAACCCTGGGCAGAAGCAACTTGCAGAGCCAAGGGTATAGCAGAGCCGGTCCCACACACTACTGGAGAGCCAAACAACCTCTGTTGCTTCAGTGACATAGGCTGCCCTCTCTAGCTCATGCCGAAGACCGGAGAAGGCCCGAGACCACCAGATCAAGGACCCACAGAGCATGAGTCACTGCAAGTTCCATATTGGTGGGAAACTGACGGTTCCAATCCTGGTTTAGTGGGTTATGAAGTTAAGGCTCTTTAGCCCTTTGATATGCAAATCCAGGATAGAGATGTGATGCTAGCATTAATTCTGTAATCTGATAAGCAGCGGATGACAAGCATGCTTTTGTAACTACTGCATTCTTATTTTTTGTTTCCCTAATGATAAGTTCTGTTTCTGTATTAGTGTCCTTATGGAAGCCCTTGAATAAATAAGATTTTCCTCAGATAAACGCTCAGGATCTGTATCTCATATTAATTGGAGGGATTGCTGGAAAAAGGAAGCAGGAAATCCCCCTACAGAATGTCAGGTTTATCTTTGTCTTATTGGTGTTTTTGTTTTTTTTTAATAAACTTATGCACGATGATGTTTTTAATGTTATTGTAATTCACCTTGAACTTTTCAGGGATACAGCAGTACATCAAACTAAATTAAATGATATATTTGAATGCCTCTATTATATCCCCCTTCTTCATACTTAGTTCCCTAAGTCTCACTTCATAGGGTTTATGGTGCAGGTTGCACCAATTTGGTAGCCCTTTCATGGACTGCCTATACTTTGCCTACATTCTTTGGGACAGAGTAGTCAATTCTGGTCTTCAGCATATATCTATAATGAATATGCGTGAGATAAATTTGCAGATAATGAAGGCAGTGCATGCAACTCTATCTCACACATATTCACTGTATATATCCTGGAAACCAGTCCAGTCTCTTACTCTTGAGAACAGGAGTTGGTTGCTCCTACTTTAGGAAATGTGGCTTCAAGAATTGAACCCAATGCTTCAGAGGACATGTCATCAAAGACTTATATAGAAGCATTATCACTTCCTTTTTTGTACTGATATTAGCTCTTCCTATGCACTGTAGCAATTAAAACCCTAGCATGGCAAGCTGCACAGTACTATGCAATATTCATCATTAGCTTGCATTTTCTTAATCCTATAGAAAATAAAAACGTTCGGTTGTATCACATTATGGAATGTCAAAGTTATTTTAAAAATTTCATGATGAGTTTAAATTTAAGTGTCACTTCTTTAGAATCATCAGGGGTTAGAACAATTGACCATACTTTTACCTTTTTTGCAAGTATCCTACTGTACTTTAAGATTCCACTGTTATAGTGATCAAGGACATGATACACCAGAGGTATCTCTTTTAAAGGCTGAAATAAAATACCCCCATCTTAGTTACTATAAATACAGAATTCTCTCTTAGCTCCATGGGATACATTTTCAAAGGCTTAGAGATAGATTTTAAAAGCCTTGTGCGCACAAAAGCGGCCACATAGTGCTTAAGTGGGCCATGCGGGAGCTATGTAAAATTTAAATAGCCGGGAAGGGCAGGGCATGGGCGTTCCAGAGGCAGGGTCAGCAATGACATGCATAATCCCCAATTTTCCTCAGCCAGTGTCAATGTTACCGCCGTAACTTTGCTACAGCTCCTTAGTAGGTGTAGGAATCCAGCAAACAGAGAGTGAGAGAGAGAGCCTCTTTATAAAGCTCAGCCTGGCACTCAATATATGGACCTTTTTAAGGAGGGCACTTTGATTCAGCCAATGTGCATCCTTTTAGTTATAGCAAAAAGAGGAGTTCCCGAGGAGCACAACTTGGTTAATGGATTAGACTATATATGGTATATACAATTTTAAAAAATATATGCAGTAGGCTCTTTGTTGCCCTGTATGTTTGTATCTTATAGATTGCAAGCCTTATTGAGCATGTACTGTCTCTTATGTGTTTTTGTACAGAGCTACAAATGATGAGTAGCACTATAGAAGTAAAAGACCAGCGGAGCAGGCCAGTCCTGCGCCGGTGGCATAACATTGGTAAAATCGCGCGAAAAAGGCAGGCCGGGAATCAGGAGGGGGAGGGGGAAAAGGGGGGATGAGAGACAAGAGGCAGTGAGCGAATAGGAAGGGAAGGGAGGGGTGAGGATTAACAGTTGCGGGAGAGCGGGGTTTCAAACCTTGGCCAGGGATTGGTAAAGGGGGTTGATGACATGGCTGTATTGAGCACCACAACTGCTGGGATCAGCAAGAGAGAGGCGCGCTTGACCAGTTGTTCCCTATTTTAGTGTTCCAGTGTAATCGGGTATACATTGAGGGCGCATATTAAAAAAAAAAAAATGCGGAGGGGCCGTGAGCGAGGCAGGCCTGTAGTGCACAAAGCACCTCAGGGCAAAGGAGGGCGTCATGTGTCGGTAGTGGCGAGATTCGCTAGGCCTGTGTCCGGGGAGGCAGGGCTAGGCGTGCCCAGCCCCCGGCTTCTAGTTTGGGCAAAAGCAGCCCGGAGATAGGGCTAGCCTCCGGGGGAGAGATATCTCGGAGTGAGGAGCAGGTGGCCGCAGGGCTCCCGCTCAACTTATCTTTGAATGCGACAGGGAGGGATTTTCTTACTTCACCTAGACCCCTTCCGCACTACCTCCTCTGCCCTACACACCAGCAGGTCGCAGGCAGGGAGCAGGGGCCCGTGCGAGCATCAGCGAAAGAAGTGCAGGGGGCCAGGTTGTTAGCTGGGCCGAGGCACCTACCCGCTGAGGAAGGGGCAGGACATGCGAGGTGCGAAGAGATGGAGGTCGGGCAGTCCTTCGAAGAGCAAGTGTCAGCAGTGGAAGGCAGCACGCAGGAATGACGGAGGAGGAGAAGAACAGGGGAGGAGCCCGAGGAATTAGAGGTCGCAGCAGAGGCAGGTACATAACAGGTGCCGGGGACGTGTGTAGCCGCTATGGAGAGCGGGGAGCAGCTCAGGAGCCATGCGGTGAGTGCGGTCATCGGCCACAGGGGGGGGAGTGCCATGGGTGAAGGACTGAGGGTTAGTGGATCGGGACTTGGGGGTGCCGCAGCAGGGTCCATGTGGCCCTTCAGGGTTTGGGGGTTGGCCAGATTGATCACAATCAGTGCAGGGGAGAGAGGGAGCAGCCAGAGACGGGGAGAGAGGGAGGGGGGCATGGGGAGAAGTTGGGAGACTTTCTGCAGATATTGGGTGGAAGGGTAGCACAGGAAAAGGGGGTGCAGGGAGGTTGGGGGCCTCGGTATTAGGATGGATCCTGCAGCTGGTGCATTTGCCTTCTCAGGGTATGCGGAATTGGAGTCACCGGGACCATCTACAAGAGAAGCTTGGAGGGAGAAGATGCCGGCATGGATAACAGGATGGGAGAGGCAGATGGTCGCAGAGAAGGCGAAGAGGGAGAGGTCACGTTCGGGTTATGCGGAGCAGCAGCAGGTAAAGAGGTTACGGGGCAGACGCAAAAGGGAACAAAAAAGAGCAGGAAGAGAAAGAAGGAGTCATCGGCAGCGTCGAGCTCTGATTCTAGTTCTTCAGCAACATCCTCCTCGGATTAGAGTGAAGCCGGGGGGGGGGGGGGGGGGAGGGAGTAGGACCTAGCCAGGACATGGGGCACCTGGCCTTGGCATCATTGACGGAGTTATGGGAGGGGGTTCCTCAGAAGTTACGCAGAAGGATTAGGAAACGGAAGTATGTGAATATCTTCCAGTTACTGGAGGGTAGAAGGGGGTAGTAAAGGGAGGAAGAAGAGCAAGAAGAGCAAGAAGAAAAAGAAGGGTGGGAGCGGTGGGGGGGCCCAAGGTTTCCAATAACATTCTGAACTGGGTCAGGAGGTTTTTCCGGCTAGCTAGCATGGTGGGGCATTATCAGCCCGGGCAATATGGGGCGCTTCTTGCATATGGGGACAGTATTGTAGGAGCATTTAAGGATTACAAGGGTTGGGCATGGCTAAATTATGATGAGAAATTCCAAGACAAGATGGCGGGAAATAGGTTAATGTCATGGGGCTCGCAGGATATAAATCTTTGGTTTACGCAGATGACGAACAAGAGTGCAGGGAACGTTAAGCGAGGGGGGACCGGAGTGCAGGGTGGGCTGGGTACAGGGACTGGTGGTGGGAGTGGGACCCTTTTGTGGCACCAGGAACGTCATTAAAGGGAGTGCAGCCCAGAAAGGGGGTGCAGGGAGCGGAGACGTGTGCTGGAGATTCAATAGGGCAACTTGTTTGTTCCCCGATTGTAAGTTCCGGCATGCATGTTCCACATGTAATGGAGCGCACCCTGTGTCCAAGTGCACACAGCTGCTATCCCCACAAAAGGGGGCAAGCACTGAGGGCACATTACAGAAGGAGGATTCCCCGATAGCGTTGGATCAACTGGAGAGATGGTTGCAGTGCTAACGGATAGGGAGGGCTTCTTCCTTTTGGTTTCAGGGATGGCTTCAAGATTCCATAAATAGGACCTGGCCATGGGGGGAGAGTGCGCAATGCTAGGTCGGGATCACAATTGGCAGAGGTGGCAAGAAAAAAGCTGGAGGGGGAATTGAATATGGGGCGTTTTGCAGGGCCTTTTTGGATGCCACCTTTTCAGAAGACACTGAGAAAAAGACCCAATACTATATAACATGTAACCAAATCCAACTAATATTAGACCTGTTATATGTTCCACGAGTCTCTCTTGATAATATTCAGCCCTTGAAGAAGGAGCCTGCCTCCGAAACATTTAGATGTCGGCTGTACAAGATCGACCATAGAACAATACAAGATAAGTGACGTTAAAGGCTTCATTTTTGGCCATTCTAAATGCGTCAATTTTTGAAGTGGACATTTAATCATAAAGAGCTACACCAGACTGAGGTACCTAATGATTTTGAAGCCCAAGGCTCACAGACACGATAGCTAAACTATCTATTAGCATCGTATGAAGGTACACTCGACCTTTTCAGAAGATGCATTTATCGCCGCTGGCGGTTATTCCCAAGAAGGCAGTGGGGAAATTGGAGAAATTACTTACCTGATAATTTCGTTTTCCTTAGTGTAGACAGATGGACTCAGGACCAATGGGTATAGTGTACTCCTGCTAGCAGTTGGAGACGGATCAGATTTCAATCTGACATCAGCCCCTAGTACATATACCCCTGCAGGAAGTGCAGCTCTTCAGTATTCTCCTCGAAAAGCCTTATGGATATATGTGTGACTGACTGATTAACTTAATAATTTGGTTAACTTGGATAACTTCATAACTTGGTTAAACGTTAAACTTGATTAACTTGAACTGGTTGATTGACTATAGCTGAAGACCGCCAGTGTACTCAACCGGAAAGCGTCGACACCCGGCAGGGTGGATGCCCTAGGTAAATGAAAAACATGGCTTACCCTTGAACATTTGAGGGCCCTGCATGAAGGCAGCCAAGGGTGGGATGCTGAGTCCATCTATCTACACTAAGGAAAACGAAATTATCAGGTAAGTAATTTCTCCATTTCCTAGCGTGTAGCAGATGGACTCAGGACCAATGGGATGTATAAAAGCTACTCCCGATCCGGGTGGGAGGCTGCCCATGACCCACTTAGCATTGCCCTTGCAAATGCTGTGTCCTCCCGAGCCTGAACATCCAGATGGTAGAATCTGGAGAAGGTATGGATAGAGGACCATGCAGCTGCCCTGCAGATCTCGGCAGGTGACAGCATTCTAGTTTCTGCCCATGATACTGCCTGGGCTCTGGTAGAATGGGCCTTGACCTGTAGAGCTGGTGGCTTGCCAGGTTCTACGGAGACCACCTTGATGACTTCCTTGATCCAGCGGGCAATGGTTGCCCACGAGGCCGCTTCCCCTTGTCGCTTTCCGCTGTGAAGGACGAAAAGGTGGTCCGTTTTTCGTATGGGCTCGGCCATTTCCCGGTATCTGGATAGGAGTCTGCCGATGTTGAGGTGGCGGAGACTACGGGCTTCTTCCGAATTCTTCCGGCCATCCGTCGTTGGTAGCGAGATGGTCTGGTTAAGGTGGAAGTGTGAGACCACTTTGGGGAGGAAGGAGGGGACCGTGCGTAGTTGGATGTACCCCGGGGTGAGCCTGAGGAACGGCACACGGCAGGACAGTGCTTGTAGTTCCAATATGCAGCGGGCTGAACACACCGCCAGCAAAAACACCGTCTTCGAGGTTAACAGGCGAAGGGACAGGCCTCATAGGGGTCTGAAGGCGGTTCCCGCTAGGAAGTCCAAAATGAAATTAAGATTCCACAGAGGTACCAGCCACTTTAGTGGTGGGCGAATGTGTTTGACTCCTTTCAGGATGCGTGACACGTCCGGGTGAGAGGCTATGCTGTCGCTCTCGCACTTGAGCCGTAGCATGACAGGGCAGCCACCTGTACCTTGATGGAGTTGAGGGACAGGCCTTTCTGTAGTCCGTTCTGTAAGAATTCCAGGATCACGGGAACTGTGAAAGAGCGTGGTTTGATGTCGTGGTCTTCGCACCAGGCTTCAAATACTCTCCAGATCCTTATGTACTTTAGTGATGTGGAGAACTTGCGTGCTCGGAGGAGGGTGTCGATTACCACCCCTGAGTACCCGCTCTTTCTCAGGCGAGCCCTCTCAATGGCCAGACCGTAAGAGAGAATTGAGCTGGATCCTCGTGGAGGATCGGACCTTGTTGTAGCAGGTCCCTGTGTGGGGGGCAGGGGTAGGGGGTTCCCTGCCAGCAGTCTTCTCATGTCTGCGTACCAGGGTCTTCTTGACCAGTCCGGAGCCACCAGAACTAGTCCCTTGTGTAGGTGTATCTTGTGGATGATTGCGCCCAGTAGGGGCCACGGCGGGAAGGCGTATAGTAGAGTCCCCGGGGGCCAGGGCTGTACCAGGGCATCGATCCCTTGGGACTGCGGTTCACAGGATGCAGAGAAGAGCGCTGAAACGCTCTTATGGAGAGCACCTCGATCTAGAGCGTGTGGGTTGGCAACTGGCTTGGTTTAGTAAGAGGGGCATGGGTTGGGATGAACTCTTGCCCTTCCTGCAGGAGAAAGTAGACATGTGGGGAACGCCCAACATCCTACTTATACATCTGGGGGGGAATGATATATGATCCAAATCATGCCAAGAGTTAATAACATGTATGAAGAAAGATTTGTCCCAAGTAATGATTCGGTGGCCGCGGGTGAGTTTAGGATGGTTGGATGTCGTAGTCCGTTTAAAAAATAAAGGGGAGGCGCTGTGGAATAATGGTGTTAAGAAGTTGAACCGGCAGATGGGAAAGAGGATGAGGTGGGAGGGGGAATTTTGGGTGAGGTATCAGTGGGCATGGGAAGTGGAGGCGGGATTGTTTAGTGGGGATGGGGTCCATTTGTTAGATGTGGGGATGGACCTGTTTAATAATTCCCTGCAGGAAGGGTTGGAGAAGGAGATCAGTAGGTGGTAGGAGGCTGCAGTGGGGGAACAAGTCGACATAGGTTGTCTTGTCTGTGGCAAAAACCCGAGTCTAGGTTATATTGGAATGCCTTGGCGTATTGGAGTTGGGGGAGGGGGGAGTATCTCGTGTAGTTTGGGGGGGCTACTACATGGGATGGCCGGTGAATTACGGGGCTAAAGTTCATGGTCAAAGCTTGCTCTCGCTTGTTTGAGGCGGAGTAGGTGGCATTTGGGGAGGGGCAGCGTTTCACCACTAGGGCTAGAATCCCATCCCATTTTCAAATGTTTCAAAAAACTATTTCATGGTCACATTTATGGTTAATATAGAGGTAAAATTAGAAAAAACAATTTATTAAGGTTCAATTTTTATTTTGGCACAAATACACAATGAAAACAAAATTATTTAGGATCAATTTGTACTCAGTATTTTATTTGTTGATTGCTTATGCTCGACCATCCAATGTATTTATTTTATTTAATACTTTTATATTCTGCAATTATTAAGATATACAGTGCAAATTATAAAAATGCATACAAAATACACAATGGGCTAGATTTTAAAAGCCCTGCGCGCGTAAATCCTCCCGGATTTACATGCGCAGGGCACTCGCACACCGGCGCACCTATTTTGCATAGGCCGCCGGTGCACGCAAAGCCCCGGGACGCGCGTAACTCCCGGGGCTTCGTAAAAGGGGCGGGAGGGGGCGTGTCCGGAGTCAGGGGGCGGTCCGGGGCGGGTCCGGGGGCATGGCAACGGTTCGTGGGCAGGCCGGGAGGGCGGTCCCGAGTCCCCCGGCACTGCGGCCTGTGCCGGGGGATGCGAGGTGGCGCGCGCAAGTTACGCCTGCTTCAAGCAGGCGTAACTTGCCCAACAAAGGTAGAGGGGGGTATTTAGGAAGGGCCGGGGGGTGAGTTAGGTAGGGGAAGGGAGGGGAAGGTGGGGGGCCTCGGAGGAAACGGAGGCAGGCTGCGCGGCGCGCGCGCAGGCTGCCGATTCTGCGCAGCCTTGCGCGTGCCGACCCCGGATTTTATAAGATACGCGTGGCTACGCGTGTATCTTATAAAATCCGGCGTACTTTTTAAAGATTTACCTCACTATATACAATACTAATATACAAATTAAAATAAACAAACATTTCTAAAACTCATGCATTAAAAGTTTGCTTAAAAAGGAATGCTTTAAACAACTTCCTGAATTTTAAATAATCTAGCTTGCTGTGAATTTCCAAAGACACGGTATTCCATAATTCAGGGCCATAAACAAAAAAAGCTTTAGATCATGTGGCATGTAATTTATACAACAGAAGGTACAGTAAACAAACACTGTGCCAGAGACTGCAAGATTCATCTAGGAGTATACCACAAAACCTTATGTTTTAAACAAAAAGAATCAGGGATGGTATCTTTCAAAGAGGTGCATGGGATCACAGTGATGCGGCAATTTTATAACATAAGTGCAAACGTTATAAAATACCCTTGGTGCACATATGTGTGTGCCTAATTTTGCAAGTAGGTTTGCACAACCGTGGAAATCGGGTTTTAGCTGTGAAAGTCAGGGAATTTTAGAACCGGCACGTGTCCATGCCAACACCAGTTTCACCAGTTCCCCCACCAGTTCCCCCAGTGAAGAGCTAGATCCTCCAAACCCCCCTGGTTTAATAGCCTGCATGCCCCTCAGTTACCTCAGACCCTTTAAACCCCTCAGGAATGGCTTTTTTTTTTTTTTTTTAAATTACACCTCCTCCATAGCAGAAGTAAAGTTATGTAGCACTAGACCTGTGCACACATCTCTTGGACCTGACCACACCACACCTCTTTTTGATTCTGAGAGAGATGTGCATGCAATGGGAGATATGTGTGCATGTATACAGCAGGCACATGTAAGCCCTACATATGTGCACATCTCCTGATTTTGGAATGCGTTGGGCTTTTAAAATTCATCTTTAAGTGAATAGCTTAATAAAGTAATGTTAAAGACTTAAAATTAACCCTTTGTAAAACAGGCAACCAATGTAAGTCCATTAAAAGTGGAGTAATCAATATATTCCCTCCATTGCTATCATAACAGTTCATACAGCAGCATTTTGGACCAATTGTAAAATATGAAGCAAATATTTAGGAAACTCCATATATAAGAAGCTGCAATAATTTAAATGAGTTAAAATTATAGCTTGCGCTAAGAACCTAAAATCCAAAGAAAAAAGTATATTCTTTAAGGATCTAAGCAAATGCAACTTAAAAAAAAAAAGTTAAGCATTTTGCTCCTTAATATGTCCACAAAAAGAAGTCTTTATGGACTGAACTTATATATACTTTAATAATAATGCAGCAGAAAGAAAATGAACAGTAGGTGGTCTAAACCTTAAAAGCAATGCTATGTAGTGTGAAGAATAAAAGTGATCTACGTTAGTAACCGAAAATAAAATGGAATATGTATTCTTCAAACAACTTTGTGGCATTAATGTATTTGAAGATTAAATTATGAGCCTTATGTGTTTCAAAAGGGAGCAAGGATACCGTACAAAATACACAGTATAATATTTGATCTTCCATATTATACGGTTTCAGAATTATAGGGGATAAAAATTAAGCTCTCCAGCTTCAAGGTTTCTTGAGCTCTATGAATCTCTTTTTCTGTCAGGAACAAGAACTTAACAAGTCAGAATAAAAAAAGAATGAGTAATGCATATTTCAGTATATACCAATATTATATGATTAGCTTGTGGATCAAGATTTCAAGGCTGAGGAATTTCACATTTTTATGGTTAAAAATCTCTTAAGCATGGTATTAGATTTGTGTCCAGTAAGGTACATCCATCTATAAACTGTAGTAATATGGCAACAAATCAGGGCCATCTCTGTACACAAAGAATGATTGCTTACTAATAGTTGTTATCTGAAGAGAGTAATGGATAAATGTTCAAAGTAATTCTAGCCACCTAACTGTGGAGTTAGATGGCTAGAGAATTCCCTGCCAAAGGGTAGATAAATATACCCACCTAGTTTCAATAGGCAGCTATATTTACCCACAGAAAAAAATGGGAATTATGGAAGTAGCACTGGGGCAAGAAATTTACCCGTAGATTCATCAAAATGCTATAATTTTCACAAGGATAACGCCCATGATAAGGAAAACAGGCGTGGCTATGATAATTTTAGAATTACCGCACTGCACACTAAGTGCTTCACATAGGTAGTTTTTGCACCCAGCGATACAGAGAGAGAGAGAGACTCTTTATAAGGCTTTCGTATTAGTCAACTATTTATATCACTACAGGAGGGCCAGCGAGTAACTCAAGGTGAGGTTTTGGTGGTGGTCTGGGGTTTTGGGACCCAGTGAAGTTTTGGGACCTCAGTGAAGATTTGACGTGATTTGGAGTGAGGAAAGTCAAACTAAGATGAGATTACTTCAATGTTTTCTCGCCCTAGCTTGATAGTACCCTGGTAGAGAGTCCCTGGATACAGTAATTTCTTCCTCTCCCACTGGCTCTGATGCTGAAAGTTCTACTCCCTGAAGAAACGGTTCCCTTCCCTTCCAGCCTGATGATAAAAGATCCGCTCTTCTCCAAGGATGACAATCCCTTCCCCTCCTACCCAACATTTTACTGCTGAAACATCTGCCCCTCTCCCACAAAGGTTTCCACGCCTCTCCCTTCCAATCTGGCACACTGAGGTTGAAAGCTCTACCACCTTTCCCAATCAGCAATCCGCCCAACACACTCCAGTACTAAAAGCTTTGCATTTCCAACCAGTAATCTCCTTCCTATTCACCTGGCTCCACAATGCTAAAATCTCTCCCTAAACTTAGACAGTTATAACCAGATAGCTATCTTGGTTGCGCATCTATTTTTTGGATAGTTACACATATGGGTCACATGACTGCATCATGTAATATTTCAGGGAAGCTTCTTCATATTTTAGAACGAGTTGGCCAACTCCAGTCCTCAAGAGCCATAAATAAGCCAGGTTTTTTTTTTTAGGATAACCACAACAAATATGCACGAGATAGATTTGCATGTACCTCCTAATCTTTCTGCATCTGGTGTTTTATTTCCCCCTCTATCTTTGTTTCATCTCTTATTGTCTTTTCTTGCATTCTTGTTTCTCTTGAAACTTATATGTCTGTTTTGCTTTTTCTTGTCATCTCTCCCTCAACTGTCTCCTTTTCTCTCTCCTTCACCAAAACAACCCAACTTCAATTTTTTCCCTTCTCTCCATTTCTTTTTCCTACATAATCCCTTTACGGTTATCTTTTTCTCCCACCCTGCTTTCCAAGACTTTCTTGCACTTGGTCTTCCTTCATGAGTCACCCATAATATTTTCATTCCTACTCTACAACTGTGAAAGGGGCTTGCAGAACAAACTGTGATATGAGCAGTCCATGGCACCAGTGACCTGAAAATCCTGATCTCTGTGACACATCACTGGTATTCCCCTTTTCTCGGAGTGAACTCTGTTTACCACTACCATTTGTTACCTCCTACTCAACCAATTTCTAACCCTTAGTCACTTTATAGCCCATACTAAGGGCAATCAGTTTGTTAAGTTATCAGTGTAGAACCATGTAGTGTACTTGTTAAAACCCAAGTACACTACATCTACCATGTCCTCCTGATCTAATTCTCTAGTATCCAGTCAAATAAATTAGATTCATCTGATAACACCTATGTTTGGTAAAATCATACTGCCTTGGATCCTATAATCCATAATTCTAGAAACTGCATTATCCTCTGTTTTAACAGAGATTCTATTGATTTACTCACCACCAAGGTCAAAATAATCAGCCTGTAGTTGTCAGCCTTTTCATTACTTCCATTTTTGTGAAGAAGAACCATGCCTGCCTGTCTCCAGTTCTTTTCTTCCACTCCCGACTTTAAAGAAGCATTGAAAAGATTAGACAGTGGAGCTGCCAGAACTTCCCTAAATTCCCTTAATACCCTTGGATGCAACTCACTGGCCCCATTGCTTTATCCACTTATAGTATATTTTTAGCTCCTTGTGAACATAGCCTTCTGATATCTATTCTGCCTTTTGTGACTAATCAGCTACTTCTAAGCAGATCACATTCAGGTACCGTAGGTATCTTCCCTATCTCCACCAATATATAGTATTGTCACTTCAGGCCATGGCAGGATGTGCTCCACCACGGCCCAGCCAAGCATCCTGCACTGGAAGGGGGCGAGCTGTGCGCATCCACAGGAAAAGTTGTGCACAAGCTAAAATGCAGCTTAGAGCTGCACATGTGCGTGATCGCAGAACGTTTCCCACGCATGCATGCAGCTTAGAGGGAACATTAGTGATGGGCAACGGCACTTATTGTTTTGGGGAAGAGCCATCTTACATCGGAATTGTTGAAGACTTTTAAAAGCTAAGTAAATTTTGAAAATTTTGAAATTTAAAGCATTACACTGGGCAACAATGAAAGTGTTACTGACCTAAAAAGGTCGTACTCTGTAGTATCTTGATGTGCTGAACACGAATATGACCATGAAAAGTTTTTATTGGCTCTCGTTTTGAAGATATTTAATATAGTTCACTTTCTATGTTTAGTCATGTAAATTTATCCAGTAGGACTGTAAATAAGCCTAGAATGATGTAATATTGCATCATATTGCATAATACCATCATGCACACATCATCCAGAGTTTATTACATCATTTTCTGATGCAATGCAGTTCTACTGCCATGCTGCTGCTGAGTAAGCTGACGTCAGCAGTGTACTATATGAAGCCCAGTCAGAAAGGGTGAGCATCTGAAATATTCATGCTGGCTGACTACTGCTGGACACTCCGCAGAGATGCTCCCGAACAGATGTACAAGAGACGAGCAAAGAAATCTAAGACGTAGTCTATGACTTCATTTTTCAAAAGGTATTAACCGCAGGTCTCCTACTATTGGCATACAATTCAAGATGTAATTATATTATTGCATATAACAAAAAAACTAGAGCCAATTTTGCATTTTCACAGTCACATTCATGTTTAGCACATGGAAATTTATAAGAATTGACTAATTTCATTTCAGTAACATGACTTTTGTGAAAATTTGTTGCCCTGTGAGCTATTGGCATACAGTTCAAGATGTAATTACATTATTGCATATTACAAAAAAACTAGAGCCAATTTTGCATTTTCACAGTCACATTCGTGTTTAGCACATGGAAATTTATAAGAATTGACTAATTTCATTTCTGTAACATGACTTTTGTGAAAATTTGTTGCCCAGTGTTATCATTGCAATATTACCATCGGTGATTTTCAAAGAATGGAACATTGTTACATCATGTTAGGGGACAGAGCGATTTAATATCGGAATTGTCGGAGACTTTTAGAAGCCAAGTAAATTTTGAAATTTAGAGCATTATCATTGCAACATTATCATCTGTGATTTTCAAAGAATATTAGTTAAATATATGAAAAAATTTGGGTCATTTTGACGGTGATAAATTTAGGAGGTGTGCACACACAAATACTTTTTAAAAAAGAAAAAAAAGTTAATAAAATAAAGGTATGAGTAATATACTTGTGTTGAAGCCATACTCAAAATATTAAAAGATTTGTTCTAAAAAATGGAGGTTGGAAGGTAGTTAATGATTAAATTAAAGAAGGCATGATGGTGAGTGCTGTATAAATTTTATGACACTTCCATCCATCCTCATAATAAATTTTTCAAAATCATTTTTTAATAAGTTTGAGTCGGGCAGCAACACTGGTTAGAAAATATATGTGATTCAGGTAACATTGATGGCCTGAAGTGAAGCAGAGGCCAGCTGGGCTGTGGTGAAGCCCATCCTGCCACGGCCCAAATTGAAGAGGCGGCTGGCAGAACCGTGGCAGTGCCCATCCCGCCATGCCCCAAAGAGAAGAGAAGGCCGACGAGGCCATGGTGGAGCCCATCCTACCATGACCTGAAGTGAAGAGGAGGCCAGCGGGACAATGACAGAGTCCATCCCGCCCCAGCCTGAAGCGAAGAGGAGGCTGTGTGTGTGTGTGTATATATATATATGTGTGTGTGAGAGCTTGTATGTTTATGTGAGAGCCTGTGAATGTCTGTATATGTTTGTACGAGAGCCTGTGTGAGATCTTGTGCGCATGTATCTATGCTTGTTTGTGTAAGTGCCTGTGGATGTGTGTATATGTCTGTAAGAGAGCCGGGGAGGCAGATTTTATAAATCTGCGCACACGCGTACTTTTGTTCACGCACCAGGCGCGAACAAGAGAATGCGGGATTTTAATAGATACGCGTGTAGCCGTGCGTATCCATTAAAATCCGGGGTTGGCGCGCGCAAGGCTGCCCAAAATCGGCAGCCTGCGCACGCCGAGCCGCACAGCCTGCCTCCGTTCCCTCCGAGGCCGCTCCAAAATAGAAGCGGTCTCTGAGGAAACTTTCCTTCCACCCCCCCGCACCTTCCCTTCCCTAACCCACCCCCCGGCCCTATCTAAACCCCCCCTACCTTTGTCGGCAAAGTTACGCCTGCTTCCAGCAGGCGTAACTTTGCACGCACCGGCCGGCTGCCCCGCTCCATGGTCCCGGGGGCTGGTCCGGAGGCTGCGGCCACGCCCCAGGAATGTCCCCGGGCCGAAACCACGCCCGCGGCGCCGCCCCCGAAACGCCGCGTCACTCGCGACACGCCCCCTGGCGCGCCCCTCCATGTAAGCCCCGGGGCTTGCGCGTGTCCCGGGGCTTGCGCGTGCCACCGAGCCTATGCAAAATAGGCTCGGCGCGCGTAGGGGGGGGTTTGGGGTAGGTTTTCGGGGGGGTACGCGCGTACCCCTTTGAAAATCTACCCCTATATGTGTGAGAGGCTGTGTGTGTGTGTGTGTTTACAGACTGTGTGTATATTTTGTGTCTATAAGAGCCTGTGTGCAGGTGTTTGTGTGAGTGCATGACTGTGAGAGCCTGTGTGTCATCCACAGGCTCTCATAGGCATATGCATATACACATACAATGTGTGTGTCAGGAAGAGAGAGCCTGTGTGTGTGAAAAAGAGAAAGTGTGTGTGAAAGTATTGGCATGTATATGAGAGAGGGAGAGTCTAAAAGAATGAAAGTGTTAGTAAGCGTATATGTGTGTGTGTGTGTGTGAGTAAGGAAGAAAGAAAAGATACGTTTGTATGGCCCTACCTCCCTAATGCATGATAACCTGAGGATGACTGGACATCAAAAGATCCCAGGTATGAAGAGCAGGAGATTTTTGTAATCCTTATTGATTTGAATTATTGGGATTAATTTGATATTTCTATTGTTTTTACATATATTTTTAAATATTAGAACATTATTTAATTACTGGTTTTATTCATCAGATGGTTTAAAATATTTTATTGGTACTTTTGGGAAATTTCAAACTTTTTACTTATTGGATATTTTATTCATCAGAGATTTTGAAATATTTTATTGGTGTTTAGGAAACAGAAGACATTTATGCAAGTTTTTTTTAAATTATTGGATGTTAGTTGTTTTCACATTTATTCTTTTTATTAGCATGGTTTTAATATTATGAATGTTTTATATCTCTGATTTTATTGCTTGATATTTTGAGAGGAATGATGATGTTTCTGTTTTTCCATTTTGTACTGCATAACACAGTTGGGCTTATGGTTTCCAGTCTAGTTTTTGTTGGCACATTTCTATTCTGTATTTGGTGAGGGTCTGTGTATTTTAAAGGTCCAGTTCTTGAGTAACTTTAATTCTTGTGAAAATGATGGTACTTATCACTGGCTTTTATGCACTATGGTTATCTCTTCCTCATTTCTATTTTAAACAGAAGTTTGCTCTTTATTATTTTCATTTGTATATAGAAAGTGGTTTTGAATGTTCTTGCAGAAAATATTTTTTCATTCACATATTTTACTGTAACTGCTGTTCGTAGATTGGGTGATTAGTTTAAGGGATTAGATAATCTTCCCTTTACAAATGCTGTGAGCATAAATTTGAGCTTTTTGCATCAAAGGAAGTAGTGCTCATAGGGTAATATAGAAGGTGTATTGTGTTCCAGGGCACATAGCAGAAGCAAATTTTCTGGTGCACCACCAACTTCAGCAGTCACCCTTCGCCTCTGAAATTGTAATAAATACAAATCTTAGTTTCATTTATTTAAATGTGTTATAAGTAACATTAACACCAAAAATTTCCTGTCTCCTTTGGTATTTACATCTCTACTCTGCAATTCATACTTGAGATGCTTATGTATTTATTTTTCACAGACTCTTCAAGATGACTAATTCTGCACTACATATGTTATTAGGCATAGACTACTTTCAGAATGATTCGACAAGTTTACCTATTGTGATGAAGCAAAGATGTTGAGTTATGGAAGTTGCATAAACCCAAATTTATATTAATATAATTATTGATATTACTATGTGACTGGAGCTAGCTACAGGAAGCCTATAAGAAGTCTGAAACAAGTACATAAGTAAATAGATTTTTATTTTCCTTTCAACAACAGTTCCTTCTCAAACAGCAGAATTCTATGCTTGTGAGAGTTGAGGGACCAAGATGGCTCACTGAGCAGTCAGCGCTGAGACGCTCACACTGGGTCGCATTGCTCTGACTTGATATGCCCCACTCCGGCAGAAACCGCTGGGCTAGGGAAGGTGGAGTTTTACCTGCTACATCGGAATCTCAGATTTTGGGCCCGATGGACGTCCATGTGCTGCGGGGATCTTTGGCACCGGGAGCCGGCTCGCTGGAGGACTGCTGCGAGGAAGTGGATCCTGATGTCTTCCCTGAGCTTATGACATAATTTTCCCCGGTGCAACGGAGTGCCCCAGGAAACCCCACTGAGACAAGAGCAGTTTTGGCATTTCAAGAATTGGCATCGGTGGACGCTGAAGGAAATAGATTTCAACAGTCTCTAGCTGGTGAGGCTTCAGGAGGGGATTTGAAACCACTTGACGCACTCAGAGATCCTGGGGACTGTGCCAACAATGCTGCAGTGGGGCAATTTGAGAAGAATCTTACAGAAAATACTGGAGCTGCAATTTCTGACTTGATAAGCCCAGTTTCATTTACCTTGGAATCAATTTGGGAGCAATTCAGGAACTGAATACAACTATTTCCAAACAAATAAATCCCTTGGTCACCTCTTTAGGTCTGTTAGACCACCAATTAAAAATGGTTGAAGGTGGGGTATCCACCAATAAAAATTCCTGTTTGAATCTCAAACTGAAAATTGGGAAAGTTTCAGAAATCCAGCATTCTATTACTAAAGGAAATCAAGTCTTAAGTAACAGACTTGAACAACTGGAAAACCAGATACGTGGGAAAAACCTTCATATTATAAATTTTCCAAAAGACTCTACAACACCTCCTAAGGACATGTGGAAAAATATTTATTAGAAGTTCTTAAGATTCCTGAACAAGCTTTGCCCTTAATATCTAGGTCAGGGGTCGGGAACCAATGGCTCGCGAGCCAGATGTGGCTCTTTTGATGGCTGCATCTGGCTCACAGACAAATCTTTAATAAAAAAGTAAAAATCTAATAAAACCCCCCACGACCTCCAAAATTAATTTACTACAACCCCCCACCCTCCTGACCCTCCCCCCCCCCAAGACCTGCCAAAAGTCCCTGGTGGTCCAGCGGGGGTCCAGGAGCGGTCCGGGAGCGATCTCTTGGACTTGGGCTGTCGGCTGCCAGTAGTCAAAATGGCGCCGACAGACCTTTTCCCTCACTATGTCACTGGGGTCGACCAATGGCGGCGGTAGCCCCTGTGACATAGTAAGGGCAAAGGGCCGTCGGCTGCCAGTAATCAAAATGGTTTCGACGGCCCTTTGCCCTTACTATGTCACAGGGGCTACCGCCGCCATTGGTCGACCCCAGTGACATAGTGAGGGCAAAGGGCCATCGGCATCATTTTGACTATTGGCAGCCGACAGTCCAAGTCCAGGAGATCGCTCCCGGACCGCTCCTGGACCCCCGCTGGACCACCAGGGACTTTTGGCAGGTCTTGGGGGGGCCAGGAGGGTGGGGGGTTGTAGTAAATTAATGTTGGAGGTCTTGGGGGGCGTCAGGAGGGTGGGGGTTTTTGTTAGATTTTTACTTTTTTATTAAAGATTTGTCTGCGAGCCCTGGACCCCCGCTGGACAACCAGGGACTTTTGGCAGGTCTTGGGGGGGGGTCAGGAGGGTGGGGGGTTGTAGTAAATTAATTTGGCAGGTCTTGGGGGACGTCAGGAGAGTAGGGGGTTGTAGTAAATTAATTTGGTAGGTCTTGTATGGCTCTCACTGAATTACATTTTAAAATATGTGGCGTTCATGGCTCTCTCAGCCAAAAAGCTTCCCGACCCCTGATCTAGGTTATACTACATCCAACAGTCTAAAAGGGTTTTTTCAGAACAAAAGGGGTTCAATATTATATCCCCAGTGGATTCACCAATCTATTGGGGACAACCCAGAAAGACCTGATTTCTCCAGCACACACTTGTCACCTTTCTACTGGAATCTGAACGGGACTGATTATTAAAATTATTTTTTCGTCATCGTTTGGATACTTTCTTTGATCTTAAAGTAAATGTCTATCCTGATTTAGCAAGACAGACATAAAAGAGAAGGAAACAGTTTTTATTATTGAGGCCAAAGGTATTGGAAATAGGTGCACTATTTTTGTTAAAATTTCCCTGCAAATGTATAATTAAGTACCAGAATGCCTCGTATATCTTCTTTTTACCTTCCCAACTAATTGACAAAAATGCAGTAAGGTCGCATTGCCAATTACTTTATCTTCCTTTCCTATTGCCATAGACTAAGCACAAGAGCTTGGCATAGGTTCCGTTGAAACTAAGTATGATCCCCGATTAGCCAGTCTGTTTCTTATTTGCATTATTTCTTGAGGTTGTGATAGGATCCCTCTTTTAATGGACTAGGATATTGAGAGAATTTTGTTTTTTTTTCTCTATTTCTTTTCTTTCTTAAAATTATAAAGGAAACTGTTTTATCTATTTTTTCCTGTAAAAACTTTCTTCTTTCATAATCATTTATTTAATTTTTGTCTCTGTGTTTACAACTCAAGTGTTTTACTGGAATGTAGTTGGAAAAATCATAAATTAAAAATTAAAAAAAAATAGAATTCTATGCCTGTGAAGTTCCAGTGCACATGTACAGTAGCAATTAAATACAGGTGGGCATAAACCTTATCTATGCCACCACGAAAACACTTTACTCTGCTGTCTCATAATGCTGCTAACCTTCAACAGCATGCTTCTCAGCGTTCTTACATGAATAATCTATACTAGTATGGCAACATTGCTAATCTTTGCCCTGTCTGGTTGAGTCTCTGTCTGCCTCTTCCATTCCAAAAGAGACTTTACTGTTTCTAAGTAAATCTTTAATTAATCTTAACTGTATTGCCCAATTACTTCCATGTTCCCCCATGGTCAGTCCCTTTTCTCCTGATTAGCTTTAGGTGAATGCTTTCTGAGACTCCACTGTCCAGCAGCCTCCTGGTTTTAGTTTCTCTTTCTTAAAGCAGCATTATCTCCGGGATTCTTTTTATAGTGCCCTCTAGGTCTCCTCTGGCTGGCTGGGTACCTCCCAGTATCGGGCTATGTGAGGTACCCACCTCATCATATCCTATTATATTTTCTAATGTCTGCGGACTTTATTATAAGGGGTGCTAATTATTCTACTGTATCAATTTACACATATTAAGACACTTCTCTGTTGGCATGGGAGAGACACTACAGCAGTCTTTTTAAACTGAAGTAATATACTCTATACAGCCAATATTGTTGGTTCCCTTTGCCCCTCTTTTGATGCCTTTTGGGTTTTCAGGCCATTGCCGTTGGTGCCACAGGCTGTTCATGCCACAGTTTGTACTGTATGCCTCTCTCACACTGCTTTGGGATAGTTCATGCCACAGTTTCTGCTGCTTTGCCCCTCTTGCGGTGCCTTAGGGTCTTGTTGCCTCTTCTGTTTATGCCTGCCTACAAGTTTCATAAAACTTGGATGGAAGACCGCAATGTTAGAGTCAAAAATAGGATGCCCTGCTTCCCACACAGACTTTACTGGAAGTGAAAAAAACAACATAAAATAAATAACATAACCTATGAAATGAAACAACATAAAATGGCAAATGAAATGATACGACATTGCTATGCACACCCCTAGTTTTGGAAGGGGTGAACACATGACCTAACTCTTCTTCTCAGATTGCAGCTACAGTGACATTTGCCTATACAGAATTTCAACCATTCATTAATTCCAGTCTAATTTCTTTCTATTACACGTGACAAATTGCTAGCTAAGATGAAAATGTGAATGAAAATGGAATGAAATTTCATTTAAACCCTTTCACCTACAAACAAAAGAAATGAGCCAATAAAAAAAAATATAGGATTTGCTATGAGAGGACAAAGATAAACAGATAGGGCCGGATTTTCAGAGGATTTACGCACGTAACCGGTCTTACGCACGCCGGGCCTGTTTTAAAAAGGCCTGGCGAAGCGCGTAAGTCCCGGGGCTTGCAAAAAGGGGCGGTCCGGGGGCAGGGCGGTCCAGGTGCGGGAGGGGCCAGAGGCCTCTGACACAGCAGCCATTGCCACTGTGTTGGAGGATCGCGTGCCTGCAGGCTGCCGGTGCGCGCAACTTGCGCCTGCCTAGAGGCAGGCGCAAAAGGTTAGATAACAATTTTGGTGGGGTTAGAGTAGGGCTGGGGGGAGAAGGTTAGGGGAAGGGGTGGGAAGGTTAGGTTAGGGGGAGGGAACGGGGGAAGGCAGTGCGGCTCGGCGCGTGCAAGGTGCACAATTGTGCATCCCCTTGCGCGCGCTGACCCCTGATTTTATAACTTGTGTGCACCTGTGCGTGCAAGTTATAAAATCGGGCGTACATGTGTACACAACGGGTAGCGTGAGCACATGTACGCCCACACACTGCTTTGAAAATCTACCCCATATCTAATGTAGTGTCTGTTTTCAAAAATTAATCAGACAACACTTGAACCAAGAAGATTTGGAAGTCGAATAAAAAATAAATAATTCTTACTAGCTTATATTCACAATTTTTTTTTTAAGGAAAACACATGGGAATTCTGTTTAAAATTTAGAAGCTTTTTAGATTGCTTTTTTTCTAATTTGTGATCTTCTTACAGGAAAATTAAATGTATTGACAGGCTTGAGTGCATTCAACAACAAACAGAACAACAGTACACAGGTGCCTGATAGCAATGAAATAGTTAATTTAGTTGTCTTTTTTTGAAAGATTAATAATGGAGCATAATATCAAATACCTCTCCCACTTTCTTTTAATGATTCAAGCTTTGAAGTATTTCAACATTTAATTCCTGTAATTAAATCATTTTTTGAATATCCATCTGCAGAGTATGACAAAGCAGTTATAAAGCAGCACTCAAAGTTAAAGGACATGCATTCAAGGTGAAAAACATGAAAACAAAGATCTATAATAACCATAAAACTGCAGTACTTTGACTCTTAAGTGTTCTCAAAACAGGCAAAAGTAGATGAGTCCAAGAGAAACATCTTTCACTTTAAACTGCTTGCCAAGACAATTGATAAAATGTGCATTTTCAGGGACATCACCCATACAATAGGTATGCACTCCAGAAGCATGCCCAAAATTATTGGAAGAAACACAGATACCCTGGTCTATAATAAGCTGCTGTTATTCTTAATCACTGTACATGTATTTTGTTTTCCATTATTTGAAATGTCCATCCAGGGTTCTGACCAACTTTCAAGTATCAATAATTCATATGTCAAAATAATAAGGCAAGTAGAAATGATATTTAGACCTTGTTTTCAGGGATAAAAACATGTTCCTCTCCTTTGCTGGGCAGCATAGCTCAAGCGTTATCTGTGTTGCTTGGCAATGAGGAACACATTTACCTCCAAAATCAAAATCTAAATAAGTAATTGCTCCAACCTGCCCTTTTTAACGTTACTTTAACAAGAGAACTATTGATTTTTTGAAGATTTGGCCAGAACACTGATTGAAAACTATAAAGCTATAACATTGGAAATATAGTGCTATTTTTCCTACTTCAAAATAAAATGCTACCTTTTCACATTAAACTTTGCTTCCAACAACAACTCCCCCCCCCCAAAAAAAAAAACCAAAACAAAACTTTACTGAATTGGGATTTACAATATCATGGGAAAGCAGTTCCTCACTAATGAATGATAGCAACATGAAACAACAGTTGACAAGTACAAACTGTCTTGCACTAGTGGATTTAGGGATAATTCTCAAAGTCATTTATGCGGATAAATAGCGACTTACATGGTTAAAATTGCCTGGCTGAAGACTGCTGTCAGAGCAGTTTAAAGAATGCATAAACCGAGCACCCTTGGTATGAAACATAGAAATGATGGCAGAAAAAGACCAAACGGCCCATCCAGTCTGCCCAGCAAGCGCCCACACTTATTTTTCCATAATTAGCTGTTTCACCAACCACCAAGCTAAGGGTCCTTGTTGGTAACCTTTTGATTCAAATTTCCTGCCACCCCCTGCCGTTGATGCAGAGAGTAATGTTAGAGTTGAATCAAAGGTGAGGCATAAGGCTTAATGGTTAAGGATGGCCCCTAAAGTGACTAAACTGAGTGGGAGGTAGCAAAGGGTAGTGGTAAATGGAATTCACTCCGAGAAGAGGGGTGTTACTAGAGATTGGTGCTTGGATTGGTTCTTTTCAATATTTTTTGTAAGCAACATCGTGAAAGGACTGTTAAGAAAAGTTTGGCTTTTAGCAGATGATACCAAAATCTGCAACAGGTTAGACAGTGAAGAAGGTATGAAAAACATGAGGAGAGATCTAGCAAAGCTCAAGGAATAGTCTAGAGGTTGGCAGTTAAGATGTAATGCTAAAAAATGCAGAGTGGTACAGTCTATGGGGTGAAATTCTTCTCAGCATAGAAGAAGAGTGGGATCTGGAGGTGATCATATCTGATTATCTAAAGGGGGCCAAACAGGTAGATAAGCTAATGGCAAAAGCTTAAAGGATGCTTGGCTTCATAGAGAAAGGAATGGTTAACAGAAAAAAAGGAGGTGATATTTCCCCTGAATAGGTCCCTGGTTAGACTTCATTTAGAATACTGAGGCCGCCTAGGCCTTCTTAGTGTTAGGCGGTTTATAAATGCAATAAATGTGATTTTGGAGACTGCACCTTCAAAAGTGGTCTTCATGCTAAAGCAGAAAGGGAGAGACTTATAGATCTAAACATATATATGCCCTGGAGAAAAAGGCAGGATAGGAAAGATATAAATATATCAATACCTCCAATGTTTCCATGCAAAAGAGGTGGGTCTCTTTCAGTGGAAAGAAGGCTCTAAAACAGGAGCAAGCAGCTCTGGTTCGGGAATGCCACAAACCGATCTGGTTTTCAGGACATCCTCAATGAATATGCATGAGATATATTTGCATACAATGGAGGCAGTGCATGCAAATATACCTTATGTATATTCTTTGTGGATATTTATTTTAAAAGTTTTATATACTGCACTCTACAACAGGATTTGATATCCTGGAAACCAGACCTGGTTTTGACACTCCAGGATCGACGTTGCCCACCCCAGCTTAAAAACGAGAACACATGGGATGGGGATGAAAGGTGGGAGACTCAGGAGTAATCTAAGGAAACATTTCTTTACAGAGAGGGTGGTAGATGCATGGTACAGCCTCCCTGTGCATGTGGTAGAAACAGGAACAGAAGTAGAATTCAAGAAAGCATGGAACAAACATATAGGATCTCTGCGGGAGTGGTAGGGATTGCAAAGTTGAATAGTTGCTGTGGATGGGCAAACTTTGTCTGCCCTCATGTTTCTATATATAAGGGACATTTTGTTTCCCCTTTCTAAAGTAGTGTACCAATAATCTGGGGAGGTTCTGTGCAGAGATAATTGAGAAAGGTTTGGGTTTTGCTCTCCTATGTGGGAACAAGTAGATGGTGTAACCTAGCTGTTTCTCATCCCAACGCAGTAAAGAAGTTGGAAACCACCATTCTTCTCTGTGTGTTTATTGGATGCAAAGACTGTGTAAATTGGCAGTGCTATGAACCAAAGGATGGAAACAGGGTTTGAGTGCCAAGAAGCAGGCTGTAAGAGCTTGTGAGGGAGTATATAGAAAACTCCTTCGGACTACCTTAAAGGAACAGCCAGAAGCTGGGGGAGGTGGCTGGTCAGGCGGAAGACCATGCCGGCTTTGCCTTAGAGTCTGGCCCTGCTCCAACACCTACTGTGAGCTGAACCAGTCTTTTTACTGAGTGCCATTTTTAGTCAGCATTGATGACAGAAATGTTTGGGCAGAGACCGAGGGTCTTTAGTGCCCAGGGCCAATTAATTTGTGTTGCCTCCCCCACACCCCTTCCTTTCCTCCTTGTAGAAATGCTTAAGGTCACAGTAATAGAAACACCAGAAAAGAAATAAACTGGCAGACTGTTGTGAATAGCCTATGGAGCACAGAAGAATGACTGGATGTAGGAGAGCAGTGAAGCCACCCAGTGGATCAGCTCAGAGTAGTGAAACGTTTCTCAGAAGACATGCGGATGACATTCGGCCTGGATAAATGCACTAAGGCAACTTTCTGAAAAGGAAAATTAAGTAAAACTGAATATCTGGAGACTATAGCCTAAAAACTGTTCAAAATTCAGCTGCAAGAATAGTGGCTGGGATCCCAATTTGTGAACATATATCACCCATGTTGATGACATTACAGAATATCCTTTAAGATTCTAATTATATTTTTTAAGGAGTTAAATGGTTTAATTCCTTTCAGCATTAATACTGCCTTAAAGCTTTACTGCCCAGTAAGAACCCTAAGATCTTCGAGTCAGAATCTTTGAAAGTTCCGTCAATCAAAATCATCCATTTGGATGAAACTCGTGAGAGACTCTTATGTTCAGGAATTATGGATTATGGAATTATGAATTATGGAATACCCTACCTTGAGATTTAAAGGAAGAGTCTTCCCTTTTGAAATTTAGGAAAATGTTAAAGACCTTTTTGTTTTCACAGGCTTTTTCCGAGTAGTGCATTACTGAATAGAAAAAATCAGCCACCATTAAAGACAGCATTTGTGGTTGAGAAGCCACACAACATAAGAATATTTTTACAAATGTCAATATATTGTGAAAGATAAGTGTGATATGAGTAGATAACCACATTAAATAAGATACAGAGTACTTTGTTGGGCTGATAGATGAATTGACTAGTCTGTGTGATTTGTTTCATTTTAAGTATACTGGATTTTATGAACATTTTATTGTAAACCACTTAGAAATTATGATTTGCGGTGTATACGTTTTAAAAAAATAAATAAATACAAATATCTAGGAGTGTATGAAGGTGCACAAATTCAGTACAAGTTACAAGAGAAAAGACCAGTAAAAAATACTATAGGAGAAAGCAGGTAATTTTGAAAAGTGCTTTTAACAAGAAATAAGTGGTTAGAGCTATGGGCTACAAGCCTTGAACAGTTCATGTCAACATCCATTGCCACAGGTACAAACTTAGACCTGGATTTATCAAAATGCACTAAATATCGCATGCGATAGGAAAAGGGGCGTGTTTTATGGTAATAGACAGTTTATCGTTCTCTCAACCTAGCTTGATGGACTCTCTACCTGGGTAATATCTAGCTAGGTTGAGAGAACACTGCACAAATCTCATCTTTGGGTGAGTTTCCTCACTCTGAAGGTCATCAAATCTTCACAAGAGAGCACTGTTCTGTTCGTACGTCTCACTTTGAATGTAAAAATGGTCCCTAACCCCTACAGTAATACCTAAACCTCACCTCGAGTTACTAGGTGGGCCTCCAATAGAGATATAAATACCTACCTAGGATGAGGGCATTACGGCTAGGTTCTCACTCTCTCCCCCCTCCCTCCCTCTCCCCTGTGGTTGTAAGGGCCCTGACAGCTAGGCTGGCTCTCCAGGAGCTTAAAACTACTAAAAACAGCATGCACAAAAACATCACAATGAGCGATAAAGCCCTATCACACAGCTTTACGCAAATGAGAAGTGTGTAGTTAAAATTCACATTACAGCTGTGCGATATGGCTTCGCAAAACTGTGAGCCCAGCCCACTTGGCCACAAATCCTGCCCCAAACTCCTCCTAATTTTCTCATTTGCATTGCACCATGCGTTATAGTGCTTTCGCATGCATTAAAGGCATTTTCACATGCATTAAGGAATTTTCGCATTCGTTAAAGGTGCTTAACGCATGCGAAAATGCCATATAGCACTTTGATAAATGACCCCCATAGATTGTGAGCCCTCTGGGGAAAAGGAACTATCTACAGTAGCTGAATGTAATCTGCTTTGAAATGTCTGAAAGGCAGAACACAAATAAATAAATAAATGAATGAATAAATAGAATATTTTTTCAATTTTACTTGTAATTCTTACTCTTTCCTTTAGTTTTGGAATGGAAGACTTGTCTAAAAAAGATCTTAAATAATTCAACATAAGAACAAGAAAACGTGTCCATGCCCATCAAGAAATCTATAAGACTCAGTGTTTACCGAAACTATACACCCTGAGAGCTGAAGGTAGTATGAGCTTTATACATATGGACCTGCTATTATAGGCCTTCAAGTATACCTAACAGCATCAACAGATCCTAATACTGAAAAAAAGCACTTAAATACAAAAGCGGCAAAAACTGATCTCCATCTGTAAACTTGGACAATCTTTTCGGCAAGTGGAAGAAATAAATGAGACTTTATCACCATATGATAGGAAAGAGTTATGACAATGGAATTTGCAAAATAAGAGAAAAAAATACTCTTGCTGCCTCTCCCCTCTCAGACCCCAGCAGTCTTGCTCCCCTGCCCCGCTTCCCAGACCTCCTAGCCAAATTTATATGCAGCACAATAATGCAAAAACAGAATCATCATCATTCCTCAAACAAAATCAAGAAATATAAATCAATCATAATAGTAAACATACTAATAAAAACAATATTTCAAAACAGATGACAAATAGAGAATCTAATACAGGGATGGCCAACTCTGGTCCTTAGACAGGCCAGGTTTCAAGATATACAGAATGAATATGCATGAGATAGATCTGCACGCAATGGAGGCAGTGCATGCAAATCTATTTCATGCATACTCATGAGGCTATCCTGAAAACCTGGTCTGTTTGTGGCTCTCGAGGACTGGAGTTGACTACCCCATATCTAATAAATAAGAAGGGGATGATAATTTTGAAACATGCATGCATGCGCCCATAAATGCATGTATATGGGCACACACAATTTTACTATAGTATTTTATAACATGCGCATTTCACATACGCATATATTATCTTTATCAAAGATTTATGAATCGCCTGATGCAGTAGACCCTAATAAAAGTAAAATAAAACATATAGAAATAAAATATATTAAAACCAAAATAAAACCGATAAAATACATAGTACAAAAAACAAACAAACCCCAAACTAATAATCAAGCCAACAGACTACAGCAAAGAATGTAATTATAACAAGTCAAGTTTCAAAGACTACAAACAGATAAAGTGCTGCCTGGCTCAGACAATTTTAAAAGTCTATCCGTAAGCCAATTCAAATAGATAAGTCTTTGAAGAAGAAATGGTTAGGGCATATCATAAACCTTAATTTACTGGGTAAATTATTCCAAAATTCAGGAGCAGCAACCTAGAATGCTCTTTCACATATTTCATCTAAACATTCCATCTTATGGAAAGGAACATTCAGTAAACGTCTATGAGCAGAACACAAAGTCTGGGTCGGAATAAAAATTCTCAAAAGGGTATTTTTGCAAGGAAAAGAATCAAGCCTTAAAGGCTGAAAACCATGACTATAATTTTATACAAAACCCATTGTTAATTGGGCAGCCAATGTAAAGACCGCCTCACAGGAGTAATGTTTTCTCGCATGTTTATACTGGTAATAAGACGATCTACCAATTCTGTAATAGTTGTAACGCTTTCAAGGCATAAACTGGTAAACCCAAAAACACAACATTACAGTAATCAAGAAGAGGAAGTATTAAAGCTTGTACAACAGTTCAAAAATCTGAGGCACTGAGTAAAGATTTTAAACCACAACGCATTCTTAATTTAAAAAACCCAGATTTAAAAACTGAATTAATTTGTCATTGAAAGGATAGTCTGGAATCAATCCAGATGCCAAGGCTTTTAACATGTGAAGAAATGGGTAAATCAATATTGTCAATGTGAAGAACATAAGGAAGTAAGCAATTACATGAATGATAAATCGTCAAAAATTCTGTTTTCTTAAAATTTAAAGAAAGTTTGTTGACAACCAAGCTTTAATAGTAGATAGAAAGCTAACATGGCAGATGTATCAGCCCATGAAGACTATACGTTAATAAAAAACTGAATGTTATCCACATAAATGCAATATCCTGCAAAGAGTCCTGCAAGAAACTTTCCAATGGGTGCCAAATAAAAATTAAAAAGCAGAGATAATGCAGAATCCTGGGGGGTACCGGTGGATAACTTATGCCACTGCGAAGATGTACTGACTATTCTTACTTGATATGAGCGATAAGCTAAGTAACAATCAAACCATTTGAGAACATAACAGAAATCAAAATCTGATGATCTAGGGTATTGAAGACAGATATGATATACAAAAACAAGCAGATATTCTTGGCCATTGTCTAGTGCTCTTTATAATGTGCCAGTAGTGGATGTCAGTAACATTTCTGTACCCAAAGCCTTCTGGAACCCAAATTGAAAAAGGTACAGGATACACTGTCTATCAAGAAAATCTGACAACTATTACAAAACTAAACATTCAAGAATCCTGACAACATAGGACAGAAAAGAAATGGGTCTGTAGTTTGCTACACATGTGCGTATATATAGGCCTATGCGCGAAAACATCCAAATGCACTGAAACCAGGTATTTAAATGCATTGAACACGCATGTTTTACCCACCTATTTTAAACACATACACTCATATAACTTACATGTGACAATAAACGAGGACTTACTTTCATAAGTCCTGATTTGCACGTGTAACTCCGCCAATTTTATAACATGTGCATGTCGAGGAAATTACCAGTTTTACCAATTGGACCACCAATTCACCCAGTCCTTCTCTAGGCCATAGAGACTCTCCTGGTTCTTCAGCCTGAGCTCCTCCCAGTTTACCCAGGCCTGTTCCTTAGTCAATAATATTTATTTGTTTTTATTTAACATTTTTTATATACCGAGGTTCTGGTAACAATGTTACTAATCACTTCGGTTTACATATAACTTTGGGGTGACATAACATATGTGTCTTACAGAGAACAAGGATATGAAACTTGGAAATATTAATTTACAAAACAAATTATGAGAAACAACAAATTATGAGAAACAAATTATGAGAAACAACAAATTATGAGGAACAGGGATATGAACTTGGAAATATTAATTTGCAAAAACAAATTATGAGAAACAACATTTGAATTAAAGCATCTAGCGTACTAGCGAATATTATCTGTCAAGTGAAAAAAAAAAGATATGTAACAGGAGGAATAGTAGTTGGCAGGGGAAATTACATTTGATTCTGGATTAAATTAGGCAGTGGAAGATTTGATGTGATGACCATGGTAGGAAAGTGATAGTAAAGTCCAACTCAAGTGAATGCTTGGTTGAATGCTTGGCATAAGTGATAATGCTTGGCATAAGTGATAATCAACAAACATGTTGATTATCACTTATGCCAGATAATTAGCAGGTATAAAAATACAAGGATAAGTTGGAAAAGGTGTCTCAGGATCATTGCTATCATTGCCATGCATAATCTGGCCACTGAGCACTGCAGACAGTCTCAGACTTCATCCTGAAGAGCAGTGTTTGTGGGGGGACCTAGCTCCACCTCTTGACTAATCAAACAGCAGGGGCCTTCTATGCAGAAGGCTCTTCACAAGGGCAAGTAACTAGCCAGTGCCCTCTATGATGAAAAATTTCACAGGATACCAAGCAAGATGGCAGAGACATGGAGCGGGAGAAAGAATGAGAGGAGGAGGTGACAGAGAAGATGCTCTTGAGCACTTCAAAACAAATCTGCCTTACTTTACTCAAGGTAAATGTATTTTCAAGCAACCAAGGAGACCTGTTGCAAAGGCAACACTTAGGAGCGCTGCCCGAGCTTAAGTACGCTGAGGGTGGTGACGTAAGCATCCACGTCCGTGGCCAGGTTCCCGCTGCGGGCCCTTTAAAAGCATTAGAGTTGCTGGTGTGCGCGCCTAGGAGGAGGCGCAGCACCGTCAGTGGCGTCTCTCCTCGGAGCAAGCAGAGAGGCCTGCTTAGAGGAAGAATCCTGGCTGGAGGTCCCGGGCAGCACGGCAGGACCAGGGACACTGGCAGGAGCCCGAGGTTGAAGCCGTCAGCCGACTGCCACCAGCAACGTAGAACTGAGTGCTGAGGTCCATCTGGGAAGGTGAGAAGGCCGCGCTGCGGGCCTCCTGTGGGCGTCAAGCGTAACATTTTTGGGTTTCCATGCAAGGGAATAGCATGAGCATACTACTTCTGACATTTTAGACTACAACCACATTAAAGGTTCTGCATTGCTCCTTAAGTGGCTTTATAAAGTGCCCATTAAATTCTTTTGCAAGCATATGATAAATTTGGTTTTGCTGAGTTTTATTGCAAGGGCTCTTTGGGTAGAAAAATTTCCATATGGGACAGTATTTAAATAATCTATAGTTTGCTTAAAAACTCAAATAAAATAAAATACATACTTTACAAAGCAGATACCAATTTACTAGGAAGGGTGATAAATTGAGATTATATGTTGCATGAGGTAAACAGTGCACTCATAATTACCCAAGATATTATGCCTGGCTAAGGATTATTTTTTCAAGAATTAATTTGCTACAAAGGGAAACGCTTCACAAAGATGCCTTGGCATTTACTGAGCTGTTTGCCATTTTGTTTTTATTATTTTATTTGTAAATTTCATTACTACAGATAAGGATATTATTAACAAAAAAGATTACAATCAATTAAAAAGTTATAAAAATAAAGAGAAAAAATCCTCCTTAAAAACCTAGGCCACTATTTATAGGGAACTCAGGAAGAAAATACAAAAATCTATAACCAAAGAACGTCTACTGCCAAAGTGAAAAAGCCAGACAGAAAAATGAAACAAGAAAAATTATTCTTCATCTATGGATGACTGTAATTCACCCATTTTCATTTTGGAGGCCTGATGGCAGTTCTCAACAAAGATCCAATTGCTCCAGAGTAGTTTGCTAGTTTAATGCATCTAGCCAATGCACTGAAAAATGCTGTCATCACATACCAATTAGATTCATATTGGAAACCAAATATGTGGCTTTTCTGACATATTTTGAGGTGTAATAAAAGATTTTCAAGTAGCAGGTATATTAAAATACCTTTGAAAGGATGAAAAGTAAAAAATTAATTTGACAGGTATTCACAGTTTTCAAAAACTGTAGAATTTAAAAATATATATTTAAACATATCATGCCATTTCTTAATTTCAAGTGTTATTTGTAGCACCAGTTGAAATGTTATGAGGATGTCACAATACTTGATTCATCTGAATTAGGATCTATTTCCTTGTGTTGTTATGAAAAATATAAGGAGAGTTTTTCTTCTTGAAATAGTCAAACTAATTCCTGTTAACTCTTTTCATTTTAGTGATTTTCACCACACATCCTTATGACAGGGCTTCCCAAGGTTGTCCTGGTCTTAACAGGACAGGTTCGGGAAATCTTGTCTGTGCATAAACGGCCAAATTTTAAATCGGCCACGCGAGTAAAAATAGCCACTTACATGCGTGGCCGTGCCCTGCGCGCATTTTCAAAAGGGCCCGGCCACGTGTGTAAGTGGTGATACATGCACAAATGCCGGGTCCTGAGAAAGGGGCGGGCTGAGGGCATGTTCTGGGCGGGGAGGGGTGGGGAGGGGTGGGGCAGGGTGGAGGTTGGCCGGGACAGTGGCTATTAACCATTGTCCCAGGGAAGCACCACCAGAAGTTGGCCAGCGCACGCAAAACACTTCTTCTCCAAGGGAGCAGTAAGTAGTAAAACAAAACAAAAAATGTTAAGTCGCTGGGACAGGTTTAGGGAGTGAGGAGGAGAAGGGAAGAGGGAGTGGACTGGGAGGAAAGTGGAGACAGGCAGATTGTGTCGCTGCTCATCATATGCAAAAATGTAGTCCCGTCTGCACGTGCCACCCACATATGTGCGCGTGGAATGTAAAATCCGGAGCACACGTGTGCGCGGCCAATAGATTTTATATCATGCCAGCGCACGCATGTTATAAAAACGGCGCGTCCATGTGCACGCGCCGGAGACCGCGTATCTTTTAAAAATCTACCCCAAAATGTGCATGTAAGATTGTATCCTGCTTAATACCCTTGCATGAAAATCTCATGCAAATGAAGATATTAACTATTACCTCCCAGGACAGAGAGGTGGTGCCTGCTTAACTCGCATTTTCTTAGCACTGGAAATTTTACTCCTGATCTGAGATAGAGTAAAATTTCCAGTGCTAGTTAAGCTGCCTTATAGCTACATTGTCCTCTTCACCATAGCCATCCACAACACCCCCAAGAAGATCACCCTGAACGGCATCTACCATGGACCATTTCCCCATCTACTGCGAGAACAAGCAAGGATGGCAGAACACCATCATCAAGGTGGAGACCCTCAGCCCAGATGATGGCAACACCATGTGAGGCAGCCCTCTGAGAGCTCCATCCCCGAGGATCACCTGCCCCCTCCCCAGCAATGGCCTGCCAGACTTCAGCGTGGAGAAATCACGACAAGCAGAAGAATATGCAGGCTGTATCACCTGGCTGGAAAGCTGCCTCTGCTACAACAGGATTAGACAGGAGGAGGAAAATGAAGGAAAAATCCTCAGTACAAATGAATGAAGGCTCATGGAACCACAGGCTCAGTAGAAGTCAAATCTAATTGAGCTGAAAGCCCAAACCAACAGGAGGCAGCTTCTGGTTCAAAACCAAATCTAATTTATTTAACAGATATTGATTGAAAAGATACAATGGCATTGTGTGCTTTGTTTGGGCTCCCAAAAGGAGTGGGCACAAGCTTTTAGTTTATGAAATTATGAAAAATTAAATAGGTACAATCAGGTATAAAAAACAGAATGGTGAAAAGAGTTCCCACATTGCTCATAATTCTGCAGGAACTTATATTTCAGCAAATGATTATTTTAAATTAAAAGCTCCACCCAAAAAATATACAAGTTAGCTTACCAGAGAATAAAAGCTCTCTTTAAACATGATAAAATGCATATTTTAAGGTTAGGTAAAACTGATGGGAATTAGCTCATACCTGCTAAATTTGGAACTTGATCCAGTTTAGTGAGCCATTTTCGACAAGATTCACACACATAGGAACATAGTTACACATATAGTGTGAATGGAAAGTCTATACTCATTTCTAAAATGTTCACTGTTTGTTGCCTTATAGCCTGGAAATAAAATGCATTGAAATAGTGTTTGCTCCATTTATCCACATGCAGTATACCCAAAGTGAAAAATAACTCCAGAATTTCTTAGAAAATGTAGAAGCCAACAGATTGGTTTGATAAAGAGCCACCCCCTCTTGTAGCTTAGTAGCTCTGGTGTATCCAATCATCTTCTAAAGCACATACCAAGTGAACTGATCCCACCTGTGTTGAACTGTATTGATTCATATGATAGTATGCATGTAATATTATCTTGAAAACCTTAAACATTCAAGTTCAAATAACTTAAAGGATGGAGTGAAAAAAACGGAACACTCATTCTGCAAAAACATTTAAAAGGTATCACTCATAATTTGAAAGTGACCTTTAGCCCATCATCATGCTCCATAAAATATACTCTATAATCCCTTTATATTATTAATTCCATCTCCAAAACCTACAAATATTTTTTTCAGATTATTAAAACCTATCATATAGGTATTACCTGTCATACAATAATATTAATTCATAATTCAAAGTATCATGCAATAAAATATAGTAACAAATGTTTCACAAATTCCCAGCAGTTTTTCATGTATTTACACGTACTTCAAACACTTACAATAATGCATGCAGTCTTCATGTTTTCCCAATGCTTAATTCTTTCCCAAACTCCTTCGTCTACTAAATTGATGAGACTCTTATAGCTCTTCCTAATTGCTGCAGATCTCATTCATTTCCATTCGTACCAATAATTAACAGATAGGACAGGGAATTAATGGGTTTGAAAAAATCATAAAGAGACAAAGCTAATGCAAGGAAAACAACTTTTCCCTCCTACCCTTACTGAAGACATATGAGGAAATCCCTCATTTTAATGGGGATGGATGCAGTGGGGGATATCACCTTAAGTAATATATGCCTTGGGGGCTTGTAATGTTGAGTACAGAGCTGGATCCCAACTTGAACCTAGAAGTCACGTTGGACTGATTTCTCCAGTAAATGCTCAGTTAAATAAGAGTGTAGTTAAATGTGGGCCCCTCTGGGTTTTATGGCAGGAAGGTAGTGAGCCATGGAAGGGCAATGCTTGGTGGGATATTGACTTTTATATCTTACCTTTATTTACTTCCCTATGGAGTGAACTTTCAAAGGAGTAAGTGCTTATAAAAGAAATTTAGAAAAATCCATTTACACACATATAATACAGTTTTGTGCACGTAAATCTTTTTGAAAATTTCCTTCAAAGTATGAAAATAATAACCACAATAATTTGATAGAGTAGGAGGAAATATCGCAGGCAGATACAGTGCGCAAAATTTCATTCTTGGCCATACTGGGGAGATGGTGCCTTTGCAGCCTCAGCCACGTTACACTAAAGAGGTGGAGCTCCTATGGGCCTCACAGGGCCAAAAATGTAGTTAGTGGAAAACGGGAGGAAGTTTTGGAGGATAGAAGGGAAGGAAAAAAGGGCTGGAAGGAAAGGGGGAGAAAGGAAAGAGAGAGATTGGGGAAAGAAGAAAAAAAAAGAAAAAGGGAAAGGGAGAGGACAAAGCTGGGAGAATGAAGAAATAAAGGGGTAGATCTTTAAAAAGTATGCTGGATTTTATAAGATACGCGTGTAGCCGCGCATATCTTATAAAATCCGGGGTCGGCGCACGCAAGGGGGTGCACATTTGTGCAACCTACGCGCGCCGAGCCCAGCGCACGCTGCCTGTTCCCTCCGAGGCCGCTCCGATTCCTCGGAGGGAACTTTCCTTCGCCCTCCCGGCCCTGTCTAAACGCCCCCTACCTTTGACGGCAGGGGTAACTTTGCACGCGTCGGCCGGCAGCCCCGCTCCGTCCTCCGGTCCCGGGGGCTGGTCCGGAGGCCTCGACCACGCCCCCGGGCCGGCGCCATGCCCCCGGGCCCGCCCCTGAAACGCCGCGGCACGCCCCCGAAACGCCGAGTCCTTTTGGGAACACCCCCGGACATGCCCCCTCCCGCCCCTTTTTGAAAGCCCCGGGACTTAGGCGCGCCGGCGCGTGAGGACCCTGCGCGCGTAAATCCAGAAGGATTTACGCGTGCGGGCCTTTTAAAATCCGCCCCAAAGTGAATTCTATCCTCTCCCCTACCCAAAAAAGAGCAAACTAAGAAACAAAACAGAAGCAGAGTAAAAACAAAGGGCAACATCCCCCTAGAAAAAAAATTATAAATTGGAAAGAAAAAAATGTTTTCTTTAGTTCCTAATAGTGCTTAAGTTTTCTAAATATTTTTACCATGGTTATCTGATAATTCCATGGAGCTATGTATAATTCAAACAGTTATCCTGCAGAATTTGACTGTCTTAAATACATGAACTCTTAAAAGTAATGTCATTGTTTTCTTAATAGTAGTTTGTGCTTGAATGACAGCGGTTCTACCCATTAAACTGAAGAATAAGAGGGGGTGGGACATTTTAATCTCCATCCAAATCTTCTCTGCTACTTATTATGGGTCATCACAGATGTTCATTATAATTTATTCTCAGTCAGCAAGAGGTTGACTTATAAAACATATGCTTGTTAAAACATTAATTCAACAGCTGCTTCTCCACCCATGGATAAAACACCAAACTAAGATACTGTGCAGAACACAGAGAAAAATACATGGCTATGCTTTGTATATGGTTAAAGAAAAAAATTATGGGCACACTTAACCTCTTTCAGACCATAAAGCTTTACAGGTGAAATGGGTCCTACTTTTTCCTCAGAAGAGTTATTTCAAAATGATCAAATATAAAATATGAAAAACACTGAGGAAATATTTTAACATTTTAGATTTGTTGCAACTGAATGAAAAAGCTCTGTATGCATATACATGAAAGCATAAATCATACATGTTTTAAGATTTCAGAGATGAATCAATATGGCTTTAACTGTTCAACTAAACATAGGAATTTCTCTATTAGATATACAGATGAACGTGCCACTTACATTTAAGCGGTAGTTAAAAAAAAAAGTTCCAAACTTTACTGTAAAAGCCTCTGCTACGGGTCTATGCCCTTAGGTACAAAAAACAAATTCAGATTATTTTCTCCCCAAATGATGGCCGAATTTTGGGGTGGATTTTAAAAGGGTTACGCGCGTAAATTCTAAAACAAAAGTAGGGGGGATTTAGATAGGGCTGGGAGGCGGGTTAGATAGGGGAAGGTGGGAGGCGGGGGGGGGGGGGAGGGAACGGGGAAAGCCATCAGGGCTCCCCTAGGGCTCAGCTCGCGCAAGGTGCACAAGTGTGCACCCCCATGCGCTCGCCGACCCCGGATTTTATAACATGCACGCGCATATTATAATATCGGACGTAGATTTGTGCGTGCCGGGTTGTGCGCACAAATCTACGCCCGCGCGTATGTTACAAAATCTGGCCCTTTGTGTTTTATATTTTTAAGGTTGCACAATGAGTTAACCCTTTTCATGCTTTCATACTTGAATTATTATTGAACCATTTTTTGTGACTGTTGTAAAACAGCTTTATCTAAATAATTTTTTACAAACACAGCTTCATTCAAAAGGCAACATAGGTTGCAACCACAAACATCAAATCAATACATGAACATCACAAATCCTCACATTCTGCTTACTCTCTATAGCTGGGGCAGGATTTCCTGCTCCACATCTGATCTCAGGAGAAGAGTCCAAACAGTGTCAGATGAGAGGCCCCATATGTAAAAAAAAAAGGGCAAAAACAGAGACAAGAACCTAGTACAGAATCCCTCCCCAAATAAGGCCAAGAGCATACTCAAGTAATGTGTTTGTTCTAATAATCCCAGAACCGGCCTCACATTTTATCATGCTACACACTTCTGTATGTTTCAGTATGTGAGATAGTTTCTCTATCAATGCTGAGGTGACTTGCCCAAGGACCCTGGTTTCCCTGGGTCATAGACCGCTGCTCTAACCACTAGGCTACCCCTCCACTCCATCTGGAAGCAATCGTGTACCTGCCTGATGCAGCAATTGCTCAACCAGCAACCGTCTGACATTAGTAAATGGCAGCTGCTCCATCTACCCAACAAACAGAGTTCCAGTGTTAGGGAAAGATCAGCACGTACTATTTTAACTATATTTGCTTTAGTACTTCGCCAAAAAAGTGGCCACCAGTGGGCATGTCCACCACATTTGAAGATAGGAACCCTCCAATCCACATCCCCTCCAGCACAAATGAGAAGAGTTGGGAGAGACGATTAAAAAAAAAAAAAAAAAAAAAAAAAAGGACATCTATAGGTGCGATGCAGCAGCTTCAGCATTAGCTCAACTTGTCACCTGCAGATCGAGATAGAATGAAGCTGATCTCCAAATGCTCTTCCAATCTGCTGTCCCCAGTGAGAGCTGGAGGTCATTGTTCCAGCACTCAATAATAGCCAGAGGGGAATCATGCTCAACCAGACACTCCAAGATTGCTTTTATTTATATATTTTTATTTATACAATTTTCAATTATTATTACAAGAATACATCATGCATTGAAAAAAAAAAAAGATAAGAGTGAAATATAAACATAAGAAACAGAATCAGGAAATATCAATTACTCTTACATTTTCAAAGTCTACAAAGGGATATCCCTTCACACAATTTTAAGAAAAAATCCTAAGACAAATAAAGGAAATAGTAGTAGTTATAAACGGAGATTTCAATTATTAGAGAACATTCAGCCAATCGTTGGGGGGGGGGGTACCGACATGCGCATATTATAGAATTGGGAGGCCGCACACAAGGGGGGGGGGGAGACTAATGCAATTTCTGCGTGGCGATGCATCCCGGCCTTCACGAGTTCCCTCCCAGTACAGGACAGTGATCAATGGTGCTGTCCCAGCCCGCCCCCTCCCCACCCACCCCTTCAAAGAGGCCTGGCACTTATGCACGTACCGGGGTTTACATGCGTGGCTGGGCCCCTTTGAAAAAGCACCTGGTGTGCACAAGGCCCGGCTATGCGCATAAACCTTGGGATTTATGCATGCGGCCCTTTGAAAATCTACCCCTTTGTCACACAGGAATTGAGACAATTGAGATGGTAAATAAGAAACATGAGATACCCTTAAATTTTACTAAACATTTACAGGAAAATTTTAGTAGGAAAAATGCACTAATTTCTAAAACTCTGGGTCTCATTAATAGGAACTATTGTATTTTCTTCTGGGTTTGCCTGGAAACATCTGGGTACATCTGACCTTTAACTGTAAAAAGGTATCAAGCCGATGTTTAAAATAGAGCCTTAATACCCAGTTTTGGTCTGGTTTCAAGACAAAAGATACCACCATAGTGTCATTTTCCACCAAAAGACACTCTGATATTTCCAATAGCCCCAAAATATCCATATTAGATCATACTAAAGGCTCCATTTCTTGCAAGCCTACTTGTACTTGGTTGCCCTTTTCAAAGAGCACAAATGCAAAGATTTAGATGTAGGAGGTATCACTTGCTCTGGGACTTTAAGTATATCCATAAGATATCTCTTAAACATGTCTTTAGCAGATATACATGGTAATTTGGGAAAAGTAATAAAACAGAGATTTTTCCCATGAGCAATATTTTCCAAATTCTCTACTTTATTTTGGAGAGATTGATTCTCTTTAATTAAGAGTTCCTGAGTCGATCTTATTCTTTGAACTTCCAGTTTAAATTCTTCAGACTTATGAGCTAAGGATTAAGTAGCAGCTTCGAAATCTGATGGGTTTTTTTCCCATTTTCATTTACTTTCTGTATTAATAGATTCAATTGTAAAGAGAAAGGAATCCCAAGATTTTCTATTGCTTCCCAAACAGTTTATAAGGTAAAATGTTTTGACCTTTCCAAAAGCGGTCAAGTGGTGAACAGCTGAAGCTCACCAAGATTGCTTTATACAACTGAGAGATACCCTCTTCTTTGAGATGTCTTCTTGGAGCAACACCTTCTCCACAAAGGATGAGATCCTGAACTCCCCCCATCCTCTTGTAAACACTCCAATACCTTCAGCATGAAAGGAAGAAGAGTACTCCTAAATCTCAAACTGGAACTGCAGGTCCAAGGATTTAAAAGCAACTCTTCCCCTCCTCCCACCACTGACCCACAAATTTCAACCCCACTTTCCACCAATCATTCCTTGCAAAACGTGTGTGGAGATAGAGAAGGATGCCTCCCTCAAGGGAGAAAGTGAAGATACCAAGCATAGCAGGATATTAATGTTCTCGAGAACTGCTCTTCAAATTTTAAGAGAATGTAATATCAAGGGAGAGTGGTGTGTGGCTGCAATAACAAATAGGAAAGGTCCACTCCCTCAGCCTACTTCAGCTCTAGCGGGTACCAAGAAGTATCCATATCTCAGTGGTAACCCAGACCAAGGCCCCTTGCAGTCTAGCAGCCCAATAGTATACCTGTAATTTAGGAAGATCCAATCCATCTCCTTCCTTTTCCATAGTGTACTTAAATTTTATCCATGGGAGTTTGTCAGGTAAATAGCAAGGGGCATGCTGAAACATGCACATTAACTGATGCTTTTATTGTGGAATGCATTAACCTGGCATCAAAATAATTTTGCAGACTGGGGTACAACTGCAATGAACCTACTAATATGTACTCTTACTCTCAAAAAACTTAAAGTTATGCTTAGTCATACGGTAACAACATTTTTGTCAAAAGTAATCAGTGCACTGCATGATTACAAATGTACTATTAATTTTGCATAACCAATTTTTTTTTCCCCAGAGAGCCATTATGGTTTCTGAAGTTTGTGAGCTGGACTTCTTCATAATTGTAGACTTCACATTTCATATTTTTTAAACTTAAAACTTATTAGTTTAAAATAATGACAATTCATATTTTGTCAAAGCTTATTCTGTGAGTAAAACTGCCATACATCTTACATGCGTCAAAGTATAAAAACAAATGTTTCCTCCCATATTTACTGGCTCTAGCAGAGAGTTGGTACAGAAATATATTATAGTGTGTCTAACAATAATATAATAATGTCTATGTAGTAGAATGTTTGAATTTCTGTAGAACTAATTATTAAAGGTACATTCATTATCCTTTCTACTGATTGAATGGGCTCATTTGTATTAATATTTAGGTTTTAACGAGCATAAAGCAGGAATAATGTTCAGATACATAAATTCTCTTTTAGAGACAGTATGATTATCTATGTAGTAAGACATCATAAAAGAAATTAGTTTTATTTCCTAACATTCAGATGTATTAGCAAAGAGCAGAAAGTATAGCATCCTTCCTTCTTGATTCCTTAAGATGAACTGAACAAAACACAATTTCAATGAGACACACAATAACAGTAATGAAACTGAAGGAAAATGAGTTAATTTATAGGATTTTGGAAGAATCATAGATGTGCTCATTTTTACAGTTCTTTGATTTCTTACGTATAACATAAATTATTACTATATTGAATCTTCTGTGTTCAGTAGCCACAGGGCAATTTACACTGCAACAAGAGCTTGAGGACTTTAACCCATTGGGAGCCGATATATTAGGAGGCAGCAACATTTCATTATGATTTGAACTAGACATGAAGGCCTGGAAGACTGATCCTACCACTCAGATGGGCATACAGGAGCCCAGGAGTAAATGTCAGTGCTGCTAATACCATGGATAGTTCTATAAAAAAGACCATCCCTGGCATTGAGGGCTTCAGCTGTTTTATGGCAGCAGTCAGGAAACGGCTGCTTATTGAATTGCAGAGACCTTAGGATGAAGGTCTTCTGTCATAAGAATTACTTTGTGAATACATTCATGAGGCTGACTGTAAAGGTAGCCATGGAACACTGTAATGGGTATACCAACAGATAATATATTCTATCGATGGTGCATACTATTAAGGGGTGCACAGAATAGCCTGTTGTGTGCTCCTCAGTGAACTGGCTCCAACATTTCATTGTTGTCTACTAACATTATGATCCTCTTTGAACTGGCTGATCAGCCATGAAAGGCAGAATAGAAACCCCAAATTAAATTAAATTAAATCTTTATAGGAGAGTTGTCATACCTGGCTATTAAACAGAGATATGTAATAAACTTTGTGTGGTGTTCCAGGCATCCTGACTAGCCATATACATTCCTGAAACTGAGTTAAGATGATCAAATACAAGCAAATGTCCGAAAGGAAGCTGAGATAAAAGATCAACAAAATTACTACAGCAAATTCAAACTAACACAATTTAATTTATAAAACAAGTTTATCATTCTTTGTCGAGAGCAACTTAAAAAGGAAATAGCTTGCATGTAAAGCGTTCTTTTTCATTATTGATGTTAACTAATAGAATTTATTTAAAATGTGAAAACTGAAAATTAGATATAATAAAAAATACTATCAAATATAATAAAGCAAGTTTGCCTACCTGTAAACAGGGTTCTCTGTAGACAGCAGGATGAATCAGCCAAAATGCATGGGAGATGTCATCTGATGGCTCTGACAAAATCAGCTCTCAGTAAAAGACAGAGTTGCCATGCATGCACACTGCCTCTTGAGCACCTCAATCTCTTCCACAGCTTAAGCTTTAGTGAGGTAGTCAATGCTCCAGGGAGGCAGGTGGATATTAAATATGTCTGATTCATCTTCTGTCTACAGAAAACCCTGTTTTCAGGTAAGCAAACTTGCTTCCTACCTCTTCCATTGACAAGCAGACATGAATCAGCCATAACATTTATTTATTTTTTTAAGAGTTTTTATATACCGTCATTAAGTTATTCACCATCATAACGGTTTACAATAGGGCACCTATATCAAAGAAAACAAATGGGTCGTACATTACATGGATGGTGCCATTAGTTTTCGGTAACAAACAGGAGTTTTATATCCAAAGGTGTTTTATATGGGGGATTGAGTGTTTCATAGCAATTTGTCCTGATGGTTGACTACAGTTAAAAAAAAGTTTGAACTAGTTCAGTTAGGAGCATTAAGTGAGACATTTGGTGCTTTATGCCGCTACTCCTTATTTAATTGCCTCAGGGGAATCTCAAGCTGAGGGGTTGCAATATGGAGCAATTACTGAAAACAGGAACCCTGAATCTCATCAAGTGGAGCATAGATTACTGGGTGAACAGACTTCGCAGAACTTCTTGTCCAAAGTTAGTGTCTCCTTAGGACATACTGTCCAGACAGTAGTGGGATATCAAGGTGTAATGTTTTAAGAATGTTTGTAATTATGATTGTATTAGTGTAATCTGCACTGAACAAGAGGAATTGCAGAATGCAAGATGTTAAATAAAAATAAATACATAAGTAGTGGCTTTGAATAGGACTTCAATGGAAGTAGCCCAGACAGTGAACCACTGAAGTCGCCAAGGCTCTCACTTGAAAAGCCTTGACAGTGCAATCTGTAAGCCAGCCATCGTGTAACAGTGCATTACTCAGATTGCTAACCAGTTAGACAAAGTTTGTTGGGCAACTGCCAAACATGAACAGTTGAGAAACTTGACTATGAGGTTCCGTCCACTTTAGGACCCCAGGGCTTTTTTGCAATCCAAAGACTGAAGAACCCAGTCTGTTACCTGCAGTCTTGGAAAGAATGCTGGCAGCACAATAACTTGTAGGGATGTGCATTTGTTTCTTTTGTTTTTGTTTTAGTGTGCACTAAATTGAATTAGGGTACTTAAAGTGATTTAGTGCACAGTACAAATGAAAATGAACCAAAGAAAAAAGAATAAAAATGAAGAGGGAGTCACGTGATGTGATGAGAGGGGGTAAAGGACATGTTCCTTGCGAGCTCCAGGACCCCACTACTCTATTCTATTAAAAAGTGTCTCAATTCGGATACTTGAGATCCCATAAGGTGATCCAGCAACCAGATCTAACACTGAAGAACGTAAAGGTGATTGCTGATGCCGCAGTAACAACGTATGGCTTCAAAAACAGTGCAAAAAGACAAGACAAAAACAGCGATGGGGAAAATGATGGATGCAGTGAGTAAACCACCTTCCCAAACATAAATGAGGTGGCTAATGCGGTACTATTGGCACTTGAAGATAAATTTGTAAAAATAGATGCTCGGTTTGATGAGACTTATGGAATCGAGTAAATGCCTGCAGGAGCTGGAAACTAATATGACGGGCCTTGACGATCAGGTAGTAAAACTAGAATCAGAAGTGACCATGTGGAAGTCTCTTGCCAAGAAACAATGGGAGCAGTTGGAAGATCTACAGAATAGGTCTCGTAGGAGCAATTTGAAATATATTGGCTTTCCAGAGTCAGAGACAAAGAATTGGTGCATATCTTGGAAATATGGCCTGCCCGGGCCCTCTCTCTGTTGGAACAGCATGGCAACGTGAATGTGGAAAGGGCACACCACCTGGGAGTCCAAGCATCATATAAAAGCCATCCCCAATTAGTCCTAACCAAGTTTTTAAATTCTGCGCACAAGCAGGAAATACTCCAGGCTTATAGGAGGAATTGAGACGTTGCATATGAGAGTTCTGCAATCTTATCTTTCAGGATTTCTTGGTGGAAGTAGCGGTGCAGAGGAAGACTTTTTCCTTGGCCTGTGAAAAACTGGTTAAATTAAATATTCCTTTTTCAATATTGTACCCGGCCAAGTTCCTTGTGATTTGTGGCAATAAATTGATAGTTTACCAGTCAGCTAAAGCCACTGAGGAATTAATCAAGACCCTGCAACTGGCTGAACCAGTTTTACCAGGGTCTGTTGGAAACTAAATCTGGCAAGGGAACAGTAGAGCCATGCGTTACAGATTTAAAAGTTATAGTTGCATTGGTGAGACTCATTAATTTGTTTGTGGGTTCCTGAAAACGAGCACAGGGCTGTGGGTTCAAACACAGTCCCACCAATGGGTTGGCCTCCAAACATCCCCCAAGGACCTCCAGGGTCCTGCACCCCACCTGGGGAGACACAGACCCAAGAAAATATGGATCCAGTTTTTGCTAAGCTGGGATCAGGGCCCAACCTTGTGGCTGGAGCACGACTCATGGATGCAGGAACTGGAGTTGAAGCTGTAGACTGCTGAAGCTGGAGCCATGGATGCAGGAACTGGAACTGAAGTTGTATAGACAGCAAGCACTGATTTCACTAGTGCAGTAATATGCACTGGAGCCATAAAGACAGCTAGTGATGACTTAACTGGTACAAGAACAGGAACCTGGGGTTAAAGAAGCAGCTGACACAGACTTCACCAGAGCAAAAACAGGCACTGGAGCTGTAGAGACACCTGGCACTGACTTTATCGGTGTATGGACAGGAACTGTAACTAAAAAGGTAGCTGACAAGGAATTCACTGTTGTAAAGGCAGGCACTGGAGCTGTAGTGACAGCTGGTACTGATTTCACTGATGTGGAGGCAGGAACTGGAACTGAAGATGTAGCTGATACAGAGTTTACCTGTTGACTGCACCAGTGCATGGAAATGGAGTTGAAGTAACATGCCGTAGCATTCACCAGTGCAAAAGCAGGCACTAGAGCTGTAGAAACAGTTAGAACTGATTTCACCAGTGCAAGGACAATGACTGGAGCAAATGGGACAGCCTGGCATGGAATCTTTAAATCTGTTGGCAAATGAAACTATTAACAAAACAATGAACCTCTGAATCAACCCCTACGAATATAATATAGAACTAGAATATTGGGGGATATGGCTTTTTTGGCAAAAGACAATTTGTCTGGTGCAAAATGTAAGATTATAGCCACAGAAATGTCTTCAGCTAAGACCCAGTTAGTGCACCATGATAGCATATTCTTTCTTATTTTAAATAAATGTATTTGTTCAATTTTATTTCTTTTTCTAATGCAAATAAAATGATAAAATTCAGAGTCTATGATTTGACTTCTCATACCTTTTTTTTCCCCAACAATCCAAATGCTTGGCAGAACCTAAGTACCAGTATGCTTCTAAAGCAGCAGAATGCTGTTTAAACGTTCAAAGCCGGTGTTCTTCTGTAGCCAATGCTGAACTTGTATCTCTTGTAATGAGGTGCTAAGAACAGAGACCAGGCATTGGTCTATATTTGAGCTTCAGATTGCAGTGACGTTTCCATGGCATACCTGATCAAGTCTGAAGTTACACTGCCTGGTCTAGCTCTCCCAGAATACAAGGCAAAAATGCATCTGCAGCAAGTTCCAGGCCTGCAAGTCCCAGGGTCATGAGTTCAAACACAATTGACCATGACATTCTTAAACAATGAATAGTTCAACTCATGCCTCAAAATATGATGTAATTAGAAACAAGATGGCAGAAAAAGACTGTATGGCCCATCCAGTCTGCCCATCTGTCCAATTCATTTAGCATTATAATTCTTATCACTTCTTTAGAGATGCCATGCTTTCTTGAATTCAGATACTGTTTTTGTCTCTATCATTTTCCACTGGGAGGCTGTTCCATACATCCACCACCCTGTCTGTAAAGAAATATTTCCTAAGATTGCTCCTGAGTCTATCCCCTTTCAACCTCATCTCATTATCCCTCATTCTAGAGCCTCCTATCCATTGAAAAAGGCTCACCTCCTGTGCTTGGAAACCTTTGAAGTATTTGAATGTCTCTATCATATCTACCCTGTCTTGTATTTCCTCTAGGGTATACATGTTTAGATCTTTAAACATGGACCGACTCCATCCTGTTAAATCTTTTTGAAGGTGCAGTCTCCAGAATTGTATGCAGCATTCCAAGTGAGGTCTCATCAGGGACCTAAATAGGGGCAATATCACCTCTATTTTTCTGCTGACCATTCCTCTCCCTAGGCACCAAGTATCTTTCTGGCTTTTACCGTCACTTTAGCCACCTGTTTGGCCACCTTAAGGATACAAGTATCCCCAGATGCCGTTCTTCCTTTGTGCTTAGAAGAATTTGATCTCCACACTGTATCTTTCCCTTGGGTATTTGCATTCTAAATGCATTACTCTGTATTTCTTAGCATGAAATCTTAGCTGCCAGACCACAGAACATTCCTTGAGCTTCACTAGATCCCTCATGTTTTCCACTTCTTCCTGGCTATCCACCCTGTTAGATTTTGGTAGCAATGGCAAAAAGACAAACCTTTCCTGACAACCCTTCCATTATGTTGCTCACAAAAATATTGAAAAGAACGGGTCCAAGGTCAGATCTTGAGGCACACCACTAGTAACAACCCCCTTCCCAAAGTAAACTCCATTTACAACTACCCTTTTTCACCTCTCACTCAGCCAATTTCTAACCCATTAAGTCACTCTAAGATCCATACCAAGGGCGCACTCTTTATTTATAAATCTTCTGTGCGGACCCATGTCAAAGGCCTTGCTGAAATCCAAATACACTACATCTAGATCTCTTCCTTGATCCAACTATCCGGACAGCCAATCAAAGAAATTGATTCCACAATGCACAAAATATAAAGTGCTGAAGGGCCTTGACCAGATTTTAACATGCTGCAAGAAATTGTAAGATGGAATTATGCAAGGAAGTTTCCTTACTAGACTGAAGACAGTGTCCTGGATCCTGTCAGCCTGCTTATCCTTTAAATAAGGAGGACAAAATCCATAAAAGATAACACCAATCTTTTAAATCTAATTGTAGTGGATGTAGGCAGCAAACGAAGCTCCAAAAATGAAAGGGTAGCTCTCTCCCTACGATTTTACCCCAAATTATTCTAGCGACCAAGCTCTGGCTAATTTACAACTTCCTAAGCAAACAATCTAACAGATCTATAGAAAAGTCATTATAAAAATTTAATTAGGCAAATTATAATACAGACAGATACTTTTTAGACTGACACTCTCTTTTCAAACGAGTGGAAATTATAATTCAACACTGTAGAAAACTGATTACTGCCTTGGATTGTATTAAAAAGTATAGCCTTCGCTGGCCTGATGCCTCAGTGGAAAGCACTGTGCACTTTCATGCTAAAAATTAACGGCTCAGTTCCCAAATTGGGTCATGCAGCCTGGGTTTGTTGTGGCTGGGCATGCTACAGAAGAAGGAAAACTCTTGAAAGCTAGTAACAAATGTATTAAGCTAGTACAATAAAAATATGTTTAATGAACGTTATTTCTCCATTTTTTAAGTTTAAAAAGAGTATATCAACAGGTAAGTATGAAACAATAACAAACCTCGATTTAATGCTTAAGTATGTGTCCTGCTTTTTGCACAGTACTACAAGAACACTTTGGCAATGAGGGACAAGCAATTCTGCTCCTTAAATTCTTTTAGTTGTAATGCTATGATTATTTAGGCCGTTCTATTTAAAACACAGATTTCATGCTAAGTGAGGAGCCCCTGGCCTTGACAAAAGATTGACAAAGGACTAGGGAGTTAAGTATTAATTATTTTATTTTTAATATTGCAGTGACAACAGGAGTATTCTAGCCATAGTAAAACTACCATGCTACATAATATTGTATTTCTCTATTATCTTCTGTGGTGAGAAACCTATTTCAATTTGTTGCCCCTGTTCTCAGTGTGCGATGAGTATTAGGCAGCACTAATGCTTGAATACTTCAGATATTATGAGTATCTTCATTTAGTATTGCCTGGTCAAGAACACATATATACACACAGATCTACAAGTGCAAGGAATGCTAGTTGCATGAGTCTGTTTTCTTAAAATGCTATATACTGAAGTATGCACCACGTATACTAGTTACACCCTTGAGTTTCTGGCACTTTCTATGTCAGTCATAGATGTCCTGAAGTCTACATCATGCGCTAATCTCAGGCATTTGCTGTGTTGTGCTATCATCCTTTTTTATTTTTGTTGCTATTTTCAAATACTAAGCAAACAAACTCCAAACCCCAAACCTTTGTTTGCAGAAGGAGCAGGAATATCTCCACCAACAAAGACGCAGCGACACAAAGAAGTTGATACTTAAAAGCCAACCGGCTAACTTAGCCGGGATATTCAGTGGCAAGGCTGCACCGCTGAATATACCTGGATAAGTTTAAAGTTAACTGGATAGGTTTATCAGACCCATGCGATAGCAGATCTAACTTATATGGCTAACTTAGCTGGATGAGTCTGAATATTGGCACTTATTTGTTTAAATTAGACAATAAGCAGCTCCTCCCTGTTATGCCCCCAACCCGCCCACTCCTTAGCTGGATAAGTGGCAGCCCCTGAACAGGGCCGGATATCCAGACATCATCACTTAGCCAGATAAGACCCTACTTATCCAGCTAAGTGGCATTGAATATCAACTTCAAAATCGTATAGTAGGTACATATACTAATATAAAAAAAGATCACAAATCCGTGCTTTACATACACATGCACACACAAAGCACACATAACCTGTTTGTACAGATGTTTTATCTACTTGACTGCACATTTAGAAGGAAAAAGAAAACTTGGAACAAGTCCCTCTGGCCAATTCGTTGTAAGATGCCATCTGTAAAACATGATCAAGTTTCTTCTCTGCTCATCAGTCTCACTTTGGTTACTGCTTCAAACTAATTATGGAACAGAAGACCAGTAATGTATGCATGAACAGGGAGGTCTGTTAGTAAAACAGAGGAGTTTAACTAAATAAAATAACTTCCAAGTTATATCCAGTTCCAAACCTGAGAAATCACTACTAGAAATTTGATGGAGATCTTGTACAATTATCTAGGAGTCTTTCACTCTCATCATGCCCTTGCCACAAGAAACCAAACGCAGAGAAATTTGAAAAGTGGACACTCTTATTTACATTCTGTCATTCCCCTTTCATTGTGAATAAGAATTAATTTTTTTTTTTTGCTTAAGGAGACTGTATCAGTGGTTTTTAAACTAAAAATATATATGAAATAAAGGCTTATTATTCCCAAAGGAATGATCCAATAAAGAAAAGTATAACCAAAAGGAAAACAGTGGTGACAATCCCTTTATGCAAATCTCTAGTGAGAGTTCTGAAAGTTGTATTTCTGGAGGCAGTCCAGAATAGATTTCTCAAAGTACTGGATAGTCTGCACCACAAGTCCTACAAGATGAGGCACTGACGAACGAAGTTTATGTATGTGCTGGGACGGGATGTGGGATGGGGAGAGGAGGGGTGGAGGAAGACATGGCAAAAATATAAAAGTACCTCAGCAGTACTGTGCAAAAAGCAGTATAAAGAATACACATTTTTGTAGAAGAGGAAACTTTAGAACAAGGAGTCGTGGTAAGGTGGGAGATACTTTCTTACTGCTGAATCCATGTATTTGCTCACAAAAAAGGGGAGGTGAATGCATGGGACAACTTCACAATGCAGGCGAGAGAGACAAAAATCCAGAGAAAAGTTAGGATATTTCAGTATAAATGGGACATAGGCAGACTAGATAGGCTCTGAGGCTTTTCTATACACCATCAGAGTCTATGTTTTTATGCATGTTTTCAATAGTTATATTAGTACTGGAGAAAACCAAAGACTGCAAGCTCTTCATATAAAGAAGGAACCTGTGTGTGACATTGAAAGCACAGATATGACATCTTTGAATAATTGTTAATTGGCTCAACAATACTTTAAATCTACAGTGTCAATCACAAAGATATCAGAGCTAAATCACATACATAGTCACAATCCACTCTCTTCAAGCCCTGTTCAGTGGATTTGTAATCCAGGGGGAGGATATCTTTCAGGGCCTAAGGTGTTAACTGTGTCAATACTAAGGGCATTTAAAACAACCAGGTGGACACGTGACAGGTGTCCCAACATAAAGTCTTTACTGAAGCATTGGTGTAATAAAATGAACCTGACATAGCACACACTTTTCCTTTGGTAAAGCCACAATCTAGAAATAAATACTTGAATAAGCAACTACATGGTTCCTCCTTTCTGTAATCGGGTTCTTCTTATTCCTTTCTGAAATCTAAGACCTCCATCAACTATTTCAACTGGAATTTAGGGACTTTCAGAACTCTGTACATTAAACACACATTCCCTCTAATTTAGAGTTCTTTATAAATGGTACCTAAGTAATGCTATAGCTCTGGTTGAATCGTTTTGTTCACTTTCACTCTTCTGTTTCTTTTTTGCATTGATATACCTCCTATGAGAAAACTCCTTGTGTCCCTCCTGCTTCCACTGGATACTGGACAAGTTTTCTCAACTTCTCTAAGATTTTTGCCATGTACGAACTGACTCTCTTGGGCTGATGAATCAAATAGGAAATAAACAAGCCTCTAAACAAAAATAGAAAGGAAGGGTGGAAAAATTTCCTTTCAAACTGAAGCTCCAAAATAAAGTTTTTACTAATCTGAAAAGATAAAATCATTAAAAACCTCTTAAATCTCCACAATTCAGTGGCTAATCCCCAGGTCAACCCGATCAAGAGCAATCAATATACCTCTCCTCCAAGAACCTATCCAACCCTTTTTTAAACCCAGCTACACTAACTGCATTAACCAAATTGTCTAGCAACAAATTCCAGAGCTTAATTGTGCATTGAATCAAAAGAATTTTCTCCGATTAGTTTTAAATGTACTACTTGCTAACTTCATGGAGTGCCCCCCTAGTCCTTCTAGTACCCGAAAGAGTAAATAACCAATTTACATCTACCCATTCTAAACCTCTCATGATTTTAAAGACCTCTATCATATCCCCCTCAGCCGTCTCTTCTCCAAGCTGAATAGGCCCAACCTCTCTAGCCTTTCCCCATAGGGGAGCTGTTCCATCCCCTGCAAAGGTGCAGTGTTTGGCTCAGGAATGGACATTGTTCAAAAATATCATCCTGGAAACCCAGACCAGGTGTACTCCACCCACCAGAAAAGGGAAAGGAAGGCCAAACGACTCCTAGCAAGCTTAAAAGGTGAGGTGAGAGAGGCCACAATATTCAAAAGAACATCCCTCAAGAAATGGAAAAGGGATCTGAATGAAGAAAATAGGAAACAGCACAAGCAGTGGCTAGTCAGATGCAAAGCACTCACAAGGCAGGCAAAAAAATCTGAAAAAAACCCTGCCACGGAAGCAAAAACTGACAATAAAAACTCTTCCAGGTACATTTGAAGCAGAAAGCCCACGAGAAAGTCAGTTGGACCACCAAACAACAAAGGGGCACCCAGAGAAGACAAGGCCACAGCGGAGAGACTACATGAATCTCCCGCCTCAGTCTCCACCAAGAAAGACATACGGGAGATACCTACGCCAGAAGGGATATCTATAGGTGACAATTCAGAGGACCTGAAACAAATCCTAGTGAACCCAGAAGAGAAGAGAAGACAAATCCACAAGCCAAAGAACAGAAAACCATGTGGTCCAGATGGTATACATCCCAGTGTTGAAAGAAGTGAAAAAATGAAACTGCAGACATACTATTAGTATCTTGTAACCTATCTTTTTTATTTATTTAAATCTTATTAATCCAAGGATGACAAGGTAACTATCAGCAATTCTAACAATGATAAGATCATCAACAATAGATCAACATTTTTCAGATTTTTATTTTATTTTACAAAACATGCAGAGAAATAATGAATTGCAACTTTGAAAATTTACTTTGAGCATACTGGTTTACAATAAACATACTGGAGCCTATTTAAAATCATATGTGCGCAGGGTACATTTGTGCGCGCTACCCGGCGCACACAAATGTACACCCGATTTTATAACATGTGCGCGCTGCCACGCGCATGTTATAAAATCCGGGGTAGGCGCGCAAGGGGGTGCACACATGTGCACCTTGCATGCGCCAAGCCCGAGGGGAGCCGCGATGGCTTTTCCCGTTCCCTCCGAGGCCGCTCCGATTTCCAATTTGGAGGGAACTTTTCTTTCCGACCTCCCCAACTTCCCCTCCCTTCCCCTATCTAACCCACCCCCCCAGCCCTAACTAAATCCCCCCCCAGAGGACTCAGGACTGCCTCCGGACCACTGCCACACCCCCAGCCCTGCCCATTTTTGAAAGCCCCGGGACATATGCGCGTCCCGGGGCTTGCGCGCACTCCTGAGCCTATGTAAAATAGGCTCAGCATGTGCAGGGGTAGGTTTTCGGGGGTTACGCGCGTAACCCTTTGAAAATCTACCCCACTGTCTGGAACAGGGAGTTGAATACTTTTGTAAGCTACTGTATTTTCACCCTCCATAATCTTCCCATCCAGTTTTCTGCACAATATCTGCTAGTATAGTCTGCAAATATCCAGATATTGGTCTATGTCTTCTCCTTTTATAGATTTCTCTGTTGTATATAATTCCTGATAAAACTGAGCAATTCGATCTCTAATTTCATTATCTATAATTGATCCCCCTACATATTTAATTATCAAAATCAGACTCTGTGACAATTGCCAAGCTAATAATTTACTGGATTTCCTTCCTTCTTCAGAATATTCCTGGCGGGACATATCTACCTTGTACTGAATTTCCTCACATAAGGTAGCATTCAGTTTACCTCTTTTCTCATCCAACTCTTTAAGAATCTTATAACTCCCACTTAGTTTATGCCTATTTTCTAAGTTTTTAATTGAAGTTACTAAATCTAATTTCTCTTTTTGTTTCTTAACGGCCACCACCCTGGAGATCAGTTTAAAACAATCCCAAAGTATCTGCTCTAAACATCACCCATATCATTAAGCTGAAAATAGTCTCGAATATCTTCTCCCACTCCTGCTCAAATATGCTCATCACTCAATAAAGAATTATTGAATCTCTAAAACTGTTGTTCGCTCTCTTTTTGTAATAGCATAAATACACAAAAGATTGTGGAAATGTCGGACCAGGTGATAGGGCCGATTTCAATTCTTTTACAATCTTGTACACACAGTTTATTAATAAGGAATAAATCTATGGGGTGGGGGCACCCCAGTCAGGATCAAAGCATTTCTGAATGGCTTCCAGCATGGGGAAAAAACAAGAGGCTTTATGGAAGGAAACCAAAATAGGATTTCTCTTTACCCAGGAACTCCAAGCATGGTCAAGGTCTGGGAATCAGAGCTGGCAATTCATCTCTGTGAAAGAACCGCAACATAGTTCTATACTGCTCTAAGCCGAGGAAGCCAGAGGACACGCTGCTGCTTGAGAGGCACTCTGACACAGAAAAAAATAGAAGCATCCAGACCGAGAGACACCCGAGGATTACTTACGGAGCCACCTTCCCCTGCTGATGAACAGTTAGGGGACGTCCAAGGACAGGCGCCCCACCTGAGACATCTTCAGGCACACCCCATCCAGCTGAGAAAAAACAGGCTTAGCCAAAAACAAAGGAAGGCAATCACACAGAGCCTCCAAGCAGTGCTGGCACAAATCAGTGGGCACTCCTGGTTGAGATGCCCGAATATGACAGGCAATGCAAAGGTAAGGGGCTGAGGCTTCTTAGGCACATGCGCTATTATGGCCGACAATATGATGAGTGGCGGCCAGAGGTGTGCATCTAGCTGCTTTTAAGCACACTCACTTAGGCACTCAACTATGCGCCCAAAAATTATGCGTCCAAGTCTTAAGCGTGCACACCTAGGTGCTCACCCAGGCAGCCAAAATGAAAGTGCTCAAAAAAACTTAAGTGCGCAGTGCCACTTGTTTGCTGGCATAGCACGCTGCCAATAGGCAGCGCTGAACATGGGTGCTCAGAATTCAAGGTTTTATTGTGCGGCCAAAACTGGGTGCACAACTGGACGTACAGCGAGACTCACACACCGGACTGTCAAGCCTGTAGAATGCAGCTTCAGAAAACGCGCAAAAAGCCACTGTGGCCTATCACACTGCATGCAGCAAAAAGCCTTGGACCAGGGCCTAGCCAACAGAGGCTGCTCAACCTGCCAGGCTGCTTATGCCCCTTGACTTCCCATGGAGTGGGATGGGTGTCGGAATGGTGCGCCAAGCTCGGAGACCGGACAGGACGAAGCCTTGCACAGTAAAACCTCTCACTAAGTTTCTACACATTATTTTTTTATTTTATTGTTTTAAACTTACCGGAGCTCAGCCTTACCTGGCTCAGAACAGAGACAGTTTCTGGCTGCGAGAGGAGAGGGTATATGCTATCACCACTGCGCTTGGCTTCCTGCACCCGCTGCCTTTCAGTTGCATAAGCAGCTAAGTCCACGCCGGCAAAACCAGCTACCGGACCAAGGCACACCTCTGAGGGAACACTGAAATCACCACAGGAATTCTCAGCTGGGGGAGGGACCATTTGGATCACCGCAGGAGAGCGGGGTATTCATTTTCTTTCCAAAATTCTCCTTGTTAAAACTGAAGCAATCCCCACTGGGGAGATGCATGTCCACCATCTGCTGGAGCTGGAAATGGAGAATACTGGCGGGCTGAGGTCACTGCAAGGGTATATACACTGTGACGTCAGCTTGCTCCGTCTCCATTTGCTGGTAGAAGTGCATAACCCATTTGTTCTGGATTCACCTGACTGGATGCTAAGAAATCATGACTTTTTTGTTTCTATTGAATCATATGATTTTTGACTATAGGAAACTAATTAGGTTTTAGATCTCATTAACAGTCAAGCAAACTCCCTCCACTATCCGGCACATTGTGATTTACCATAAAACGCTTCCAAAAACACCCAGAACCTTTACAGAAGATCTGCCATACCATAATAGAGCTAACACCAAGGACTCACCCAGTAAGAACCTTACTTCAGGGCCTGTGGCTCCTGTTAGCTAAAGTCCTTTGCACAACAGTCTCCTGTCCCCACACACCTGGCTGACCCATTTGCCCAATTTCTAAACACTTTTCACTGCTTAGTGGTTTACTAAATTTCTCTGATTGCCATAAGTCTAACAAGTCTTGACAGATGTACTTTTCTCCTTCACAGCTGCTTCATTTTCTAATCAAAACTCTTTTCTCTTCTTTTCATGGATAGGATCAAAATTCCAATCCATGCTATTTGCATATAGTCTGAAACAGCAAACACTTCCTCCAACCCTCCCCCACACAGTCACCTCTCTGTAGATAGAAAGGGAGAGAGGGAGGGAAGGAGTAGTGGAAAACTGGACAGACAATTTTCTGCTAAACATTATCAATTCATAAATCAAAAGACAGAAAAATGAAAAAAAAATAATTCAATATATCAGTATAAAAATTAAAATGAATATATCATGTACATATGAAATAAGAACGTGTGAACTAATACATAAACAATATGGAAAAAAGATATATATACAGTATATAAAAGTCCTGACATGGGATTTATCATGTTTTGGCAGCCAATGCCTGCTTCAGAGGAACATTATAGATATTTAAACTTTCTTTCCAAAGACAAAACATTCTTGTTGTAAAAATTCTTGCTGTAAAACCTAGGAGACACAGAAGAGTGAGAGATCCAATGGAGCTGTTTACTATACATCCATATATTTCTTCAAGCAAGTGATATATCAGTTTCAAACTTTATTTATTTTATTTTATTTATTTTTAATTTTTATATACCGAGGTTCTTATAGAGACTACAAATCACTCCGGTTTACATATAACGATAAACTGCCCAACAGAGATAAGGGGCTTTACATAGAACAGTGGCACATATGGAACAATATAACTGGATGACAATTTAACATAATGATAATAAATAATATAGTATAGTTTAACATTGTAATTAATAGAATTATGTAATATAATCTGTATAATTTAACTATTTAACTTGGATATAGTGACATATTAACCATGCCAAATATAAATAATAAGATTAATTTTTAGAACTCAAAGATTGTTGTCCAGTTGCAGAGACCTGAAGGTAGGACTTGGTATGGTGACCATAATTAGGGGATACTTCTTATTTGGGAAGACTTTCCGTCTTGGTAGGATTGTGAGTCTGGGAAGGATTGTTGGAAAAGAAGAGTCTTTAGTCTTTTTTTGAACTCTTGATGATTGGGTTCAAGTCTTAGATTTGGGGGGAGCATGTTCCACTGGTGGGGGCCTGCTAAGGATAGCGCTCTTTTGCTCAGAGATGATTTTACTTGTTGGGCATGCAGTGATCCTTTGTAAGCGCTTCTGATTGGTCTAGAAGATGTGTGCGGTTGGAGTTGAAAGCTTAACATGATGGGAGCTATTTTGTTTGTCGCTTTGTGGATGATTGTGAGTACCTTATAGAGTATCCTTTGTTTAATGGGAAGCCAATGTAGGTTACTAAGGATTGGGGTGATGTGATCTTTTTTGTTAGTGCTTGTTAGAATTCTGGCAGCAGAATTCTGTACCATCTGTAATGGTTTGATCGTGTTGTTGGGTAGACCTAGTAGCAGGGAGTTGCAATAGTCGAGCTTAGATAATATAATGGATTGAAGTACTAGCCTGAAGTCGGAGAAGTAAAGGAGGGGTTTAAGTTTTTTGAGGACTTGCAGTTTGTAAAAGCAGTCCTTCGTGGTATTGTTTACGAACTTTTTTAGGTTAAGATGATTGTCAAGCCATGCTCCAAGGTCTCTGACGTCCGGTGAGAACATGTTATTAGCGTTTGGTAGAGAGAGGCTAGAAGAGATTGTGAAGGGATCCTGAGAGACAATGAGCATTTCGGTTTTATTGGCATTCAATACTAGGTTGAGGCTTGAGAGTAATTCCTTAATGGGCTGTAGGCATTCGTTCCGGTAAGTGATGGTTTTTTGAAGGGATTCTGTAATCGGGGAAGGATTTGAATGTCGTCTGCATAGAGGTAATGGGTAAGCTTGAGGTTTGAGAGTAGGTGGCAGAGAGGGAGGAGGTAGATATTGAATAGGGTGGGAGAAAGTGAGGATCCTTGCGGGACTCCTTGCTCTGTAAGGATTGGATGCGATTCTTTGTTGTTTATCCTTACTTTGTAGAATCTGTTGCTTAGGAAGGAGTGAAACCATTTGAGAGCTGTGCCTTTGATCCCTATATTAGCTAGTTGGTCTATAAGTGTAGTATGTTTTACCGTATCAAACGCCGCAGAAAGATCAAGTAGAACCAGCAGGTAAGATTGTTTTTTCTCCAGGTTCACGAGGATGGTATCAGTGAGCGATAATAAGAGAGATTCGGTGTTTAGTCGTTTTCAGAAGCCATATTGAGCTGGGGATAGAATGTTATGATCTTCCAGATATTCTGACAGTTGCTTGTTGACAATTTTTTCCATCAGTTTGGCGATGAGTGGTAAGTTTGCAATAGGTCGGAAGTTAGCTGGGTCTGATGGAGAAGCATTTGGTTTCTTTAGTAACGGTTTCAGGATTGCCAATTTTAACTGGTTAGGAACTAAGCCTTGAGACAGGGATGTGTTGATAATTTCTGCTATTGGTTTTGAGATGGTGTTTGGTATGGCAATGAGGAGATTTGTTGGTAATGGGTCTGATGGGTGTGAGGATGGTTTTAGTTTTTTGAGTGTATTTTCAATCTCCAGTGAAGAAGTGAGCTCGAATGAGTCCAAGCTTGTGTTTTGTTGCGGCACTGTTGTTAGATGGTGTGTTAAGGTGGGGCTATTGGATGTAATTGAATGGGTAAGGTTAGTGATTTTTGTCTTGAAGTAGTTGGCTAGTTCGTTAGCTTTGTTGAGCGCTTGGAGGTCTGGGATAGTGGGAGGAGATGGTTTGGTTAAAGAGGAGACGTAAGAAAAAAGAGCCTTTGAGTCGAAAATGAAGTTGTGTATTTTTTTTGCGTAGAATTCTTTCTTTATTCTAAGGATAGTATTCCTGTAGGTGTTGAGGTGGGATTTGTAGATGGTTTGTGTCGAAGTGGATGAGTTTTTTCTCCAGCTTTGTTCTTTTTTTCTAAGAGATTGTTTGAGGGATTTAAGTTCGGCTGTAAACCAAGGTTTTCTATTGTCTAATGTAGGTTGTATGGTTTTGGTTGTAGTTGGGCAGATTTTATCTGCAATTTTATTGTTAATATTGATCCAAGAGGTGGTAGCAGTTGTTGCGTCTGTGAGGTCAAGTTGATTTAAAGCTTCGGACATCTTTTCACTGAGTATGTCTAGAGAGCAAGGTTTCCTGAATTGGATGGTGGATTTGGTAGTGATTTGAGGTGGTGGGTTGTTGATCCTAAGGGTTGTGTGGATGACTCTGTGGTCTGACCATGGAACTGGTAAGCAAGTGGGGTTGGTGTGAATGTTGAAGGGTTCGTTAATAAAGATGAGGTCCAAAGTGTGGCCTGCCTTGTGGGTAGGACTGTTGATAATTTGAGCGAAGCCCAAGTGGTTGAGTAAGGAAAGAAAAGTTTGGCAGTTGATGGATTGTGGAGTAGCGTCTACATGTAAATTAAAGTCTCCAAGGATTATAGCAGGTTTGTCAGTGTTTATGTGTTTGGCTATAAGTTCGATCAGTGGGGAGGGATCCAGTTCTAAGGTACCTGGTAGGGCGTAGACTAAGGCTATTTGGATTTGATCCGATTTAAAGAGGGAGAATTCTAGTTTGGTGGAGGCGTTAGTAAGTTGTAAGGTTATATTAAGTCCTTTTTTTGCTGCAAGGAGGAGTCCCCCACCTCTTTTTTTGGGTCTGGGGACAGAAAATAAGTCATAAGATTGAATGGGCAGCTGATTTGTAAGTACAGTATCTGTGTGTTTTAGCCATGTCTCTGTAATTGCACAGATATCTGGGTTGACTTCTATGAGATAGTCACTGAGGATGTCCATTTTTTTGGAAAGAGACTGAGCGTTGAATAGAGTTAAGGTAAATAAAGAGAGTCCTAGGATTTATGTTATAGGTGATATCATTATTGGTAAAAGCCTTTGTTGTCGTGCGATGTGATGAATTGCAGGTTTTGTGTGCTTTCTGAGATTGTGCCAGATTTTGGGTATGGTGCAGAGGTGCATTGTTGTGGTTCAGTTGGTTGGGAGCAATGTTGCGATATTGAAGATGCTGTGCTAAGTATTGGTGAGGCTGACTGAATGCTGGACTGAATGCTGGAGAATGCTGAGTGAATGCTGGAGAGGCTGACTGAATGCTGGAGAGGCTGGAGGCTGGATGAATGCCGGAGAGGCTGGATGAATGCTGGAGAGGCTGGATGAATGCCGGAGAGGCTGGATGAATGCTGGAGAGGCTGGAGGCTGGGTGAATGCTGGAGAGGCTGGATGAATGCTGGAGAGGCTGGAGGCTGGGTGAATGCTGGAGAGGCTGGGTGAATGCTGGAGGGGCTGGATGAATGCTGGAGAGGCTGGATGAATGCTGGAGAGGCTGGGTGAATGCTGGAGAGGCTGGAGGCTGGGTGAATGCTGGAGAGTCTGATTACATGCTGGAGAAGCTTGTGAGTGTTGGAAAGGCTGTTATGTGTATGGGCCCTGGAGAATTAGGTCGCTGGACGAATGGTTGGATGAAGTTGATGTAGCGTGCTTCGGTAGTGTAGGCTGGGTTGTGTGGCAGAGTCGTTTAGCATAGGTGGTTTCTTGTTGTGCTCAGGTTCACACGAAGGGGCACACAAAGGGGCAAGCCCCTTTGTCGTGCTCCTTCGGCGCGCGACGCCTAGCTGGGTGGGATTTAAAGCTCTGCCGAGCTTTAACTGGTTGGCTGGCTACTTTATTTTTGGGCGGGTCTTAGCGTGTTTCCCTGCTTTTTTAATATTTTAGTTTGTCTTTTTATATCTTTTCGTTGAGTTGTGTCCGCCGGATTGGGCCTCGGCGCGCGCGGCTGGCGTTGGGGTCCCCCGGGTGGGGAGGCCGAGCACTGACCTGACCTTCCCCCGGTGGGGCTCCGGCGCCGGTCGCGCAGGTCTTCGGTCACCGCGTGTAGCAGGAGGAAAAGGCTCCCCTGAAGCAGGCACTAGCTGCTGAAACATGATAATTCATATGTTATCTCTCCAATTTTTCTACCATTCCCTCCCTCTCCTTTTTTCCATTTGTGTGGTAGTTGAGCCTCTATATTTTTTGCACTCCTCTGCAAACGCTGTAGTTGTGAGGAGATCCCTACAGTACACTCCCTGCCTGCTGGGATTTGGCCCCTTTTGGAATCAGAGACTTTGTTGAGATATTTGCTAACTTTTGAGTTTCTGGTGTGAAACCCTGAATCCTTGGGTGAAGGTCATTCCTCAAACTTGAACACCAGGAGATGAAGACCCCTGTGTCTCCCTTCTAGTCCAGAGAAGGGGCAGGAGTGACAGTATCACCCTCGAGTGAGATTTTTGGCTTTGATGAGATTTTTCCTGTTTTGCTCTGTGATGAGGTTTCAATCTACCCCTCCTCACTGGGAAGCTGGGCTGTAGTAGCCTGGTTTCTGTTTCCATCAGACATTCCTTCTAGGGAGGTCATATTCCTGCCTTATCTTCTTTCCAGCTTGTCGCAAGCTTCCAAGTTCTCTTTCCCTGTTGATTGTAACTTTGACCTATTCCTACCTATTGTTATCTTTCGTTTACTTGAATTGTTACTCCAGTTATACCCTTGTTAAATGTAAACCGATCCGATATGGTTATTTACTATGAAGGTCGGTATAAAAAACTGTTAAATAAATAAATAAATAAAATCAGGAAGAAGGAGCAAGATCTGGGAGACCCTCAAGAGGATTTCTCCCTTGGGACACAGGACACAGATTGGGGAGAAGGAAGATCTGGACATTTGGATCTAAGGTAGGATTTTTCCATGATGTGGGATTCCCTCACTTATAGGGCAGCACAACTGGGACAGCTTACACACTCAGCACCGGAGTGTCTAGTGAAATCCCAGAAGTTGAGGTAAAGGACATCTACACAGAGGAAGAGAGTATACAGTCCAATTGTAAAGCACTGGGATTGGACATTTATTTGAGCAGATCAGTAAAATTATTTTGAATACCCAATCTATGTCCCACCTGTCTGTCTGAGTCACAGCACATCATCACAACATCTCACAGAGTTATAGCAGAGCTTACACTTGGGGAAGATACACAACAACGCCTCAGCCAAGAAGGTCTGCCATCAATCCCAGAGAAAGGACTCACACCTTGCGGGAATAAGAGAAGGGAAGAGAAATAACAAAGACAGCTCCAGAGAATAAATACTTTATGGTCCTAGGGCAGGGGTGGGCAATTCCGGTCCTCGAGGGCTGCAAACCAGTCGGGTTTTCAGGATATCCTTAATGAATATGCATGAGAGAGACCTGCATACACACTGCCTCAGTTGTATGCAAATCTATTTCATGCATATTCATTAGGGGTATCCTGAAAACCCGACTGGTTTGCAGCCCTCGAGGACCGGCCTTGCCCACCCCTGTCCTAGGGGAAACATCAAAACCCCAAACAAAGGGTTACATGATAAAGGGGATGGAACAGCACCCCTATGAGGAAAGGCTAAAGAGGTTAGGCCTCTTCAGCTTGGAGAAGAGACAGCTGAGGGGAGACCTGTTAGAGTTGAATAAAATAGTGAGTGGATTGGAATGGGTAAACGTGAATTGGTTGTTTACTGATTCAAAAAGTACAAAGACCAGGGGACATGTAATGAAGTTACTGGGTGATAAATTTAAGACAAATAGGAGAAAATACCTTTTTTACTCAATGCATAATTAAACTCTGGAATTCATTGCTAGAGGATATAGTGAAAGATGTCCGTGTAGCTGGGTAAAAAACAAGTTCCTGGAAGAAAAGTCCATAAACCATTGTTAAGCTGGACTTGGGGAATTTCACTGCTTGTCCTTGGGATAAGCAGCATGGAATCTATCAAACTTAGGAAACCTGCCAGGTACTTGTGACCTAGATCGGCCACTGTTGGAAACAGGATGCTGGGCTTGATGGACTTTTGGAATGATCTAGTATGGTAAATCTTATGTTTTTATGGTTGTCTTCTGCCTGCAATGTCAACCGTCCCCTCAGGTTGAACCCTCAAGTGCTGGTGGTTGGCAGAGTTTAGGTGGTAGGCTCTGAATTAGGACTAAGCAGGAATGCAGTAAGAGGTACAAGTGAACACTGGATTCAGAAAAACCAGATGAGATGAATCATGAGAAGCGAGGAAGCGAGGAATATGCTGGAGTCAATTCAGCAAGACAAACTCTGGAAGCAGGATTTCAATGTGGGAGCTGGAAAATGCAAACCAAGCTTTGGCAACCTGTTGACTGGAAGGCTGGAATATATATGCATCGAGACAGGAAACAAGAAGACTGCCAGCAGGAAGTGTGGGTCAAGGAACTGGGAGAACTGACCAGCTAGTCGCTAAAGCCCACAGAGGCCTCTTGCTAGTGGGAGGTAAGAACTGCCTATTGGGATCGCTCAGGAAGATATTTGAGTGGACATAACAGAAGAAATCAAAGAAGAGCTAATCTGCTCTCTAATACAATCTCTCCCTTCCTGTTTTTTTAATCCCTCTGGACTGTAAAACCTTATCAGTCATCTTAACTATTTACAGCATCAGCAAAGAATAAAATAGAAGAGAAAAAAAAAAAGAAAAATTCATGTCCCTTGAATGATGTCTTGCTTAGAGAGTGATAGTGGGTCCTAAAGAAGAGACACAAAGGCTTTGCAGCCATAGATAAAGGTAAAATTAGTTGAAAATCATGTCATCCTCAATACATTTCATTTCAAAATATTTAATGGACCATTGAGAAAAACAGGATTATCATCTTGATATTTGGAGAGACTCCCAAAACCTTAGAAGCCAGCATCAGTTCCCTCCATGTTTGAACTAAAACAAAAAACAAATGGTAAAGTCTAAAAACCCACAATATTCCAGAAAAACTGCAGCACTGTTTCACACAGAATTTGTATCACAAAAAGTTTTCACATTACTTTGTTGAAATACCGATGTCAAAATTGTCAAGCAAACATGGAATATTTTTTTGTGCAAAGTTAAACTACCCCACAAATTTACAAGTCACTCTACCCCCTCACAATTCTATACATAAAACTATTAAAACCTGGTCAGTGAACCCAAATTAATTCTAAAACTATCAAATGATGTAAACAAAGTACCAAGATTAAATATGAATGAGCATTCTGACATATAAGTATATATATTTTAACTGGAAAAGTAATTTCACATTCACAGCAAAGCTGAGCTGGGGAAAATAATAGATGCTCAGTTTTGCTATGAATGTCAAATTATTTGGTGCCAACAATATTTGAATAACTCTGTTATATATTCAGTGCAACTACTTTTTGTTCAAATTAGTCTGGATAAAAATAGAAAATATATAGCACAGCATACTTTTGAATTTAATTGCAGATTGCTCTCCACAAGGCAGAAAATAAAAGGTGAAAGCATGCATGTTAAGAAGGCAAAATTCTTAAAGTCTGAAATAATTTGAATTATTTTACTTTTATTAATCTAGACTTCTCAAGTGCTCAGTATCATATCACCTGGAAATTATATTTGAAAACTGATGAGTATGTCTTATTTACTTCTGTCACAGTTATTTCAATAAATGAACGGACTCAACAAGAACTTGGGTTATGTGGAATCAAGTATCAGAGATTTTCGGCAGATCTTGTATTGATAATGGAGAAAGGATAACTGCAGACATACAACAATTTCAAACAAGGTGCTCTAAGGTCACAAATATATATAATTAAGGTAACTGACAACTTTGCACTTTATGCAGCAAAATTTTAGAATCAGGGTTAATGCTTAGCACAATTTTTTTTTTAGATAATAGCACTATTTGCCATATTGGACTAAAATGGCCTAGCACTGGCTTTGCACACGGTGTTGCTTTCCATATGGATATAAAAGAATGATTATTCATTATATGATGGAAATAGAGCAAAAATAAGGTTGGAGCTGGTGCAAAATGTGGTATAATAAACTGTGCCAACAAAACAGAGCAGCATTAAGGAGCAAAACAATGGAAAAAGTTGTCCTTTAGGCCAAATGGGTTCCAACTTGCTTATGCAGACCTTATTTACCAGGCATTTTTCCATAGACGCAAAATAGGAGAAAGGCTTTATTAAATTGGCCCCTAAACTTTTGCTTACGACACAATTATGCATTTACATTCAGTATCATAACTGCAGTGACTGCTAGCAGGAAATTTGCATTCATTGGCAACACAAAAAAGAGGGGAGATAATTTTCAGAGCCCAAATGAATGAGGTTTTTTTTTTTATCTGGATAACATATTATTGAAATGACCCTCAGCCTATTTCATGCACACGTGCAGTGCCAGCCATGTAAAATTATTAAGAGGTCAATATATATTTTTAATTCTTTATTTATCATTTTTAAGTTGTTAACAAGTTAAAACAACTTGACAATAGAGATCAAGTTAAATATAATAAGAAAAAAAAAAAAAGGAAATATGAGATCTCGATTAGTACACTGTTAGTCCATAAGAAACAGAGGATCCAATGAAAATAAGAGAGGAAATATTATAAAGAAAAAAAATCCAATCAATGCTAAGGGCAAGAATCTTCTAAAATATTCAAGACGCTATAAATCCCAGAGGTTACTGGCTAGGTGTTAAGGGTACAGTATCCTTTCTGGCTCTATCATTAAAGAAAATATTTAACTGGGAGGGATCAAAGAGGACCTATTTAACTCCTTGAAACTTAACAACACATTTGCATGGAAAACAGAGCCAAAAGAAAGCCCCCCCATATTCAGAGCTGCAGGATGTATCAACAAAAATCATTTCCTCTTAATCCGAGTTATTTTGGACACATCAGGAAACATAAGGATCTTAAGCCCTAAAAAGGGAGTATCTCTCTTACAAATAAACAGTTTCAAAATAAAGTCCTGATCAGAATCCAAGGCAAGGTGACAAGTAAAGTAGAAGGTACAATAACTTCATCCACCGAGTTTTCAAGAAAAGAAGAAAGATGAGAAGAATCACGCAAACCGGGATCAGCAGGAGCATCCCTCACTTGAACAACTTTTGGATTCACGGGAACATAATAGGCTTTGGAAACTGGAGGAAGCAAGCTTTGCTTAATGGAGATATTTTCCATAAAATATCTGCGTAGCATCTCCCCAGGAGTGGTAAGCCTTTTTTAGGAACATTAATGATCCTAATATGCCGGTGATGTACAACATTTTCAAGCTTCTTCTGTAAGTGCAAATGACCAACTGAGATCGTTTCAACAGAATTCTGCAAGGCTGCCTCCTTGCTCTCCCAAGAGTTTACTCGCGGTATAATTTCAAGCAACTGAGAACAAAAAAGCTTGATGTGAAACAAACTGGGAAATTTGATTAGAGAGGTTTGCCATGATACTGTGTGCTGTCAACATCGGCGTCTTAGAGCTTGAGCGGATGCATAAAAGCTCGACTAAACATAACAGCCATTTATAAGGCGTTTTTCAAAAACTGTGAAAGCTTCAAACATTAGAGGTGCATGCGTCAAGATTGATAGATTTTACAAGACATCAAGATAAGTACAGTTATGGACTTCATATTGTGATATTGAAGGAGCATTTTAGCCGAAAGGAATAAGAAGGAATCCTGAGGCTATTTTTGAGAGGAGAATGAAGATATAAAAGGGTTTTTATACAGAAAAATAAACACGGATTTTAAGAAAAAAAAGAAAGAAAAAGAAAAAAAGAAAGGATTAGATACATATCAAGATCAAAGAGAGGATTTTTCAGAACTATGATTGCAATAACTGGTGTGGACTCAATGAAACATTAGGTCTGAACCAGTGCTGAGGTCTTTTCTTCTCTTAAGAACAATAATTTTAAGAAAAAGGTTTCGATGATTGAAAGTTCATAGAAAAGGACATGTATGACATCTGCAGAGTCTGACGCAGAAGAGACCTCATCAAGGTCAGCCTGAACAGCAGCAGCATACTGAGGAAAATAAAATAAAAATGCAGAAAAATTCCCCACCCCTAATCCCAACATAAGCTTGAACTCAAACTCTGCTATCCCCTGCTCTCACTCATGTCAATCTGCAAAAACACATTAAAGTATAAACGTTGTATGTTTGCCTCTCTATACTTAATGGGCCAGATTTAAAATGGGTTATGCGCATAACCGGGTCTACGCGCGCCAGGCCTATTTTAAAAAGGCCCGGCGACACGCGTACGTCCCGGGGCTTTACAAAAGGGGAAGTCCAGGGGTGGGGCGTGGGCAGGGGTCAGGCTCCTGGCACAGCGGCCATATTATTTCTGTTACTCTGTCACAACACTGTCTACTCTACCCTCTGCCTCCCAGCTGTACCAGCATTTGAAATTACTGAAATGGAGTCTCTGAAAATTGCCTACCCTATGTGTGGCTAAAAATATGTGCGTAGTGGCACTTTGTCCATAATTTTGCTTGCATTACGGAGAGGCATTCTGGGGGCGGGGTTAGGTTGAAAAGTACATGCCTGCTTTGGATATTCAAACGTTTGTGCGCAGTTTTACACAGAAAAAGTACAAAAACAGAAAGCAGTTTCATATTTCTGTGTGTACATTTCCTTAAGCAATTTTTAAAAGGAAAGTTGCGGGGCTGCTGTAATCTGGTGAAGGAGCCCCGGGTGAGCTGTCTGCTGCAATTGGAATTTCCCACTTGCCGTACCATCAGTGGGAGGAGCCGCTACAGGACGCCCATAAGGTCGGCGTCAGGAAGGCTCCCAAGTGCTCCTGTAATCTGGTGAAGGAGCCCCGGGTGAGCTGTCTGCTGCAATTGGAATTTCCCGCTTGCCGTACCATCGGTGGGAGGAGCCGCTACAGGACGCCCATAAGGTCGGCGTCCTTAGGCGCGCCACTGCCGCCGGCGCAGCCCGCGTGCCTAAGGGGCGCGCGGCTTTCATCGGCTTAGATCGGATGAGAGAGGGGATCCTTTTGAATTGGATTACAGCCATCACAGAGGTTGAATAAGCATTGCATGAGTGAAAACGGACTGCCTGCAGGTGTGTATAAACTTTTCTTTTTTGACTGGTCATGCCACCTAAACGGAAGGGGAAAGTTAGGGTGTTCCCCTCTCTACCCCTACCTACAGCTACACAGCAGGAAATTGTCCACTTTATGACCTCTCCTGCACTAAAACCAGCAGCCAAAGAAACCGCTAATTCAGGCCAATTGGGAGGTCGGTCTGAATCTTTGGAGGAGGCTTCGCTGAGCCCCAATCTAGGATTACCACCTGAGTGGAGAGCTGTTGAAGGGACTCTGGGAGGCTCACATGTTCAGCCTACCACTTCGAGATCCTTGACATCGTTTGAAAATTGTGTAGGAGACCCAGGTGGAGAAAGATCTAATTTGAGCTTGATAAAAGATCTGAAGGTGCAATCTACTCAGGAAACTGAGTTAGATAAAGAAAATCAAGCTACAGGTGGTGTGGATACCTCAGAGACTCTAACACGTCCCACTGTGGTTACGCTGGAGTTATTGTGGGATATGATGGCATCAATGGCATCCAATTTAAAAGGGCTAGAAAGAAAAATGGACTCACTTGTAGGGAAAAATACTCAGGAAATATCGGATATCCATAATGTTTTAAATAATTCAGAAGCTAGAATTAAATCTTTAGAAGAAATGGGGAAAAAGAATGTAGAATTTCAAGTTGCTGTTGTAAAAGATAGGGATTTTCTCTTAAGACGAATGGAACTGTTTGAGAATAATACTAAACGATTGAATCTTCGTTTATTTAATTTTCCTCGTGTTGCAGGTGAAGTTCCAATTGAAACTTTACAGAGGTTTCTTAAAGAAGTATTGTCCTTTTCTGAAAATGAATTACCTGAGATTAGCTATTGTTATTTCTTACCTAAAAGAAACCCCAATTTGAATACAGAGGAGACTCCCTTTCAAGGGAATCTCACAAACTTTCTAGAAAGTACTAGTAATCAGATTATTGATCGGGGTTTATTATTAGATTCCTTTATGAATTTAATAGATTTGAACAAAGTGATGAAACAATACTTTAATAAATATCCCATCTCTTTTCATGAATCTATGGTTAAGATTTTCCCCGATCTATCAGTAGTCACACAGTCAAGAAGAAAAAGCTTCTTGATGTTTCATCAAGAAGCAATTAATATGGGATATTCGTTTATACTGCGTTATCCCTGTAAGTGTGTAATTAAAAAACAACAAGATGCTTTTATTTTTTTCATGCCTGATCATTTAAAAAATTTTATTGAACAAAGGATAGCCACAGTATCTCCAATACCCAGTGAATACATTGAAAATAGGTGCAGGTATTACAATGCAGAAATGTGAAAAGTTTTTTCCTGTTTATATCTCCCTTTAGTTACTAAACCTCTGGTTTTACAGATTAATAACAAGGAAATTACTATTGATTATAGCATAAATAGTTGAATATACTTTGAAACTGTTTTCATGTAAATTGAAATTTTGAATATGAATATGTTCTGTAATTATATTGGAAAAATCAATAAATATATAATAAAAAAAAAAGGAACGTTGCGGTTTGAAAAACTGGTGCAGACTGTGGAAAAAAAGTACAAATGGACTTTGCACTTAGGCACCCAGTTTGAAAATTGCCCTTTTAAAAGCTACACGGACATCTTTCACTATATCCTCTAGCAATGAATTCCAGAGTTTAATTATGCATTGAGTAAAAAAGGTATTTTCTCCTATTTGCATCCCTCATTTCTACCTCCAAATATCACTCTTAAGTGCTTTTAAATGTTAGCACGTAGAGTAATGCACTTCTAAGTGCTTAAAACAATATCATATTGTTCAGAAAACTAAAATCCATTAAAAACGCATTAAATAATTGCTTGTCACAAAGCTCCATCAAGGCAATGTAAGACAGGTGCAACCATCAGCAAAAGACAATCACAAAATGCAATAGAATAAACTTACAGTTCCCAGTGGTTAAAGAACTAACTTGAAACTATTTATCAGATTAACCAAAGCCTATCTAAGGTCCGATATCTCCCATGACATCATTCTCAATGTTTCCTAGTGAAAGTTCATTAACAGACTAAAAAGTGCTGCTATAAAGTGTTGACCTAGAGGACACAACATAAGTCCATTGCCTCAAATAATACTGTATAAAGATGCATCTATCTGGGTACGGGGGGGGTTACCTACTGACAGTGTAGGTCAAACATCTTACTCTTTACTGAAGACTATTTTGTTCCTACTGCAGCTCTCAAAAAATTGAACTGAAGCTGAACAAGCAAAGAAGATTAGCATCGAGGGCAAAGCATCAAATCTAATTGAACTGGAAAAGTATAATTCTATGTAAAGTTCAAATTCTTTAAGCACAGCAGCTAATGCTCGCAGAGCACAGGATTACTGTATGAATCAGCTTTGAGCTGTTCACCTACAAAACTCCAGAATTATGAGAGTTTATGTGATCAGAAATCTTTGATCCATTAAAACTGCATAAAAACATGACCAGGCATGGCACAGATTATATTCCCGAGATCTGAGCATATCAACTCCATACTGTCATAAATATTAACAGTTTTACTAAAATTGATGCAAAACATAACATTTCAAAGGTGAATATACTAATTTATATAACAGAAGTCAGGGGGAGGGGGGATGTATGTTTGTCCTGGCATTCACTCTGTGCATAAGTCAAAAGGAAATAGCACGCACTGATTGCAAATAGCATGCACTACTTGTATTAAGTGTGTGCTATTTCCTTCTAGAGCAGGGGTGGGCAATTAATTTTCCCATGGGGCCGCATGAGAAATTGGGATGGTTTTAGAGGGCCGGACTAATATAATTAACTCAGTTCTACCCAATACTGTATATAGTATATATACTATCCCTTCATAAACAAACAGTAAGTTAAATACAAAGATTCAATGAAAATATGGAGGACCTAATTACATCATTCCCCCCCAGCACATCTCTGGCCCCCTCCACACTCATTCCCCCCTCCCAGCACATGTCTGGCTCCCCCACACTTTCATTCCCCCCTCCCAGCACATCTCTGGCTCCCCCACACTCTCATTCCCCCCTCCAAGCACATCTCTGGCCCCCATAGTCTCATTCCCCTCTCCCCACCCCATCCAAGCACATCTCTAGCCCCCACATACTCATTCCCCCTCCCAACATACTAATTCCTCCCCTCCTGATACCTGGCTATAGCTGCACACTCTGGATTCCTTTCCTGTTGCGCTCCAATGCCGTGCTCCTGGCCTTCGCGTTCCGCCCACGCGCGATACTGTGCAGTGCTGGCTAGGTCTGCCCACAAAATATGCTCCTGACGTGTGCATCAACAAGGCTTGCAGCTCCTGCTCTGATTGGCTTACTGCTGCAATTATAGGGATAGGGTGCGCCTGCTATGGACAGGCTTCATCGCAGCAGCAGCAGCCAATCACTGTAACATCAGAGCACATGTCCCACCCAACAAGCCCAAAAAAACGCGACTGGCAGAAAAAATAGCCCAATTAAAAGCAACCCACGAATCGGAAAAAAAACCCGCGAATGACTACAAAAAGAAGCCCAATCTCGCGGTAAATGAGCGAGGTTGGCAACACTGGAAGGCAGCGTGCCTTGGCTCGAGTCACTCTCTCCCCCCCCACCGGACGCTATAAAAAAAAGTTCATTCTCCGCTCCCTGCCCCTTTTGCCCAGCACCGGCCAATCGGGGAGTGAGGGAGCGGAGAATGAACTTTTTTTTTTTACAGCGTCCGGTGGGGGGGAGGGAGTGACTCGAGCGAAGGCACGCTGCCCGATTGGCCGGGGCTGGGCAAGACTTGAGCGAAGGCATTTTTTTACAGCTGAGCTCTGTGCTGCTAAATCAGGCGAGCTTCCTGGAACTTAAAGCAAAGGATTCGTAAAGAGGAAAAAGCAGAGGCTGCCCAGCTGAACCCTCCACCATAGCCACGACCTGCACAACTTTCACCGGGTATTAGATAAAGGACCACGAAAGGTGGAACTGTGACGGTACAAGCTTCCTGCTTTTCTTTTATGTAGGAAAGAAACTCGAGCGAAGGCACGCTCCCCGATTGGCCAGCAACGGCCAATCGGGGAGCGAGGGAGTGGAGAATGAACTTTTTTTTTTACAGCGTCTGGTGGGGGGGAGGGAGTGACTCGAGCGAAGGCACGCTGCCCGATTGGCCGGTGCTGGGCAAGGCTTGCCTCATTCTCCGTCTGCTCTCAGCAGTGGGTGGGCCGGTCACAGACAGTAGGTGGGCCGGATTCGGCCCGCGGGCCGCCCCTTGCCCAGGTCTGTTCTAGAGGAACAAGTTACAGTATTTCCATAGCAGCTTGAGGCAGCTAAGATCAAATTCAGCAGTGCCAGACATCTCACTAAGAACATAAGAAATGACCTACTGGGTCAGACCAAAGACCATCAAGCTCAGCATCCTATCTCCAACAGTGGCCAGTCCAAGTCACAAGCAGCTAGCAGTTCCAAAAAGTAGATCTATTTCCTGTTACTCACTCTCAGGGACAGCAATAGCTTTCTCTAGTCTACCTGGCTAATAACGTGGAATGGACCTTTCCTCCAGGAACTTGTCCAAACCTCTTTTAAATCCTGCTAAGTTAGTGACCTTGATCAAATCCCCTGGCAATTGATTCAACAGCTTGATTGTGCGTTGCGTGAAAAAGTACTTTCTATGATGTTTTAAACCTGCTGATTGCTAGTTTATAGTGTCCCCTTGTTCTAGTATTATTTGAAAGGGAAACAACTGTTGTTTATTCACCCCTTCTACCCTTATCATGCCTCTTTTCCCAGCTGATGAGTCCTAACCTGTGTAGCCTCACATTACAGGGCAGCCATTCCAGTCTCTCTGTCATTTGTGATGCCCTCCTCTTCTACTTCCACTATGTCTTCTTTGAGATGGGACAACCAGAACTGTACACAATACAACATGGTGCAGTTACACTATAGATCAATATAGCGGAAATGTAATATTTTCTCCTTTATTCTCCATTCCTTTCGGACCTTTTCTAACATTCTATTTGCTTTATTGACCCCTGCCACATACTGAGTTGAGGATTTCAATGTATTCTCCACAAGGTCTTTTTATTGGATGGGGACTCCTAATATGAAATCCAGCATAGTGCAACTGTAAATTTAGATTATTTTTCTTTATGAACACCACTTAACACTTTTCCACATTAAATGCCATCTGCCATTCAGATGCCCAGCTTTCTAGTCTCGCAAGATCCTTCTGCAGTTCCTAACAATTTGCTGCTGATTTAGCAACTTTGAATAATTTCATATCATCTGCAATGTGATCACCATACTTGTCGATCCCTTTCCAGATTATAAATTCAAGTTGTTTTCCAGAATATACACAAATATAAACTTAGAATTAATTCATTTCTAACTTTAAATTACATAGAGGATTAATTCAAGCTCTATTTCCAAAAACATATTCAAATATGAAATTAGAACTAAATTCTAACCTTAAACTAAACACAGCCGGCCCCAAACACTCTTCCTACTGTGCACAGCAAAACTACGATTTCAGCATTGGAAGGAGGTGGATGAGGAGTATGGCGGAAACGTCTGTGGTAGCTGGATCGGCTCATGTGGGCTGGAAAATGTCCTTAGCCTGAGAGGTATGAGAGGTGAAAGGGGAAAATGCTGCTGGGGTCAGATTGGAGAGATAGGGATTCAGTATGCTGGGGTTAGCTGGGAAGGGACTGAGAGAGAAAAGCTGGGGTCAGATTGGGGGAGGAGGAGAGAGCATTCTGGGGTTGAACAGGGAAAAGGGGAGAGAAGAATAGAGTGTGCTGGGTTTGGGCTAGGGAGAGGAAGGACCGAGGCAGGTTTCGAACTGGGGGAGAGAGAGAGAGAGGAAGAATGCTGGTGTTGGTTGGAGCAAAGAATTGGGGTCAGGGAAGTGGGAAAGGTGCACATTCCTTAGTGTTATCCTGGCAACCGACTGGCTAGGGGCTCTCAAGGACCAGAGTTGCCCACCGTGATCTTGATCACAGCTGCATTATTTTTCCATACCATAAGCCAACCAGAGCAGTAGCAGTAGTATAAATGTTTGTTACCAAGGCAGCTATGATACAATCTGCCACGGTGGGGCCATTCTCATCTCATATTATAGTCACTCACATAGGAATGGTAGCAACTAACTCTGGATGTCGAATGGAATATATATATGGCTGTTTTATTTAATTATACTTGTAAGCTATCAAAGTATCTAGTCTAGTACCTAAGCCTTACTATATTAAAAATATGCCCAACTATGCTCCTCCCATCCCATACTGGAAGGGGTGGGTCTAAGGAGATGCATGGGAGGAGCCTATCCCAAAGCTAACAGGAATCACCTCTGGACCAGTCGACCCACCACAAGCAAGCAAAGTCATAGTCCTTCCAGGAGGCAGTATTGACCAGCCCAGGTGGCAACAAGGCTGCCAGACCTCTGGGTCCTGTAGTGCCCATATTGGGGCCACTGGTCTGTTGACATACAAGGGCCAGGCCAGACAATAGAGAGACTCCAATCATGACTGTAAAGTCCTTAAGTTCAGCCCTTCCCACAACTAAAGCCCTTCCACCCCTAAGCTTGTGTACCCCATCTCCCCAATGCTCTGATTGATAATTCAAACATAACCACCACGATGAATATAGTTAAACAATGTTACAAAGAAAACTTGCAAAGAATAAATTAGCATAACACAACCTACTTAGACTATTCATATCAATCTATAATGCTCAATATATAATAAAAAAAAATAAACCAAAAATAAAAATAGAAAGTCCAAAAAAAGAAAAAAAATAGAGGAAAAATCAGAATAGAAACAAATATCACAGAAATAGAAAAAAATCAGAAAAAAACAGATCATTCTATCTCCCAATTAAGACTTGCAGGGGGACAAAAATCTTAAGTTGAAGATCGAAAGTTGTTCCCTATGAATAAGATATTCCAAAAAATTGCCACAAAGGGTATGAGGGGTATTTTTTTTCTTTTTGATTAGATCCTAGAGGTCTTGTGCGCCTAACATATCATTAAAAATTATTTATTTTCTTTGAGCTTCCCTCTGTTGATTGGCTTTAATCACAATATGTTGATTGGCTTCCTCTCCAGCTGAAACTCCTCTCTGATTGGTTTCTGCTTGGCACGCTTTTCAGTCCGATTTCATATTTTTCAATACCATTCAGCATTTTTCTAGCAGAAGCTGTTTTGAATTGCAGACATGTTTAGCTTTGCTTACTCTGTTTAGACTTCCTTTGATGTTGATCTCTTTTTGACTATTGTAGCTGGTATTGGTCTGAGAGACAATCTGATAAACTTGACATATCCTATTTTTCTTGTTGTAAACTTTATGAGACCTTTGATGATTGGTCTATCCCTCCTGATGCAGCCTTAGGCCAACAGGGGTAAGACATGACCAAATAAGTTCATTAGCCCCCCCCCAACACACACATGCTAGAATGCTCGCTGTGACGGCAGAAATCAAGACTCAGTGATGATGGTAACATATGGATTGGGGGAGGGGGGAGAAGTAGGAGGTGATGTCATGTGGTTGCGCAGTCAGAAGTGTCATAAGCAGTGATACCTCCTCCAACCTTGTGGTCTTGCCCGCCCCAAAGCAGAAAGAAGGCAGTGACCAGGGAAGCCAATCAATGCCACTGGCCCATGTATACGTCAGTGGCTTGGAGGTGAGCAGGGACACCCTCCCCTTTTCCCAGGTTACACAAGGCATCGTTGACCCAATATGTGCTTTTTTTTTTTTTTTTTTTAATAAGAATTCAACTAGGAGTTAATACAGAAAAACATCAAAGTTCTTCTATATTATTTTGGTTTATATTTTAATCCTGAGAAAATATTATTACTTAAAGTTATATACAACACCTTTTTTCTTAGTCATATCACTACTAGAGAACTTAGTAAATACTTATGGCTCATTTGGTCAATGCAGACAAATCATTTTGTCCATGGGCCAGATGGATGGATAAACAAAACATAAAAATGCCATTCTAGCGATACTTTCGCTTCACTACTTTGTAATGATAAATAAAATAATCTTTCAGATAGGTTATTTAAAACATGTTTATATTCCGCTTATATCAAAATATGTACTAAGTGGATTACATGATAAAATTAAATTTATAACATTGTATTACCAAAACACCATAAAAGGCTGCATCAGGAAGGACAGACCGATCATCAAAGGTCTAAAAAATTATGAGGCCAAGACTCAAAATCAAAAGATTATTCTAAAGAAATGCTCCAGGAAAAGCCTAATGTCCAAACTATACAATATCTTGTTGGAAGAACTAAATGATAAAAAAAAACCTCCAAACACTAGGATTTAGAATGAGTTATTCCAAAAAACTAATTGACCCACAGCGATGGAAAACTCTCCATAAGCAGAGTTTCTAATGCTCATTTGCAACTGTCTGTAAATAATGCTAATATAAAGTCCTCCTCAGAATATATTTGATCCTAGAGAAAATGCATCATTTATGCATGTTCCATTCGGCATAAGGCTGGAGAGGTTGCATTGATAATGGAACTTTCATCCACGTGTTAGGAATGCTCAGTCCAAAGATACTGTATTTTTGATCATCTGTTGGAGATAAGTTACAAATTAATGCTGGATCCAAGAAGAGCACTACCTGAATTCACATAAAGGAAAACAAGGTTAAGACCACACACCAAACTGGTCTTACTCTTATTGCAGGCAGTCAGTATGGCACTGACAAAGAAGTGGAAAACACCAAATGGCCCTGAAGTTGACTAGTGGTTAGGAGATACAAGTACTTAAAGGATAATTGCATCACTTACAAACAGGTACACCCAAAATGTAGCTATCTGGACTATCTTTTGCTGGAGTAATGGAGACCATCTTGGAATTTGACACAGGATATCAGAACCTATAACCAAGCCCATCAACAAACGAACCCCAGAAAATGACATTCTGTTAAATAGATTACTTAATATAACTCGATACTTCTCAATGTCTGCTATGACTTAGATGATGAAATCTTATGTCTAAGACACTGTGTTAGCAAACCTATTGTATGTGTAATAACTAAGAACTGGGAGAATAAACACAGAAATATATGTGTGTGTGTGTATATATATATATATATATATATATATATATATATATAAATATATATGCATATATGAGATACTGAATTACATCAATATGTAAAACCCATGCACTGCCTCCATAACATGCATATTTTCTCTCATGTATAGTCATTGTGGATATCCTGAAAACCCGACTGGCTGGGGTGTCCCCAGGACAGGGTTGGTAACCACGGCACTATATTAATACTTCGCACTGGGGATGGCCAAATCTAGACCCCGAATGGGAACCACTGATATAGTGTAAACAGCTCAATAGGGATCTGAGTAAAGGTGATGTTAAAAACAGATTTAAAAATTTAAAACTAAAAGAGAAAAAATATATTAAGACCAAATAATGAACACCTAGGCATAAGAATAACAGACAAATCAACCCAGATAAATCCCAAAGAGATATTTTTGGGAATCCAGCAATGCTGTGTTGTTAAATTGAAGTTTCTTCACATTGGGAAGCTACAATTTTAGTCTTTTATTTTCCTCTATATATTTTCCTTCTTACTTTCCATTTTCCTCTCTCTTTGCAATTTTTTCCTTTACTTTCCTTTCTCTCCCCATTCCAGGCTCTTCTTTCCTCCACCCTATTTCTCTTAAAGTCTCCTTCACTCTTCTTCAAGTTCCTTCCCAGGCTCCTGTTTCCCATCCCCTCCCTTTTCAAGTTTCTCTCCTTCCCACTCTCCCCTCTCATTTCAAGTTCTTCTCTCTCCCCACCTATTCTCCCTTTTCAATCTCATCCCTGCCCTTTCCATATTCCTCTCCTCGCTCCCTTGCCTTTCAGGTTTCTTTCGGCATCCACCCTCCATCAAAGTTTGCTTTCTCGTCCTTCCTCTTCAAGTTTTTCTGCCACTTCATTTTTCATGTTCTTTCCCCTCTGCTTTCTTGAAATGCCGAGGTTCCTTTCCTCACACCCTGATCTAAAGTCGGAGCAGTGGCAGTCACAGACGGGCTGGTATTATGGAGACAGTGCATGCTGCACGTCTCCCTGGTTGTTCCTCCTCTCCCGGTGTGTGTATTATGTTAAAACAGGAGTACAAGGTGGTAGAGGCGTATGTTTACCATGGCTATGCAATACCGACCTGCCTGTAGTCACCAACGCTGCTCTGAGTGGAAATAGATGGAGATTGGGGGGGGGGGGGGGTGTCTGCAGCTAGCAGAATGCTTTGCTGGACTGCAGCTGATCCTTCTCCTCTCCCTGAGTTAAAGTGGACAGAGAAAAATACTAACCCATTCTGAGTCTTGAAATAACAAAGACTATAATCTCTTCTGAACATTTTCATTAGAAACTAGGAATGTTCATTTTAAAGTTTGAAATGGAAAAAATTAATATACTTCACACTAGAAACATATAGGAAGTCGGAAATTTGGTTCCTTTTGCTAACCTTTACTAAGTAGCATTCTAAAATATTATCCAAACCAATTAATTCGCAAAGCTTTCAATTCCTTTGCAGTTAATTCAAGCTCTTTGTTCTTCCTATCATTTTCTCTCTCATTTCTGATAATTCTTGTTATGTTCAATTCCTATGTTTCTTTGATTCTGCAAATTTGATTTTGTCTTCTTCAAGAACATTTATAATATTGTATAAAGCATTTTATATGGTCTAAATTCACACATTTTCATTTGGACTTCATTACATCGATATTCTATATAAAATGTTTTTTGCCATAAAACTTCAATAAAAATTAGTTATTAAAATTGCATTTCTAAGTGCATTCCCCAAAGTGAGGCATAAGTTTCAAAAATTGTAGAAGCATGGACAGCAAAGTAAGGATGATAAAGCAGCCATTCAACTCAATGCCCAGTACTTGTCCTGTTTAATATATTTTTGTACTTCTTTTTTGCAATTAAACTTTTTCCATATGCCACAAATATGGAACTGGATATAACTCATTTGAAACTCCAGCAGACTCCTGTTGAGGTGTGGTGACCTGCAGGTTGAAAAATATGGATGCTAGTCAGCTGGGACATTTTTGAAAGCAATTTAATTTCTTCTTGCATAAATATTTAATTCTCTAGCTACACTGTGCTTGTATTTCTCAGAGCAAATTATTCCTTGCACTTTAGTGGCTATCAAAACTCTTATTAATTCATTTTTAGATGCAAAGGAAAAACTCATATGTATGCAGTATTTTCACTTATTGCTAAACTTTTAATAGTGAAATATTATTTTCCGGTAACTATTTATCATACTTTGGGTTGCCCTGCTTCACCAAACATTTTTCTTGAGGATAAAACCTTTGACCAATCCTACAGCAGAACAAATACTAACATGTCTAGCATTCAGTTGGGAACATGGTTTGGTGTATACATCAAAATTCCCAGTGCACCTTAAATGATCTACATGAGCACATGCAAGTTCAAAATAATAAGATGCAGTGAAATGCTCTGAAGCCGAACACTGTTGAGATCTATGGAGTTGCGACCTATGGATGCCTAGCTGTTGCTTTATGTCTCTCTTGATCAGTGTGAAGACACTTTTACAAAATCACCTCAAGAGGGCCCAGGTGACTTAAGTTCAACCAGGGAGGAAGGTCAGCTCTCCTGGTTTGGTCATTTCGGAGTATGAAGAACCTTGTAATTAAGCTCTTTTGAGCTCAATATAGCAAGGCCTCATTTTATTTATGTATTTATTTAGGGTTTTTATATACCGATTTTCTTGATACAGATCAAATCAACTCGGTTTACATAGAACGATAGTACATTAACAATAACTAGTCAAACCTCAAAAGAGGAGACAGATTGGGAGCAGAAGGTAAAAAGTTACATTATAACAAGGGTGAGTAACTTGGAATTGGAAATGAAGAGAAAGATAATCAAAGTAGAGAGATATAACAGAGAGAAAGGGGCTTGGAGCCAACCTCAGGAGAATAACTCTAGCATTATAACATGATTATATGATATTCTGCTAGTTATTGAAGCACAGCTGATTGGATAATATCTTAGTAGAATATAGTCTAGGAGACAGGAAAGGCTCTACCGAAAAGCCAAGTCTTCAGTTTCTTTTTAAAATTTATGAGGCAGGTTTCCTGTCGGAGGTCTGGGGGTAGTGTATTCCAAATGGTGGGGCCTGCTGTTGAAAAAGCCCGGTCCCTGATTGTTAATCTTTGTACCATTTTGATTGAGGGAACATGAAGGGATCCCTTATAGGCATCTCTCAAAGGTCTAGCTGAAGAGTGTAATTTGAGAGGGTGTAGTAGGTCTAGGGGAGTCTGGTGGTGGATGTTTTTATGGATGATGGTGAGGGATTTGTGAATAATTCTAAAATTAATTGGAAGCCAATGTAGGTCTTTTAGTATAGGCGTGATGTGATCTCTGCGTTTAGTGTTGGTCAAAATCCTTGCAGCTGCATTTTGGAGTAGTTGCAGAGGTTTTAATGTAACAGCTGGTAGACCTTGTAGGATCGAGTTACAATAATCGACCTTAGAGAACAGGATTGCTTGGAGTACAGTCCTGAAGTCATGGTGATATAGGAGAGGCTTAAGTTTTTTGAGCACCTGTAACTTGTAGAAGCATTCCTTTATAGTATAATTTATAAACTTCTTTAAGCTCAGATGATTGTCAATTATAACTCCAAGATCTCTAGCATGAGTGATGTGGGAGGTAGTGTGCAATTGTTGTAAATGTAGACTATTTTCAGGGGTGATAAGCAGGAGTTCAGTCTTAGCAGTATTTAACACCAGGTTGAGGCTGGTAAGGAGATGGTTAATAGTTTGAAGGTGAGATTCCCATGATTTGATTGCTGAGTCCAAGGAGCCTGTTATAGGAATCAAAACTTGGACATCGTCTGCGTATACGTAGAATTTCAAATTTAGCGATGAGAGGAAATGGCAGAGAGGGAGGAGGTATATATTAAATAGGATGGGAGATAAAGAAGAGCCCTGGGGGACTCCATGTGGGGAGTTAGTGTGAGGAGATTCCATGTTATTGATTTTAACTTTATAACCTCGATTACTGAGGAATGAGTCGAACCATCTGAAGACAGATCCTGAGATTCCTATGTCGGATAGCCGGTTTAATAATATAGTATGGTTGACTGTATCGAAGGCTGCAGAGATATCAAGGAGTGCAAGCAGGAAGGAGCATCCTTTGTCAATTCCCAGGTATACTTGATCAAGGAGTGATATGAGGAGTGATTCCGTACTATGTTCTTTCCGAAATCCATATTGTGAAGGATGAAGGATATTATTTTCCTCCAAGTAATTTGATAGTTGATTATTTACTACTTTCTCCATGATTTTGGCTATAAACGGTAAATTAGATATTGGTCGATAGTTGTTTAGATCATCTGGGTCCAGGTTTGGTTTTTTGATGATAGGTTTGAGAGTTGCTAGTTTGAGAGTGTCTGGGAAGATACCTTGTGAAAGTGAGCAGTTAATAATGTCTGCTAGGTATTTAGAGATGGAGTCTGGTATTAGAAGCAGTAATTTAGATGGGATATGATCTTGTGGGTGAGTGGAGGGTTTCATTCTTTTGAGGATAGTTTCCACCTCTGTAGAATAGGTGGGCTCGAATGTTTCCAATGCTGTGAATGAGTTGGGGCGGTAGAGGGGATCTAAAGAAGGTGTGATAGGATTGGAGGGTAATCTAGCCAAGGTATTAGCGATTTTACTCTGGAAGAAAATGGCCAGTTCATTGGCCTTTGATTGTGCTATATCATCAGAAATTGGTGCTGAAGTAATCTTGGTGAGGTCTGAAACATAAGCGAAAAGGGCCTTTGCATCGAAGAACATATCATGGATATGGTGGGCGTAAAAGTCTCTTTTGGTTCGCAGTGTCATGGTTCTGTAATGGTGGAGAGCTGCTTTGTAGATGGCTAGGGATTGAGGGTTGGGGGAGTTCCGCCATTTCTTTTCCTTCTGTCTTAGGCTTTGTTTTAATGTGCGAAGCTCCAAAGAGAACCATGGTTGTTTATGTTTCTGAGATGGATTGATATTCTTTGATGATAGAGGGCATAGATTATTTGCTATGGTTTCAGTAATATTTTGCCAAGAAAATATGGCTGCGTTAGGGTTCGAAAGATCCAAGTTGGGTAGTTCTTTGCATAGAGAATTATCAAGGGCTTCTGAAGGACAGGATTTCCTATAGTGCAGTATTGTTGGTAGCAGGGGTGCAAGGGATCCTGTCGTCGTTTTAAAAGTGGAGGTGATCATAAAGTGGTCTGACCATGGTACTGGAAGGCAGGAAGGGGATGAGAGTTGTATGAGGCTATTATTTGTGAAAATAAGATCAAGGGTGTGACCCCCTTTATGAGTGGGTTGGGTGATAATTTGGGTAAAGCCCATGGCTGAGAGTGAGGAAAGGAGAGCTTCGCAATTAGATGATTGAGGCCTGACGTCAATGTGTAGATTAAAGTCCCCAAGGATGATGGAAGGAGTATCCAAGGTCAAGTATTTAGCTATGATTTCCACTAAAGGCGATACATCGAGGTCTAGCACCCCAGGGGGGGCGTAAATGAGGAGGATCTGGAGAGTTTTTGATTTGAAAAGGCCTGCCTCCAATTCAGATGTTGAATTGATGGGTTGCTGGGTAAGATTAAAATCTTTTTTGGCTGCTAAGAGAAGTCCTCCTCCTTTTTTCTTTTGTCGAGGTATTGAAAAGACGTCATATATCTGGGTGGGAAGTTGATTTATTAAGACTGTGTCTGTCGGCTTCAGCCAGGTCTCTGTGATCGCACAGATGTCTGGTTTGGAATCAAGCAGGTAGTCATGTAGGATATGGGTTTTTTTGGTAATTGATTGCGCATTGAATAGAGTTAGAGAAAATAAGGCTAGCCCGAGGAATTGGGTAAGTGGGGAGATCATGACTGGAATGAGGTTTCTATATGGTTTGAATTGGTATTGCATTGGAAATTTCATCTTAGTAGAGGGACAGTGGTATAGGATGGGTATTGTGTATCCTTGCATCATAGGTGGAATGAGACTCTAACCTCGTCAGATGTTGGCACGTAAATTTATTCTTTAATCTTTGTATGTGTGTGGGAAAGGGAATGTAAGTTTCCTGTGGAGTAGACTGTCAATAGATGAGAGCTGGTCTAGCAAAGGAATGTAATAGAGGATTTTAGTTCCTCTTGGGAATGGTGGAAGGGTCCGCTTTTCAATAGGAAAAGTTGTAGTATCAGGAGGTATTAGGTTAGAACATAGGTGGTCGATTTAGAGAGAATAGAGTATTTCACTGCGGGGCCGCACCACGGGGCTGCACGAAGGGGCGCACAAAGGGGCCAGCCCCTTTGTCGCGCTCCTTCGGCGCGCGACGCCTAGCTGGTAAGAAGATTTAAAAGTCCCGCCGGGCCTCAGCCGATTGGCTGCCCTGTAGCCGTCGCCTGATTGGATGCTTGTGCTGGGGAGGGCGGGGTTCGGGCGCAGCGAAGTCGGGGCCGGGATCCTGCTGTCTTAGCCTCGCGGTCGGCGGCGGCTCTGCCTGGGTGAGGAGCGGTGAACAGAGAAGGCCTTACCCCGGTGGGAACGCCGGCGCCGATTGCGCAGGCCTGACCGCTGGATGAGCCGCTTCTGCAGACGATCCTAGAGGCAGAGAGGGACTTCGCTTGCTGGTAAGAAGATTTAAAAGTCCCGCCGGGCCTCAGCCGATTGGCTGCCCTGTAGCCGTCGCCTGATTGGATGCTTGTGCTGGGGAGGGCGGGGTTCGGGCGCAGCGAAGTCGGGGCCGGGATCCTGTGTCTTAGCCTCGCGGTCGGCGGCGGCTCTGCCTGGGTGAGGAGCGGTGAACAGAGAAGGCCTTACCCCGGTGGGAACGCCGGCGCCGATTGCGCAGGCCTGACCGCTGGATGAGCCGCTTCTGCTCTCATAAAGAGCCTTGGGTCAATGCTGTACCTGGCTCATCAAAGTAGTCGGCTTATGGGAGGAGAATGAGTCTTGCTTCAACCTTGCCTCACACTGAGGCAATGAAGTTGCTGAGGAATGCTTTCAAATGCTACTAACAACAGATCTCATGTCCACTGATCAAAGACACTTGCTTAAAGCAAAAGCAGTTCTGGAAGTTGCTTAAAAAACATGTCAGCTCTGAAAAGTAATGAGTTAAATACAAAGGCATCTTGAAAAATTGTTTCAGCACTGAAATTGAAAACATTTTCCTGAACGCCATTCAAGCAAATGGCTAAGGAGAAAATAATACTGAAGATAAAAATGTTTAAATGACGATAGAAAATATGCATAGAAGCCTGAGAGAGGTAATATTTATGTTGACAAAGACAAAACAGAATCGATGACTGTTTTCTACTAGCTCTAATACTACCTAGTGACATGAATTTTGTGAAAGTTTTAAGACTTTGGAAATGCTAATTTTGTAACCCATCAGTGTGACAATTACTAATACTTAAGCTTACACAAATAGGCAGTGATGCATTTTAAAAACTATGAAGTCCATACTGAAAAAGGTTTGTCTGGGTAACTTTTGACCCTGAGATTTAAACTTGCTGCCATGCTGAACGGTGAAATTTTACTGGGGTAAAAAAGAGGGAAGACAGTAGGCATTCTGGAAGCATGGCGTGAATTTATCCTGGTAGCGCCAATATTCAATATTATCCCGAAAAATGTAGCCGGGTAAATTCTGCTGAGAGAAAATCACTGCCCTGAAGTTGCTCAAGTAAGTTTAGGTGTTTATTATATTCAGTGGCAGACTTAATCTGGGTACCTCCTGCCTACTATCCTAGCAAGAGTTACCTGGGGAACCTTGGGCTCATCGCACCACTCGATATAGACATCTGTGTGGGAGTTGGAAAGAACATGGGTACTTTTCCAGGCAAATCTCCTTTTACCAGTTCTCAAAAGGAAAATGTGTGAGTACTTTCCCTTTCAAACTTCTCAGGAAAATGTAATTGCAGAGATTTGCACTTACTTTTTCTGGCAGAAACCACATATCTTGTTGCCTCTCCCGGCTTAGATCCGTGCCGGGAACATTTCCGCAAAAATGTGGGTAAAAGCATGCACACTGAAATCTTAGTCGCATATAGGATGAGCAATTTTCAAACAGCCATTTTACATGGGAAAATGGCTTGTCAAAATTGCCTTCATAATGGCAAAAAAAGCCATTTTTAAAAAATATATTTCATATTTCAACATTTCGATTACAAACAAATTATACACGCTGGCGGGTCAATAGCAGTAAGCCGGTAAGCAGAGAAGTTATTTGAATAAAGTTACCTGGATAACCTCAGCTGGATATTTAGGGGTGCTCATGTAGGTAAAACTGTCCCTGAATATACTTATACGCCGGAAAATACGGTAATTTAAAATTGTCCTGAATTGAGCAGCATTGATGGCCCCTAATCCATACCTTAAAAAAATGTTGCCAGAAATCCCTACCCCCTAATTCCCAATGCTGTCCGGAAGCGAGGCAGGAGAGGCTGTCACCTGCTCCTTCTCTGCTGAATAAGTGCCGGTAACTTTTCAAGTTATGTGCACAAAACCTGAGCTTTCAATATTCCATCCGCTGACTGCATACATTGTGGATGCATTCCAGGGAGGGACTAAAAACCTAGCTGTTGGCGCACATACAGTATTCAGCACTCTTTGACTAAAGTTATGCACATTAATCTGATCAGAGAAATCAAAGTCAAATTTATCTGGGTAAAGCTGCATGCATAACTTTAGCCATATTCAGTGTGAGACTTATGCACAAGGCCTGCTGAATGTTCAGGAAACATTTTACATTTAGTTTTTCCCAAATAAATTTGTTGCTCGTTGGCCTACTGAATATTGTCCTCTTAGCATTAATTTATTAACTGGCCTTGGGCAATGATTGGTCCCCTTTATTGACAGCTGTCGTGATAATGACTTACCTGGTTAATATTTAACCATTTGGCAGAGCACGAAATTCAGCCTTGGAGTCCGTCTAGCTAATTTGAAAATAACCAATGCTCCCAGTAATGGGATTTATACTTCTAAATCAGTTTACTTGGTACTTGAGCCAGTTAAAATGTAGAAAATTAATATATTGCCTTTTAAGTGTTCCTTTTCAATGCAGCCAGAATCAAATAATCTAATTGCTACAATAGTTTTCTTCCATACAACTGTAAGGAAGAAATCTAAATCACTAAAATTTAATTATCTGCCTAGAGGTATGAGTTCTCAAGGTCACAATGTGTTGCTAATGCCCTCAAACATGCACCAAACAAAGCTAAGAAAATACAGAAGTGATTCTAGAACTGACAACTAATTTTTCATAAATTTAAGAAAATATGAGTTTAAATTGACTCTTGGCAACTTGGTGTGCACTATAAAAACAAGAATTCAATTTACATAAGACAGCATGAAATCTCTTGTGTTATTTATCCAGAACCCTATGATGTCCTGTAAGAGTCTTTCCATGAAAGAAAAACTATGAATTTGTAACACGTTTGTACAGGCAGGTATTTAAATTGTGAAATATCTATGGAGGCTTATCATTTCCTGCCAACCTGGTATCTGTAAAAACATGCTCTGTATCCATTTACCATTTATTGAAGACTCATTGTGCAGTAGTCAATTTCAATAATGATGGTTGTCTTGCAATTCTGACTTTTAATAATAAACACAAACCAAATAGCCTTTATGATGAAATTGCATAGAAGTTAATGTAGAGATTACTTACCTGATAATCTCGTTTTCCTTAGTGTATGCAGATGGACTCAGAACAAGTGGGTATACCATGCTCGTGCTAGCAGTTGGAGACGGATCTGACGTCAGCACGGGTACATATACCCCCACAGGAAGTGAAGCAATTCAGTAATCTTCCTTGCAAAGCTGTCATAGCTCTATGAGTACTGACCGATCGATTAAACAGGATTACCCTGACTGGTTAATAGTAGCTGGGAGACCGCCAGGATTCTCAACCGGAAGGCGTCGACACCCGGCAGGGTGGATGCCCTATGTAGGAAAATAGGGCTTACCTTGAGCCTGTGAAATCCCAGGAATATTGGCAGCCAGGCGGGATGATGAGTCCATCTGCATACACTAAGGAAAACGAGATTATCAGGTAAGTAATCTCTACATTTCCTAGCGTGTACAAGATGGACTCAAAACAAATGGGATGTACAAAAGCTACTCCTGGACTGGGAGGAGGGCTGCCCTAGGTCCGTGCAGGATTGCCCTCGCGAATGCGGTGTCCTCCCGGGCCTGGACATCCAGACGGTAGAATCTGGAGAAGGTATGGAGGGGGACCACGTCGCCGCCTTACAGATCTCAGCCGGCGACAGCATCCGGGTTTCTGCCCAAGAGGCTGCTTGCGCCCTGGTAGAGTGAGCCTTGACCTGTAGAGGCGGTGATTTTCCCGCGTCTACATAGGCTGCCTTGATAACTTCTTTGACCCAGCGGGCGATAGTTGCCCGTGAGGCCGCTTCCCCTTGCTTCTTCCCGCTGTGTAGAACGAACAGATGGTCCGTCTTTCGTATTGCTTCGGACACTTCCAGGTATCTGGACAGTAGCCTGACGATGTCGAGATGTCGTAGAATACGACCTTCTTCTGACTTCTTCAAACCTTCTGTGGTAGGTAAAGAGATGGTTTGGTTGAGGTGGAAGTGCGAGACTACTTTGGGTAAGAAGGAAGGGACTGTGCGAAGATGGATGGCTTCTGGCGTGATTCGGAGAAACGGATCATGGCAAGACAGTGCTTGTAGCTCTGAGACGCATCGTGCGGAGCAAACAGCCAGCAGGAACACCATCTTCAAGGTTAACAAACGGAATTTCGAAGAACGCTCAGCGAGCGTGAAGGAGCTCCAAACTGCTTTGGAGACGGAAATTACTGAATTGCTTCACTTCCTGTGGGGGTATATGTACCCGTGCTGATGTCAGATCCATCTCCAACTGCTAGTACGAGCACAGTATACCCACTTGTTTTGAGTCCATCTGCTACACACTAGGAAAAATTACATTAGTCTCTATTCTCCAATTTTAACATAAATAAGATGGATGATAATTTTTAAAATGTCTGGTGATTATGATGAAGAATATGATAAAAATGAAATGCTGTTATATCATTAAAATTAATGGCTGAAGAGTTGTTGCAAGTTTAATACAGAATGATAGAAGTAGCCAGAAAAAACCTTACTACAACCAAAAAAATGGTCTTGATTCATTGTCATTCATCTCCAAGCCATCAAAGAAAAGGCACAGTTAAGAATTCTTATCTTTCCTGAGCTAAACTCGTTTGATTAAAAAAAAAAAAAAAAAAAAAAAAAGAGCATGGTATGAATTCCATCACTTACCAGATCAATGAGACTCTCCTGTATTCGGTTTAGGGTGGTTCTCAATCTGCTGCTGCTCAAACCCAGTCCAGTGGATTCATACTGAAAGACAGAGGAACACAAGCTAGAAAACCTCAAATTTTCCTTGTTATCTTCTGGTCACCCAGCGCTTTCCATCTACAGGAAGCTTGTTAATAAAGTGTGCATAAACGGAAAAGTTTGCTCTGCTTATTTAGCAACCTTTATGACCCCTGGGCCCTTTGCTCTAGTCAGCTCATGGAAAATGTTCAGTGGAACAGCCTCCCTGTGGAGATGGTAGAGACAAGGACAGTATCTGAATTCAAAAAAACAAGGTATAAACAGAGAAGATCTCTGATAGAGTGATAAGGATTGCAAAGATCAATAGCTAGTGTGGATATGCAGATTAGATAAAAACATGATGCAGAAAAAGACCATACAATTTATGTCCATACTATTCTACAATAACCAAGAAAGATTCCAGAGGACTTTTGTAAGGCTTCCAGTTTGTCAATTTGTGTTTTTTTTTTTTTCCAGCAAAAATTCATCCCTGATCCTGAAATTTAGGAAGAATATTTATACTAAATGAGTGAGAATTACCCTCTTCATGAGTGGTAAAAATTGCCTCTACTCTATTAAGATATGTCACATAATGCTATAGATTATGACTTAATCAATACAGGTGGTTTTATTCTAGGCATGCAGTTGCAATAGCTTGTTCATGAGTCTTTGACATTTTTCAGTGACCAAACAGACCAAATGGGAGTACTGGTAATAAAATGGAAATTATTCTCTTAACTCCTATAGCAGTCAGGGCCTGTGGGGACAACTGCTTGGGGAGTCAAACTGAGACCAGAAGCTTCAAGTTGGAAGCTGCATCATTTTGCTTTCTGTTCTAATTCCTCTCTCTCCTGCAGTTGTGTTTTTTTTGTCCAGTCTGAGCATTTCTCCAGCAATTAATGAACTGAAATGCACATCTCACCTGTGATGTTTAGTTTATCATGTATATCAGTCTACGTACTTTACAGATCATCAGGCCTATATAGTTCAACAGTCTATCAAAAACCTTCATGGAGATTAGATCCTAACTACTGTAGGAATTAACAGAACAGGAAATGACAGAAAGGAAAATTCTCATTCTGTTACACTACCCAGCAGCTACGAATTACAGATGTGGCATAGCAATCTCTCATAAGGTGGGAGGTCAAGGCAGCTTGGAGAACGCGACTCTCAAATACTACGTGTGATATTCCTCCACATCTCTTTCCCTGTCCAGAGATGGCAGGGAAACTGATTGACTCAAATTAAAATCCTAGACCACTTTTGGCAAAAATGAGGGAACATTACACAGCTGTATCGCCACCAGAGTAACCTGTAGAAGATCTCCCAGCAAGGCAAGGTCTGCAGTTTGGATTCTCTACGTGCGGAACAAATTGCCACAAGAAACAAATTGCCACAAGGAGAGGCTACGCATTGGTCGAAAAGTGGGGCCCACTAAAAAATCCAAAACTAGATTAAGACCCCACAAAGACACCGGTAACCGCAAGGGAGGCCAAAGATGCTTCACTCCTTTTAAAAAACGGGTCACATCTGGATGAGCTGACAAGGGTCCACCATTCACCTCACTTCAGAACAGGCAAGAGCCGCTACCTGTACCTTTAATGAATTAAAGGCCAACCGTTAACTCAGTCATCGTGCAAAAAATTCCAAAATGAGCGGGATTTTAACAGAACGAGGAAAAACCACTCGATCTTCACACCAAGCCTCAAACACTCGCCAAACCCACATATAGGCTAAGGAAATGGAGAAATTTCTCGCTTGTAGCAAGGTGGCAATCACTGCAGTAGAATAACCACACCCTCTCACAAGGGTCATAAAGTACGACATAATCCAGTTGGATATTCGTGAAGAATAGGCCCCTGCTGTAGTAGATCCCTTGTGAGCCAGAAACCGGAGAGGAGAGTCCACCAGGAGCCTTCACAAAACTGCATACCATGGCATCCTGGGCCAATCTGTGCCATCAGAAGCACCATTTCTGTGTGACTCTAGATCCTTTGAATCATTCTGCTCAACATGGGCCATGTGGGAAAGGCATACAGCGGCTTCCCTCCAGCCACTTCTGCATGAGGGCATCGATTCCCAAGGACTTTTTATCTCTTCTGTGACTGAAGGATTGTGAGAAGCTACCAAAAGGTCCAGAAACAGAAGGCCCCAGCAATCCACTAAAAGTTGGAACTCCTCATTTGACAATTCCCATTCTCCAGGATCCACTCTGACTGCTGAGAAGGTCGGCTCTTACATTGTCTTTTCCTGCAATGTGTGAGGATGAGATCTCCTGAAGATGCACTTCCGCCCATTCCATATGTTGGGCTATTTCCTGCAACACTTGCTGGCTCTTGGCTCCTCCCTGACGATTGATATAATCCACTGTCATCGCATTGCCTGACATTATCCAGACTGCTCAGCCCTGCAAGCGGTCGCTGAACCGCAAGCATGCCAACTGGACGGCACAGGCTTCCAGCTGACTGATGCTCCAGAGAGACTCCTCTGTACTCCAGCACCCTTGCGTTGTCAACTCCTGACAGTGAGTTCCCCAAACCTAGAGGCTCACATCTTGTCATGAGTACTAGCAAGTCCAGTGATCATAGGGAAAACCCCCTTTCTTAGAAGATCCACCTGTAACCACCACTGCAGTTGTATGCAGGTCTCCATTGGAAGGAGAAGCCGAATCAAATAGTCCTGAGACTGTGGGCTCCAACGAGCATAGCATAGCACACTGAAGGGGGCGCATATGTGCCTTTGCCCACAGCACTGCCTCCAGGGTTTCTGTCATCAATCCGAGTACCCGCAAATAAGACCAGACTGTCGAGCATATATTGTTCGTCAACAGACACACCTGTGCTATCAGCTTCTGAATACAGCCTTCTGGCAGAAACATCCTGCCCTGCTTCATGTTGAACCGAACACCGAGATACTCTAAGGTCTGGGATGGCTGAAGATTGCTCTTGGTCAGGTTCACCATCCAACCTAGCTCCTGCAACAAGGAAATCACCTTGCGCGAGACCTGAAGTCTCTCTTCTAGTCTCTTGGCCCAAATCAGCCAGTGGTCTAATTAGGGGTCCCTCGCTTATATATTCGTGTTCACTGTGGTATTTAATTTCGTGCACAGTGGTTGTGTGCATATGTAAAATAAAAAGAATTTGATTGTAAACTTATTGCTCAGAATAATTTTTTGCCACACATCTTTCTGTTGCTATTTATCTATATGTGTGTGCTATTTACTCCACCCTCTTCCTGTGCTAATTACGGGTGAACCAGAATCCCATCCTTTCTCAACTCTGCCGCTACGACCACCATAATCTTGGAAAAGGATCTGGGCACGGTGGCCAAACCAAAAAGCAGTGCTCGAAACTGCTAATGTCGTCCAAAAATTGCGAAACGCAGAAATCGTTGATGCTCTAGCCAGATGGGAATATGAAGATATGCCTCTGACAAGTCCAGAGACATCAGAAATTTCTCTGACAGTACTGTCATTATCGCTGAGCGTAAGGTTTCCATGCGAAAACAAGTTACTTACAAATGATGGTTGACCCCCTTGAGTTCTAGGATGGGACAAAAAGAGCCCTCCTTTTTGGGCACAATGAAATAAATGGAATATCAGCCCACATTTTCTTGTGACATGGGTACTGGAACTGCAACCCTCAACCTGAAGAGCCTTGAGAATATACACTCCATTACCTGTCTCTTCTGAGGAGTTGCAGGAAAACATATGAAAATGTCCCGTGAACACTGCGAAGCTCCAGAGTACAGTCATCTCTCATCACCTCCAGAACCACTGGTCTGACATGATCTCCACCCACCTCCAATAAAAAGGAGAGAGGCGATTCCCTATCTCCTGCTCCCAGGTGTAGATCAGCACATCTTCATTGGGAGACTCGGGGGGCTCCACTACCCGAGCTTGTGCCCCGTCTGGGCTGCCTGGGACGAAAGGACTGAGACATACCCAAAGGTCAAGCCTTCTGAAAGGTTGCTCCTCTGTAAGGTCAAAAATGTTTGAAACCCCTAGTATGACCTCTCATGCAGGAGAAGCGCAACATCTGTTTCTTATCGTCTAGTAAGCGAGGAACCTGGGACCCACTCTGTTTATTGGCCATTTTTTTTTCAGCTCACTTCCAAACAAGAGTGAACCTTCAAGAGGCAATATTGTAAGGTTAGATTTCAAAATTGCATTTGCCGAACAACTTCTAAGCCATAGCTGAAGCCTGGCTGCTATTACCAAAGTCACCTCTCTGGTCAAAGTGAGGACCAAATTGCAGCCCACATCAGCCAAAAAAGGCAGCTGCTGGATCCATCACTGTCCTGGAACTTACACCAGATTCATTGACCTCCTGAGAGAGAAGTAAACAAGAGCAAGCCGCCAGGGAACAACAAGAAGCTATCTGCAAATTCACTGCCATCGCTTCAAAGGCCTGCTTAAGGATAGCATCAACTCTCTTATCCTGTGCAACCTTCAAGGCTGCTCACCCTTCTATGGGGATAGTCATCCCTTTTGGTAATGGCACACACAAGCATATCCACTTTCAGGAAACGCAATTACTCTCTCGCAATCGGATCCAGGGGTTTCAGTCCTTATAAGGCTCATTCCCCCTTTAAAATTTGGTTCCGGGGTGCCCCATTCAAGATCAATCAATTCTTGAATGGCCGAAACATGAGTCTTTATGCAAGGAAATCAAAATGGGATCTTTTTTTGGCTCTGACATGGATTAAGCCCCCGGTACCCAAGCATCTTTAATGTCTGGGAAATCAGAGCTGGTAACATCTCTATAACAGAAATGCAACATAGTTCTATATGACTCCAATCCTGGAGGAATTTCCACATCCTCATCCGTGCCATCTGGGTTCCTACTGGGGAGACCTGTAGCAGGTCTAGGCATACTCTGACACTTACCCGCAGCACCTGGTGTGCGGGAATCTGCAGACTGCAATCCTGAACTGATAATCAGATCTGGGCCGAAGACTGCACCTGAGCTCCATGCCAAAATCAGGGAGTATCGGTCCTACACCCACTGAACTACCTTCCCCCACAGTTCCAAAATCAAGCGACACCTATGAAAGCTCTTTTTTCCATTCCCGCATCAAGCTGGGAAGAACCAGGCTTAGTAAAATCAGATGGAGGCAATTCTCCCTGAGCCTCCAAACAGCGTTGACACAAGTTAAAGGGAATACCAGGCTGAGATGCCTGAATATAGCAAACAGCCAAAGGGCAAGGCGCTTAGACTTCTTTGCTATTGGCACCATCACGTTGTCAGTACACTCTAACAGGAGTGATAACCGTGCGCCCAGCTGTGTTAGCGCTGCAAAAAATAGGTGCCCAAAATTTATGCACCTAAACATTAGGGGCTTAACACAGTATTCTGATAAGTGCACAAAACTGAGCTTCCACCAGGACGCTTAGAAAGTGCGAGTAAATAAGTGCATGCATGTGAGTGCACGCATAACTACTTGCCCAACTAGGCGCACAAACTGGAAGAACTTCTGCACCCACAACCGGGTGCAAATGCACGAATCGACGTAACTTAAGAGGGCAATCTAATGTGTAAGAAAAACCACACAAAAACTCTACAAAGGCCTACCTAACTCAAGCCTGACAGTGGGGCCTAGAAAAAAAGGTTGCTCAACCTGTCAAGTTGTGCATGTCTCCTAAGCTCCCCTAGAGGCAGGAACGAACATCGGATTGGCATGCCGGGCAAGAAGACCAGAAGGGAGAGGAATCCCTACTAAACTCCCCTTCTTTACTCTTCCTTTTTTTTTTTCTTTTTTAAATTACCTAAGCTCAGCCCATCCAGCTGAGTTCAAGGTCGATCTCCGGCTGCAGGAGCAGCGGGCAAGGACCTTCACCGCTGTGCTCGGCTTCCTGCACCAGCTTGCCTTTCAGATTTTTTTTTTTCTTTTTACAGCTAAGTCCACAAGGGCTGAAAACCAGCTACTGGACTAAAGCACTCATCTGAGGGAGGGATCCAAGGATATTACCTCAGGAATTCTTGACTGAGGGAAAGACCATAAGATATCAGCACAGGAGAGTGAGGCAATTTAATTTTCCTTCTTCTTTTCTCCTATAAATTTTTAAACAATCTCCAGTAGGGAGATGCACGTCCACCATCTGCTGGAGACGGAGAATATTGGCGGGCTGATGTCACTGCAGGGGTATATATATCGTGATGTCAGTGATGCTCTGTCTCCAACTGCTGGTGGAGCTGCTGGTGGTCCTGGAACCACCTGTCCGTATGTTAAGAAAGACAGGGTTAAAACAGATTGTTCAGGAAAGAATATATCAGATACACACATACATAGTTAGAAATGTGTTTAGATTTCTTATGATTATTATTTTAAGTTTCTTATGATGTTTTAATTTATTTTAATTATATTGTTGTGTATGGCATGATATTGATTGTTCATCGCTGTGAGCGATTTTTGATCTGGAAGAGCGATTCATAAATGTTATTAAATTAAATTAAAATTAAATTATTCATAAGAACATAAGATATGCCATAGTGGGTCAGACCAAGGGTCCATCAAGCCCAGTATCCAGTATCCAACAGTAGCCAACCAAGTCGCAAGTACCTGGCAAGTAGCCAAACATTAAATGAATAGATCCCAAGCTACTAATTCTTATTGATTAATAGCAATTTATGAACTTATCAAAACCTTTTTTTAATCCCAGCTACACTACCGTAACCACTCCTCTGGCAATAAATTCCACAGCTTAATTATGCACTGCATGAAAAAGAATTTTCTCCGATTTGTTTTAAATGAGCTACTTGTTACCTTCATGGAGTGCCCTCTAGTCCTTGTATTATCCGAAAGAGAAAATAACCGATTCACATTTACCTGTTCAAGTCCTTTCATGATTTTGTAGAACTCTATCATATCCCCCCTCAGCCATCTCTTCTCCAAGCTGTACAGCCCTAAGCTCTTTAGCCTTTCCTCACAGGGGAGCCATTCCATCCCCTTTATTATTTGTTTGTGTAGACATACAACCTCCCCAGGCAGTTAAATTATTGCCCCTATAAATTATATAACTGCCTGGGGAGATTGCATGCCTACACATACACACACATACACATAGATAAGGAAAATAAATTAACTTACCATATCATTTCGGCCAAAAAATGTATAAACTGCATACAAATAGTAATCAAAGAGCTGGGACATACAGTGAATTACATCAAATGCGATTGGTTTCAGAATGGTCATCATCTGCATGTATTTTCCTTTAAGAAACAAAAGAGTTCATTTTTCATTAGCCAATATCAATAATCACTAGCAATTTTACTGTATAAGATTGCTTAAAAATTAAACAATTAGTACATTAATTTATGAACAGAATGATGCCTTTATTTATAATATATGGTGACAAATATTACAATTCATCAAATACTGTATTATCTCTCAATATTATAAAAATATTAAGGACTCCAGGTGAGCACTGGGGCATGTCTGTGCATGTGTGTGCATGTTGTCACACAGGAGCCTCTAACATTTTTATTGAGTTGGGGAGGAGAGACAGCAGAAGTGAAACAATGGCTGAAAGGGAGCACAGGCCCTGTCAGCAGAGGAAGGGAGCAATGGTGGTGAAGAATTGGCTGACAGGGGAGCTCAGGTCCTGTCAGCCAAAGAAGAGAGGAGCAGCACTGGTGGCAGCAAAGAAATGGCTGATAGGGAGCTCAGGCCTCATCAGCCAACCCCCTGCCGAAGCATGCTACTCTTCTGTTGAGGCAGCTTGGTTCTGTCAGCCAAAGAAGAGAGGAGCAGTATTGGTGGAGGCAAAGAAATGGCTGATAGGAGCCAATGCCTCATCAGCCAAAGAAGGGAGGAGTGCTGGCAGGGAGACCACAACCAGCTGCTGAAGCATGCTGCTCTTCTGTTGCCACAGCTTGCTTCTCCAAAGTCCCTCCTTAACTTGCTGACTGTGTGGTCGAATGCACTGCAGTAAGGTGGGGGGGGGGGGGGGGGGGGGGGGAGAGAAGAGGAAAAGAATACAAGTTGGTGTGGGAGTGGAAGGACGAGTGGGAGTTCACACTTCCACCCACATTCGCACCACAAGTGAATAAGAAGGGAGGGACTGAATGGGAGAGGAGAAAAGGGGAGTTAGTGACTGAGAATGAAAATAGGAAAGGGGATGACTAGGAGGCAAGGGAAAGGAGGAGTGACTGAGGGAGAAGGGAAAGGAGGAGAATCACTAAAATATCACTGACCCAAAAGTTCTCATGTATGTTTCAAATCATGCACATTTTTTTAATGCAGGGATCCATATACTTTATACACATATTTTATAAAAAGTATATGCATATATTTTATGAGTTAAATAACTGTAACATATGTACATAATAATCCTCAGTTTATGCACAGAGGCAGGTATTTTATAAAGTTGGCTGATGAATGCGCATTTCTTGCTTATGAAAACACTTGTTCATATACTTCCAAGTACCAGTGAACAGAGACCTCCACCAGCTGATGCAGACCTTTACCAGTTCACTCATTTGCTCCAGACCTCCTACCCAAAAAGTGCAGATGAAAGTCAGATTTAATATTTGTGACTTGATTAGCAGATGTAAAAGCATGTGTGCAGGTTTGATGGTATATACACGTATTCCATTATTAAAATACATAAACATGTGCATCCATCCAAACCTCACTCCGGAATGCCCTTCTTGTATGTGCATATCTTTCAGCGCAGTAACAATACGTGCGTACTCCCACCTTTCTGAAAATTCAGTTACTGCACACTGAGGCTATTTACAATTGATGCATGATATGCACATTCTATGTGTATTTATATATTTTATGTATGTTTCGATGTATCCTGCAGGCTATAAATCACCATCTTTGTGTAAATCTTTGAAAATTTACTCCTTAATGTTTAATAATGTGGTTGGTATAGGAAGATCAAAGGAGAACAAAGAATATCATCTGATAAGCTCATGAGTACAGCACATCTGGTTGTGAATTTCCCTTAGCCCATGTCTGATCGCATCATTTTGCCGAGCTCATCTAGAGCAGAGGTGAGCAAACTGGGGACAGGCCTCCCCGGGGGGCACACTGGTTGCCCACTCAGGAAAGAAAAACAATGGCTATGTTGTTGAGTCTTGCTGCCATGGAGGTACTGCAAGCTCAGAAGGGAGGTAAGCTGCCAGAAAGTAGTAACATCATTGTAAGCTTGCCATGGCTTAGCCATGCGTCTCTTTTGGTGGGCCAGGAGAGGATCTGCTTTGACTGTGGTGGGCCCAGGTGGGGAAGGAGTGGGGAAAAATTTGGGCAGTTTTCTACTACAAGTGGATGTACTAATTTCACTGTGATGTGCAGGTGGATGTGGACTTTGTAATTATCTCTATGTCTGTAAACAAATCAGACATTGTTGGTACCACAACCAACTTTACTGTTGCTTTGAATTAATCATCTGGAAGTTGAGCCCTCTGTGAAGAGAAAGTACAGTGGTGGCTCAAAGTAAAATCTGTGATCTGTCTCAAAATGAATGGCATGGAGTGTAGACCAAAAGGAAAATTTCAGAGGCAGCAAATAGGGAACCTGAAGAAGTATACGACCGGATTTAAGTATCTGGCATTTTGTAATGATGAATGTTAGTTCTTATTATTTTATTTCAAGTAAATGTTTTTTGGTCATTTAAAAGGATGATTTTCCATTTTTACAGAACAGCATGACATTATAAGATGCAACTTTATCCCTTATGCCTGGTTATTTGAGCATACAATAAGGTAAACTGCATAAAGATGGAGAAAGAAAAAATAACAGTGAACTATATACTAGATGTTTGTTTATTCTAGCTAATAATATCCATAAGTACAAACATTACATGCATGTAGGAAATTTAAAAATATTTAAAACAACAAAGTTACCATATAACATTTTACTCAAGAAGAAACTTGGTTTATTGAAAAATGCTGGTGTTTGTTGAGTAGGGGAGACTCTGATTAATATTAAATGTGCTATCCACTAAACTATCCAAAAAAAAGGTCCAGAAAATGCTAAACACTTGTGTGTAGTGATCCACTAAACTATGACACTTAGATCTCTTTCCTGAGCTACCACCCAGGAAAGAGATCTAAGCTTCACTGTGGATAATACATTGAAACTGTAAGTTCAGTGTGCTGTGGCGATCAAAAAAGCAAACAGAATGTTAGGAATTATTAGGAAGGGAATGGTGAATATTTATTTATTTATTGCTTTTCTATACCGATGTTTGTTGGCACTTCACATCGGTTTACAATAAAATATATAAAGCATAGAAATAAAATACGATACAAAGTTACATTTAAAATTTCAATAGTTAATTAACATATGCAATAAAATAAATTTAAAAGTAACAAAAACATAAAAACTAACAACAATCCTAAATATTAATAGCTTAAAACTATTGTAAATATAAAAACTATATAAAAAGACTCTGCTTTAAGGATTTGAATGCCAATGTAGGTAAATAGGAAAAAGCAGAAGTTGCTTACCTGTAACGTGTTCTCACAAGACAGCAGGATGTTAGTCCTCACATATGGGTGACATCACAGGATGGAGCCCAATCACAGAACACTTTTGTCAAAGTTTCTAGAACTTTGACTGGCACCTACTGGGCATGCCCAGGATGGCACTAACCCTGCAACCAGCAGGGGTCCCCCTTCAGTCTTATTTGAAAGCTACAGGCAGTGCCAAAAAATAAAATAAAACATTACGAACCCAATACCGCGGGGCGGCGGGCGGGTTTCGTGAGGGCTAACATCCAGCTGTCCTGTGAGAACACCTGTTACAGGTAAGCAATTTCTGCTTTCTCACAGGACCAGCAGGATGGTAGTCCTCACATATGGGTGAGTACTGAGCTGAGGATGTCCGAGAAATGCACCAAATGTACCCAAGATGTGCAATAGGCACAAGGACTGGGGTGGAATTTGGTAGAGGGCATCCTGAACCCTAACGGGCAGGCGGAAGGGTGTTGGTACATCAAGTTGCAAAGAGGTTGCACAAGACAGACTGGCCAAAGATGAAATCTTGTCTTCCAGCCTTGTCTAAACAATAATGGGCTGCAAAGGTATGGAGAGAACTCCAGGTAGCAGCCCTACAAATATCAGGAAGCAGCACTGAGCGTAGGTGCGCTACTGAAGTTGCCATGGCCCTGACAGAGTGTGCTTTAACACGGCCTTAAAGTGGAATGCCTGCTTGCTGATAGCAAAAGGATATGCAGTTCACTAACCAGGAGGAGAGAGTCTGCTTACACACAGGTTTACCCAATTTGACGGAATCGAAGGAAACAAACAATTGAGTGGATTTCCTGTGGCCAGCTGTATGGTCTAGATAGAATGCTAGAGCACATTTACAGTCAAAGGTATGCAGAACCTGTTCTCCTGGATTTGAATGGGGCCTGGGAAAGAAGCTGGGTAGTATGATGGATTGATTGATATGAAACTCTGATACTACCTTAGGCAAAAACTTAGGGTGAGTGCGGAGTACTACCCTATCATGCAGAAGTTTAGTGTAAGGCTGGTAGGTGACTAAGGCCTGTAACTCACTAACTCTGCGAGCGAATGTAATCGCCAAAAGAAAAATCACTTTCCAAGTGAGATAGAAGATCACAGAATTGGAGAGGCTCGAACGGCGGTTTCATGAGCCGACCCAAAATCAGGTTGAGGTCCCAAGTAGGGGCCAGAGGGTGCAGTGGAGGTTTAAGGTGGAGCAAGCCCTTCAGAAAACGTGTTACAAGAGGTTGTACTGAAATGGGAACATCCCCAACACCTTTATGGAAGGCAGCTATCGCACTGACATGCATCCTGATGGAAGAAGTTTTTAGCCTGCTTCTGACAAGTGCCAGAGATAGTCTAGAAACTTTGTGGTGGAACAAGTCAAAGGATCAAGGGACAGTGAGAAATACCATGACTTAAACCTGTTCCATTTGTAATAATAAGATTTTCTCGTGGAAGGCTTTCGTGAAGCAATTAGGACATGGGAAACTGGGTCTGAAAGGTTGAGAGGCTGAAGAATTAACCTTTCAACATCCAGGCAGTCAGGGACAAGGCCTGAAGATTGGGGTGGCGTAGGCACCCGTTGTTTTGAGTAATCAGAAGCGGGTCCTTCCCCAGTGGAATGTACCTGTGAATGGAGAGGTCCTGAAGAATCGGAAACCACACTTGGCGTGGCCAGTAAGGGGCCATGCTTCCCTTGTCGTGACGTAATTTCACGAGAGTCTTTGAGAGAAGTGGATGTGGAGGGAATGCATATAGGAGACCGGTTGCCCATGAGAGGGAGAACGCATCTCTTGGTAGTGAGTGTTGGCTGCGAGTGAGAGAGCAAAAGTTCTCTATTTTGTGGTTTTGAGGTAACGCAAAGAGGTCTATGTGAGGGTAACCCCAACATTGGAATACTGAGTCCGCTACTGAGGGGTTGAGGCACCACTCGTGCGGTTGAAAGGTGTGACTCAGCTTGTCTGCCAACACATTGTCCACTCCCGGCAAGTAGGTGGCCTTGAGATACATCGAGTGGGAAAGGGCCTCCGTTCATATCTGTGCAGCTTCCTGACACAGGAGGTAGGAACCCGTTCCACCTTGTTTGTTGATGTACCACATGGCCACCTGGTTGTCTGTCTGAATCAGGATGACCTGGTTGGAAAGGCGATCCTGAAACACCCTGAGAGCATATTTGATTGCTCTTAGTTCCAGGAAATTTATTTGGTGTTTGGCTTCCTCTGGAGACCAGGTGCCTTGAGTTTGCAAATTGGAAACATGTGCTCCTCAGCTGAGGTTGGAGGCATTGGTTGTAAGGGTTATTTGAGGATCTGGAGCCTGGAAAGGAAGGCCTTGGAGGAGATTGGACTGATTCTTCCACCAAGCTAGAGATAAGCGAAGTGGGTTGGTGATGTGGACAATGGCTGACAGTGGTTGAGATGAATGTATCCTCTGAGACCTTAGAGTCCACTGCATGACTCTCATGGCGAGGCGAGCCATTGGAGTGACATGTACCGAGGACGCCATGTGTCCTAGCAACACTAGGAAGTGACGTGCAATTGAGCGTTTTCGAGACTGCAGTTGATGGGCAAGAGAAGTGAGAGTGAGAGCTCGTTCTCGAGGAAGAAATGCTTTTGCTTTGAAGGTGTCCAAGTCTGTTCCTATGAACGACAGGGTTTGTGATGTGACTAAGTTGGACTTTGGGTAATTGATGAGAAACCCTAGGGAAATCAGGGTATGCAAGATGAGATGTAGGGACATCAGAGCAGCTTGCTGGGTGGGAGCTCTGATCAACCAGTCGTCGAGGTAGGGGTAGACATGGACACATTGAGTCCTGAGGAATGCTGCTACTATTACGAGGCACTTGGTGAAGACTCGTGGTGCAGATGCCAGGCCGAATGGTAGCACTCAGTATTGATAGTGCTTTGGGCCTACCAGGAATCACAGAAATTTGCGATGAGACAGAGTTATTACGATGTGTGTGTAAACGTCCTGGAGGTCTAGAGAGCAGAGCCAGCCTTCCCTTTGCAGAAGGGGAAGGAGGGAACCCAAGGTTACCATCTTGAACTTTTCTCTCTGTAGGTACTTGTTTAAGGCATGAAGGTCTAGTATTGGGTGAACGCCACCTAACTTTTTTGGGATTAGAAAGTACCGGGAATAGAAGCCAAGGCCCTGTTGAGAGTAGGGCACTGGATCGAAGGAGGAGGGAGACCTCCTGATCCAGGAGTGGTGAGTGATCGGATGTTCCCCATGTCAGCCGAGGTGGGGAGTCCAGCGGAATGGCGAGAAAGTTGAGATGATAACCTTGAGTGATTATGGCAAGAACCCACTGGTCTGAGGTGATTGTGTTCCAGATGTTGCTGAAGTGGCACAATCGACCTCCCATTGGTATATGCAGTAGTGGAGGCTGAATGCTGCTCTCTAGGAAAGAGTCAAAAACCAGACGCTGAGCCTGGCTGAGGGGTTGTCTATGGTTTTTGCCTGCGAGGTTGCCTGGACTGGCCTTTCTGGTAAGGCTTAGTAGAGCGACCTTTGGATGGTGGAGGATAAGATTTCCTTTGGCGGTAGAAAGACTTTTTGGGATCCTTTCTGAATGTCTGCTTAGCAGGATATTCAAAAGGCAGCAAGGAGAGCTGGCGAAGAGTCTCATGGTAATCTTTGAGCTGTGCCACTGCTTGTTGTATCTGTTCATCAAAAAGATTGTCACCAGTGCAAGGCAAGTCAGATAGTCTGTCCTGGACCTCAGGTCTTAGGTCCGAAGACTTTAGCCAGGCCCACCTCCTCGCAGAAATAGCTGTTGCTGATACCATGGAAGCAGTGTAAAAAATATCATATGCTGATCTTATTTCATGTTTGCCCGCTTCTAATCCTTTTAGAGTCAGGGCATGTAATTGCTCTTGAGACTGCTGAGGCAGGCACTCAGCAAAGTCCTGTATTTGTTTAAAGAGGACCCTGTTGTACTGGGTCATATAGAGTTGGTAAGAGGCAATGTGGGATATAAGCATTGACCCTGAAAGAACGCCGACCTATGGCATCCAGCAAACTTTGCTCTTTCCCTAGAGGGAAAGAAGAGTGAGGCTTGGAGCGTCGGGCTTTCTTTTGGGCTGACTCAACAACCAATGAATGGTGATCCAATTGGGTTTTTTGGAAACCTGGAGTTGACTGGACTAGGTATGTGGTGTCCGCCTTTCGGTTAACTGGTGCCACCGAACCAGGATGCTCCCAATTCCTCTTCAGAAGATCCAAGAGGACATCATGGATAGGGATAGAGGTGATTTCTTTAGGAGCATCCAGAAATTGCAGAAGTTCCATCATCTGGTGTCTATCATCTTGTTCTGACTGAAGTTGAAAAGGAAGCAATTCAGACATTTCCTTCACAAAATTAATGAAGGACATGTCCTCTGGAAGAGAATGCTTCCTGATTTCAGTAGGAGAGGGTGGTGATGGTAAGTCATCAGTATCCTGGGACGAATCATCGGTCCATGTGTCATAGGGTTCATCACCAGCACCCCTAGGATCCTTAGAGGGATGGAATGATGGTATTCCTGAAGGTCCTGGTTGAGGCACCAAAGGCGTCACCGGAGGCATCGATGGGCGGATCAGCGGCATCGATGGTAGCAAAGACGTTATCGGTGACATTGATGGCTGAGGCATCGGTAGGACTCCTGATGGAAGAATTAATGGTGTTTCTCCTTCTTCTGTTGATGAAAGAGGAATTGGGGAGGAGGGCTCCGGGCCCATCGGCGCGGCTACGTACTTTGTGCCTGGTGCACGAACAAAAGTACGTGCGTGCAGAAATTTATAAAATCTACCCCTAGGTGCAGTCTCACCATGGAGCGATATAGAGCCATTGTTACATTTGCCATTTTATTTTCCATGCCTTTCCTAATCATTCTTAATACTCTGCTTTTTTGATAGCTGCCACACACTGAACAGAGGATTTCAAAGTCTTGTCCACTATGAAGCCAAGTTTGGGTGGTAATGCCTAATATGGAGCCTAACATCGTGTAACTAAATGTGGGTTACTTTTCCCCATGTACATCACTTTGCAGTTGTTCACCTTAAATTTCATCAGTCATTTAAATGACCAGTTTTCTAGTCTCGCAAGGTCCTCCTACAATTTTACACAATCAGCTTGTGATTTAAGAACTCGAATAATTTTGGTGTCATCTGCAAATTTGACCATTTTACTTATTGCTCCCCTTTCCAGATCATTTACAAATACATATAAAAAAGAACGTGTCCCAGAATAGATCCCTGAGGCACTCCACTTGTTTAGCTTTCTCCACAAAAAAAACCCCACAGCAAGACTGAAACCTCTTTTGCTGTATCTGCCACAGTTATCAGTTCAAAGCAAGACCTCCAAAACCTCCACGATAGTGCCTCCACAGGAGTTTAAGGAGTTGCTTGCTACTACTATTATCACTGTAAAAACACATACGAGACAGTCCCTGCTTGGTAGAGCCTACAATTTAGTCAAGACAAACATTTAAGACAAAAGAGACATTTGGAATTTTATTTAAGTAAATTGTTAAAATCAATAAGGCTATGTGCAGGATAATCAGAGATTAAGATTTAAAAGTAGATTCAAAAATTGAGTTTTTAAGACCGGACTTGAATAAGGCTAGAGAAAAAGCAAAACGCACCAACTCATAATAACATAGGAATATAAGATATGCCATACGAGGTCACACTAAGGGTCCATCAAGCCCAGTATCCTGTTTCCAAGTCACAAGTACCTAGCAAGTACCCAAACATTAGATAGATCACAAGCTACTATTGCTTATTAATTACTGTCATTGCAGTTTATGGATTTATCCTCTAGGAACTTATCCAAACCTTTTTTAAACCCAGTTACACTAACTGCTGTAACCATATCCTTTGGCAATGAATTCCAGAGCTTAACTATGCACTGAGTGAAAAAAAATTTCTTTTGATTTGTTTTAAATGAGCTACTTGGGGAGCCGGGAATTGGAGAGGAGTGAGAGGCAACCAGGTCCGGTTGGTGAGATATCTGAGAGCCGCCAAAACATCACGGAGTGAGCCACGGAACAGCAGCAGGGCCCCGGTGCCTGGACCCGGAACGAGGCACAGTGAGTGACGTCAGAGGGAGGCGCCCACTGCTATAAATTGAACAGTGGACACAGCCGTACCTTGGGAGCCGGGAATTGGAGAGGAGTGAGAGGCAACCAGGTCCGGTTGGTGAGATATCTGAGAGCCGCCAAAACATCACGGAGTGAGCCACGGAACAGCAGCAGGGCCCCGGTGCCTGGACCCGGAACGAGGCACAGTGAGTGACGTCAGAGGGAGGCGCCCACTGCTATAAATTGAACAGTGGACACAGCCGTACCTTGGGAGCCGGGAATTGGAGAGGAGTGAGAGGCAACCAGGTCCGGTTGGTGAGACATCTGAGAGCCGCCAAAACATCGCGGAGTGAGCCACGGAACAACAGCAGGGCCCCGGTGCCTGGACCCGGAACGAGGCGCAGTGAGTGACGTCAGAGGGAGGCGCCCACTGCTATAAATTGAACAGTGGGCGGCGCACTGCCGCCGCCGGCGTGCTGCCTAAGCTTAGGCCAGCGAAGGTTGGAAGGTTGCCACTGCATTTGACCCAGACCTAGAAGTTTCCTCGTGCTCTCTTTCTCCACTAAATTATGTCTCTTCAGAAGCGTGAGTAGAGCCTTTAACTTGTTTTTTGTAACATTTCCTAAAAATAAATGCCTCACACGAAAAGAAAGGGCAAAGTCAGGCAGGATGCCTGTAAGGCCTGGCCCGGTACAGACAATCTTAACAGGCTACTACTCACATACAGAAAATCTAACCCCGGAGAGTCCCATTGCAATAAGGGATGAGGAGCAAGCATCTTTATTGCTGGGATATACCAGTCTCAGTCCCGGGGCCCCAACAATACCGCCACCACCAACTACCTGTGCAACTACCACTGAGCCAGGTTCATCAATAATACGGAATGCGTCACTAGGGATGAACCCGTTCGAGGAGGTTCAAGGTGTAAGAAACACAGAGTTGGAAGATCTTGGAGGGCAGGTCTCTTCGCAATTGTTGGTGGGGCAAAGAATTGATACTGATAGAAAATCTTTGGTATCTGGGAGAAGTCTGCCGTTCTCCCACCCTGGGACTAGTTCTATACAAGAACTTCAGAATATTTTAAATATGTCTTCTACTACTAGTGCTAGCATTGGTGAATCTAAGCATGTCTCCTTGGAGATGTTATGGAATGCTATATTATCTTTACAAAACAATATTGCTAATTTGAATGTCAATATAAAAGATATGCAGAATGTCTTACTTAATATAAATCCCATGGTTGTAAAAAATGGTGAAACTCTGGTAAAAGTAGAGGAGGACATAAAAATGATAAAAAATGTACAAACATCTATAATTAAAGGGGAAAACATATTACAAAAAAAAGTTGAGAATCTGGAAAATATGGTTCGTTATACAAATCTTAGATTTGTAAACTTTCCTAAATGTAGAATGACTTCTCCTAGAGAACAACTCAAAAATTATTTTATTGAAACCTTGCTATTTTCACCAGAGAATCTCCCTCAAATATTGAATGTGTACTTCTTAAATGAGAGAATTGAAGGAATTGAAAATATGAATAGAGAATCAACACCACAAGAATTAACTCTAAATGTCACAGATTTAATAGAAACCTCATATTCAGCTCAGATAGAAAGTAGGGGAACTTTAATGGTTAAATTTGCCATCTTGTCAGATAGGGATAAGGTATTAAAAATTTTTATGCAAAATAGATCCTTCTTATATCTAGGCCAAAAAATATGGGTGTACCCAGATGTGGCAAAAGAAACTCAAATTAGACGGAAGAAGTTTATTATGTTAGCTAATGTAGCGAGAACATTTGGAATTCAAGCAATTATAAGATTCCCATGTAAATGCATAATGTGAGTAGATCGCATAAGATATGTTTACTATGATCCTGTTGATTTAGAGAAGTTCCTGGAAGAACGTAGATCCCAGAGGGAGGGGGCGGAGGCTTCAACCTAATTCTGTTGGAAGTAAAAATGAATCTGTATTCCTTCTGATCTATTTCATTTTTTTTAGTCTTATTTTTTCTTTAGACTTGTCCACCGGCTCTCCAAACATTTATCTGGTAATAGGAAAGAAGGGAATTATGTTATCTAAGGTTTCGTTATGTAATAATGTATATTAACTCCCTTTTTCCTTCTAAAGAATTCAATGTTAATATTGAATTGCAATTTGAATGGATGTTTTTTTTTTTTAATTATAATCCATAAATAAAGAATTAAACAAAAAATGAGCTACTTGCTTACTTCAAGGAGTGTCCCCTGTTCGTTCTATTATCTGAGAGAGTAAATTATCGATTTACTTAACTTGTTCAAGCCTTTTCATGATTTTGTAGACTTCTATCATATCCCTCCTCAGTCGTCTCTTCTCCAAAATGAACAGTCCTAACTTCTTTAGCCTTTCCTCACAGGGCAGCTGTTCCATGCCCCTTATCATTTTGGTCGCCCTTCTCTGCATTTTTTCCAGTGTAGCTATATCCTTTTTGAGATGCAGTGACCAGAACTGCACACAGTAGTCAAGGTGCGGTCTCACCATGGAGCGATACAGAGGCATTATGACATACTCTGTTTTATTTTCCATTCCCATCTTAATAATTCCTAATATTCTGTTTGATTTTTTTGATCACCACAGCACACTGAGCCAACAATTTCAATGTATTATATATTATTATGCCTAGATCTCTTTCCTGGGTGGTAACTCCTAAGATAAAACCTAACATTGTTTAACTATAGCAAGGGTTATTTTTCCCTACATGCATCACTTTGCACTTGTCCACATTAAATTTCATTTGCCATTTGGAAGCCCAATCTATAAGTTTCGCAAGATCCTCCTGCAATTCATCACAATCTGCTTGAGATTTAACTACTCTGCATAATTCTGTGTCGTCCGCAAATTTGGTCACCTCACTCATTGTACCCCTTTCCAGATCATTTATAAATATATTAAAAAGCACCGGTCCAAGTACAGATACTTGAGGCACTCCATTGTTTACGTTTTTCCACTGTGAAAACTGACCATTGAATCCTAATCTCTGTTTCCTGTCTTTTAACCAACCTGCAATCCAAAAAAAGGACATCACCTCCTATTCCATGACTTTTTAGCTTTCTTAGAAGCTTCTCATTGATTAACCTAGAAGCCTCTCATTGATTAACCTAGTTTCATTCAAGAATTAACTAAGCTAATGGTTTCAGCTGGGGATATTTTTATTATGCTGGATGGAGACTTCACACAACCAATTGATTTACTCATAGACAGTCAATTATTAGATTGTGTCCTTCCAGGTCGCTATGATGTCCCATGATGGATTAGCTGTCCATGGACGATTTTACATACTATGGATAAGGAGTTCACTTTTTGTGAAAGACTTGAATTAACCATAGAAACAAGAACTCAGAAAGGCCCAGCTCAGTTTACTTAACAAATTTAGGCCTAGATTAATCAAACTGCTATAAATAAAGCAGAAATATGGCGAATTAGCATTCCACGATCAGAAAATGGGCATGGTTAGGGAAATTACTGATATACCGTATTGCATATGAAAGTTTTGCAACTCATGACACTTTATCTTGTCGCTCATCATTTTACACGTTGCACATCAGTTTACGTCTGGTGCATTATTTTCTTTGTTTATATATACCTGCTTCCTGCAGCTGCCTCTTTAAGGGTGTGTTAGGTATTGGAGAGAGAGGAGAGGAGGTTTGTTGGTTAGAATTTAGGTGGAGTTTCATAGCAATTTCTGAGTGAGTTGTCCTGTTTTGTGTTCTTATCTGTTTTTCTGTACCTATAACTTTTGTCTTTATCTGTGTGTATTTGGTTTGTCAGTTTGTCCCTTTGTTTGGTGGTGGATTGAGGAGTAAGGAATAGTGGAGGAGTGAGGAGCTGAAGAGAATGGAGCCTGAAAGGCATAGGGAGAGAAGAGAGGTATGAGGAGAGGAGGGAGTAGAGGAGGGAAGGAGAAAGGAGAGGAGGAAGGCAAGAGTGGTAGGAGGAGCAGGAGTAGGAACAGGAGTAGAGATAGGGAGGAAGGAAGGAATAGGAGGCGTTGGGAGGGGGAAGGAGTTAGGCAGTGAGTGTGGTGGAAGGAGAACGGAAAGGTAGGGCAGGACAGAGAGGGCAGGGGAGTGGAGTTGGCAGGGTAGGTGCAGGGTGGGGGGAGTAAGGGAGAGGAGCAGGAAGAGGGAGAGAGAACAAGGAAAGTGTCACCCCTCTGGAAGTGGCAGCTAGTCAGCCTTGACTTTGCACCTACAAGTTCAGTGTCGAGGATAATGAGCTGCTGATCGCTGGGGTCCTGGAACATTACAACCTGCTGTTTGGAAAAATGCAGTGAAGACATCCAGGGCAGCCAAGGGCCAGATATGGCACACCATCACCCGGCACAGAGGAATAAAGAGGATCGGTGAGCAGGTGGCCTACCCCTACTGGGATGTTAATGCCCAGTTGAAAAACAAGGTGGCAAGCCACAACAAATATCTGCACCTGATGGGAGGAGAAGCACCTTGCCTGATAGTTTCGACCCATAGGGAGGAACACCTACTTCAACAGCTGGGACCGGATGTGTTTGAGGGGATGGATGAGGCTCTGCACACAATGTGAGCAGGGGTCGGTAAGTTCACATCACCTGTAAATGTCATGTCTGCTACAGATGTCCATACATTTTGGCATAAGATGTTCACATTGACTGATGCAAATTGCACATCTTATGCCGAACAGTACACGTGCACTTCTTAGAATTCATACTTATGTCTTCTTCTTTTTTTCCACAGCTCTCACCTAGCTGAGAAGCCCCAGGGACTAGCAACATAGCCTTGCAGCTTGATGCACAGACCCAGTGGAGCAAGGAAGAGGAGCAAAAGCAGCAGCCAAGAGAATAGCACCAGCTATTGGCTCAGCACTACATCTTGACACAGGCCTAAATCTCTCTTCCTTTATGAAGGGGACATCCCTGTCATGGGAGGAAGCTGGCCAGTCCCCACCTGCCTCTAGCATGCCATGTAACCAGTGGGATGCACCAGACACCCAGCCAGCTCAGCCCACCAGCCCAGCCATGCCATTACTGGAGCCACAGACCGTGCCTCAGCCACCCCCAACTACTGTACCTGCAGCACCGGACTGTGCAGTCCAGGACACACTTGACCACATCAAAAGGAGACATGGGCTCCATCTGTACCTTATATGGGCAGAGATGGTGTGGTTAAAGAGGACTTAGATCAGCCACAGACAGGCTGAGCCTGCACAGACTGCGGTCCTTCTACAGGGACAAACCAACATCTTCACCTCAATCAACAATTTGACCACAGCACTAACCTAACTCATTCAATGATTGGCAGAGCCTGCACCCATACCATCCCCATCCTCCCAAGAGTTCACTCCGTGCAGCAGTCACGGCTCTCAGGATGGCCCAGGGGTAGGCTGCCCAAAGAAATATCAGCCCCAACCACTCAAAAGCCCCATGGAGTAAAAGACCCATGATGCCCACCATTGTAAAGGCTCCAAAAATTCACTAAAAGATGACATGTCCAAATAAGCCAGGCCAGTCCTCTATAGAGTTCCTGTGCCAGCTACATGGAAGACACCTGCTGGGCCCATCCTGACTAGAGTTCCTGTGGTGGCTAGATGGAAGAAGCCTGCTGGGCCTGTCCTGACTACAGAATTCCTGTGCTGGCTTGCTGATGTGGATGGTCTATCTGCCTGTGCTGTCCTGCCGCTTACTTGTTATGCCCTTCTCTATGATTTGCCCAAAATCCTGCCTCCCTGATGCTGTCTCCAGTCACAGTCCTGCTGCTGGTGTCTCTTCTCATCATGTCTCATATCTCCTGGTCCTGCTGCTGGTATCTCTTCTCATCTCATCCTGTTGCTGGCTACATGCATGCTACATGCTGGTTGCTGATTCCATGCTAGTTTCTCTTCTCATCTCATCCTGCTGCTCCCTCAATACTACTATTTCTTCTTAACTCATCCTGCTGCTGCCTCCATGCTGGAGACTCATCTCTTGGGGCTCCTGCCTCCATGCTGTGCGCTTCAGTCCTAGTGCTGCTGCCTCCATGCTGTTGTCTCAACTCCTGGGGCTCCTGCCTCCATGCTGCACTCTCCGATCCTGGCCCTGCTGCCTGCTATTTTAAATTTGCTGCCATGATCCTATAGGCAATATCCCAATTCATGCTAACAGGGACAAGCAACTAAGATGGACCTTCTGACATTAGTAAAAATTGCCAGTGGCCTATTTGGGCTATGCACAGCTAAATGAAGAGGAAAATGGACTTTGGCATTTGGCTGTGTACAGCCAAACACAGACATGAGAAAGTATTCTCATTACTGTGTATGTGACAAGCCGAAGAATGTATTAGCCTTGCCAATTGGTGCAAAAATAATATTGGGGCCTCTTTTTATGGTCCTAATGTCTATCCGGGATCAGAGTTTATCATAGCTCTGTCAGCCCTGTGAAACTGTTATTCATGAGAACTGACTGCTTGTTGAACTCCACAGTGAACAAAGAACTGAGAGAAAATAGCGGGAAGATGCTAATTAAACTCCTTAATTATGCATTCACCTGACTATGCATGAGTTGCTGAATTTGCATAGATGAGCCCTTAAAAGGGGAAAGTTAACATCCCTCTGGGTCCGCTGGGTGCTGTCCATTCGGAGCCCATTGTTACTCCTCTGAGGAGAAGGAGGCGATCTGTCTGAGTGCTGTGGCCATCTACCCCTGCTTTGCTGTGCATCCTGGGCCAAGGTGACATACAGCGACAAGGTCTAAGAGACTTGATAGTGAACGGTGGCTGAGATTGTCCTCTCTGATTCTGTGCCGGAGACTGGTGAAGGGAGGGACCTCCCCCGACCAGCCCAAGAATGAAGTTACTATCTGTCGCATTTCCTACCCCAGGGGTTAGTAAGGAAGAGTTTATTAGCATTCAAAAGTAAGTTTTGGCTAAGGAGAGGTGAGATCAGCAGAAATTAAGGTAATTTGATATGCACTGGACATTAAATATGCTTTAGTAACTTATAGTCTGTGTCCCTAATTGCCTGTGTGTGTACTGCCTGATGAAGTGTTAAACTTAACCCTGTGTAACCTATAATAAAGGAGACTTGTTTTTATTCAAATAGTTGTGTAAGTTTCTAACAATGAACAAGGAGGGTCGCTGGTAAATAGTAAGTACATATTTTAAGGGAGGTGGGGTTAAAAACCGAATAGTTCTCCCTACAGCCCTTAAGTTAAGTTGTCCACTTTGAGTGCACCCTTGCAACATGGACTGTCTGGGACTTCTGTTGAACTTTGCTGCCATGGCCCTTAGGCTATCCCCTTTGAGTGCACTCTTTCAACAAATTCTTTGGGCCTTCACTTGATATCACTTAGTTGTGTGGGCATCAGCTTTAATTTTAGAGCTATACTGTAGCTATTGGGTTGCCACCTCCACATAAGAACATGCCATACTGGGTCAGACCAAGGGTCCATCAAGCCCAGCATCCTGTTTCCAACAGAGGCCAATCCAGGCCATAAGAACCTGGCAAGTACCCAAAAACTAAGTCTATTCCATGTTACTGCTGCTAGTAATAGCGGTGGTTATTATCTAAGTCAACTTAATTAATAGCAGGTAATGGACTTCTCCTCCAAGAACTTATCCAATCCTTTTTTAAACAAAGCTATACTAACTACACTAACCACATCTTCTGGCAACAAATTCCAGAGTTTAATTGTGCGTTGAGTGAAAAAGAACTTTCTCCGATTAGTTTTAAATGTGCCACATGCTAACTTCATGGAGTGCCCCCTAGTCTTTCTATTATCCGAAAGAGTAAAAAACCGATTCACATCTACCCGTTCTAGACCTCTCATGATTTTTAAACACCTCTATCATATCCCGCCTCAGCCGTCTCTTCTCCAAGCTGAAAAGTCCTAACCTCTTTAGTCTTTCCTCATAGGGGAGCTGTTCCATTCCCTTTATCATTTTGGTCACCCTTCTCTGTACTTTCTCCATCGCAATTATATCTTCTTTACTGTAATCATGATTTTGCAAAGGCATAAGATCATAATATTGTATATGTCATATTGCCATTTGTTACAATGTATACACAGCTCTACTAAAGGTGCTGGTTATTTCAGTTACAATGTCATTTGCTATTTGATATCTTTTCCTTGCAGAATGTGATTTCAAAGACACTGAATTGCTTTGTTTCTGGTGACTACAAATGTTGTTTAATAAAGTGGTCACATACATTGAAACTTAATTTTGTGGCTGTGTCTTTTCATTGTATGGTTTTTGTCTTAAAGGTTCACTAGGTTAAAGGTTTGGGACCCACATTATCTTGTTGCTAGAGTACCATTAGTGATTCTAACTAGGCATATTTCTCACATGCAAAACCATATGGCCTAGGCCATAAAACTGAAAGCTCATTGTATGCTCTCAAGGAAGACAGCAAGAAAAAAATAGGAATTTCATTACTGTGGAGCTTCACAAGTGGCTCATGTTGCCTTCTCCAGAGAGCATGCTATTACATAAGGCAGATTTATCTGAAGGTCTAACCTACCAGTGTGTAGATATGGAAGCGTAAGCTTCGTGATGCGTCCTTGTGTGGCAGTATCACTGTCTAGTTATCAGGATAACTTCTACAGATACGTGGGTAAGTAGGCCTCAGTCTAGAAAAATAGATCATCAAATAGAGGTCTTGGCAGGCTTCCTTCCACTACTCCCCCTGCCCCCATCAACCTGCTGGCCCAGACCTCTCCCCCAACCCATGTAACTGGTGAAAATGAAAGTACCTGGCATGATGGCACCATTTACCTTCCCCCTTCCCTCTATTCCTACATCCTCAAAAGAAGCTGACATCTAAATCCCTCCCCAAACTACCACTGCCTCCTGGCAGCTGAATCTCTTCCAACCAGGCACAACCCCCAATACCAACACAAAGAGGCCCACTCTAGGTACTGGTTGGGAGAGCCTCAGATGTTGGGGGGGGGGGGGGGGAGGAGTATATATTACAGGCAGATAATGAGACTTATGTGGCGAGAATGTAGCCGGAGAAGTGGCTGCATATATCACATTAGTTGTTTACAGTGCTCTTTTTACAGTTGGCCATATAAATTGCAATTGCTGATGGACCTCAGGATATATCATAGAAACATAGAAACACAGAAATGACGGGAGAAGAAGACCAAACGGCCCATCCAGTCTGTATCATTTTGTAATATAGAGAAAGGGGTGTATATCTACCCACATAGCATGTACACTGCTGTCTCTGATGCAGACAAGAATTACAGGCTTTCAACATGTTCCACAGCACCAGTGCACCACACACAATAGTAGCAGGGATATGTGTTCATTGCAATACACTGAAACCTGTATCTACAGGTGTGCCAGTCCCACACAGTATACCTGCATTGCAAAGGAGAAGCTAGGGATATTTGTCCTTGAAAGACAGATACTGGGAGCAAGGTGAGCTTTACTTTGGCAGCACAGTTATAAGGCTACACTGCAGGAGTTACATAACAACAACATAAGATATGCCATACTGGGTCAGACCAAGGGTCCATGAAGTCCAGTATCCTGTTTCCAACAGTGGCCAATCCAAGTCACAAGTATCTGGCAAGAACCCAAACATTAGATAAATCACAAGCTACTATTGCTTATTCATTACCATAACAGCAGTTTATGGGTTTTTTTTCTCTAGGAACTTATCCAAACCTTTTTGCTAATTTTCTGCCAACTACAGGCAGATATCTACTCATCCAGCAAACTGGTACTGTATATCTGAGCTCTTATACTGCCAACTGTCACACCCCTCTCTCAACTGAATGAATATACAGTGTCAGGCGAATTTGGAACATTTGGTTACAATGCATGAGGCCATTTTCTCCCCGCCTACACATTAAGATATCTGTAGCATCCATTGTTAAACGTGGAAGCACAGGATTGCTTGTGTCAAACGATACTTTGTGCTCTAATGTATGTATTGGTGTGGTAAGGAAGATAACTACGAGACCTATATCACCCCCAGACATAGATAAAGACAGAGGCTAACGTAGCACATAATTCACCCAGACACACACACACATCTGTTAGGACATTGTTGTTTATAGATGATGACCAACAGGCAAAGTAACATTATATAACAATTTGCCGAAGCTGGTTGTCAGTCTATGTGGTCTGCCTGGCTTCTGCAGGGGGACATGGGGGTTCCTCAAGTAAATCTGCAAATATAATATACTGCGATGCCATACAGTACTGTAAATGCATAACTGGAGAGGTTTGATGGACAGAAGCACCACTTATCTATGAGCCAACTGTCACTGTAGAGGCCATCTTTAAATTGTTCAAACAGGCCAGATTGCCTAAGTATAAAGGAATGATGCGCAGGTTCCGGGTACCTGACGGCCACGTCAAGGATGTGCAGTCATGAGTCACAGACCACTTGTACATTGTTAGGACCTGATGCAGACAGTGGGAAATAGATGTTTGGGACATTCCCTCAAGGACCCCGACTGTTGTTTGGAATGAGCCAGATGCCATAAAATGTAGGGTGCACAATAGTTTATTGAGGCCTGGTATAGTACAGGACCTTTCTGTGATCCAGATTCCCTCTGAGTTCTTAATATAATTCCATGATAGTATGAGAACTGAGGTGGTACCTCATAGCCACGTTGTCCTTTGGCATCCCCAGCAATGTGGTGCATGGATGAAAGATATGCTCTCTATACCACCTACATACCCTCTTGCGTGGCAAGCCCTGATGTGGGCCAGCACACTCTATCAGTGAAGCTTGCAGCTCTGGCTCCAGTATAGGAACTTCCCTAGGAGGCGTTGGAACCTCCCTTCCATGTTGTAGTAGTTGTTGAGCAGTCTGAAGCAGCCAGTATCCCACCACTAGTGCACTTTCTGCTAATATTGTAGCTTTTGGAAGACAGGGTAGGTAATAAAAGCTGTTTTTACCAGGGCTGTGTAGGTGTGTCTGAGAGCACGACTCAGTTTATCGCTCACGATAATAGCTGTGATCCCCGATAACGGCCGCTATGGTGTGATAAAAACTTTTATCCAACTGTACAGCAAATCAAAAAGGTGTTATTTTCCAAGTTAAATCTCACGTCGTGCGATATTTTTTCACAAAATGCGGTAGGAGTCCCTCATTTACATAATTTTCTAGCTTTTGCATATTCATCAAATTTACATAACACATGACATGATAAACATTGCTTGTCTATCGCACATTAGATCCCGTTTATCACACGATGAGGCCCTAATGTAGCTTGATGAATGTCCCTATTAGATTGCAGCAGTGTGTAGGGTTTTTTCAATTTTAAAATGAGAAGTATCATTAAAGGCTCTCAGGTACTAGTACCCACAATTTCCTCACTAGTATTCAATGCTAGTTCTTCACTGAAGGAAAATAAAATGCTAAGAGCTGGAGTTCCTGGTCTAAAATCCTGCTGAATCTTAACTATTTTATCAGAGATGAAGGATGCAAAGGCCGCAGCCTTGAAATCTATGATAGAAGAAGCAGCAACATCTGTTCTAGCTAAAAAAAATGCTTAATAATCTAGAATAATCTGTCTAGAATGCTTATAATTGGATAGAAGGCTAAATTAAATAAGCAATGTACAAAATTAACTATTATTGCGTTTAAAAAAATTGAAATATCAAGACAATAAATTACTCCATATAAGAGCTAGTTATTCAATCTTTATGCAAAAAGCTGGATATGATGCTAGTAATAATTAAGCATGCCTTCTTCTGCCCTAATACTTAAAAGGGAAGAGTAGAGAGAGAATTAGCATTGTATGTATGAATCAGAATAGGATAATAATACAGGATCCTGATATTTTAAAGGTTTTTGATCCTATTATTCCAAATTATATGTATTCCAGGTTGAGGATAAGGCTGTTCAATATTCAGAATTTTTAGTATCCTGGGAACATAGTTTGTAATATATGTGGCATGGAGGAGTACCCTAGTAGTTGGAGCAGCAGACTTTGAAATGGGGAGACCATGGTTCAAGTCCCACTATCACTCCTTGTGACCTTGGGCAAGTCACGTTACCCTCCATTGCCTCTAGTACAAACTTAGGCCTGGATTCACTAATGCCGCAAGGCTTAGTGAATCCCGGCGCTAACAGGGGGCAGTCCTGCCCTAGCCGGCAGCAATCGCACCGCCGCCGCGCCGAATAACTACACCATAAAAGGTGTAGTTATTCGGTGCGAAATAGGCAGCGAAAAGCCTCCTTACCTTTTCGTCGTCAGCGCAGTCTTTGCAGAGTCAGCCCCGGTGACGCCCTGACTCCTCCTCTTCCGGGACCGACTCCGCCCCGATGTAGCTAGCGCAAGCGTGCGTTAACCTTAGAAAATAAGGCCCTTAGCTTGTAAGCCCTCTGGGGATAGGGAAATACCTGCAGTATCTGAATGTAATCCACTTTGAAGTGCTGAAAAAAGTGCGAAAAGCGGAATATAAAAATCTAAATAAAATGAAATGAAAGAGACATTTAGACTGATTACCAGCCTGCTTAATATGCAAAGGTTCTGGCTTTGAGATTAGGTATGATAGCCCCTCTTCTTAACCATGGGGATCAGTCAGGATTTAGCCCAGGTAGACTCACAGCGAATAATGTGAGGAGAGTTTTGAATTTAATGTGGTGGGTTAAACATCAAAGAATACCAGCGGTCCTGCTGGTGGTGAAGCCAAGAAGGTGTTTGATAGGGTACACTGGCTCTATTTGTTTCAAGTTTTGCTTAAAATGGGATTAGAGCCTTGCTTTTTGTCCTGGATTAATGCACTCTATAACCAGCCAAAGGTAGAGGTATGAGGCAGGGCTGCCTGTTATCTCCTCTATTATTTGCTCTCTCCCTAGAATCATTTGCTGAAAAAATTAGAAGTGATAGCTCCATTAGAGAAGGGTTAGTGGGAATTCATAAAAGGATGACATTATTTACTGATGATCTGATGTTCACACTTACAGAGCCGGAGGGTTCTCTTAATATTCTTTAAGGTTAATGAAGACAAATCAGAGGTTTTAAATCTAATTCTGGGTGTTGACATAGTCGGTAACTTGCAGAAGTGTCTGCTTTTAAGTGGACGAAAGAGTTTTTTCAAATATCTTGGGGTCCATACAGGTACAGATTTGGGGAGTATATGTGATTTAAATTATGGTCCTTTAGTGAAAGGCATTTTTCGTGATTTGGAGAGATGGAATCACATTCCTCCTTCTTGGTTAGATAGAATTTCTCCAATTAAAATGAGTATTCTACAGAGATTTTGCTAGTTTTTTCAAATACTGCTGGTTCTCATCCCAGTGGGAGTAATAAGGAGTTTCCAGAGGAAGCTTTCTCCATTTCATCTGGAGAAGGCGGCCCCCAAGAGTGGCATGGAAGGTCCTATATCAAACTAAGTGTCAGGGTAGTTTGGGGGTCCCGAAATTGGCATTTTATTACGCAGCCTTGCAGTTACGGGCGATATTGGAAGGGCACTATAAGGTGAAATGTAAAGTATGGAGAGATTTAGAACGTGACATGTTAGGGACTCCTTCTATGGAGATATTAATTTGGCCACCTGAGAATACAGAAATTTGGCTAGCAAGGGTTCTCCCTTAACACAACTAACTCTTGAAGTATGGCTGCAATACAGAAAGAGATTGGTTGGGGATAAACTGTTTTGGCACCGTACATCCTTTCTGTTCAATAAGCTTTTTCTTCCTGGAGAGTCAGTATCGACTGCTTCATACTGGATGTGACTGGGTATTGAAATATTAGAGTAAGTCTGGGATGGAAGGGCTTTTTGCTTATTTGAGGTAATGCGGCATACATATCCAATGGAGGAGAAGGATAGATTCTATTACCTGCAGTTGGTACCTCTCGCCAGATCTAAGGGAGTAATGGAGGATCTCCAAACAAATAAGACAATGTTTGAAGTTTATTATGCCAGAGCTGATGGGATTAATAAATTGATCTCTAAAATAAATGAGTTATTAATTGGAGTCCTAGATCAAAAATCAAAACATATTATAGCAGGGGAACAGAACTTTCATACTACTATAAAAGATTCTGCTTGGGACTTGTGCCTTCAGTTGATGGGGAGAAGCTCAGTGCCTTCCTTGGTAGTGGGAAATGGATATAAGATACTATATAGTGGTACCTTACCCTGTCAAAGTAGGCAAGTATGTTCTCAGGTATCTCTGATCGTTGTTGGCGAAACTGTGGGGAGAGAGGTAATATCTATCACATATGGTGGGAATGCGCAACAATGGTTGGCTATCGGGGTATGTTTATTAACTTAATTACGGAGATTACTGGATATAGGGTTCCGAGGAATCCTAAACTTTTATTGGTCACATTACAAACATGCTTTAGGAGAACAGATTAGGTGACTGATGCAACATATCATTGTGTCAGCACGTGAATGTTCCACAGAAAATAAATCTATAACTGAGGCTAGCTCTACCGTTCAATATGTATAAACTAACAGCCTGTTTGTATGATCTCATTCTGAAGTTTGAAAAAATATGTGCACCCTACATTAGTTGGAAGGAAGTTCCAAACTGGGCTTGGCAGATTCAAGTTGAAAAGCAGAATATTGGATAGTCTAATATAAACCTGTTGGAGCAGTATGGAGATTTGGTGATACTGGGGGTGGGATGGGGTATAAGGCGGGGGGGGGGGGCGGTTGGGTGGAATGGGAAGGTGTTGTGCTATAAGGGTTGTGGCAGTTGGGGTTGGAGATGTAAGAGGGGGGAGGGAGAGGATGGAAATGTGAAAAGTGGATGATGCAGCAAACTGATATATTCCTTGTGGTTATTCTTTCTACATTGTATTTTGCAACTATAGTTCTATGTTACGCCTGTGTAGTGCTATTAAGACAATTTGAATAATTTTTGCTAATATGTTTGCATATTGCTAATCCGTAAATTACAAAAAAAAAAAAAAATCCCTCGACTTACGCAGTAGAAGTAACATTTGTGCGCACCCACTTAATATTGGGCACACGTATGCCCGGTCAGTCTATTTTATAACATGCACACATACTAGAAAACCGGTGTCCCTGGGTGTGGGCCCATGTGCTTGTTTAAAAGTTCAATCAACAATGTTCCACAAGTATCCAAAATCTTGTGCTAGGAATGATGGTAACATATGTGCAACCAAAATGTTCATCACAACCTCTTACTTTAATAAAAATTAAAGACCCTTAGACAAATGACCATCATAATAGGCTTCATCGTGTAGTGAGACCACTTTAATGCTCTTTGACGCCGACACGTTCAAAAAATGTTGATACATCAAACGCTTTAAATTAGCCCTTTGAAGAAGGACACACTGTCCGAAACACGGTCCCATGTCGGGCTTTGCATTACGGGCATTGCATCGCTAAGGATATCCGGTATTGTCAATGATGAAGATGAAGATATGAAGAAAATAAGGATTGAAATTTCAGTAATACGAACTCTCTTCTAATTCAGATAAGTGTTGCTATTAACAGACTTATTGAATCATACTCATTGACTTTACACTTTTTGAGAATTTTGATAGTACATCATTTTTTTTACGATTGAAAAAAGTCTTAAACAATTTTGTCTACATACTGTGGATTTCTTGGTGAATATGTTCATCTTCTGATAACCAATGATTATAAATAAGGCCGAGCATTAAAGTGGTCTCACTACACGATGAAGCCTATTATGATGGTCATTTGTCAATTTAAGCATCTTTAATTTTTATTAAAATAAGAGGTTAAGTGGTGTACCATTTTTGTTGCTCATGTTTCAAAGTTACCATTCTTAATTCTCTAGCCAAGAGTTGGCCAACCTTTCACACACCAAGAGCCAAGAAATCATAATACACAGTACCAGAGAGCCTCACATTTGCAAAAGATGAGGGATTGTGGGGAGGGGGAAGCTCTCTGTCCAACAGTATCTTTCCCTCTCTTGATCCACTCACCCTGCCCCCAAGATCTCTCTCCTTCAATTACATACTGTCCCCAGTAGTCTCTCTCTTTCTCAATACCAAATCACATCCCCACCAGTCAACCTCATTCTGTTCCCATTAGCCTCTCTCTTAATCCCCCCACAAGTCTCTCACAATACTTCCACTATGTCCCTCTGAGTTTTTCAATTCTTTCATTCTATTCCCACTAGTCTCTCAATTCCTCAATCTGTCCTCGGTCTTTCAATTCTCCCATCACTCTCTCTCAATCACCACACCCAACTCAGTCCCTTCCTGACCCCAATCCTCCAAAAATCTCTCTCTTAATCCTCCCACTCTTCCCAAAGTCTTTCTCAATCCTCTCGCCTTGTCCTCACCAGTAACTCTCTCAATACTCTTGCCTGTCTCTGACCAGCATTTTCGTTCTCTCCCCCTTTACTGTTAGTGTCTGGTTTTCTCTCATCCCCATCATGCTCTCAATCACCCCAGCATAATATTCCCCAAACCCCACAAGAACAATATCAGGGGCTCAGCAGCTCCAGCATCAATACCACCCATCCCACGTGCTACTCTATCCTCCTCTCCTCATCCTATGTCTACCATCAATAACTTCCCTGTCCCCATCACCTCTTACTCTCTCTCTCCCTCCACTCTTTCCCCCTTCAGTGCTCTCTCTCATACATCCTCCACCATTACCTCTTCTGGTTCTTACACCCACCACCTCTCCCCCCAAATTCACCTCTTTTCAAATTATTCTCCCCAGAAGCATTCACCACCCCCCCCCCGACATATGTCTCTCTCAAATCCATCCCTCTCCAATCACCACTCCTGGTTCTCTCATTCCTCTACCCAATCACACCTCTAGCTTCCCTTTTTGCCTTTGCCCCATCACCCCTTCCGGCTCTGTTATCCCACTTCTCCTTCACTCCCTCTAGCGCTCTCTCTCTCACTCTCCCTTCTACCTTCATTACCTATGATTGTCACTAATCCTCATCCTACCTTCCCTTTGTTATGGTTAAGCGGTGTTTGGGTGGATTCTTAGGTACTGTGGCAGATTACCTCGCCCACAGGGAGGAGCCCCGTGAGGCGCCACAGCACCAGGCTAAACGCAGGATGCACAAACACAGAGCTAGTTCTTTTATTAGACAGCTGAGATGTACCACCAGAGGTGGCAGTAGTGAGGTAGTCTGATATTGCAGTCTCAGGACCTCGGCAGAGGGAGCCCTTCTCACCCTGTTGGTATAGGGAAGTCCGGTGTAGGTTTCCCAGCAAGGCTGCACTGTGGATGAGATAGGCAGAGAGTTAGATTACTCACTAAATGGTTGCTGTAGCTATGCGATTCCACCAGGTCGAAGAAGTTGGTACTTGGGACCGAGGCAGGGAGAGCAGGCCCTCGAGGAGAGAGTACCTGATCCCTCTAAGGCACCTGAAATATAGCAGAGGGCCCCCGTGGAGCAGGTATCCAAGTTAACAATACCCCGAAGGGCAGAGAGAGAGCTTCCAGTGGGAGCACAGAAGCGGCAGAGTAGCATAGACCGGCCGAGACCAATCTGTTGCTAACTCAATGAATTAGCAAATGAGTACAGGCTATATACCTGGATGGCGTGACATCAGTGGAAGGGAACGCCCCCGAGGTTCGCACCATTGCTGGAATAAAGACGTGGGTGGTGTGCGCGCACACACCCTATTAGGCCCTTAGGAGGAGCATGGCTGGAGGCAGCACCATGGCCGTTCCAGGGACGCTGGAGAGTTCGGCTTGTAGACGCGGCGGTAGCCATTTTCCCCGAGGAAGCAGGCGGAGCTGTGAACAAAGTAAGGCAAACGGGGCGAAGCCGTCTAGCACCGACGGACGCAACACCCTTTCACTCCCTCTGGATCTCTCACAAACATATCTTCGTCACCACCTCTGCCTCATCCTGATGCTATTTCTGTTTTTTCACCCTCCCTCTATTCACTACCACTGACTTTCTTGCATACATACCCTCCCCCCCTGGACTTCTTACACCCTCCCACTGACTTCCTTCTTTCTTATGAACCCTTTCTATCGCCATCCCTGGTTCTCATGCCACCTCCACTCTCCCCACATGGCTCTCATATAACACCTTATCCCAGCTATCTCACTCTCTCTCTCACTCCGTTTCCTCTGCCCAAGTTCTGGTCCCCTCCCACCTTCTGCAGAATATGTGGTAGCATGTATCTTAGAGAGGAAAAAGATATCAGTTGGTCCAGTTTCATTGCTAATGTCAGGGAAATAGGGAAGGAAATAATATTCACCTCTCATCCTCTCCACAGCATAAACTCCTCCTTGTGTTGTTCTCCTTAACTGTTGCAACATTCACTCCTTTTTATGTCACTGCCCTTAGAAGATTCTGTACGACTTCTCTATCAAGCATTCATCAACTACATTCACTCCCTTCTCCTCTCATCCCCTTTCAGCATTCATCCCCTTTCTCTTGCCACAAATTATTCTGGCCTGACTGGAGCTTTGGGTGACCTGCTTCTCCTCTCTGCTGTCAGCTGAATCCTAAGTTATGTGGGCAAATTGAGCTGCTGGGCATGGAATTATGTACACTCGAATCCTCCCCCCCCCCCGACAGCAGACCAGAGAAAAGCCCTCTACTCCAGGTAGTAGATGGAGTGGGGGTTTAGACAGGCTGGGAAGAATAAGGAGCTGAACTGTCAGCTCCATCTTCACCCGCTCCTGTCCTCCACTATTGTTGATTGCAGAAAGAGGTGGGGGTGGAGAAGTGAGGTGAGTAGAGGAGCATGGATAAGCAGAGAAAATACTCTGATCCCTTCCTCAGCCCCTCCCTTCTGTCGCTGTAGCAACCAGCAGTACTGTCAGGTCAGGAAGGGAGGGGGAGGGGAGACGAGATTGGAGCAGAATGCCTCTTCTCTGCTCTATTCTATTGTTGTGCTATCTGCTCTAGTCCTTCTCCTCTGTCTTCTGCAGTGCTGCTCAATTGCCATGTGGCCAGGAAGGCAAGAGCTACATTTTCCACATGAGCCACAGGTTGGCCACTTCTGCAATAGCACTACTAGATGTACTCAGAACTTTATAAATGAATATTCAAAAACAAAGATCGTAAATGACCACAAAAGTGTAAACATATGGGTTGAGAACTATGTCCTACAAGTCATGGGGCAGGTTTTCAAACCTGCGCGCGCGGCCTAATTTTTGTGCGCGCTACCCGGCATGCACGAATGTATGCCCGATTTTATAACATGCACGTGCAGCCGCGTGCCTGTTATAAAATCCAGGGTCGGTGCGTGCAAGGGGGTGCACACTAATGCACCTTGCGCGTGCTGAGCCCTAGGGGAGCCCCGATGGCTTTCCCTGTTCCCTCCCAAGTGGCTCTGAAATCAGGGCAGCCTCGGAGGGAACTTTCCTTCCAACCCCCTCCACCTTCCCCTCCCTTCCCCGCCCCCCAGCCCTACCTAACCCCCCAACCTTTATTTCAGAAGAGTTGCGCAGGCCTGCCAAGCTACGGCGCGCGATCCCCCAGCACAGCTGCTGTGCCGGAAGCCTTGGTCCCGCCCCTGCCCCTTTCACAAAGCCCAGGGATATACGTGCATCCCGGGGCTTGCACACATCGCCGGGCCTATGCAAAATAGGCTTTACGTGCATAGCAGTTTTAAAATCCGCCCCCATATTTTCAAAATAACAAAACAAAACAAAACTTTAAGAAGCAAATTTAAAAAGAACATTTAGAGTAATAAGAGGAACATGTCCAAGTTCAATTACTACTAATATAACTTTAAATGTGACCACTGCAGGCAATTCCATGGAATCCATCCACAAAAGTCACGAGGTACTGATAAAATATACATGGGCATTAAACTGAAACTTTTACTTAAAATTCTGTTGCTTAGGATGAGAACAGTACTGCATTTTTAAAACAGTAACAAAGGGCTCTAAATAAAACTGTACAATTAAGGAATAAGACTTTCCATTTCTGCTGATATTTCAGGTTTGGTATAAAACTATTTTGAAGCTGAATGAAATGAATGCATATGACGTATTATAAAGAATCATAAAATAACTCTACTTACCAACAAGTCGTATTACATTCAGTGTAGTGTTGGTTAAGATTGGTGCATTTGCCTTGTTCAGACTATAATCCGATCTCTTCCTGCTTTTTAGGGTTTCTCGAGAAATACTTAATTAAAAAAAAAGATAAAGTTGTTATCCAGAGTAGTCTAATATTGCTCAAATTAAAGTAAAACAATGCATAGTTCATTCAGCTAACATTTAGAGACCACAATAGTGTTACTTGTTGGCTAAACAAACCACTCCTTTACAGGATTTGAAATTACAACATGTCAATGTGTTGTACCTCAGAATTGAACAAATTCATTGATTATGCAAATAGGAATTTGGATTCACGTTCACTGATTCTCTTAAGAACTGGAAGCAATGTATTTATTCTGAGGCCAATATAACTCATAAATTATATAGCTAAATGCACTGTTTTAAAAATTCACAGTACTTATCCAGCTAAACTTTAGCCAGATAGGTCATTATCGGCTAAAAACTAGCCAAAGAAGTAATAAGTGTTACGGGGATGTTCAAGAGTTAGTCAAATATGGTGCTTCTTGCCTGGAAGTGTAAGCTATCAGTATTGCTGTGAATAGGAAATGTGGTAAATTATGCTGCAAGAAGTGCCAGCTGGGATTGCAGTAGCAGCACACCACAATCCCAGCTGAAAACAGAGATTGGCAAAGGTACGGGGAGGATGGGAGAGTTAGGGCTGAGGTGAGGGAGAGAGAGCGCGGAGGGCTCTTTCTTGGGATAATATGTTGAACCAGAGAGTGGGCATGGAGAGGAAGACCGACCCCCGACCCCTTCTACTTTTTGAGTTAAAATCCTCTAGTTGTACTTGGGAGGAGGAAAAAAATCAAGTTCAATGTGTGCCCTGCTTTATGGGTTGGTTCATGAACCCACCAAGTTAAAATTAGATCAGCCATAGATATCAAAAACTGAGACCCTGAAGATTTAGATGGATGATCATATGCATGTATATTGAAGACCCCTAATAATAAAAATTGGGAACTTCTTGCAGAGCACACATTAATAATCTTGGATAACTCTAACAGAGAAGAGTAAGAAGAAGGTAGAAGATGATAAATAAAACAAATATTAAAAATACGCCAACCTTCTTTCTGAAGAAATAAAGATTTCAACCCCGACACAGAGATTAAACTTAACTCATTTGATTTCAAGATTAAAAAAAAAAAATCATGACCACTTGCCCTTCCAATTTATGAAAAAAAAGAATAATTTGGAGGACATGCTTTTTCAAGTAAAGTGCATCCCTTGGTTTTAGTTGGGTTTCAATTATACAATAAATATTAAGTTTGTGATTTAGCATCGAATCATAAATTAAAGGGTATCTAGTCAAAGCTGAATAAGCATTCAACAGACCAAAATTAATCGAGTTGACAGAGGAACCAGACTTTAAAAAACTGGCACTCATATTAAACTCAGGATGAATCACCACTAGAAAACTAGGTCTAAAAGAGGAGGAAGAATAGGACTGTTGTACCTAAGTACTCTACTTAAGCAGACCTCTATATCAGGTCGATACTGTAATGTGCGGTTGAAGATTTCCCGTCTGTAACGTGCTGGGAGCGCCCAATTCGGACGCGTAAGGCGATCCAGCGATACAGTCTCCAGTTTCACGCGTCCTTAGCGCTTCTTAAAACAGACGCATAACCCTTTCCGCACGCAGCATGTATATGATATGTAAATGAACGAATTAGCTGTATAATGAAGGAATTAGCTATTCCCCTCCGATACTGTAACGCGCGCCCCGACTATCGCTGCCATTTTGCCCCGCGTTTAACCTAACTTACCGCCTACCCCTACCCCTGCGTTAGAGGCAGGGGTAAGGGTAGGCGGCAAGCTTTCCCCCAGCCCCCTCTCACCTGCCCTGGCCGCGTCCATGGATGCTGGCCTCCGGGGCAGCCCCAGTCCTCCCCCCTCCTCCCGAAGAAAAAAAAAAAGCGAAAAAAAGTTGCGAGGAGAGAGAGAGAGGGGAGAGGACGGCAATCCTACGCTCGGCGACTTACTTTTGCAGCCCCCCTCCTCCGGACATCGTGGCTTCCCCCGTGCCAGTTTCCCCCTCCCCTCCTCCCGAAGCAGGGCGCGAAAAGCAGCCTTGCTCCGGGAGGAGGAAGAAGGGACTGGCAGTTGTAAAGCGGTGAAGTGACTTACTTTTTGCAGCCCCCTCCGGACATCGGACGACCTCTCCTGCCTCCAGCTGCTCGCGAAGATGGACGCCTGCACGGCCGCTGAAGACGTGACGTCACGACGTTTGGCGTCAGGCATGTGATGTCACGTCTTCAGCGGCCGTGCAGGCGTCCATCTTCGCGAGCAGCGGAGGCAGGAGAGGTCGTCCGATGTCCGGAAGGTGCTGCAAAAATTAAGTCGCTTCGCCGCTTTACACTGCCAGTCCTTTCTTCCCTCCTCCCGGAGCAAGGCTGCTTTTTGCGCCCTGCTTCGGGAGGAGGGAAGAAGGGACTGGAGGTGTAAAGCGACGAAGCGACTCACCATTTGTAGCACCTTCCGGACATCGGACGACCTCTCCTGCTGCTCGCAAAGATGGACGCCTGCACGGCCGCTGAAGACGTGACGTCACATGCCGTGACGCCAAACGTCGTGACGTCACGTCTTCAGCGGCCGTGCAGGCGTCCTTCTTCGCGAGCAGCTGGAGGCAGGAGAGGTCGTCCGATGTCCGGAGGGGGCTGCAAAAGTAAGTCGCTTCGCGCTTTTCGCGCCCTGCTTCGGGAGGAGGGGAAGGGGAACTGGTACGGGGGAAGCCACGATGTCCGGAGGGAGGCTGCAAAAGTAAGTCGCCGAGCGTAGGATTGCCGTCCTCTCCCCTCTCTCTCTCGCAACTTTTTTTTTCACTTTTTTTTTTGCTTCGGGAGGAGGGGGAGAGGGGACGGCAATCCCCGACTTCCTGGTATCTGTCATTTCAAATGACATTTGAAATGACAGATACCAGCGTGGCCGTGAAGCGTTAGGCCCGAGCACCCAGGTTACTGTATAGGCGCTCTATACCGTAAAATGGGTTGCGCGGGCCTAACGCTTCCCTAACACTTCGCAGACGCGGCATGCATTTGCATGCAATTAGAAAAGAGTATTGAGCGGTAGGTGAAGAGAACTGTGCGTGCGGGGAACGAGGGTGCGCCAGGCACTGCCACACTCTTTCTACCGCGGCCTTAGAGTATCGACCTGATTGTTGGTTCGCCATAAAAAGAACAGGAGGATTAAAATCCCTATATTTAGGGTGCAGCCATGATTTTTGTGTCCCCATTTACTAATTATATTATCCCATAAGGGGGTCATAATCCACAATTTGGGAACAATTGCACTTGTTTGAAAAAATGATCATGTCTACCAAATTCTGGGGTGTGTTGTGGTCTAGGTTTTCTGTCTCCTGATACAAGCCCTGTATAACTGAAGAACCTACTCTTCATAAGCTGCACTCTGGGATGGAAACTTCCAAACTGGCTTGTGGGCATCGGCTTGTGTCCAGGGATGTGGCTATTTTATAACTTGTGTGCATATTATAAAATAACTTAGCTGCATACACATGTGCACCCAATTTTAAGTGGACACATGCATGGTGTGCAAATCCCACTTCTACCGTGTAAGTCGGGGGATTTCAAAAGGGGTGTACGTCCACACCATTCTCAATTTACCAGTTTGCCCACCAGTTTACCCAGTTAACAGCTAGGTCCTCCACCCCCCACAGTTTGATAGCCTATACTCCCCCTAGTTACCCCAGACCCTTTAAACCTCTCAGAAATTGCACGATCATTTTATAACTTACACGTTATCCATAGCAGAAGTAAAGTTATGAGGCAGAGGACCTTGGTGCACACTGGAGCGCGTGAGTATTTACATGCACATCTCTTGCCAAGGCTCCAAAATGTCCATGCCCTGCTCATGCCCAACCCACACCACACCCCTTTTTGGAAACTTTTTAGATGTGTGCATTGCAGCATTTACACATGTATCTGGGTGCTTTTTAATATATGGTCCGACTTAATTGCACATTCTACGATTGATGTGCACTGGGCTTTTAAAATTCACTTTTTAAACGATTCTGATTTGAGGTCTGTGACCATAAGAAAACACATAAAAGAGCATAAGTAAATGATAATGTCCAGATATAATTCCAGAAATTTCAGAAAGTGGCTACAATGATCTGCTGTTTTAATAAACACCCAAAATATAAACAAGACACAAATATATAAAGATGCTTTACATTAAGCAAAAACCAAACTCATTTGAAAACATTTTTTTCAATTTAATATGCAATAATACTTATTCATTTCTGATTTAAAGTGTTAACAAATGGAGGCTTTAACAGATTATAAGGGTTTACCTTTTAACAGGAGCATCTCCTGTCTGTTCATCCACATAATCTCTTTGAGTTCTTCAGGAACATCACTATCACTGTCATACTCTTGATAAGCACTCTTATCCAACTCATCAGATTCATACTAAGGAGGGAAAGAAAACAACAAATTTAAGGTCTTAATACATATGCATTCCTATTATAAAAGAATACTGACCCTTTTTGAGACACTAACTCTTAAATCAATCCAGGGTGGCCATAATACAAACCTAGCTCTTAACAAAAGGTGAAATGGAATTTTGTAAGCATGGTGCAAAAGCTCAGACTGAAAAAGCTTATCAAATTGAACGTGTTCAATTTTTTTTTTTTTGGACAGCAAGTCTTTCCCTTGTTAATTTTGTGAGTCTGCCAAATGACAGCATTCTAAGATATGCAAGTCTGTAAACTGTTCTGTTGGTTTAGCAATTGATATTGCTTACTGAAGTTAACAAGCTCTGCAACCAGATGTAAAATCAATTAACAGGGAAACCAATTAACTAATTTTTGTAATTTATTTCCTATACTGTACTTTGATCACAGTTAAATAGAATCAGAAACCAATTTAAACTGAGAACAATTTACTGATATAATTAGCATTTCAATGGAAAGACTAATAACCTGGACAGCCGCAACTGTCCGTTGCTGGGGAGAAGGGGAGGGGTGGGGGTAAAGACGTGGTAATACACACTCAGATATACAAAATACTCTGTAAACCAGATGTGGAATGAAATTGGCCACAATTTTATTACAATAAACAGTATTAACAAGCTTTGTACCTGAGCCATAACATAGGCAAGCTATCTGAGAGTCCTCCACTGTGCAGGCAGCACCTCACTTCCTGCCCAGGCCCACTGCAACCAAACAAGGCCTTTCGCCATCCAGGAAAAAATCATAGGGCGTTCCGGTCACCCACCGCATCCAAGCAAGGCGACTGCCCCATCGAAGGGTGTGGGTGTCCGGTCTGCCACTACACCGGGGCCAGTGGATCCTGGCAACAGACAGTCCCCCTCACATTGATGTTGTTTATCACGTGCTGTGCACTGCCTCTAGCTAGACTCCTCCCCCCCCCCCACCCCCACAAGCTCAGGTACACCCGCCATAGGGCCCGAATAGCCAGAAGGCTTATCTTGGACCCTCTACCTAGCTGCAGCCAATGGCTAGGGACTTTTCAGGCGAGGGCTAGGAACCTGTCAGGACTCTGTGTATGACATAAGTCAAGTTGGCCAAGAACAGGTCCTGCCCATATCTGAAAGGTATATCTTCGGTATGAAACAGTACCAAGCAATCTACGCACATCCAGATATGGTGTCTTATGTGCACACCACCCTGGTGCTCGACAAAATTACCAATTAGCTTGTTTAATTTCTTCATCCAACATGTCCAGAGTGGAGAGTCGAGGAACTAGCGGTGAGGGATGATTTCCGACCAGATGAGCGTGGTGCTGGGCATCAAGGACAGGATGATAGCGATGTCATTCTTCATATTATCTAGGAGCAGGCGTCCAGGCGTGATTCCCAAGTCATTGCCTCCAAGGTGTATGACTATAGTATCTCTGGAGGGGAGAATTTTGTCAATTGCTGCCGTATCAGGGGAACCAGCTGATCCACACAAGCCCCTGCGACCCAGCCATCACACTATGCCATCTTCTCAGCGTTACGCCCAGCTGTTGGCCATGGGTATTTCTCTTTGCTTGCTGCTCCGCCCAAAAAACAAGAGTGATTCATATCACTTGATGCCGCCACTGAATGCCTGAAAGACATAAGGCATTAGCTGCAATGTTGCAAGGGGGGTACAAGAGAATACACTGGTGTAATCCCATGAGTCACCACCAGTGCCTATGGTGCCATTGGATGCCCACCTAATGTAGGATAGATACACCGGGGAGCGCCATCTGTTGATACGCTGAATGGCGGTGCCTGGCAAACCAGATGCCACTGCGCACGAGGCCGCCCCGATTTCGAAGGAGTGAGTCCCGAACTGCTCCGGCTTCAGACTGGCCACATCCAAAGTGTGCTTGAGGATGGCGTTAAACAAGTACGTGTTTAGCGGGAATGAGTTAGCATGCAAAAGAAATTGCGAGTCCCTGGAAGGTCTGCCCACCTTATATCACTCAGTGTTGGCCACCAGGCATGTAGCCAGGGCCAGTACTTGAGTTAATGTGACCGACTGCCCCCTGCCGAGTTGATCGGTCTTGGATCTCCAAATCTTGATATTGAGCTTTCCATTTGCAATGGAAACATCGCAGGTTTGCAGACCGGAGCGATTGTGTTGGGTACTAGCTGCGGCAACAGGCTCGCTCACGTGACACATGACAAAGAATGCAATGCAGAAGGCAGCTCAGAAGAGGACCAGTAACAACTGAAGGTACACAGCACCACAGAGCAAGCAAATGATCGTGGAGAATTGGACAGCGTGCATCCGGAACTCGCGGATTGTGTTTGGCCAAACCCGCAAGGACACGCCTGATGGCAAAGTCCCTAGCCGGGTTGGGCAAACTTTGAGCCTTAATGAAAAAGATGTAATCCACCAAATTGGCTTGAACTGTGCCTCAGGACGCTTGGCCTACACGAGGTATCCCACCAGTTTGTGTGAAAGACCAAGGCTCTTGGGAAAGGAGATGGTTTCCAGAAATTCCACGACGTCGTTGTATCCCCTCAGATATGCTCGCCAAGTTGATGGTGCGATGAACTGCCGCAGCAGGTTGAATGCATCCCGGTCCCAATGCTCCAGAGGTGTGTGGGAATTGGCATCGCCTGCTCCTTGGCGTCCGAAGCAAGTCTCCGGAAGTCTTCCCACTTAGAACAAGACAGTCAGCAATCTCAATGTGAAGGCCGGGGATGTGTTTCTCCCGCACCAACAAGTTTACCTGTTAGCACTTCAAAACCATCTACCTAAGGAGTTCCATGACGGGTGTACACCTAGCGGACTGCCAATTAATTACATGTACGACCGCTTGGTTGTCACACCAAAATATCACCTTTCTGTTCACTAGCCGCTCTTGCCAAAGGTGGAGCACTACCACTATCAGGAAGAATTCCAGGAAGGTGGTATTAGCCATGATCCCCGAGTCTACACAATTGGTAGGCCATGTCTCAGCACACCAGCTCCCTTGACAGTAAAGGCCGAAGCCAATGCCTCCAGAGGCATCTGAGAACAGCTGCAAGTCAGAACTGGATACAGATGGGGGCAACCACATTACTGAGCCACTGAATTTGACCAGGAATTTCTCCCATACTGCGAGATCCTCATGTAAGGCGCGGGTAACTCGCAAGCGGTGGTACTTCTTTGTTACTGTCAAGGAAGCATTAATCAATCGGTATAGGAATGCCCGCCTCATTGGGATGACCCTGCAGGCAAAGTCCAGGCTCCCTGTTAGGGATTGCATGGTGGCCAAGGTCAGTTTGTGAACCAGACAAGCACCTTGGATCAACTCCCAATGTAGGATGGTGCTGAACATCTCGAGGTGCGCACACGAAACCGAACACCCCAAGGGCATTCATTTATCAAAGTAGTAAGCGCCCTTGAAGCAGAACCTTAATAAAGGGAAGTCGTCTGGATGCACTGGCAAGGGCCGGAATACAGACTCTATATCGACCTTCACCATGAGAGCCCCTTCCCCACTGTCCCTGAGGAGGTCAAGTGCACTTCGAAGGAAGCATATTGGACTGTACATGCCTCCTGTGGGATGAAGTCATTCACAGCCCGACCTGCTGGGTAGGAGAGATTGTGTATCAGCCTCAATTTACCCTGCTCTTTATTAGGCACCATCACTAGTGGTGACCAGATCATCTTAAGAACATAAGAACATGCTATACTGGGTCAGACCAAGGGTCCATCAAGCCCAGCATCCTGTCTCCAACAGTGGCCAATCCAGGCCATAAGAACCTGGCAAGTACCCAAAAACTAATTCTATTCCATGTTACCGTTGCTAATGGCAGTGGCTATTCTCTAAGTGAACTTAATAGCAGGTAATGGACTTCTCCTCCAAGAACTTATCCAATCCTTTTTTAAACACAGCTATACTAACTGCACTAACCACATCCTCTGGCAACAAATTCCAGAGTTTAATTGTGCGTTGAGTAAAAAAGAACTTCCTCCGATTAGTTTTAAATGTGCCACATGGTGTGCCCCCTAGTCTTTCTATTATCCGAGAGAGTAAATAGCCGATTCACATCTACCCATTCTAGACCTCTCATGATTTTAAACACCTCTATCATATCCCCCCTCAGCCGTCTCTTCTCCAAGCTGAAAAGTCCTAACCTCTTTAGTCTTTCCTCATAGGGGAGCTGTTCCATTCCCCTTATCATTTTGGTAGCCCTTCTCTGTACCTTCTCCATCGCAATTATATATTTTTTGAGATGCGGCGACCAGAATTGTACACAGTATTCAAGGTGGGGTTTCACCATGGAGCGATACAGAGGCATTATGATATTTTCCGTTTTATTCACCATTCCCTTTCTAATAATTCCCAACATTCTGTTTGCTTTTTTGATTGCTGCAGCACACTGAACCAACGATTTCAATGTGTTATCCACTATGACGCCTAGATCTCCTTCTTGGGTTGTAGCACCTAATATGGAACCCAACATTGTATAACTATAGCATGGGTTATTTTTCCCTATATGCATCACCTTGTGCTTATCCACATTAAATTTTATCTGCCATTTGAATGCCCAATTTTCCAGTCTCACAAGGTCTTCCTGCAATTTATCACAATTTGCTTGTGATTTAACTACTCGGAACAATTTTGTGTCATCTGTAAATTTGATTATCTCACTCGTCGTATTTCTTTCCAGATCATTTATAAATATATTGAAAAGTAAGGGTCCCAATACAGATCCCTGAGGCACTCTACTGCCCACTCCCTTCCACTGAGAAAATTGTCCATTTAATCCTACTCTCTGTTTCCTGTCTTTTAGCCAGTTTGCAATCCACGAAAGGACATCGCCACCTATCCCATGACTTTTTACTTTTCCTAGAAGCCTCTCATGAGGAACTTTGTCAAACGCCTTCTGAAAATCCAAGTATACTACATCTACCGGTTCACCTTTATCCACATGTTTATTAACTCCTTCAAAATGAGCTGAAGATAAGCAGGATACTCTGTTCTTTCCACATTTGTTTTTATAAGACATAAGGCTGATGAAGGCCTGTGTTTGAACCTTTTGAGAATCAGGCAGTACCACTTTCTTTAATTGGCCATAGCTTAATGAGTTGCAGCTGGTCTGGCTAATGTCAGAGTTATAAGTGCAAGTCAGAATATTCAGCACTTACAGATGCTGGATTAGAGCCAGAGAAAAGTAAGAATATAAGGAATTGCATTTGGCAGAGTTCTTTTAATGAGCTGCAGACTTGAAAAGGTAGCCAGTTGATGTAGTCTCCAATGTCGTTACTGCCTTCCATTTTTCATGAAGATATCTAATAGAAAGGAAGGTCTATGAGGAAAATATTTCCTGTACAGAATATTTTTCTTTATTTCTATCTTTGTTACTGCAATAAATAATTGTCTTAATTAATCTATGTAATGCTTATGGCTATGCTGTGTACTTATTACTGATATTCACTTTGATATTGTTTCTCTTTACTGATTTTATACCATATTTTTTATTATATATAGTAAACTAAGTTTTGCTTTTACAAGCTGGTGTATGTGTTCTATGACTTAATATACTACCACTCCTCCAACCTTTCACAAGGGTTAAAAGGGGTACTTAGGGATGTCAAAGCCATAGCAGAGAAACTAAGTGAATTCTTTGCTTCAGTCTTCACTGAGGAAGATATAACTGAGATACCCTTGCCAGATATGATATTCAAAGGTAATGAACAGCAGAACTGAAACAAATCTCAGTTTACCTGGAAGACGTAATAGGGCAAATTGACAAACTAATCAGTAGCAAATCACCTGAACCAACTGGTATACATCCCAGAGTGTTTAAAGAACTGAAAAATGAAATTGTGGACCTGCTTTAGTAATTTGTAAACTATCATTAAAATAATCTATGGTACCTGAAGACTGGAGGATTGTCATTGTAATGTCAATTTTTAAAAAGGAATCCAGGGGTGATCCAGGAAACTACAGACCAGTGAGTCTGACATCTGTGCCAAGAAAAAACAGTTGAAATTATCATAAAGAACAAAACTGCTGAACATATAGATAGGAGTAATTTAATGGGAGAAAGCTAAAATGGATGTAGTCAAAGGAAGTCTTGCCTCACCAATCTGCTATATTATTTGGAGGTGTAAATAAACTTGTGGATAAATGTGAGCCAGGTGATATAGTGTATCTGGATTTCCAGAAAACATCTGACAAAGTCGATCATGAAAGACTTCTTAGGAAATTAAAAAGTATTGGGATAGGGAGTAGTGTCCTATTATGTATTGGAAACTGGTTAAAACAGAGAATAGGGCTAAATGGTAAATTTTCCCAATGGCGAAAGGTAACTAGTGGAGTACCCCAGGAATCTGTTCTGGGACTAATGCTTTTAATATATTTATAAATGACCTGGAAATGGGACTGAGTGAGGTGATGACACAAAATTATTTAAAGTTCTTAAATCACAAGAGAACTGCGAGAAATTGCAAGAGGACCTTACAAAACTGGGAGGCTGGGCATGCAAATGGCAAATGAAATTTAATGTGGACAAATACAAAGTGATGCACTTAGGGAAGAGTAACCCAAATTATAGCTACACAATACAAGGTCCCACACTAAGAGTCAACATTCAGGAAAAGGAGCTAGGCGTCTGTGGGGAATTATGAGCTTTGCTCCTGATGGCCAGCAGGCCATGTCAGGGGTTAACTCTAACTTCCCTTCTCTCTGACCTTTGCACTGAATGCAGCAAGACTAGCACATCTTAAATCTCTAGCTTATAATTAACCCTCACTGCCTAAGGAGAGGATATCTAGCTGCCACGTATTCAGCTGCAGGCAAAAGACAGACACATATATGGTATAGGCTTCAGCAGCCAATGAAATGATCTGTACGCACCCCCTGAGCCAATGGTCTAATGACACGTCTGTATGCTATGGCCAGGAGAGCCAATGATGTGAGGGCACATTTGTATGCTATGGATGTATGTACAATAAAAAGGGACCCACGGGAGTGGTCAGCCCTTTTCCTTTTTGCCATCCTGCCTGATGTGTCTTCATTGCCGCAACAGGCGTCATCATTGATAATATGTTGAAATTTTCTGCTAAGAGTACAGCAGCAGCCAAGAAAGAATGTTAGGAATTATTAGGAAAGGAATGAAGAATAAAACATAGAATCTCATAATGCCTCTGTATCGCTCCATAGTGTGAGTTCATCTTGAATATTATGGGGAAGATTTTAAGAGAAGCGCACGCGGGGTACATTTGTGCACTACCCGGCGACAACAAATGTACACCCAATTATATAACATGCGTGCGCTGCCGCACACGTTATAAAATCCAGGGTCGGCACATGCAAGGGGGTGCACACTTGTGCACCTTGCACGCGCCGAGCCCTAGGGGAGGCCCGATGGCATTCCCCTTTCCCTCCAAGGCCGCTCCAAAATCGAAGCGGCCTCGGAGGGAACTTTTCTTCCACTCCCCCCCACCTTCCACTCCCTTCCCCTATCTAACCCACCCCCCAGCTCTACCTAAATCCCCCCTTCCTTGTTTAACTTTTTATACCTGCCTCTGTCAGGCGTATCTTGCACACCCTGGCTGGCTGCCAGCGCGCCATCCCCCGGCACAGCCGCTGTGCCGGAGGCCTCAGTCCCGCCCCCGGCCCGGCACCACGCCCATGACCCCGCCCCCTTCCGCCCCTTTTTCAAAGCCCCGGGACTTACGCGCATCCCGGGGGGTGTGCGCACTGCCGAGGCTAAGCAAAATAGGCTCAGCGCGCGCAGGGGCAGGTTTTCGGAGTTACGCGCGTAACCCTTTGAAAATTTACCCGAGTGAAATTCTGGTTACCACATCTAAAAAAAATATAGTAATTATCAATATTAGAAAAGGTACAGAGAAGGGCAACCAAAATGATAAAGAGGATGGAATGGCTCCCCTATGAGGAAAAGCTAAAGCAATGAGGACTCTTCAGCTTGGAGAAGAGACAGCTTAGGGGAGATATGACAGAGGTCTATAAAATAATGAGTGGACTGGAATGAGTAAATGTTAATAGGTTGTTTACTCTTTCAAAGAGTATAAAGTTAGGGGACACACAATGAAATTGCTAGGTGATACATTTAAAGCTAATAAAAGAAAATATGTTTTACTCAATGCATAATTAAGCTCTGGAATTCACTGCCAGAGTATTGATGAAAGTTATCAGTGCAGCTGAATTTTAAAAGGTTTGGACAATTTCCTGGAGGAAATGTCCATAAACCTTTATTAGGGTGGAGTTGCAGAAAATCACTGCTTATCCCTGGGATAAGCAGCATACTATCAATCACCTCTGGGGATGCTGCCAGTTACTTTTGACCTGGATTGGCTACTGTTAGAAACAGGATACTGGGTTTGATGAACCTTTGGTCTGACCCAGTATGGAAATCTTAAATTTCAAAAACACTGAACAGGCTTAGAAATATGACACTAAGGAGAACTCAGACTCCTACAAAATTCCCAAGTCCTTTACCACAGATTTTGTTTCACCAACACAGATCCTATATTTATCACCACAGAACAGGAATCAACAACCGATCTTTCTGCCTTCAAAGTTCTGACTTAATATTTAAAATCAATAAATTATTTAAAAAAATAATTGAAAACTTCTAAAAGGCATTGATCTAATTCCAATATGGTCTTCACCCTATCCTTAGAAATTAGAACAATAATTTGTATGTCATCAGCATAAAAATAACCCTTTAAAATTAAGGGTCCGAAGCAGTTTTCCCAAAGGTTGTAAGAAAGCATTGAACAGTGGCGACAAAGGTGATCCTAGAGAGATACCACAGCAAAACTCAACTGGAGACATAAAAATTCCCTTTCACAGCTATCTCTTACACCACTCTAACAGGTTTGAATGATCCACCAGGTCAAAGGCTGAAGAAAGATCTAACAAGATCAAAAGAACCTGAAGACTCCCATCAATCCTACTGAGAATATATTCATTAATAGAAACTAACATTGTCTCTGTACTATGCTGCTTCCATAACCCTGCCTGGTTACCATCTAATCTTCCTGCTCAAGTTCATTTGTACTGCAGTCTTCATTCAAAAGGCTTTCTGCAGTTTTGCTTAGTTTTCCTCTAAGGAAGATCAATTTACTATATTTGTCCAGGCTAAACGTCATCCTGATGTCATCTGAGAAGCTCTGCACAACTTGGAGTAATTCCACTAACTGACGACTGCAGGAGCTGTAAAGCTTCAAGTAATCTACAAAAAAAATTGAGATGTTATCTGTGGGTTATTAGTATCTCTAGAATTATGGCTGAATTCATAGTTTAAGGATTAGTGTTAGAAAGAAGAGTTGGATTCTCCCTGAAATATTCTTAACCAGATCTTGACATTATGAATGACAAATTGTTCATCTTCATAATCCAGATAAACGTTAGCCATATTTTCATGGCAAGCTTGATGTACTCAATTAATACAGGGTTCACGCTGTACATTTTAGAGTAATTTATTTTCCAAGAGCATGGGATGGTATAAAAAGTTTTCTTATAGTTAATCCATGCTATACTAAAGTTTTGATTTTTTTTTTTTTTTACAGCTGGCCATAATGGCTTTATTCAGCATCAACTGATCTTTGGTTCCATATACTTCTCTTCTGTTGCTGTGATGTTATTCAAATGCATGTGATTGCATATTCTATCTATATTTAATGCAGTGAACAATTTGTAGATTGTAGGTAGGCACATTATTAGATTATTGTTTTGGGGGATGCTACTTGGGTCTTCCTTTAGAAGGAGAAACATTTTTCCAGTTATTAGCCATTGCGATGTTAGTCCTGGCTGTCTGATCAATTGATTTTTGCAGTTTGCTAGGTCTTGATGAAGAGATGTTAAACATTTTATCCAAAAACAGGACAATCTGGGCTAGTTCTTCTAATCTGGGTCTCTTTTTAACCTTGTTTCTAGCTGTTTGTTTGTTAATTCAGGCCATTCCATAGTTTAGATGTTTTCCTTTTCCATATTCTGCTGTATACTTAGTAGCCATTTTGCCCATTCTAATGCTGAGGCTAAGGGTGGGCACCTTTTTATCCTAGGCAACGTCCTTCCTTTCATATTTCAATATTAGTGGTTGCCTTGTTGAGATTTGGTCTAGATGTTATACAATGAGGTTACCACATAAAGGCACTCAGCAAGATTTGGTGACAGAAATGCACTCTATTATTCTCTTCCCCTAAGAAATGCACATCAATGATTAATCATGGACATTGACGTTTGGACCTTTGTTTGTCCAACTACGACCCCAGCTTCTTTTTTGTTTATATCTATCTATATAAATAGATACATAAAATTATGTCTACCCTCATCTCCTGGGTTTTATTTTGTATTTTCTGAATGATAGACTCTTTTCTCTTACCATTTCTACTAACTTCAGAAAACCTTGGGCTCTTTTTCCTCTTTCCTAACTTGCTTTCAAAGTCCATGATATGGAAGTCACTTTCATTGACTCCAATCCCTAATAAAACAAAGGGCCATAGACTGTGCATTAGATAACTTTTAAAAAGGACACAGTTTGAATGGGAAAAGATATAAAAAGGATATAGTGACAGATTCTAGGGAAAGTAGCTATCCAGTGACTTAATTTGACTCCCAAATGTTTAGGAGTCAGGAAGGAATTAAATTGGCCACAGAAGATTAGTATGGCTGGGGGGGGGGGGATTTCTAATCATATTCTGAATTACTACATAAAGAAAACAATTAGACAACTACAAATCTGTCTACGTTAGATATTTGATCATCAGTTAATGCATCTAATTATATATTGTCATGGAACAAGACAATTTGATACTGTTTGCCTTTCTCTCATGCCAAATTAAAGCTGATCTGGAGCTATGACCTAGAAATCAAGTACAGCCTACCTTATTCTTAGGATGAATTTTAAAACTATTTTATCATTGACTCAGAATGGGCAAATGAATTTGAAAACAGAGCTTCTGTGTCCACCACCACCACCACCACATGTTC